>NW_027466061.1:9832500-10520000 GCF_046127955.1 Nelusetta ayraudi
GAGAAAGATAAGACCACCGTGGCTTGCAGACAAAACGCCGTAAAATGTCATCATCCAGCTGCAGCTACGGCTCAGTCCTCTCACTTTGAGCAACAGGAACAGAGAGCGACGGCTGATAGCAAACCAGCCACCACCTTTGGCTGCTGCCAGGCTGTCGGAGGCCAGCGGGTGAAAATATGCAGTGGTGGCTTGTTGTTATTACGGAGCTTCATGACCATTATATTCAACATTTCCTCTGATACGTTACTTTACGTTCTCTCAGACTACTTCAGGTTTCTTAAAACACGGGGCTCCTCCTACCTACCAAAAGAAATGGAATCAATCTCTTTTTTTTTTTTGGATCCCCCACCACACTGAGCTCACACTAATCATAGAGAATGCAGAATGAGCCAGCAGCAGAGGGGCCTTCTGTTCCTGTTTTCTTCCTGACTAAAATAATGACATAAACCTCATTAAAACCCAATTAAAGGAATTCCCACCAATGTAAACCACCGCATCCGTCATTCCACAGATGTTTTGAGTCATGACAACGCGAGAAATCAGAGTCAACACTCGGGCGGGGACGGCAGATTGTGCATTTGTCTTGGGCGTGCAGAGAGCCATTCTCCTCCACATCCATAAATCATGCTTCATTTGCATGGCGAGCAGCGCTGGCCCTCCCCGAGCGTGAGCCAGCTCTCCCTGGAAGAGACACCAGCCTTTGAATCTCAACCGGCGGATGTTTGAAAACCCAGCAGTCGTCAACTATCTGGGCAGAGGCAGGCGGGGATGAGGAGGCCGACTCTTGAGCTCCGCGGAGATGCGCGACGGCCGCGATGGTCGGCGGGCACGGACTAGCATGCACAGCGTCTAAAGACACAGAGCGTCATTCAAAGGAAAGGAAGAAGCGAGAAGAGAGGGCGGACGGATCATGCGGAGAGGAAATAAAAATTCATTGATGAACCGGGAAAGGACTGAAAGGACGTTTTCATGCATTTCAAAATGGGAGGCGACGCTCTCGACGACACATTCCCAAGATTTCTGCCCCCTGCGGCGCTTGACTGATGGCTTTGGCTTTGCTTTCAGGGAACCTCACTGATGGGGAGAGAAGACATTTCTGGCAAGCAAAGCTTTCCCTTTTGAAAGAGTTCTCTGTGTCCCTACTGGATTAACCTGAAAGCCTGTGTGATG
Organism: Nelusetta ayraudi; assembly: GCF_046127955.1. Classification (NCBI taxonomy): domain Eukaryota; kingdom Metazoa; phylum Chordata; class Actinopteri; order Tetraodontiformes; family Monacanthidae; genus Nelusetta; species Nelusetta ayraudi. Next base: position 9,833,671 of record NW_027466061.1, read on the forward strand.
CTTGCCTTACAATCACAGTTTCGAGGGAACAGCGAAGGAGATGTTGTATTTCGGCAGGTTTTCAAAGGTCGTTCTTACTTTGACGCCGTGGCCCACGTCGTCGAGCAGCGTGTAGTCGATTGGCTTGCGGATGTAGCGCACGGGCCGCTCCATGTTGCCAGGGGCGATGATCTTGTGGGTGCGAGAGGTGTTCTTGTTTGTGGTCAGGATGCCGATCTCGCGACGTGCCACCTTCTCCTTGTGAATGTCAACAGTCTGCATTCGGAAGAGAAGGAAGACAAACGTGAGTTGTTGGACACAAAATATTTACACAGTGTTTAATAAAATACATAAAACATTTCTATTTTATCCTGAACGGATGGAAGGTCATTTTTAAAGCATAACGCTCAAAGGGCACAACCTTCTTCTTCCTGGAGTCCCTCAGGGTTGTATCTTAGGCCTCATTATTTCTGTATCAATCGCAAACTTTTGCCGTTCACAGTCCGGCCTCTCCTGACCCACTGGGTTTAATTGAAGACGGTGAGTGCGGCTAGAGCAATCAGCAAAATGACCAACGGCCGAAAAGAACAAGAGAGGTTTGAAATGTCTCAGTTGGCGGCTGTTGGACTGATGCCTCCCACAGCTTGGACAAACATGACTCTGACCCACTATTCTGTTCCACTGGCCCACACCCTGAGGCCCATCCAACAAAGCCCTCGCAGCAGAAGTAATTGCAAATACCAGTGACCTCCATTTCTCCTGCAGCTACAGCCGCTGTGTCTTTCAACAGACACTGACAGCTGACACCTCACTGCCTGGCCATCAATTTATGAATGATAGATGAAACTGGATGGAGGGAGAGATGAAAGCTGAGAGAGAGGGAATACTGAACAAAAAGTGGGGCACATTGAAGGAGAAGGAGATATATTGTGTCCTTCATAAAAAAAAAATATTATTATGAAATAATAATTATTCAGGCTTGTAAAGGTACAATATGATGCAAAAAAATGTTTTTTGACATTAATAAGTGAGTCCATGTTGTGAGCAAACATCCCAGATAGAGAAGTCTTTTGCTTCTTTTGCACTCACCACAGTGACTACTGGAATCAACTCATTGTGATGTCACAAGGGGCACTGCTACCTCACTGATACTCCCCAGCCAAACGCTGGTTCCGTCCTCTAGTTTTTGCCTCCTTCCAAATATGTGGAAGGTCCAAAAATAATCTCAGTTTTAGCATCAAGCAAATATCCCCTGATATGATTAAATCTGCTCCTTCCTAGATATCTGTATGGTATTTCTAGGATAATTGGTCATGTGTGGCTGTTCCACTGGAATCCAGGAGGGAAACTAGGACAGAATAGAAGTCTTTAGTGTCATTACACAGGAGAACAACAACATTTAAGATGGAATATGGACCTTTGTTTTGCAAAAGAGAATAGAAACACTCAACCTAAATGTGTTCATCACAGCACTGAATCACATCGACTGAAGATTTGGACTGACTGACAAGTGATGTGGCCACATATCAGAAGTGACAGCTCATCCTGTCTAACGGCCTGAGTCTTTTGGCAGCAGTCGATGAAACCCTCAGAGTGGTTGGTCAGAGTCTGCTCGGAGTTGTCAAGCCCCGCCCTCCCACTGAGAAAACCTCTCCCCAGGGCTGGCATGAAGCCTCGCCATCAGAGTGCCAGAGGTGCACTGACTGCAATCAGCTTATAATTAGGGCAAAGAAACGGAAGCAACACGCCCACAGCTTTAAAAAAAAAAAAAAAAAAAGAAGGAAAAAAAAAAGAGTCCAACCAGTGAGTCCAACTCAGTGATGAGCTGAAGCAACATGCATGAAAAAAAAGGGAAACAGATTTTCTCTCTTGTTCTGTCTACGAACACCATTTTCTTTTGACCGTCAGGACGTGCGCTCACATTTAGTCCCCTAGATGAACTAAAACCCGGAGATGTGCTTCGCAACACATTAGCAGCAGAGTAATAAAACAAGCAGCACAGCGAGCACTGAGGCTGAACTCTGCCAGCCATAATTCAGTATTTCCTCCACACGCCCACTGCTTGGAGATGAAGCTCTCCCAGTGAGGTAATCTCTCAGAAACATCAAGCTGCAATAGCTGTTACCCAACCTTTGTACTGGAGCCCTGCTTCCTCCCCATCTCACTTTCTTTTGTAAGCCCTCCACCGAAACATCTGGCCGCCTGCTCAGCCACGTGTTTTAAAGGGCAGGAAGGAACAGCTACGGTTCACTTCTCCAAAAGTGCGCTGAGCCCAGCAAACCGTGTGATTAATGATTTACTTTTGCAGTGCAGCTGAACAAGTTGGAGAATTTTGACGACTCTTTAAAAATATGCCTCAGTGTAGATTGGTTCGTGATTCCAGGAACCAATCATACCATACCATATCATATCTTTACTTGTTGTACAGAGTTTTTAAATCTTAAATTGTTGCTCCCGCACTTCTTGTTGAAAAACACTATCGCTCCTCTGAAATCACATATTTTCATCTGGACTGTAACTGTTCTTATGATGTGCTGTTGCCCTCTTGGCCAGGTCACCCTTCTAAAAGAGATACTGATCTCAATGGGTTTTCGTCGGTGTAGTTACGAGGCCCGCTGGAGCTACTGTGTGGCAGGCAGCCAGAGATATCAGAGGCTCCATAAAGAGTGGCTCCATCCTGCAGCCTGTGGACCAGATCCCGGGTTTGAAAGAGGGAAGCAGGAGAAAAAAGCTGGCGTCAGGCTTTCACTTCATCCCCGACAGGCTTAATGAAGCGCACGGGGAGGGGACGGGGGTGACATTCAGCGGCTGACAGGCTGGGTGCTGCATGAAACGCACAGAGAGACGGGGAGAGGACTGCTGATGAGGCAGAGGGCCGGGGACAGAAGAGGGGCTGTTTGGCAGCTCCGGTAAGATCCATGCGAGCGGGTCTGAGCGTCATCGCTCTGCACTTTGGTGCTTTGTCACAAACTTCAAGGAACTCTGGAAGATTTAACGGCTGCATACTGCCACTGTGATAACAGTTGTTCCCCAGAAAAAAAAACACTAATCAAATGCATGGCATGTATGGCATTGCTTCCACTAAGTAGATGTTCAGATATTCTATAAGTTGTTTGAATATAAAATAGTTTGGGTTCAGTGGAAAAGAACTGCCTATATCTTTACCCAGATATTTCAAAAATATAATGTGAATGGAAATTGTTATCTGATGAAACTGTGATGTTTTGGCTTGAGGTTTCAGACTGTCAGAATCTCATATCAGCAAAAGCATCTTTAAAAATAAAAAAAAATAAAAAAGGCAACCAGGCTCATTTTTTCTTTTTCTTTTTTTTTTTTTTTTGCACAGCCGCATCACTTTTGTCTTATGGTAAAAGGAAACTATACCCAAACAATCAACAGAGTTATTTTTTTCTATATTTGTGGATGTGGCCACCAATCTCACCACAGCACAGTCACTGAAGTGTGCCTGTGCTGTTGTGGATACGCGATGGTTGTCAAGGCAAAAGCCGTCATGTCGTTAGCCAAAAGAAAAAGAAAAGAGGAAGAAAGTTGAATCGGCAGTAACCATACATCATTCTTTGCGCTCAGATCACATCATTTACAGATGGAGGAGTATCAAAAAAAAGTAAAACAGCTTTTTTTCATTCCACAATGAGCATTGAACAGAGTGCTGTGTATGGACGTATTATGCCTCTGAGGGTTTAATATTGTTACATCACTCTTGCTCCACAGCTGCGGCGTGTACCTGGGAGATGTGGTTGATGGAGGACTCCATGCGCCGTAGCTGCGAGGCCTGGATGTCCAGCAGCTGCAGCACATTGTTCGCTAAGGCATTGATCTGGTAGGCCACGCTGGCCAGGGACTGGGTGGTGTAGGCCTTGGTCTCCTCCAGCGCCTTCTTCTTGTCCTGAGCCTGCCGGAGAAACAGGAAACAGGCAGACATATGTCAGTGGAGAGGATGTGTGGGTGGAACCAGTGGAGAGGCAGGCGGGAGGGAAGTAAATTATAACCCAGGGAGGACTCAAATAAGGCCTCTACCGGCCTGCCAACGTGAGAGGGCGGGAGTGGAAACATGACGGAAGCCTTCGTCTTCCAGAAGTGACGCCGGGCTGCAAAGCCCCGTAAATACAGAAGAGGCTGTCCACGGTGCACGCCAGTGACTTTGTGGATGCGGAGCGGCCAAGGAATAGACTGGAGTAACTTCCGAATAACTGAGATGGAACAACACGGAACAGGTGCATGGTGGGAGCTGAGCCCGGTGGACCAGGAATGCCAGGAAGCTTCACAGGATACAGAATCCCTCGCACGTGCAAACCATCTGTTTGTGGACGCCTTGAAATAGCGACATATTTTTAGTTGGCAAAATAACATTGGCCAGAAGAAGTCACACGCACAAGCTAAACCCATTTCAGCTGGCCTGTCGGGTTCAGCAGCACAGTGGAGGCAACCTTTCAAATTTGTTTTAAATGGACTGGACTTGTACACTTCACCTGTCAGCGCTCCAAATGCTGTTTTGAGAATACAATATAAAACGGCAAGAAATACACAAACTCAACAAAACCCTTATTGGTAGGAGTGGAAGTGGTGTAATGGTGTTAGCCAGGATGCTTCCTTTTACAATGGCAGCACATTTTAAAAAGCCACTAATGTTGAGGTTTGGTTGTCTTCACTGTGTGATTGCAAATTAGACAGAAAAGCAGTAATAGAAGTAGAAAAAAAGAACTGAAGGCACAAAACTACGTGTCAAAATTCGCCTTCTATCTGTATTATAAGGCAGTTTTTCATTTACTGCGCTGAAACATACTGAAATATCAGTAAATAATCACTTCCTGTCTTGATGCTTAAGTTACAGAATTGACTTGCGGCTACAACTTCATACTGAACAGTAGTGCAGCAGACACACACACAATTTCTGCTTAACCAAATATAGCAACAAAAAAAAAAAGTCACACGTCTCGATTTATTACGGGATTATAATGTCTGAATTATGTCACCATCACGGTCGCCTTGCAACCCGCTTGCAGCCCCAGTGTCTGGAGCAGGTGGCTGTGGGCCGTATAAAGCTTTAACCATCGCTTTGTCATCACAGACGGCTACGTCACGCTGCAGAGTCACGTTCTGGAAATTAACATTAGCCGCTAATATTGGATTTTTATCAAAGACTGCAGTGAATAAATGAGAGAGGAATAAGGTGTCAAGTGGGATTTGAATAGAGGTTAATGTTTCTAACACGACTCATCTGATTAAAAGACTGACTTAAGGCTTCAGAAAGGGCGTCGTCTACAAAACGCACACTTTTCTTTACAGATTGCTCACTCTCTCCTCAGTCTTGCCTGACTCAGCCTTGACGATGCAAGAGGAAAGCAATATCTTCAGCCACATCAAGACAGAAAAACACCACATTTGCCTCTGGAATCTATTCAACCTGGTGAGTCATGAATGAAATGGTCCCTGAGTCAGAGGGTTAACTGGTGAGCGGTTGGGTGTTTTTTTTTTTTTGGGGGGGGGGGGGCGGGGGGGCATGGGGATAGGGAGGTGGTGGGGTGGTGGAGGTCGACACCATGGTGCGATCTAGCAGTTTCTTAGGCTTCTGAAATAGGCCAAAATCAAGGCAGCAGTAAGGCAGCAGTGTCCATACACTAAATACATAGATGGAAACACAGAGCCTGGGATGAATAATAAAGATGAGAAAAGGGGATCATATGGGGCATTTAAGTCCAAATAAAATATTGAATGCCATTGGTTTGACGCAAATCCAGCTGATTGTGTGACTAACAAAACTGTAAAATGTTTTCTTACACATGATTATGCAGATTTAGGTCACACCAAGACAAGCAGGTATTACTCCGCCTCTTTACTGCGACAGTAGTGTGATTTAAAATAGAAACGGCTGCAGAAGGCAGTAACCCAAATTAAAGACTGCATCCAAAATTGAGGTTTCCTGCGCAAGGCTGTACTGTACAGGCACTAGACCAGCTACAAAGACTGGGACATCAGCTCTTATACCAAGTCCCTGTTGTGTTTTGTGTGTGTGTGTGTGTGTGTGTGTGTGTGTGTGTGTGTGTGTGTGTGTGTGTGTGTGTGTGTGTGTGTGTGTGTGTGTGTGTAAATATGCTGGCAGAACTGAAGCTTGTGCTTTTAATGTCCCTAAAGAAATCATTATCCAAGAGAGGCTGCATGTGTGTTATTAAGAGGGAATATTCTAGAGCCTGCAGTAACATCACATTGCTTTTAATAATAGCAGTGAAGTGTATGAAAGGCTGAATTCATAATTACAAATAATAACGAATAAATAATATGGAAATAATATGGGATATTATCAATTGCTTCACGTTCTGAAAGGGAAGAGGAAGTATTTGCGAGCCGGATTTTTGTGGGGCAGAATAACAAACCTGTAAGAACAGAAACATTGGCTTTAACGTCCTGTCTTCAGTTGTCGGTGTGTGTTTGTCAGGACAAAACACAGTTAAGGCCAAAACGATCAAAACAATAAATCTTATTTCCATTTTCCTTGCAGTCTTGTGAACAACATAGTGACATATTGTTCTCGTGGTCAACAAACAGCCTTTGCCTCCTCCTACTTTCATCCTTAATTCATGCTCTGTGGCACAACGTCTGTGACACGTTAGAAAATAATAATCACTGCCTGCTATTTGAAATCAGATCTGACGACCAGCTGTGTTCACAGCATCAAACTCACAGGCCGTCCATTTTTTAGTTGTGTGTGTTTTCTGGTGACTCAGGACAGAAGGAAAATCCCACAGTGATGCTGGATGAGTGAATCATCGAGTAAAGTCCGAGACAAAACGTTGAATGAGGACGCAGGGGCCATTCTTGTCCATTTTCATCTTCTTTTGAAATATATTTTCAATAAAATAAATTGTACAAGTCCTACAATAAAAACAGGTCATGATCTCAATGTTTTTGCCTTTCAACATTTTAGAGGAGCTGACTGTGGATGAGTCAGCACCCTTTGTGACATCACAACCTTCTTGTTTCCACAATTGTGTGTGTCATAGCACACACTATCTGAAAAGTGGAACAAGCAAAAGAAGAACAAAATGAACTTTCCTCATTGCCCGGGAGTTTGTTGTTGTGACAAAACCCTGGTGACCGGAATTGTGCATGAAAAACAAACCTTTCAACATTGACAGTAAGGACCACAAACAGACTGTGTTGTGATGTAACAATTAGTGCGCAAAAGCAAGTTAAATTAACATTCTCTAAAAACATTTTCTTGGAAAAGGCAGTGCCATTTTTTTTATCCATTAAGACTTGGCAAAGACTCCAATAGCTGCACACAGCCTCCTTCTGAAGCAGACTCTATAGATGATGTGTTTATTAGGACAGAGAGCAATTTGCTGGCTTATTAGCTCACTCGTCATCTGTAAATTCATTACTGTGAGCAGAAAAAAGTAATTGTGCAGTTATCTGCCTGACAAATATTACATACTGTGTTTTGAAGAAGCCAGCTAAAGAGTCATATTCAGGTCAAGCTGTACCTTGTAGACACAGTCAGACAAATTGCCCTTTCTTTACCGCCCAATACTTCAGCTCGCTGGCGTAAAATCATTCACATAGGATGCTAAGGCTTTGTGTATTTGTCGCAGACTAAGCGCGCACTGAATTTGGGTAACCTATATACTGCCATTCTTGTGACAAGGAGGACAAAGCGAAACGAAGCCTTTAAGCACCGCTCTCATGCAATGACTGTGCTGGGGAATGGATTTCGGGTGCGTTAGCGTGTCGGTGCGCGAGCACAGACGGCTGTTCAGACCAGACCACTCAACCTTTGGAGGGCCAGCTCGCACGCTCACCCACGCACTTTAGTCCACGCTAACTGTGGCAAAGCAACAGGGGTTGTTCTGAGCTACTGAACCTGCTAAATAAAATGGTCAACAATATGCAACTTGGGCCATGGATTATGTTGACTATGATAGTGGTTGAAAACTGAAAATAAATTAATAAAAAAAATAATTGAAAGTTAAAATCTGAAATAAAGTCATTGATTATTTTTGCTCTGATGATATCAATCTTGGGCTTCTTTTTGTAATACAACACGCTACATACAATGTGGGCGTGTAAACCTGCTTAATTAGCATGCTTCAGAAAAAACAAATGGTTGGTAGCATGAACAACCTAACCACAAAAACACAAACTGTGCAAATATTGCACAACTATGATGAAAATCTGCAATCATGATGTAAGTCTTGTCTGGAAAAAATAAATAAATCAAGGCTTCTGTCTGATGTGCACAGAGTAAATTGTTGAAAAATCCATTTTTTCAGTGTTTTGCACCCCCATTAATCTGAGAAGTAATATGTGTATCACATATTTACAGTTCTGAACATCACCATAAATGACACAGGCGATTAACCCTTTGGTCGTTTTAACCAACAATCCGTGTGTCTATATTGGCACACAAAAAAAAATCCGCTGCAAACATTCCAGGTGAGTGAAAAATGCTGCACTTTCAATCTGATTCCAGGCAAAAAGATGCGTGGACGTGCTGCTGGAGTCATGTTTTCAGCTGACACATGATACCTGCACCGTAGCATGACGACAATCACTGTCATACATGATGTTTTCTCACATTGGAGACCTGGAGGGGAGTTATGGCTTGCGATACTCTCGCACTTAAAACACGAAAGGGCGTTAACATTAATAGGGAAACCGCACATATCTAACGGAAGTTGTATTAACTACCCTCTGTAGCTTGACCGGTGATATATTTTTCTTTTTCTTTTTTACGATGACTAAGCGGTTAATACCGCGATATGGCGGTAGCCAAAGCTTGCAGCGAGTAAAAAATAAATAAAAATGTGCCAGATTAACATTCGGTGTTTGATTTTTCTGTCGCCAGCCAAAGAATGCGGCCAGTGACAAACGGAACAACGACACACCCTCGACAGAAAAAGCCTTTCGCCCCCCCTCCACCTCCACCACCCTCTCTCTCTCTCTCTCCCTCCCTATCTCTCTCTCTCTCTCTCTCTCTCTCTCTCTCTCTCTCTCTCTCTCTCTCTCTCTCTCTCTCTTCGCCGCTAGCAGATTCCCCGCACGTCGAGCGCCGCCGTTAAATGGCCCGGAGAACCGGCCATCACGACACCGAGCCGCGGCTGACTCATCCCGCCGCCAGACAAAGGCCCACTCGGCGGCCGCCGTAGAGGGGGTCGCTTATGTGGAAGACCCCCTTTCGTTTCCTGCCCGTACGGTTTTCTTTTTTCACCCACTTCGGCTCCGGCACCGCGAGCCAGCCGATACACACACAACGGCGGAGGAGGAGGAGGAGGTGGAGGGGCATGAGGAGGAGGAGGAGGAGAAAACGCGTCGAATTGTGAGGCGAACGCGGGCCCCCGTCGAAGCATCTCCCTACCTGGACATAATTGTTCTCGCAGTATTCCGCCACCCGCGACAGGTTCTGGTAGCTCTCCACCAGGGCTCTCTTGCCAGCAGGGATTTCCTCCTCTAGAAGCATTTGTAGCTCTGCCATCTTACATCCCTTCGCATGTCTCTCCTCTCAGTGCTTCTCTTCTCACTCAGCGAGGCGAGGCAGTGATGCTGTGCTGTGCGGCGCTGCTGCTGCTGCTGCCTCTGCTGCTGCTGAGAGAGGGGCTCCCCCGCCTGGCATTGTGAAGCCGCTGGATGGCTCCGCGATCCAACAGCGAGGCCCGTGACAAACGGCAGCGACGTCACAAAAGTGGGCCGCCGATTGGCTGAGAGGCGGGGGTAGAGGAGCGCTCGGCCAATAGACCTTCACCGCGATGACGTGTAAATTTTCGTTGATGGATCGTTGAGAGTAAATCTGTAATAACGATGATAATTATGGTTACATTGAAAAATAATATATTATTTAAATGTATGGCTTGGGTTTTATACGTTGGTCGACGTGTATGTATAGATATTTTTTTAACCTATTTTTTCTCATGAAAAGCGTACACTGCACAGTAAGCCCCTTATGATTATTGCATTGTCAGTTGTTTATTGGACTGATATATTGCTGTATGCAAAGGCTACTTTAAAAGCTATTTTGCCAATTTTACCCACTGTCCTTTTTTTTTTTGCACCTGAAAACTTTCAAATGTTATTCTGTTGTCTCTTCGCAAGTCTCGAAGCAATTTGTTTATTTAATTAAATCTGTATTATTTTGCATGTAGCCCCCAATGCAGCATTATCATGCCGGCGTGGTCAGAATTGATCGTATTCATCCACAGAAATATACACAATTACAACTCATAGCAAATTAGACCATCTAGATCACCTACATGTGTATGTGGTAATCAAAGGGATAAGCGTATACGGTCAATATTTCTAAAATAGACAAATAATATTGTATTCTGAGTTGTGTTTTTAAAACAGCATTGCAGCACAATCTTAAGTACTCTCAGGAACTATAAAATAAAACGCCTTAGTCACTGTAATACAACAGAAAGCCGGTGGCCTACTTATGAGAATAAAATAAATAATCTCAACGAGCAAAAACTGCATTTCCCATGCACCATCGCGGTTTAAATACACGGCACATGGATTTGTGGGAGACGAAGGACTGCGCGCTCCCTGTGAAGCGGTAGGAAGGCGCAAGATGTCTCCGCGACAAACTACATTTCCCGAGGAAACCGAAAGACGCCGAACGGCGAGTGGCTCATCCTTGAGCGGAGACCGGATTGGATTTCTGCTGCATAATAAAAGAATCAGCGCACCGGTGAGTGTAAACCTCATGGTGCGTTTTCAGAAACAAGCCACCAGAAGGACGCGGTCATGTTGGAAAAGGTCTGGTAGCGCTTCAACGCGGAACTGCTCAACATCCTAAGTAGAGGCAGTGCGCATCCCCGGACAAGACAGGTTGGCAACCAGAGAGGCAGCGATGCAGAACCTCTGAATACCCCAGTTTCTCCGCTACCTTCTCGCTCGAGAGGTGACGACTCGTTTCTTCATGCCATCTTTGTTGGGACCCAGCATGGCGGAGGAGGAGGAAGAAGATGACAGACGCAGCCTGGAGGCAAAATTCGCCGCGGCAGTTAAAGTCATTAAGAGTTTGCCCGAAGAAGGTGATAATAAGTTGCTCTTTTTCTCTTCCCACTTGCTGTCTTGTCTTTTGAGCCAATGCAATTGCTCGCTCACGATGACGCGCCCCCAGGTGTATAAACATTCCATGAGATTGACAGGCAGAGCATCCAGAAGCTGTCAGTCTCGTCAAGAAGAAGGCTGCATTATCTCAGTCAGGCATTTGTCCTGTACAGTGATTAATAACATTATCTCCTCTCTCAGGTCCGTTCCAGCCATCTGATGACATGATGCTGATGTTCTACAGTTACTACAAGCAGGCAACTGTAGGGCCATGCAACATCCCAAGACCAAGTGGCTTTTGGGACAGCCGTGGCAGAGTCAAATGGTACATGATATCCCCAAACAACCGTCCAGGGTCAAGTGTAAGACCACAGAGGGTCAGCCCGGCCCTAAACCATCATTTAGACAAAGAAAAAGAAAAAGAAAATCAAATTTGGACCAGCTGCGGACAGAGGTTCCCTCTTGAAACAAACCTCTGCTTACTTATAATCTGATGGTCTCGATTACAATCTTGTAGTTGTCGCACCACTAAGTTTAGGATTGTGGCATATATGGGCACAAAAACAAACAAACAAAACAAGTCTGGCACATTTTGTGGTTTAGTATCCATTCAAAAATATTTGCTGTTAATTTCTTTAAAGTCTTTCTTTGGACATTCAGAGTTTTGCGCAAATAATTGTAATTGGTAACTTGGTCAGATTGTTTTTTACCACTGAGAGCAGTTTTTTAGCCACAGCTTGCATGTTGATCAGAGACGTCGTGTCTCCAGGGATGCCTGGAGTTCTCTGGGAAACATGACAAAGGAGGAAGCTATGAAGAACTATGTGGAGGACATCCAGCTGGTAGGCTTGTTAAGATGTTTAATGATATCTGAAGCCAAGTAGAAGTAGCTCTCATGAATATGTATTATAATTATTATATATCAATTCCTGATCCATTGTGTACAGCTTGTTATGGGTTTTGATTGGGGTTATTCTGAAATAAATTCCTGTTTCCTCAGATTCTGGAAACCATCCCAATCTCAGATGAAGTGTCTGACCTTGTCCAGGAGCTGGGCACCTTCTACACCGAGGTATACAGAGATGGCGAGGAGGCCGAGTCCGAGTCTGGAGTGGACACGAGACCCTTCACTCGACCATTTGCACAGCAGCACACAGGTACAATACTGAATTAATTTTGCCAAGGAAACCCTGATGACAGATCAACCCAGCACTCTGTTTTTCTCAATGGTCAGATTAATTATGGTTTTCAAACAAAATCTCTCATTCATTTTTTTTTATTGGTAGCTGAGCTGCTAAGCCCTATGCAGATGCCAAAAATGGAAGGCAAGTCTTTATATTAACCATAAAGAGTTGATGTGTTGGTTTCTCAGTGTTAATGTGAGTTGCTTGCAAATTTGGTGTGAATTGTCCCTGCAAACATTCGACAGCTCGATGCCATGTGTGATTTCTTGCTTCAGTGATGTAGCTGGTGTCTGCTTAGTGCTGCTCATTTCTCGAGCTGTAGTGTGCAGAATCTTCCTTTGGTGCTTTCTCTCGCTCTGTGTAGACTTGTCCTGTGCAATTTCTGATTGAAAAAACAAAAAACAAAAACAAATGTTAATCACGAGTGTTTGCTCCAACGTTCAGGCTATGGAGATCTGTGGGATGATATTCAGAATGTCCCGGAGACCGACGGAGGCGACGGTGTTTGTGGCATGAGTGCTAGTAGCGAGGAGGCAGGGGGCAGTAATCAAAGTAGTGAAACTGAAAGAAAAGAGGACAGTTTTTGTTGGAGAAGTGAGGAAGAGGAGAATTGGATTAAAGAAGACAGTTTGGATGACGAAGACAAGGAGGAGGAGGAAAACAGAGGTACTGTCTGTAGCTGTCAGTGTTTTTGCTGCTCTGGAGTCACACTTAACACTGTTATCACATTATTACCAAATTATGACCGGTGATTTTTTTAAACATATATATAAAACAAACCTGACTTACCCCCCCCGCCCCAGTGTTTGTTTCGTAACACTCAGTCAAGCACCTAAAGACAAAATCCTCAAAACCTCTGAGCTGTTTTTTTCTGAGTACCACAAATAGAAACACTGCAGTTTATTTATAGTCAGTACCGCATAATCAGCCAGCTGCTAAAAATACTTACCACTCAACCAAATATGTTATCAGTCTGAGCTATAAATACTCTCCTCTATGAGAAACGATGGTTAAAAGCGACAGTACGCAGCTGATGTTAATTTTATTTATTCCTAGCGCTTGCCTGGATGACATGTGTAATTCCTTGCATTATGTATGTATGTGTTATATAATATTTTTCCTTTTAAATCACACCCAAATGCAAAAAAGGGAGTGTATGATTTCATGCTTTTTGTGCTGTTATGGTTCCATTGGAAAATTCATCTATGGCTAAAAATAGTTAAAGAAACTGTTTTTAAATTTCTCTCTCACGCTCACTGAGGTTTTTGTTCTCAGGGTCGAATCGTGGCCAGAGGCTGCGGATAGCAGGGGACACGAGGTGGAGAGCGGCCACCAGGAGCTCCTGCAGCAGCGTGGAGCCCAGCATGTCGTCCTTCACCAACGGGACACACAGTTCCCTTAACAGTGAAGTGGAGGAGGAGGAACTCGCCTGCTCCGTGGAGCCCAGTGTGCAGTGTAGCACATGTACGCACTCTAACAGACGTGGTATGCATATTGAAACAACATAGCTATAAAATAAGCGTTTCAAACCACCACAATGCAGTCTGTGCGCGTTATTGCTAAGAAAGAAACACAAACTTGTGTGAATCAGTCTTTCTTCCTCAGACTAGTGACCACACTCCCAGCCAGGTGATTCTTCTACCCTCTGAGACTATCCTTGTTTTTGTCTCCATCCAAACATATGGAAAGTCCAAAACGATGCATCGGTTTTGGAAGGGAGATGAAACTCAGAGTTTTAGCAGGAGGCTGTCAATACAGTGCTAAATACGTAATAAATAATAAACTGTCTAGATAAATTCACTAGACAGTTTTGTATAAACAATAATGCGGGTTGAAAACTAAAGACCGCAAAAGTGAAAGCTATGAACACAATGGAATATCATTTTTTTTTTTTTTTTTGGATTAAATATTGTGTTTCGCAGATCACAATGCCCTCCAGAGGAACATGCGATCGACAGACTCTGATAATGAGGAATTCTGTGACTCAATGGAGCACCTGGCCATGGAGGAGGTAGGCATTACTTTCCCTGGAGTGTGTAGCACCCAGGAGTATCAACTGAGTGGTTTATAAATGTTCTACCTGTGTCTTTGTGCCTAATGAAACTGTTGCTATCTGTTCGTTACAAGGGACTGCCCACAGCGAAAATAGTGTCACCTAAGCCAGGACGGGCCACAGTGAGGCAGAAGGATCTCTGGTTCGAGAGCAGCACTACGCTAAATGGAGGAGAGGATCAAGCATTCGCGGTGGATTCTCACCTTACAGAAGGGATTAGTCGAAGCCAACTGGACAGCTCCCTGTCCAGACGAGTGAGAGGTAGAGCAGCAATAATCCACTTTTATTCTTGCCCAAACTGAAGTCTCCAATCAGGCACCCTCACCCCTGATTTGCATCCATGGCCATCTGATCACATAAAGCACATGAAATTACCTCCATGATGATGTGTCTTTGCATGTCAACATTTACATTAATACTGTTTTAGGCACCAGCTCTCAGAGGTGCACCAGCGTAGACGATGCCTGCTGTTGTTTATCCCAGAGCAGCCGTGCTGCCAGCAGGAATGTGGATGAGCAAATAGCTGCGGCTCTGCTGAGGCTGCAGCGCGATATGGCCACTATAATGCACCGGCTGGACGCTCTGGAGGCGCTCGCTTTATCACAGGTAAAATACCATTTTTGGTGCTTTATTATATCCTGCAAGCTGCTGAAATTTGACTTATCTCCTCTTTTTTTCCCCTGTCTCTCTAGTCAAGATCATGTTCGCCAAGACTGGAAGAGTCCCTACCCCTGGCCAAAAAGGTCCTAATAGAATTATGCTTTAAGAACAAGTACAAGTACAAATTGGACAATGATATTTTCTTATGTATTAAGTTTGGAAATCGTGTTTCGGACTGTAATTCAGTTTTCTGTCACTATAGCTCCTGAGACCATCCTGGTGGCCTTTTGAATTCTGTCCTGTCACAGTAGTCTTGACCACACTTTGGCCTCTGGTTGCCCATTGGCTTGTTCGAGTTTACCTACAACAGAGGCGAAGGTGGGCAAAATACTGTAAATATCCCTGTTTGAGTTTTTTTAAATTATTTTTTTTAATCTTTTTAATCTTTTTAATCACACTAATTTGCCTTTTCTGTCTTCACAGAAAAATCACCTGAATTGTTTGACTGCCGCTCGCGACAGTGAATCTAAGATCATTTCCGGCTTAGTGGTTTGCTTCATGCCACTATCAAAGGCCAAGTGCAATCTGGCTCCGAAAGAATCAAGGAGCGGTCAGGAAGTCATTGAAGGCTAGATACTGGAAGACGGAGTAGCATTTTGATTTAGTTGTTACTTGCTCGTGAATGGTTGAGATTTCTATGTCAGAAATAACAGTACATTTTCTTTGTTACTCTTAGCTTAGCTTTAGCTGGTGATCTCAGTAAGGACTTATCTCGCAGTTCACTAGGTGTTCTATAAAGGCTGCACAAAACTGTACACAACTTCCCTCCTCTGCTGTGTTGTTCTTTTCTTCGTAAATGTTATGATTTAATAAGATTTCAGGTATCCCAAACCATGACCATTTCAGTTAGTATATTTAGCCGACTCTGTGAAATAACATGCTATTTAAGGGAAATACAATGCTGTTTAAGGGAGCTTTTTTTTTTTTACATGGTAAAAATCAAAAAACAAAAAAAAACATATATATTTAAAGAATATTTAAAATATTTATTAAATGTCCTTAGAACATTTTCTGCATATTTAAAGCAACAAGATTGCACTTTTAGAAAAACGACAATCCATATCCACTTTTAATAATTTTATCGTATCATGTGTGCCGTGAAATTATGTTGTGCTTTCAAATAATCAACTGTTTAATACCAGTATATAGAGCATAATATGAAATGCAATAAACATATCTAAGCGATAAACGCATACATGCAAAGGTGTGATCTTGTTTATTCGCTTGAAATTGCGCGTGCACTGGAATTTTTTTTCTTATTAAATAAATAAGTGGAAAATTTCCACCCGAACATATAAAATTGTCACAACATCCGTCACATCCGGGTTACTTTCGGCTGTCAAACCTGCCGCTGGACCTTAGCAGTTTCGCCTGCTATGCCTCTTTCTTAGGTTTAAGTGAAAGAACGAAAACGCAGAGACTTAAAACTAGCGAGGATAGTCGAAAAGCTCGTTTGTTCTACCGCCTTCGTGCTACAGAGAGCAAAAAATGTTCTCCATGACGGTGCAACCGCAGGTGAGAAACTCGTTATTAAGGCCAAGCTAACGTTAGCGTTGCTATTGTTTTGGTTGGACTTCCCCGTTCATTTCAGCCTGCTAGCAAACGCAATTAACCTTAGCCGACCTTTCCTTGTGAAACAACTCTGTAATTACTTCGACTCGATTGTGTCCTGTCGCACAAGCATTTACTCCACTAGATACATTGCAGACCAGTGTAAAGTAAGGCTTAAAGTTGAGAACATTTACTGCTGCACCAGCGGCGTCACGTCATTTACTAGTTGCCCTTTAAATTGATCGCTTGTAATGCTGTATGTTCGCCCGATGCGCACACTTGGAGATATTAACGATATTTTTCCTGCTTTACGGTTACCTCATGTTACATTCATTTTTATTCGAACGCTATAATTATTTGCTACTTTTACATCTCCCAGTAACTCAAACGGTACCCAATTGTATCACTATACTTGTCTGAATAGGCTTATTTACTTAAATTATATCGTATAGGTATTTATTTTTTTTAACAGTAGTTTTATTTTATTTTTTTTTTAATTAATCACAGGTGACTGTACCTCTGAGCCACCTCATCAACGTCCTCCACTCTATGAAGCCCTCGGTGGGATGCAGCACCACCACTAGCTCCTCAAGAAATCACAAGGAGCTTCCCTCAGAGACAGAACTGCACTCCACTGAGGTACGCTCTGCACAGACGCCCTCTCACATGTATGTATCCACGATATAGATTAAATATAATGAACAATGAGTTTGTGTGCAGCCCCTGTGGAACCTGCGTGAGCTTGGCTTGTCAGACCTAAGAAACCAGCAGCTGGATGAGCTGGTGAGCCGTGTTCTACCACACTTGAGTCCTCAGGAGGCCCCGCTCGCAGTGGGCAGACAGGCTGCGTGGAGAACCTCACATGTTTCAACGCACTCGTTTTTCTACAACAAGCATGGTGAGAGTTAATGCGAAATATGTCCCCTCCTACCCTTTGTTGAGCCCAAAAAGGCTAAACAAGAGGCAGGAAGTCCATCATTGACTCTTGGATTTTATAACTCATCAGTTTTATAGTTTCTTCCAAGCACATTAAGACAATGCTGTTTTTTATGCACATTTAATATTTAATATAATATTTCTGTGTTGGTCTTTTCCCAGATTTCTTATGCAGCACATTGCCTGTATCGACCCCCCTTTATTCCAGGCAGCATCCCTCACCTCTTCAGACTGTCAGGGCAGAGATGCAACACTGGCCAGGTAATTTATGCTGGTTTACATACACAATGCAAAAAAATCCTCAATCTTTAAAATGTTTCTTGTGATAAAGTTGAAGATACTTTAGAATCACAACAATGATCTTGATCTCATCGTTTATGTTCTAAGTCTGGGTCCAGAGCAGAGGCTTTAAAACCTTGAGGACTAAAACCAGAAGAACGCAGTCAGCCTTCAATCGCCCTCTGGAGTCTGAGAGCTTCACCCCATCTTTTATGAAGGTATGTGGGATGTGTGAAAAAAATGCTCAGCCATGATTCATCTACATTTGTAACATAGAAAAAAATGTACTGAGCTGAATGTATTTTTTTTTACAACCTAAAGAAAAAAAACTAGACTGAAAAAGGTTGTATGTTAACAGCCATTTTTGTAAACCTACAGGGTTTTCTAACACGTGACAAGGGTTTTGAGGTTGAGAGTCTCGACGGTCTGGTAAAGAATAAGAACGTACCAGACGGGCAGCAGGATGCTTTCAAGCTGGGCTTCACAGAGGGTTTCCTGAAAGCTCAGACCTTGACGCAGCGCACACAAGGCAAGGCTTTAGCACAAAACAGCCTGAACGTCCATAGTTAAGCATTCAGTGTCCGTGATATCCTGCCATCCTCCACATCTTCAGATTCTCTCAGGAGGACTCGTCTCATCCTGCTGGTGCTGCTTCTTGTTGGGATTTACGGAATCTCCAAGACCCCCTTCGTATCGGGTAGAGGCTCCTTTTCCTTCTAAAAGCTCACACTGATTAATTAGTGCTAAGAATATATTTTAGAATTTCTTTGCATATTTACAAATTAATGTTCTTGCAATTAATAGAAGTGAGCATGATTAAACAATTGTGCCAACTACATTTTTCTCTCTACTATTGAATCACTAATAAACTGTAGTGGTGGTCACAATATTAATAATAGGGACTTTCTGTGTGTGCGTGTGTTAACCCAGTCATGCAGTGTGATTTCGAACTTTAATCTAACCATTTCGGATAGTGCGGTTCCGAACAACATCAGGCCTGGACTCGTCGGTTGACCCTGTCCAGATGAAAAACGTCACGTTTGAGCACGTCAAGGGGGTCGAAGAGGCCAAAAATGAGCTGCAGGATGTGGTGGAGTTCCTGAAAAACCCTCAGAAGTTCACAGCCTTGGGAGGAAAACTGCCGAAAGGTCAGACAACCTCCTCCAGCCTGTGCTGGGCACGAAAGCTTGATTGTTTTGTGGCTGCGGTTCCATGCATTGTTTTAATTTTTTCTCCCAGGCGTTCTGCTGGTTGGCCCACCTGGAACTGGAAAGACACTGCTTGCCAGAGCTGTTGCAGGAGAGGCCGACGTGCCGTTCTACTACGCCTCTGGATCGGAGTTTGACGAAATGTTTGTTGGAGTGGGTGCCAGCCGCATCAGGAACCTTTTCAGTGGGTTTTTAAACAGTTTCATGAATATTCCAATACCGTTTGATAGGCTTTTGCTTCCCCATTCTCTCCCTGCAAGTATCTTGAGTAAAGCTGGCAGGACTTTCACAGAAGAATCAGGAAGGGTGTTATCGCTGCATTCGTTTGTGAATATTTTCCCTTCCGTTATTTTTTTTTCCTACAGGGGAGGCTAAAGCCAATGCTCCATGTGTGATCTTCATTGATGAACTGGACAGCGTGGGTGGGAAAAGGATCGAGTCCCCCATGCACCCGTACTCCAGGCAGACCATCAACCAACTGCTTGCTGAGATGGATGGGTCAGCTTAAATAAATGTGTCATGACCTCAACAATTCACTCTAAAGGTCCCATGTTTGACTTTTTCCACTTTGGAATGCAGAGGAGTGACCTCACACAATGAATTATCCAAGAACTATCTCCGTATTTTTTCAGTTAATAGCTTACTTAGCCCTGTGTTTATAGCCTCCTGCTAAAACTCTTGGTTTTAACTTCCTGCTAAAACTGATGCTATGTCGCTCCTTTCTCGTGTTTAGAAGACGTCCAAAACCTGGTGGTCCAACAGATGGTTGGACCATGGTTTTGGCAGTGAGTGCCCCTTTGTGACATCACAAAAGGCTAGGCCCACATGCCAAAAATAACAAATGAAACAAACGGAAGAAGTTAAGGATGAACGTCATTTCTTGAGAATTCCATGACAGGACAAAATTACAGACAAATATTGTTTTTAAAAGTAATTTTCATGAAATGGGACCTTTAATTTATGTTGAACATGTCCTCCTCCCAGTAAGTGGGATGTAGTGTTGACTTTTTAACCTGCCGGTTACCTGTAATATTTTCTCCGCAGGTTCAAACCAAACGAAGGGGTTATCATCATCGGAGCGACCAACTTCCCAGAGGCTCTGGATAAGTATGTTTGTTTGCATGTGTTGCTGCAGCTAGTTCAAGTTTCAAAGTTTGCAGTGCACACAAACGTCACAGTCCTTAAAGCGACGGGGGCCGATTCTTTCATTCAGATTTAAGACTTCAAGTCTGTGAGATTGAGTGACACACTTCTGTTTGTCAGTGCCCTGATCCGCCCGGGACGCTTCGACATGCAGGTGACTGTGCCCAAACCTGACATTAAAGGACGCACAGAGATCCTCAACTGGTATTTAAAGAAGATCAAGGTGGATCCGGGTGTGTCTTCCTCACCGGTGTATCATTAAACATTGTGCACGGCAGCAGCCACAGTTGTTTTGTCTGCCTTGGTTTGATTGATGTGGCGTGTCGTCCACGCAGCTATTGAGGCCAGCGTCATTGCTCGGGGCACAGTTGGCTTCTCTGGCGCTGACCTGGAAAATCTGGTGAACCAGGCAGCCCTGAAGGCAGCGGTCGACGGCAAAGACATGGTCACCATGAGGGAGCTGGAGTTCTCCAAAGACAAAATCCTCATGGGTGAGTAACAAGGAAACTTTGCCAGTTCAACTAGTCTACCTGCACAAATTATGCTGGTTTTGAAGTTTTATGCCAAGCAAGAATTTTTTTTAAATTTCTTTGTGATTTTTTTTTTTTCCCCCCCTGAAGGCCCTGAGAGGAGGAGCGCAGAGATTGACAAGAAGAACAAAATCATCACAGCCTATCACGAGTCAGGCCATGCCATTGTCGCTTACTACACCAAAGACGCCATGCCGATCAATAAGGCTACCATCATGCCCCGAGGCCCCAGTCTGGGACATGTAAGGGCACCACAAACACTCCTCTAGTGAGGAATCTGCTGCCTTTCCTCACACAACCTCTCCCCTCTCTCAGGTGTCCATGCTCCCAGAGAACGACCGCTGGAGTGAGACTCGCTCGCAGCTTCTGGCCCAGATGGATGTCAGCATGGGCGGTCGTGTGGCAGAGGAGATCATCTTTGGCCAGGAGAACATCACAACTGGTAAAATAGAGTTCCTGCATGAGTGTGTATGATAAGACCGTTACAGCGGGAATATGAAATAAATGAAGAAGAAAAAAAATTCTTATGAAGAAATCTTTTGTGTTTTTCTACTTCGTCATCAGGTGCATCCAGTGACTTTGACAGTGCCACCAAGATTGCAAAGCTGATGGTGACCAGATTTGGAATGTGTGAAAAGGTTTGTTTGACTCAATATGGCGCAGATGACGGATCGCTCAGGTCTCGGCTCTTCCGTACACCAACAGGAAGCGATTTTAGCTCATCACGTCTGTCCAATTCCAAATTTGCCAGCTTCCCTTTGTTGTGACAAATCCAGAAAGCAGCTGCTGCGAGATGCTTTGAGTCACCTGAGGAAGACAACGAGGAAATTCAGGAAGCTATGAAGCATTTTCTCATTATTGAGAAGGAGAAAATAGCGACTGAAGACTTTTTTTTTGGTGGACTCACGTCTGGCAAGAATTTAGTTTACCATTGCAGTGTGTCTCAGGTCTCCACACTGACCTGCAGTTGATGTCACCCCTCACACACTCTCAATAGGAAACCTTAGCCCTGTAGATTGCTGCCTGTAATTCTGATTTGTCCACATTTTACAAATGTTTTCTGTGGGTGCTTTGCTAGGTTTTGCTCATTTTAAAGGAGCTCAAATGGAAAATGCTTTTACTGTCTAATTCTCATTTAAAAAAGATGTTTGCACATATAAATATGCTTTTGTTTTTACACCCTTGTCTTCCAGTTGGGTGTGATGACCTACAGCGACATGACAGCCCAGAGTCCGGAGACGCAAGCGGCCGTGGAGCACGAAGTCAGAGTGTTGCTGAAGGTTGGTGCGCTCACTCACCGGGCCTAAAAGAAGCAGCGCAGCCCCACTGGGAGCGCTCTCGAACTTACTGTGGCCTTATTGTGACTCTCCAGGAATCCTATGAACGTGCCAAAGCCCTGCTGAAGTCTCACACCAAAGAGCACAAAAACCTGGCAGACGCTCTGCTCATGTATGAGACCCTGGACGCCAAAGAGATCCAGCTGGTCCTGGAGGGCAAGGTGTTGGAGACCAGATGAAAACGGGTGATGCAGCAGCAATTGGGGGGTCAAATTGAGGGGTCGGGGTCTGGATTGTTAAGCTCAGGGGTCGAGGAAGAAGGCTATGTCACGGCCGGCATTCACAAGCTCTCGTGTTAGCACATTGTCCTGTCACAGTCGTGCAATTTTTAAAAGACCAGAAAGGTAAATGCGTTTCAATATGAAATTGATCATAACCCTCGCTCAGAGCCTCGTTACTCAAAAGGTTGCTCAGGTTGCTCAGTTGGTCCATGTGAGGAAGTGATGTTTGAATGTAAGTCATGCACTTAAAAGTGAAAACATTGGAACAATTCTGACCTTGTAGGTTTGTACAGATTAATGCTGTTAAGAAACCACAGTTAATCTTTAAAAAGCAAGCGATTTAAACTGAATATCGCCACATTTTATTATGTTTCTTTTTTGATTACATCCTTACATTTTGCATTTAGACTATCCTTCATCACTCAGGCTTCTCAGTTTAGCTCCTCCTGCTGTTAGATCAATCAGCTGATTTTGTGTGTCTGGGATTAGAAAGTCCTGCTCCCAGTGCATCCCTCTGCACATTTCCCTGCAACTTATTTTAAAAGGTGGCCTTTAGGGAAAGTGTACTGTAATGTAATGTAAAGTTTTTTTTTTCTTTCTCTTTTAATTAGAATGTGTATAAAATCAACACTTGTTGGGTGAGTGTACAATTTAAAACACTCAGCCTCATCTTATGTAATTTATTTTATGCACCGTGTACAGAAAATCAAACTGCTGCTTCACCTCACCAAGCATAAGCCAAATACAAGATGTGTGTGTCTGTCTATGCGCTATTGTTGTTTTCCATTTCTGAATTTCACACCTTGGCTGACAAAGTAACACAGACTTTCAATTTGTTTGAATTGGTTATTTTAAATTAATAAATGAATCATAATTCTTAAGCAGATATAAAACAGATATGAAATCTGACATTTGGTTGGTCTTGACTCCAAAATCCTAATGTTTCAATTCGTTTTTTTCTCCCCATTGATGACATTTTCTCAACAGTGATTATGTGTAAAAGCTTGAAATTGCCCATTTTTTCTGTCAAAAGCAATAGTGTTGTCACATCACTCTGAAGCTGTAGTTCTGTTCATGACACATGTATATTTTTTCCGTTAATGTGAAACTTACTTTTCTTTCTTTCTTTTTATCCATGTTTAGCTGTATATACATAAGAATGGGATTGTTGAGCATGTACTGTATATAGATGTATAGCGATGCTTTTATTGCTGCAAACACATTGAATGGCAGTCGAGCTGTTGAGTGAACCTCTCAACTGCGTGATGGCAAAGGGTTGATGAATGTGTGGGCAGCCGAAATAAATAAAATAAGCCCCAAATTAAATCTTAAGCCTTTGTTATTTTTTTTGTATTTTTTACAAGATAACAATGGCACTGCACCCATGTTTAAGACAAATGAGATGGAAAAACAAAACAAAGCAAAGCAGATGCAACAAAAAGATTTGACAAGTTTGCTGCGAAACTGCAGGTTTGATTTCTGCTAGAAGGGACTGTTGAAGAATCATCACAGGTATTTTTTTAAGGAGCTCTATGATAACAATTTTAAGAAAAATGTTTTCTTAAATTCAGTTTACAGTGTTTACTAATCATATAACCAGGAAATGGAAAATAGTTTACATAGCCATATTTATTTTTCATGATCACTCCATCATTGTGCTTTAGTTTGCTTTAAAAAAAAAAAAAAAAAAGCCACAAATATATCCTCCACATTGATTGACTTCTATCCAGCAAAATTTTAAATGTTCTTTTATAGATTTATTCAAAAGTGAAATATTGCTACATGTAGTTCAAACGGTTCCGAAAATATTTCTAAATACTCAAACCTCTCAACAGGGAATATTAATTTCTGGAAAATTCTTGTTCAATGATGGCCACCCTGCAATCTCCATCTTTCTAAAGGTAATTTGGGTCTTCATACAGCTGTTTGCTAGTGAATCTTTAACACCGGGGTCCTTGGAGTCATTTCCGTCAGTGGCACTTGCCACAGGCTCCAAGCAGGGTCAGAAACACTGGGATGAACACCAGGCCGTGCATCAGCCCCAACGTGACCACGAGAAAGACGATCTTGAAGAAGGTCCGGAAGATGTAACTGCTGGACGTGGACAGCACCACCACTCCCAAGACGGTGGACAGCGCCCCCTGCATGACTGGGTAGCCTAGGCGCGCCAAGGCGTCGCCGGCTCTCTGGTTGACGTCCTTCCCGTCGCCGGAGACAAAGGCGTAGGCGACGTGTGCGGAGAAGTCGACGGAGAAGCCAACGCACATGACCAGGTTGATCATGGAGATGGAGTCCAGGCTGACGGCCCACAGCGACATGAAGCCTGTGACGCCCGCCATCACTGAGCAGATGGCCAACGCCACGCACACGGCGCACAGGGGTTTGGGGATCAGGAGGAGCGAGACGGCCAGCATGGCCAGCACGGCTACCAGGATGGTCTGCAGCGTGTTTCCCGTGATGACGGTGTACTGGTCGAGGTAGACAAAGGAAGGGTGGTACACCAGGAGCTCCAGCGGGCAGGACTCAGCCGCTGCCCTGAGTCCTGTCATCACGTCCTCCTTGGGGCCTCTGGTGAGCGTCTCGATGAAAAACCGAGAAGCTTGAATGGTGTTGTTACGCGTGAGGTTGACATCTCGTCTCAGCGAGGGGTTCTCCTCTAAAAAGCTGCGCAGATGTTCCTTGAAGGCCTCCTGAGAACTTACGTCGAGACTGTTTGCCTCTGCGTACTGCTGAAAGGAAATAAACCAGGCAAAGACTCCCCTGACAAAGTCCAAACTTTCAAAACTTGAAACGCAGTTGCGCAAGAGCTCCTGCTCAGCTTCCTCCCAGTAGAGCAAAGGCTGCACCGCTGCCACTGTCACGGTGGGGCCAAATTCGGAGAAGTGCTGCATCTGGGTGGTAAAGTAGCTGGTTATGTACGAGTCGTCCAGTGCCAGATTCCTAACATCGAGTCCCTCTTTCAAGACAAAGCAGCCATAGATGCTGACGGCCAGGTAGCCAGCGTAAATGACCGCCACGCAGGCTTTTACCACCTTGTGGGTGAGAAATGGGCCATAAAACCTCTCCAAGATATGAGCCATGGGCTCACTTTCCTCCCTTTCAGTAAGGCGGTCATATCTGCCTCCAATGCAGCAGATGCTGAAGACTCTGGAGCGGCCAGACGAGGCCTCCTCTGGGATTTTGGCGCAGGTGAACCAGTGTTTGTTCTCAGCTTCTCGTCGTCCGTTCAGGGCCATGCACGCACCCAGGAAGGTGATGGCGTACAGGTAGCAGAAGCAGACGGAGACGCCAGCGTACAGGCAAAAGGATCGTACGGAGCCAAAGGGCGAGCTGCAGCCCAGGAGGAGAGCCAGGGCGTTGGTCAGGGTGGTGATGGTAATGGAGATAGCAGCTTCCTTGTAGGTGTCGGCTAGCCGGTCGGCCACACTGTCCAGGACACATGTTCTCTGCCAGCAGGAGATCATGATGAACATGTCGTCCAGTCCAACACCTAGCGTTCAATGAGAGGACGGGAGGTTGCAAAGTTGCCTTAGTATTTTAAGTTTTATTTTACCAGTGTTTTTCTAGCAGTAATATCCCCACCAGAGAACTCTCCAGAGAAAATAAATCTTTACTTCTTTTTCTTGCCCTGTTTTTGTGGGAGAAATATACACAGTTCTACGACTCACCGGCCCTCTGTGATGTCACAGAGGTAACCAATGTCTCACTGACCACTCCCAAGTTACTGACAACAAGCCCAAACCGTGGAAGGTTTAGCGGGAAGCTAAAATGCAGCAGGGGGCTGTTAGAGTTGTTCAACTGCTGCTCCACAAGAATGAAGGAAGAAAGATGAAGAAATGAAAATGTTGTATGTGCATCATTTTAAATTAGGCAAAATATTTTTTGTTGAGTATCATTAT
Organism: Nelusetta ayraudi; assembly: GCF_046127955.1. Lineage (NCBI taxonomy): Eukaryota > Metazoa > Chordata > Actinopteri > Tetraodontiformes > Monacanthidae > Nelusetta > Nelusetta ayraudi. Next base: position 9,859,715 of record NW_027466061.1, read on the forward strand.
TTTTTACAAAAGGGAAAAATCTGCAGCTAACAACACACATTTACGGAACAGTCACAGGACATCAGGTTTACAGATGCAAAAACTAAAAAGTGCATATTACACAAGTGTATGTAAAGTTTCCTGAAAATAGAAACAGTAAATCATCACAGAGCCAGAATGTGCAGAAACAGCCATGAACATTGAATGTTCCTTCACTCTTAACAGTGAATGTTAAGTGTGCTAGGTTGGAGTCTATAAAACCACCCACCTAATATCATGAAAGGACAGGACGCCGCCGTCATGACGAATGGCTGACCAAGCAGCAGCAGCGCGCCAAAACCGCTCAGGACCGCCAGGCCAGTGGAGAGAACGCCACAGCACGCCATCCACACCTTTGTCCTCACATTGTCTGACCTGGAGGAGAGTCAGACGTGAGAATGAGCAAAGTGATCCAACGGGTCCCAGCGGGACGAGCCCAGGAGCTGTTTCACCAACCTCCAGCACGACACGACGGAAAAGGTGATGGCGATGGCGTAGGCCACGGAAAACAGGTGGATGACGGAGGAAGGAGTGTTTTGAAATTCCCACTGCAGTGACATGGAGGTGGAGTAGGACACCTGCCGAGAACACCGTTAGAGCTGAGAGGTGAGCACAAGACATCATCATCGCTCAAATTCCCGCATTTGAACTTCTGCATACCTCAATGGATGATGATGATGATGATGATGATGATGATGATGATGATGATGATGATGATGATGATGATTCATTTGAAAGCAAATCAATGAATCTCTCCAACCAAAGGTCAGTTTTTGCTTTGTCCTCCTCAGATAAGTAATAATAGAGCTGTATGGCTTTGGCACCTTCTACCAGTAGGCTCTCGTTGGAGAGGGTCACGCCCCCCAGACTCAGATACAAAGGAAACCTCCTATCTTCAGTGGAATACCATGGATACGTCAGATTGAGATACTCTATGTTAGCGGCGTTGTGGTTGATGATGTCCAGAATGTCATTAGAAGTGCAGGATGCCATCGTCACTGCACAAACATCTGAGTATTCAAAGGACTCGTTGCCTTGGCTCACTGTCATGCTCCTCACGCTAAAGTCCAGTGTTAGGATGTCCTGAAGTGCGTCCACAGTCAGAACATTCCTGTGGCTCGAAGCTATGAACGTTGCATAATTGCCATCAGTACTGAGCCTCACGCGGGAAAAGTCGGACTTGTTTATTCCTGGAAAGGTTTCTTGGATGTATTTCCGCTCTGTCTTGGCTCGTCCATCGACCGGCGTGAATTGCCCCTCGATGCTGTTGGACATTCGGTCCTGGAGGAAGTAGAATCCACTTCCCAGACCGGTTGAGAGGATGAGAGGGGCAATCAGGAACCACCATGGATGAGATCCAATAAAACGTCCCGTCGCAGCAAAGCAAAGCCGCAGAGGTCTCTCTACGCAGTCGGTGTGTAACGAAGCCATACCCACAAGTTTCATTACTTCTCTCTCTCCCATCGGGGCCTGACTGCAGAGTGTGCTGTGAATGTTCACATCCAGCTGCATTTATTGTGCTGCAGACTCTTCTCGACTCCTTTATCAGAATGTATTTGCATAATGACAGGGCTGAGTCTCCACACAATGAACAGAGGCAAAGGAAGAGACTCAGAGGGGCGGCTATCTTAGAACAGGTGTGTTCTGGCTCACTGGTTCAATTACAGTCAGCGCCTTCACTGTCTTCACTGCATAATGGCTCATCTGCCTCTCCTACAGGTTCCGCTCTCATGGTTGAGGAAACATGTTAGGGTCATAGGAAGTCAGTGGAGTGTGGTGAGAAAACAAAAGGATAAAACAAAGCCAGGTTATAGTTTGAGTTTAAAGGCAGCTGGAGAACCAACTCACACCAAGACTTTGACACAATAGCTTGTGGCTATGCATCATTGCATGACTGTCACAATAAACAAAGAACAAAAAAAAGTAAAATAATTAAATGAATTAATAAATAAATAAATAAATAAAAAATACCAGGGATGAACTTCTAAAAATGTTAATATGAATGCATACATTTTTTTTTTTTTTTTTTTTTTTTTTATCATAAAGAGCATATACATCTTCTGCACTGTAGGAAAAAATAAAATATTATTAAGTGGAAATATAAGTTGGCGTTTGCACCCCCCCCCCCCCCCCCATTTTCTTAAATATCGTATTTACAGTACTAAAACGAATCCACAAAAGCGAACACGTTTATAACTAACGAACGAACTAACTAACTATTAAAAAAAAAAAAAAAAAAAAAAAAAAAATTAATGAACGTTACGCCGTCGTGTGACGTCATGCGTCACCAGTTGGCCGGAAGTTGCGCGAGGAGCAGCCTGTCATCAAAGCCCCTGGTCGTCTGGAGCTCTGGAAACCTGCAAGAGCCGCCGATAAAAGCTTTGTCAGCCTTGAACTAGACTTTCCGTCGCGGGGAAATGGACGAGGATGTGTTGACAACATTAAAGCTGCTAATAATCGGCGAGAGCGGAGTCGGGAAGTCCAGGTTTGTTTCCCGTTAGCGGCGAGCCGATTAGCTAGTCCGCTCTGGATGTTGACATTCTCGTTACGCAAGTTTAGTCGCTGCTCGTTCGCAGCTGGGACAGCATATACACACACATATTACTGTATTTTAAATATCCGTTCGAGCTATATACTTGTCACGCCATTTGACGTGGCTCCGTTAAGTGTTTTGTGTTGCTGCTGCCAAAGCTGACGTAACAGACGTGTTAAAATGTTGTTTTTACACTTACCATGAAAAAAAAAAAAAAAAAAAAAAAGCTCATGTGTGTAACCCTAACCCTATTTACTGTAAATAAAATATTTTATCTTTACATTGTCCAACAGTCTCCTACTGAGGTTCACAGATGACACTTTCGATCCGGAGCTATCAGCAACAATAGGTCTTCAACACAGACATACAGTAAACACATAAGATAACAGAGACCTATGGACACTCGTGGGGTCTCTCACTCAACATTAAACAGTTTTTAATTTGTCTACTTTCTTCTTCTCCCCTCCGTCTGACTGACTAGGTGTGGATTTCAAAGTGAAAACACTGGCGATAGATGGGAACAGAGCTAAGCTCGCCATTTGGGTGAGTGTGTCTGCAATGTGTTTGTGTCGTCCCGAACAAAAAAGAGAAGGAAAGAAAAAACACGAGCGACTCCGCAATTTAGCCACAAGATGGCGACATTGCACAGTTACAACCCCGAAAAGAAAGCGCCAATACTGGATCACCCCTGAGGCAGAAAGTGGACCAGTCTTCAGTTTTGCTGGAACCGCTCCCACTTAAACCATTAATCGCTGCCTACCGCTTGAAGACTTAATTTGCAACCGGTTGTATTTAAAGTAATTAAGCTAATTCAATATTTAGTGTGAAACTGTTCTGCCTCATTGGCTTAAGTTTGCTATGTAGTTCATATGTATGTACATAGTCATATATATTTAAATGTGTATGTTTAAAGTCAAGGATACGAGATCCATGAGTACGTTTTTTTGTCCTGTATTTAATCTTACTCTCTCAATAAATAACCTCTTACTGTACTGCTGGTATCAGATGAAGTCCACAGACTTTGTTTTTGTCTGAGGAGGCATAGATTCCATACGTATATTGCCGACATTTGGCAATTTCACAGTGGGACAGCCCGGGGGTATGTCCCCGCAGGCTTGTTAGCAGCACATGTTAAAATCACCGGTTGCACTTAAAGGTTTGACTTCATGCCGTTTTCGGCCTCCATTGATTTTAATGTGCTTACTTTTGCAGGACACAGCAGGGCAGGAAAGGTTCCGCACGCTGACGCCCAGCTACTACCGCGGCGCACAAGGAGTCATACTTGGTAAACTGTGATGTGCATAAAGCTGCTGAACACATTCAGTCCCAGGCCTGGACGTGGTTCTCTCCTTACACTTCAAATCAATCCTATTAGCTCTCCACTCCTCATAGGAACTGCTTACCCATAATCCCCTTAGACTTGCAGAACTACTGTTGCTTATTACCTGTTATGCACTCTCGCCCCATTAATATTTAGGCAATCTTTTATTTATTCAAGTTATCCCATCTGACTTGTTCCCTGTCTGTGTCCCATTGCTTGACAGTGTATGATGTCACAAAGCGCGACACCTTTACAAAGCTTGGAAACTGGCTGAACGAATTAGAAACCTACACGACTCGTCATGACATTGTAAAAATGCTAGTGGGGAACAAAATTGATATGGTGAGTCGCAACCTGTGTTCACAGTTGGTAAATCGACTTGTTAGCTTCCTGTGCGTGGAGAAAATCCAATCTTTCAAATATTGCATATTTTTTAGGACGACCGTGAAGTGGACAGAAACGAGGGTTTGAAGTTTGCCAGGAAACACTCAATGCTTTTTATTGGTGAGTAGCTGAGTCCGTCACGGTGAAGCACCATTACTCTGACTGGCGTGGTCTGTATGACGCTTATCAGTTCAATTTTCCACTGAGAATGAAAAATAGCTCATTTGAAGAATACATTTCATTTTCTGCACTTGTTTTTGTTCTCACTGATAAGGTAAAGTTATAACTGACCTTTTGAAAAAAAATCTGAAAGTTTTTCTTAGTGTCTGTACCCCACTGTCTGTCTGACTGGCTGAGTTGTATAGCAGTTGGATGTGCTGCCATTTGCCAAAATGAACATCTACTTTTCAGCACTCCTCCACCATCCTTTGTTTGTCTGCCTGCCGGCACGCAGCAGTTTTCCTGCGCTGGGGGAGGCTGAACCTTACAATTTAGTGAACCTTACCCGGGCGGCTGCAGGTTTTATCATTGCTCTGTGCAGCAGCTGCCACTGCAAGTGTTAATGTAGCATGTAACGATATGGCATTGCTAATGTTTATTGGGACAGGCTACCTGGCAAATACGTGGAACAACTACAGACCATAAGCTGCGGACATCTTGATTTTTAAACCAGGGCTCAAGTGCGTCGTGTAGGGGATGCCCATGACAGACCACTTGTTAACAGTGGGCGGGCCAAGCTTGTGCCTCCAGCCAATGAGGCGAAAAGTGAGGAAGTCCGGAAGGTGTCCTCTCTCACACAAGCCAAGGAACAAAGAGTGATAAAAACTTTATTTCATCACATTCAGTACCGAGGCATATTGAAAATCTTATATGATAAATTTATCTCCTAGCAAGAAAATTAAATCTGGCTTTCTCTCTTTTTCATCCACTTAATGGAAAATTTAACTGCAAAACGTTCCGCAGACCTAATGCTGCCATTCAATGTATCTCAGTGCTGTATAAACGCAACAAGCTCCTCTTTAAAGTCTGGAGGCTAATTGCATAGTTGGAAGCAGTTGACACATCACAAACTAAGCCGTGCACTTAGGTCAGCCTCTCTTTGTGTTGTTTGCAGCAGCGTTGGCATGTTTTCTGAGCCTGCGCTGAGAGAGCTGCGCTGAGAGATGCAGCCTCTCCGCAAGAACTACATTGTGATTAAAATCTCGCAGCCTTTCATTTGTCGGGTGCATGTCGGCATATGTTCCTGATTCACATCTCAAATTAGGTTAGCATTTCTGTGGAGTTTCCATTTTTAAAGAAAAACGGCTAAATTAAGGGGCTGTGGAGATGATGTTGGGCCAGGAGATGTTGTGGATTTCATCCACTGTGAGGATGTCTTTATCCTGCTGGATGTCCCTCCCGCCGCTGCTGAACTCAAACTGTTGCACACACCACATGTCAGCACCCACATATTTTTAAATCAGATTTCATCGGTCCTATCATAGACGTCTACAAAGGAGTTTCTGCCCTATTTTGGATGCGCAACATGAAACATGGCTTTTATTATTTTGCGGTTTTCATGCATATTTTGATTCTCTCTTCCCATCTCATAAATCTCCCATCTGGCCTTCCTTTGTGCAGAGGCCAGTGCGAAGACCAAAGACGGCGTCCAGTGTGCCTTTGAGGAGCTGGTGGAGAAGATCCTGCAGACTCCCGGCCTGTGGGAGAGCGAGAACCAGGGCCAGAGGATCCAGCTGGGCAGCCAGCAGGAGGGCGGCGGCAGAGCCTGCGGAGGCTACTGCTCCATACCCTGAATCTGCCAGAGGAACCAATGGTGCACCGAAAACTGATAGAGATGACTCAACGGACCAGAATCAAGTGAAGACGGGATGGAGATGGAGAGGGTGGGAGAGGAGTTCTGATGTTCGCAAGGACTTTTGCTGTTTGCACACTCCCTTTTTTTTCAACCATCACCTGTCTTCAGAGGAAAACGCTAACAATAGCATTGTGTGTCGGGAGGTACACTGTTTTAATCCAACCTCACTGTGCGTGTGGCTGTGTGTCATTCAACAACGTGGCCAGTTTGAATCCATCGTGGCGGCCTCGCTGATCTGTCGTGCATCAGGTTAATAGCATAGTGCCTTTGACATTAATCACTTCTGAGGTTGCAGTTATGGCTTCTCATTCCCCCACCCCCAACGATTTTGTTCCAATCAACACACAAGTTCGCCCTGCTAATGTTCACCACACTGAAAAAACAAGTTCTCCCCTCAAGCCTCTGGCCGCTGCTGAAAACTCAGATTAAAAAGACCTTCCAAGTATTTAGTTCAATGAACTCTCAGTAGCTGGTTACGTGGAGCGTCTGCTGACCTCCGTTTAACATCCACCTTCACGTGCCAGAGAGCTGTGGATGTCGAGTAATGAATTTCTCAAAACCCCAGTTACTGACATCATATTGTTGTGCCGTCATTGTGGTTAATTCCATTAAAATCTGTGTTTCCACTGAGCTGATTTTTCTTTTCCCCTTCACTGTTTTCATGGAAAAGTATCCAAGAAAGTCATTTTTTTTTATGGACCCCCCCCCCCCCCCCCCCTGGCATTAGTGACCTGGACCATATCTCTCACTGCTACAGGGGTTTAGCCTATCAGTAGCCCATACACATGAAATATAGCCTTTATTGACTTTGAGTGCGTTATGTCTGTAGCGTAAGTGTGACCCTGTTTGTTTGATTTATTCCCATAGACGCCTGACTCGTGTGGTTCCTGCCACACAGTCTAGGTGATCTTTTAAACAGTTTTTCCAGAAATGTCTATTGTTTGTATTTTTGTTTATACTTCAAGCCTCTACGGCTCTCTCGCAACTCTAATGTGTATGACTCATATTCCGCAATATGTTAAGTTATTACCTGCCTTAACAGTGAATGACACTTGTTAGTGTTGTAGTCCCCTTTGTTTTGTTTTCGAACTGCAATAAATGACAACCTCATGATGCTCATGCTCCAAACGCGGTGTTTCCTCATTTGCCGTCGGAGGAATTTCCACTCGCAGTTTCCATGTTGCGCAGGATGCCGCCCAATCGAAAGCACGAGTGAGCCGCTCTTTTCCGTTTCGCGTCGGCGAGATCTGCTGAAAACATTGTTTTCACGAAATGTCACAAACTGGAGCGAAAGTCGGCCCCGAGTGGAAAAACTCCGTTGACCCCATTTTGCACTGTGGTCCCAGAGGACAAAAGCTCGGTGTGCGGATGTCCCGGGGCCGTGTTGGCCGCGACGCTGCCTACACGCTTCCTCTTCCTGGTACCACACAGTCCCCTGAGGTTCGTCATGTTCCTTGTATTCTAAACATAGCTGTTTCTGAAGGTATCGAGGTTCGACAGGATAGCAAATGAGGGCAAATTTACGTTATGAATAGCATGTTGTGTAGGGGCTGTGCCAATAAATAGATTTAACGGACCTTAATTTAACGCCTTAGTCTGACTTTTAGTCCACTGGGGGGCAGTACAAATCCTCATATTTATTTATTTTAAAGTTAGTTTATTTATTTATTTATTTATTAGCAGTAATTTGGGGGTGGGGGGGTGGGGTGATGGTGGTTTCAAATGTTTTCCGCCTTTAAACTAGCCACTAGCCAACCTTTGCTGACCAGAGTTGAAGATTTTATCGTCACAGGTTAGTGAGCTTTCTCCCATTAAAAGGTTAAAATTGCCCAGTTGAGTTAAAATTATCAAAACAAGAGGCAAGAGAGAAACCATCTGCCCATATGAGAAATCAGAACAAATAGCAACTGACATGAGACACGTGAGAGCCACTGCTAGCTTGAAGTGAAAAGCATTTGTTTTTTTTGTTTTCCAGCAACTGCCACAAGTTATTTAAAGGACACAGATGGTAAAAAGATTTCACATTTTCTTTATTCATACAGCCATACAGCATTTTTTTTTTCAACCGTTGGATGATAATCCAGTCTCATGGAAGTTAATATAACTTAATGCAATAGATGGCACAAGGACTTCATTAGAAACTTGGCAAAAAAGTAGAAAATGATCAGCCGAGTGATGTCATGTTTTCCATTTCACAATGGAAAGATTATTGAAAAATGTGAGTTTATCAGCTTTAGAAAATGACAAAAGGCTGTACACTGCTGTGTATTGCAAGGCATTAAAGCATCTGGTAGTCCTATAGGTTATGGAACAATGTGCTTTGACCAGATGCTTGAATTAAGTGGCTACACGCGGCTTGCCAGGGCCACGTTAACAGTCTGGACCTCAGCGATATGAGAGGACTTCTGGATAATGCGGCTGGTGAGGGTGGGCCCGACAGTGCAGCTCTGCCTCAGGACAGACGGAGGTCCAGTGACACACATCCTGTCTATTATAGTGGTCCGTGTAACTGAGAAGGGCCCTCGGGTGCAGCCGGGTGCTGTGCCAGCACCGGGCATGGGCAAGCTGCTCTGTGGCGAGTCCGCCGAGCAGCTTTGTCCCTGGGCCAAGTTAGTCAGAGCCATGGCGGCGTGTATCTCCCTCCAGCCCTGATGGATCCGTCTATGTCGGGCTCCATCCGGCTGCTGCTCCCTGTAAATACATTAAAGGATGCTTCAGCCCAAATTAAAGTTTTACTCATTTTCTGCCCACCACTGTGTCAATGGAGGCTCTGGGGACATTTCTTTTTCATCCGCACAACTGTTCTCTACTTTTATGGAAGGAAAGAATTGCATTCAATGCCAATACAGTGGAAACCCATGGTAGCGATGTACTCAAATAAAGAGTCTGAAAGTCTCCACGGCCCAGTTTTCTCAGAAAGTTGCAACTCTGTCTCATGGCAAGGCATGTAATAGATATTGGGACTGCATGTTGCCTCTTCTCTCCTGTATTTGTGTCTTTCTTGGACCCACAAATGCTAACCACACTGTGAGTTTAGTGTTGAAAAAATTGTCGCTGCCTTGTAGTAGCTCTAGCTGAAGAAGTGAGATTCACAAGGACAGGCAAGGTGATCATAGTAAAACATGCCTGTGAGACGCTGGTCCATCCACATAGCCGTTACACCCGAAGCTGCGCTCAACATGAGCTGGTAAACGGTTCAAGAACCTCTGACATCAGCTGGAATCTGATATACCTGCCAATGTATACAGGCTCCTGCTAATCGTGTGTCAGTTGTTTATATGAGCTTTTGAACTGTGTCCAGTGCTGACATGAACGTAGCTCTTGGCTAGGAGGTTACAATGGGTAACTTGGCTAGAAGCATGGTGTTAACATTGGCATTTTGAGTGAAAATGTATTGTATGTATTGTGGGGTCATCAGGAAAAAAGTCAACGCTGGTGTCAGGTGTCTTCAGTTCTGCTGTGAAACTCCATGTATGTTGATGATAAAAAGTTGCCACAACCTCGGCTGTACTATGCCTTTATTGTAACAGCGTTGCATAAAGTGACTTTAATTGGAACATTATGTATTATGTATGCCTTGTTTCTGAACAACACCTCTCTGAAGAATTTTAAAACGCGCTGCTGTCCTTGCTGATGCAAGTTGAAATAAGAAAAAGCCTAATTGAAGCTCTGCCTAATAGTTGAGTGATGACACTTACCTTCCACATTTAGGTGAAGTAAAATCCATAGTATCTACAAGAGAGAAGAAAAAAAAGAGACATTTCATCAATCTGTTTAAACAGGGAAATTTCACAACAAATCAGAGTTTAAAATAAATCATATATCAGATTGGCATTGACGACCATGTTTGTGTTGCAATTGCAGTCTTTTGGAAGCATGTGGTTCTTGGGGCTCTTGTACACCGGCACTGGTTTTGTGGGGCTTTGTGCATGTGAAGTGTGACATGTGCATCTCTGATTGTAACTGCATTTGTATATAGAGTTTTGTGCTCTGCCAGAGAGGCTTTGGCTGAGTATCAGTGCACTCCTCTGCCTGTGCTCAGCCACTCGGGCCAAAATAAATATATTGCTGAGGCTCTCTTGAGCTTTTGAGTGGGAATAAAATCTGATATCTGCATCATGTAATTGGGACCGACTGTTTTTGGTTTCCCAGCTTTGCTCGCAACTGTAAAGTTGGTCCCTCGTGTATCATCCATTTTCCAGAAGCTGTCCCTGAATCCTACCAACGAGCAGCCGGGAGTGTCATGAATGAATACTTTATTTGTCGAAAGACAGAAGGAACAGTCTTCTCCGCGCAACACTGCGGGTTCAACGGTGGAGCGAGGAGTAGCAAGCGCTTGGAAAAATATGATCCCGCTTACGCTATCTGTTTGTGGTCTGCGCACAAGCGTTCATCATATGTAGAACATGTTTTCCATTTCGCCGTTGGACAATTGCCGCGTTTCACTGGAGCAGATAGGAGCACGCTCAGAAATGTTCCCTTTGGGGAGCAACAGACGTGGAAATTAGAGGCCCAATGTGAAATGCAGTCGTTGAATGCTAACAGCGCGGAACATCTCGGCCCCTGATTGCTGCAATCCGGCTCGAGCCAAGAGCACGACGTATTGATATGAAATCATTTTGCCGTTTTATGCTACTTTTTTTTCCTTCTTGCTACTGAAAGTCCTTGAGGCTTAGCCGTAACTAGATGTTCTACAAAAAAAAACAACCCTTCATTCCTTGCTTGGCTTTCCTTCACTAGAAAAAACCCTAAGTTTAATCCAGCAATGATTAGTTACATTGAAAAATATAAGTTTTCACGGCTCTATAAATACATGTATCTACATACAGCAGATTTCACTACCCTCGTGAAAAGGCTAAAAATAGGTTAGAGTTTCAAAAGAAAACCAAAAGCATTCTAAAAACAGCTATCTTAATATTTCATTTGAATATCATTTTCATTTAATTGCATCTTTTAGGTCCAGATTGCTTTTGAAATAATGATCATGACAACAGTAGCAGAAAAAAAGAGAAAAGAGAAGAAAGAAGAAATCACTCTTTAAAAACGCAACAATTTCCTATTACAATGTGTTTGAGGTATTTACCACTTTTATTTTTGATAGTAAATGCATCACTAAAACAACATTATGCCATTTTCAGACCTTTTAAGTATACTTAATATTTTTTACTATTCATTGACTTGTGAAAGGGCCAAAGGCATTGCCGGGCCTTGCCACAGCGCCTCCTGCTGGCCTGGTGTAGGAGCGTCAAACACGGGGCGCCTACTTGGCACCTTCTGGCAAAGACGTGCCTTTTTCCTCTGGTCCCTCTGTTGCCTCTGCCATTCCAAACATAGAGTGAACTAGCCTGCTTTTTATAGGCCCACAAAACCTGTTGATGTTGGTGTGTGAAGTGTTTTTGTAAAGTGAGGCGTGTTCCAGTTCGATACTCCTCTACCAGGCCAGTCAAGTGGCAGGGGTGTCGTTCTCAAGATAATAATTGTAGAAAAATATTTTTAAACTACAATTGTAAGCTACAAAAACAACATGATGTTGCTTTAAGAAACCGGAAAATGAGGATAATGTTGCCCCCAGTGGCTACTTCTGCTGTTGCTATTTAAAAACTTTAGATTAACAAACATGTAACTTCTGCCATAACATACATTTTTTGAAATCAAAATTCAGTATATGAAGAATTTTAATGTTATCAGAAACACAATAGAACCTGTTGCATCCAGACTGATTGGACATAATACAATTTAATATTATTTTATTATTTAAAAAAACAAACATATTTATTCCATTACTGAAGGTTGAAAGTGAAAGTTTTAACCCTCTCCTGGGACGAGTATAAAGGTGTTAACGATATCAGTGCCTGTCATGAATCTGGCAGCTTAAAATTCCACCTCACCTCCACAGAGGAGCTGTAATGGTTCCCAAACACTGTTAATACGACCAGCAGGGAGACATTTCAAGTCTGGATCAACATCCATTCGACTGCGTGTTCCACGTGGCATCAGAGTTTTACTGTCCTCATATTCGGAAATAAAGCCCTGAACCTGATAGCAGCTTTTGGAGTGACTTTCTGTAAAATATGACGACTCGATCTGTTATTGAAGTTCTGATTTATTGAAACTGCTGTTTAGCTTCCAGGAAAATGTACCCATTAAATTTCCTACTGGTTCCTGCATAAGTGGCTCAAATTAATGACTGAAAGTTTAATTGAACTTTAAAACTTGCCAGAGATGGAAAAGAGTGGATTGAATTCTGTTTCAGGGCTCATTCACTCTAAAAAAGTAGAATCACTGCAGGACAACCACTCTACAATCTGAGGGACGACACTGTGCGCCACTCTGCACGAAACATCCTCGGACTCTTCCCTCTTCTTTGGACGCAGCTCTAACTTTTCACCCTGGGAAGAGTAAAAAGTCCTCAGACGTTCTGTAATTGTCCTCCAACTGGACCAAACTTTTCCACCGTTGCAAGAGGCTGAAGTGGAACGAATGGCACATTCTAGAGTGTGGAAATGGTATTTGCAGCGCCCAGTGGCAGCCAGCATGAGCGCCGGCCAACTTTAAATTGTGGGATTTCAACATCTGCACGAGTCTTTATTAGCGATCCCTGTCAGAGGGTTTTGGCTGCTGCTCGCATGAGCGGATCTGACGGCTGCCGCTTTGCTGTTTGCCCGGTAGGTCAGAAAGTGCACCCAGGTGTCAGACTCCCGTCCAGTTGCAGAGTGCCTTTCAGCGGAGCGCCGGAGATTTATGAACATCAGGAAGCTCAGAGGAGTCTGGCTTTATTTAACTGTACACGGCGGCGTGTTAAAAATCAGCTGGGCGGCACTGCAGTCTAGTTAAAATGTCATGTCGCTACATGATAAACATAAATTTGTAATTAACAAGGCTGGAAATTTCCACATTAGGTAAAGAAAAAAAACCCAGTGACATCTCACCCTTCTGGTGGACAAAGTTGGCCTCGGTTTCGTAGGATGACGCCGGCGAGGCGGCATCGTGATCGCCCTCCATGGAGCTGAACGACTCAAAGTGACTCCTCCTCTTGCGGGCGGGGGCAGCGCTTTGCGCCTCCGCCGCCATCATGTGCCGCAGAGTGTCGTTCAGGTAGCGATTCAGCAAACTGCTCTTGTACTTGGACGGAGGCGAAGCCCCGCCGTCGCTGCCAGTAAGAATGCCACCCTGCTTCTGAAGTACACCAGCATGAGATGATCTGGAGAACTGCGATTGGCTGATGGGTGATTGAAGGTGACACTCTTCATCTGTAGCAAGAGACACAAAAAGCATTAGACAGTGCAGAAGTAAAACAACAAAGGAAATGCTGGAAGTCTAGAAGTTTGAGAAAAGTCCTGATTGGGAGCTCATACCGTCCGTGTCTGTGTCATCACTGCACACGCTCAGGCGCTCTGCGTTTCCCTGGATATAATTGTTGTACAGTTTGATCCTCAGCGCCCAGCTCAGGTCTGGCTGTCTCACTGTGTTTTTCAGCCGTCGCCGGGCGTTCGCAAACCAGTTGGAAACCTGCGCGGACGGAACTTTGTTGAAGAACCTGGAAGCTGCTTTTGAGCCCCAGATGAAACCTGAGAGCGCGTTGTCTCTCACCTGCACCAGTGTCATGTGTGAACCCAGAGCCAGAAGGACCTTCTCAGTCTTGGTGGGGTAGGGGTTGTCTCGGTGTTTGTACAGCCAGTGTTTCAGTGGTCGGGCCATGTCCTGTAGCACCTGTCTCTTGTGGCGAACTTTGACCCCACCCACACGGGACCTGCGTGCGTCAGAAGGAGACAAGGAGTGGGTACAATCGTCTCGTCAACATGAACCGTTTTAGTGCGGGTCTGCACCCCGGCCGGGTCACACCAAAGACTACAAAAATGGTAAACAATGTTCGGTGCCCGTCTGGCAAAACCTATAATAATGGCACAAATTGCCTCTCTGCTTGTCACTCAGTATTTGGGTTGGGCATGGGGGCTTAGATCTCACAATGGTCCCTGAGTGCGGCACTGCTGCTGCTCACTGCTCCCTCAGAGGATGGGACAAATTTTGCAACCTTTGGAATGTGACAATCAGTGGGACTTTAATTTGGACCTTCCTCTTGAACTTTCTGCCGTCCCCATTTGGCCCACAAACGTTTCACCAGGTCAAAGAGGAGTGTAACTAATTTAAGACATGCTTGTCAAGTCTCTTGGTAGTTGTAGACAAGTGCCTACCCGTATCTTCTGTACTTGATGGTACAGCCATCGTTGGCGGCGTCCCGGCACTGCAGCAGGTTGCTGTTCTCCCTGTCGGTGAAGCTGCTCTGTGGCGAGTCCACGCAGTCCAGCCTGCCGCTCTGCTCTGCTCCCCTGTTATCCTCCAGATGATGCTGCGCATCGGACCTCATTGCGGTGACGTGGTTCATCTTTCTGCTCTCCTTCAAAACAAATGGTTTGCATCAACAGGCATCCGGCTGTAAACCCACTCCCATCCCCAGACGCACGACGGCCAAAGGGTAGCGTGGAAAAAGGTTCCTCCTGCCTGCGACTTTCAGGGGAAAAATGTAAGAAGAGTCTGTTGTCAAGTTCGGCTGCACGCAGAGTTCAAATAACCTGCTGCTGCGCTGCTCATTGGCTCGCTGGCCACCCAATCCCTGCTCAGGAGGACTCTGTGAGGAAGAGTCTGCAAAGCAGCCGCTCCAGTAGCAGCCCAGTGAATGAGACGCACCGCAGAGTATCAGCAAATGTGGTCAGTGCAGTTGTACAGTTTTTGCTGCATGCGCTAAGCAGATTACCGGGCTGCCGTGTTTTGGTACGCGGAGCGTAGAAGGCTGGTGGTGTTTAAGAAGGAAAAAAAGAAGAAAGAAATCATGTCAGCAAATAATATGAGGTTATTTTAGAAATTTATGGGTGTAATTACACGTTGGCTAATAACCGTCAAAACCGCAGAGCTGCGCCTCGTGTGAGGCTGTAAATCCTGCACAGATCAAATGGATTTTCGAGGCAAATTGGCTCAGGATCAAGTCAACACAAACACTGGAAAGTGAAATGAATCCCTGCCTATGAAATGCCGAGCCGGTGTTGAATGACGGGACAGGGTTTTTTTTGCATCAGGTTTGGATATTTTGAGAAGAAAAGAAGAGAAAAAAATGGTTGAATCTGTGCAGGTTTAATATGAAGTGTGAGGATTAATAAAACCAGGAGCTAACGGTGGAATGGTTTAACATGCAGCAAGTGGGCCAAGTGTTCAAAAACCCTGCTCTGGCAACCGCAAGTGTTGCTGCTCCAGACAGACGTCTCTTACGTAATGCTGTTTGGATCAACAGTAATGACTTTGCCATGCGTGCTCCCAAGTCAATAATCTCTGAACAAACACGTCCACAATACCGTGTGTTTGCTCTGCTAGCTGATGAAATTCCGTTGAAGGCTGTGGCCAATATCTGGGCCGCACTTGTTTAAGATATTGAAATGCTTCAGAACCCCCCGCGCCTACCCGCCCCTCCTGTTCGTCCCGTTTGTCATCCAGCGGGAAAAGTTGGACGTTTGATTGCAAAAAGCTGAAAAACACATGGACGTGGCGTCCCCGCCAGGTGCAGTAAATTCCTGGCTCACATTCCTTAGCTGCGGCGGGAGAATGCTACATGCTATCACACACCATTTACTCCCGTCCCTGTGTGACGTCTTCAGCCGCCCCACTGTTGACACTAGCCGGTCGCACACCTATGTGCGGCAGCCTGGAGACCCGTAAAAACCACTGTGGGAGAACATATATCTCGTATTGTTTGGATAGTTTACTTCCAGCATTTTGTGTACGTGGGTGTGTGTGAGTGTGTGTGTACATGTGCTTATTTATGCAGGTGTGTGAGGCCTGTACGCCAAACACATACATTTTTTCTGTCATATATAAACTTGTAGTCATCATGTAATTCACTGGCTCTATAAACAATGGCTTTGGCATATTGACACTTGCTGTTTTGGTCGTAGATCTTACAAATGTTTTATTAGCCTGTTGCATCAGTTTGACTATTTCTCATATCGATGAGACGTATTTCCAATGTCCAGGGAATGAGAACCCTTGATAAATAATAATTTATCAAGGATACATGAAATAGAGTAAACTGGACAACTGTTGTGTCGGTCAGGTGTAAACAGATCAGTTGACCTGCGTGAAGATCGCTCCTCAGCCGACACAACACCTTGGGAAAAAAGTCTTGTGTGAGTTTGTTTCGTGCCGGTTTGTGCTGTAAAAATGTACGCTTTTATGTTGCAGTTTTAGAGTTAATAATGTGTTGCAGCATTAACCAGGCACTGCATTTGTTGTTCCGAATTGATCTATTTTTTTTTTGTCTGTGCTAAAATCGTGATGTCACAAACAAAATTTTTAATGGCACAAACGAAGCAGTAATGAATCAGACTATTTTCCCAGGGTTTCTGGCCCAGTGGGGGGGGGGGGGCAGCAGTTTCACGCCTGTAATCAATTGGGCATTAATCTCTGAGATTAAAGACAAGAAAAAGCAATAAAGCTTCAGATAAATACAATAAAAACAAATATAAATTCTATTCTATAAAGTGAATAAATAACAATAATACACATGCAGTGCACCAAATTTGAGCAGTTGACAAATTATAATCGAGAGAGATTTTTAATTTACTAACACAGCGCTAAAAGGAAAAGAACATATTGAAATTCATCAGTAATTAATTCATTTGTTAAGTTTTAAAGCATGCTTTTATACAAAGACAAGAAGTTGTTGAGTTCAAGCGTTGAATCTGACGTCGCGTTTGAGTTCGATTTATTTCATGAAAAACTTTATGTGCTCAAAGCACGTGGCGCCAGTAGTCGCTGAAACCACTGGCAGTCCTGATGGTTTCTGGTTATATAATACAGAGTTATGTTGTAGCCACTGTGGCAAGATTATCATGTCTTTTCTTAAAACCAGGAAATAAAAATTAGTACATCATGGAGAATACAGGTTCCTGCTTTAGGTTTTACTGGCTCCCCTCAGCGCGTGCAGTACTCCTTTGACTGTGCCGAAATGACGACAAAGCAATTGTTTAACTGTCTTATTTATTTTTACATAATCCAAAAGAACATTACACATGATTGAGCCAAATTAAGCACAAAGCCGCCTGACATCATGCCTCTGCGCAATGTTTGAAGTGGGCGCTGCAGCTAACGTAAACCGGGCGGCTTCTCATTGGATCACGCCGGCATCCTTAATGGCCTCGTTATGATCTCAGAGGGAGCCTGCAGACCGTCAGCGGCGTGATGAAGTTTCACTGCCAGCTAAAAGGGGCTGCGAGCGGCGCTCTTCCTGTGCTCCCCCTAGTTTGTTTGGCCGCCGGGCAGATGCTCCTACACACCAATAAATGCGCCGCCATGCACTCATCCGTGCAGCTCTCGTCCGTCATGTTTTGCGCCCGCCGCGAGCCTGCCGGACCAAAGACGATGCTCGTCATGCCTCCTGCAGCCTCCTGCAGCCCCCCAAATCTAAAGTCAAAGATACCTTGAAAGCCGTCGCCCTTTCCTCCCGAAAACACGACATGGGCGAATGCTCCTACACACCCAATTGAGCGCAGTGTTCATGAAGAGGAATGAAACAGAGTGAGCCTGGAGAAATGCATCGACGCAGGATCGGCAGCTGTGACGCTCAAACATGAGCGCCAGCTAATGGAGTGTCACTAATGGTGGGCTGCTGGAAGTGACTTTAATTGACGTAATATCATCATTATCGTAAATGAACCGCAAATGAAGTTTATTCTTTAAATGACTCAACACATTAATAACAGTGTTAACATTTGAAAAGGCAAAAGCATTTTAGAAAATGTCATATCGAACAAGTTGGACAGATTTTCAGGGCCAAAGTTTAAAACTCCCTCCCTCTGACTACACTTTGTACTTACTGGAAAAGCAGCACCTCTCTAATGCCGGTTTTACAGTGAAAATATTCAATGTGCACACTCGCTTCTAGAATTTGTATATCTTTCACACTCCCACTGACTGCCGTCACATTCCTTTCATGTGGGCTCTGTGACATAGCTGCATGAGGAAAACCCGATTTGAGGTTCTTGTCTGCTGGAATCCAGTAAATTGTCAATAAGCTGATCCCTTTTATTGAATTTTAGGAATGATTTTATTTTAATTTGAGAGGGCAGATCCGCACCTGGTTCCAGCGGTTGGCAGCACTTTGCACTATATGTTGTGTTGTCCAGTGCCGTGTTCCTCCCGCTTCTTTGTGCCTGTTTTGTGCGGCACGCTGTTGGCAAAATGTCTCGCTGACTTTCTACTAATAATGTTTCTCTGGTGTGCGTTACAGTTAATTGAAGTGTAGCAGCTGTCAGAATAATTACATGCTGATGTTTGCAACTTGGCAGCGAAGGATTACCCTCAGCCACAGGCTCTGGAGACTATCCCCCTTCTCCCCTCTCTGTCCTGCAAGCTGACGTGATTTCAGCCAAAATGCCAACAGAGGAACTGGCTGCAGGACAGATGGAGGCAGAGGGAGAGTGCCTCTGTTTACAGGGACACAACTGCAGTAAAAACCATGGAGAATGCGACAGAGTCTGCAGGTTCAGATCCAGCCACCCAGGTGACCGCAGCTCCTCCATGCTGCTGCTGCCGACGAGGAGCCGGCCCACTCTGCTGGAATCCACTGGATCTCCTCCTGTTTCAGCCTCTCCAGGTCTGCCTTCAGCTCCCTGAACGCCACAGCAATGTCTCCGTTCACGATGACCTTGTCGAACATGTGGGCGCACTGGTTCTCTATGGTCTCAGCCAGGTCAATCATGTCCTGGAAGTCCTCCTCCTGTGACAAGATAACCACTTGATGGTTAAAAAAAAAAAGTAAAAAAGAAAGGGTATTGGGGTAAGGGTATAGAAGCTTCACTGTTATTATATATTATGTACAGTGAAACGACAGGATCAGAATTGAATTTATGGATGCCCAATTTGGCCACATTCAGATACTCCCTAAGCAAATTATTACATTGAGAATAAAAACTAAGGACATAAACTGACGATGGTTTATTATTCTTTATTATTATACTACACGTATTCTCCTGAAACTGTCCCCTCGTGATGCCACACAAAAGACAGCTAACACTAACAACTCTTCAAAGTTACTGGCCACACCCCCTGACAGGTGTCCAAATGTGGCAGTTCCAACAGAGAATCAGTTTCTGCTTGAAGGTAAAATATGAGCAATTTAAGCAGGAGAGTGAAAACAAAATAGGCTGTTTTATCTGGATCTGTACAGTATTTTTTAATAAATCGTGCAAGGCTGTTCCATTGAAGTCCAGGGTGAAAAGCGTATCTAATGGGATTCTTAAATGTTCCAAATAAAAATGCAGTGCTTTGGAAGAATAGAATAGACCATGCAGTGCCAGAAACATCCCCCAAGAAGCTGGTTTGCAGTAATTGTTGCACGCTGTAATGCACCAGGACATGACCGTCACCAGTTGCCATTATGCCATTAGAATGATGAAGGCACACTACATTGTTACATGCTAAGACGGAACAGGCCCTTTTCTTTAAATATCCCAGGTCCTGTAAGATTTTCCTGAACTATTTATAGCTTGGGCATGTTGGGCAAATTCCAGCTGGGCTGCGGCACAGGTGTGTGACCCGGTGGTTTAACAAGGGCAACATGGGCTGCCAGGGTCAAGCGCAGATGGAGAAGCCAGATGGAAATTTTGGAAGAGGCCTAAAACCTAAAGACCTTATCTGGACATGTTGTTTTTGATGCAAGAGCCATGAAAAAAGACCAGGTTGACAATGTTGTTTGTCTCACCGAGAAGATCCTGACGGAGCTCTTGTCCTCTTCGCCGCAGATAAATTTAGCTCTACGCCTTGTGAGACGGAGCTCCTCGATTCGCGGGGGCTTCACAAACACCACGTACGGCTGGAACTCGGACGTGCACAAGCCGTGAATTTTCTGGGAGGGACATAGACGGTGCAGAAGTCCAAAAAGGTGGCACAGAAGATCAAAATGATCAATGGTTAATTTTACTGTAGTATTGCAATCTTAAATGGTGATGTATAATCCTATGTTGCATTTGTGCTATATTTGCAGACTGCAAGTTTTTTTAAAATGCAAATCAGTTAATATTAGGGATTTAACGGTATCAACAATTTTTTAACGCCGCAGTAGCAGGTGTCCTGATGCTATTGTAGATCCAGGATGGATTGAGAAGTTGCAGTAAAACAGACAGATATTAACAAGAGGGATGTGGCTGGACAATGCGTCTATCATCCTTTGTGGAAAGTAGGATGAAAGCGTAAGATGCAGCAAGTGGTGGGAGAGAGCTGAGTGACAAGGTTTGTGAAACTGGAGAAGCTCCAGAGAGTTTTAAATCTAACGTCCATTCGCTTTCTATCACCGCCTCTCCTGCACCCTGGGTCGTGGGCGAGCTGGAGTCCGTCCCGGCCCTCTCAGTGCGAAGCTGGGGTTACACCCCGGACAAGTCACGAGTTCATCAAAACAGAGAGACAGACAAGCATCCACACTCACACCTACGGACACTTTTTGTTCCCAGTCGGCCCCCTGCCGTACATGTCTTTGGACAGTGGGAGGAAGCTGGAGTACCTGGAGAGCACCTACGCAGTAGACACAGGGGGAACATGCAAACTCTGGAAAGAAAGACCTGGGGCCCACGATTCGAACCTTCAGAACCTTCTTGGATTGTGGTGATGATGTTCAATTTTTTTTTTTTAAGTATTTTTTCTTTTCTTCTGTTTGAACACTTACACCAGGGTGCACGTCCAAGAGGCACACCTTCCCCTTGGCCAAAACTCTGTGCACTGAGTCCAAACTTGTGCCGTAGTAGTGCCCGTTGTACGTGCCATACTCTATAAACCTGATAAAAAAGAACAAACACAGACCGCAGCAATAGCTCAAAATCCTCAACAAAGTGGGGGGAAAAATGTGAAGCCATGCCATCAAGAGGGGGGAACCAAACCCAAGTGGGACGAACGTCTGCGTGTTGAATACCTGTCGTTTAGAATTTCCTCTTCAAACATGTGGACCGACAAAAAATGGTAATCCACCCCCTCAGTCTCCTGCCGGCTCTTCTCACGTGTGGTGTCTGACAGAGGAAAGGTGGCAGCTTTCAAAAGATGTGTGTGTGTGTGCAGAAGCTGGCTGTTGCTTTGTGTCTTACGTGGTACGGTGACGCCATAGCGGTCGGGATCGGAAATCAGGAGCCTCTTCTTAAGTTCACTGACGCCAACGCCGTCGGGCCCTGAGAGATTCAGCAATGGGGCTCAGTACTAAGTCCAAAATGTCCCTGTGCTGATGTTAAATAGGTTTAGCGATCTGGTGACACGTCTGCCTTTGTCATCAGAGGGGCCGAAGTCCGATTCCTACAGATTTCACCGCATCAAAATGGACGCACAACATCGGAAAAAGTCGCACAGTATCAGTGTCGCCGGTGTGGGATGTAGAGGATGCAGAGCGCGAGCACATGCTGCAAACATCTGCAATTTCCCTCTGGAGCCGGTTCTTGCAGTTGCATCAGACCGAGAGTCAGATTCCTTGCATAGCTGCCTTTTCCATCATGAGCCTCGTTTCGATACAAAATATCAGGTTTACGGTCGCCGCCGCCTCTGATGCCTTTTGCAGCCGACGAGGAGCATCATCTGGCTGCGCCGCTTTAATGCGACCTTTCTTTATTTAAGAGTTCCACAATCTGTAGGGCTTAGTGGGGCTGGCGACCGCGTTCACCAGCCTCTCCCCTCAGGCATAAGGCTCTTTTGTTTCACTCAGAGCGCCTATGCAGTATAAATAAATAACAATGTGTTTCCAACCTGTCGCGGCTGTTTTAGCCATCCGGGCTTTTTGGTTTTCCTGTCTGTGACTCTCATTGCCAATAAGCTGTATATTTTTAATGATGACCTCTGTTTAATGAAGATCCTTCGCAGCAGACGGTAAAACAACGCGATCCAGAGGCAGAGCGAGCTATTACAGAGGGCCAAATCTGAATCCAAGATGTTTCTCTTCACCCACCGTTCACCTCGATCTGCTTTTGTCCTCTAGCTGCCTTTCACTTCATCACGACTTAACATCTCTTTTGTTTCCCTTCGTCCTCCGTTTGTCCGACGAAAGCTCTCTACCCTGACTTGACACTGAAAAGAGACGTGTTTTGCTTCATTTCTAAAAGTTTCCCCATCCTGCTCAGAAATACAAAGAGCAGGCCTGTAGTATGAGTCTAATATAAGACAGAAATTTTGGAGAACCAAATTTTATCCAAAATGATACTTTGTCCTCCCCGTTCTTCACAGTGTTTACGTGGTTATGATGGAAAGGATTGTTCTTGTACCAAGCAATGAGAACATAAATCTTCATCAATGCCTCGCTTTTCCTTTAATCAACAACAGCTCCGATAATATTGTGTTTTGGGGGGAGAATATGTTATTTTGATTGTTATGGACTAGAAGGCAGTGGGATAATATGAAACAGAGGACATTTTACCCTGCTGCATCAGTGCTACTACTCTACAGTTCAAATGGATTCATTTCTGTTTCACAAGATCTGACAGCACCCTGGAACACAAACCATCCTCCCCTCGGCTGCGTGTTTCTGCTCATACGTACCGACAAGAACGACTAGACGTTCTTTGTCGGAGGGGTCCCGCTGCTGGGGGATCACCTCCCTGTAGGTTGCAGGAGGAACTGGTTGGTTCACCCCTGTGCTCCACCTCCTGGACCCAGCTGCATCTCTGGCTCGACTGTTCTTTCTTCCGAGCCTGAAGCTTTGTCTCAAGCCAGCTAGAAAACAGAGAGGAGGATCCTGAACGTGTGTTCAACGGCTCTGACTCAGAATTTTTAAATAGTTTTTTTTTTTAGCCCCCATGAGGTATATTATCCACTTAAATAATAATAAAAAGGTTCATTTACACCAGACTTCAATGAAACAGTGAGAGGATTGCGGTGGTTTGCAATAGACATGGGATCTCCTTTCTGAAAGACCCCTTATAGAGACCTCAAGTGTGGATCCTGGTACAAAATCCTGTAAAATGGGACTCTGTGGTCTGTACAGTCTCTGCTTAAGGATCACTGGTTTGATTTAGTCCAGGAACACATACATTAAAATGAGATGGAGTGTGAGGACGTGAGAAATAGTGAAGATGAAGGTTTGCAGCCAAAACCATTGGCCTAAAACAGATGTGTTTTTCTCCATTCTGATTTTTAAAGATCCAAGGTGAAACTTTTGGATGATTGTTAATTGGTGGCCAGGCAACCACTGATTAGATCCCTCAAGCAGAATTACGCTTTTGAAAACACAACGCAAAGTCCAGATTGCACCGTTGTAAGTTTGATTTGTCGTGTTCCTTTTCATTCCGGAACCTACCGGTAGTTACAATATGTGAAGTACGAGGGATTAATGATGCCATGAGGTTGAGTCCAGTCACACAGAAGACCTACAGCTTCAATGCACGGCACAACAGAACAATAAAAAAGAATAAAATGAAGACATTTAAGGAGCCCGGAGCCCAGCCAAGTGCCACCCAGATTCAGAGCAGAACACATAATGGTGGAGAGACGACAGCTCCGTCTGTCACGCTCTGCCTGCAGGCCGCCTGACAGCCAGCGCCTGCCATATGTCTGTGGTCGAAATGGTTTGGCTGCTGCGCTTTCCTTTTATGATGTGGAGCGACGGTGCTAGGCTTTTCTTTGACGTTAGCTGTAATTTTACTTTGTAAGCATGTCCGTCCACTTCCTCAGCTAACCCTTCTTCTCCTGCTACCGCTCTCATCGTTCTGACAAACATGGCATTTTGGTACCGAGGCTCAGACTTCTGTTCATGTCGGATATAAGCTTGTCTTTGGGAGTTCAAATTCTCTGTCATGAAATTCTTACTTGTTTTTCCGTAATTGCTGAATGTGTTTGAAACTAGCATGATTGCGCGCAACATTTACGACGTTTATATTTCACGCCATCGCTTCCTGTTTTTGTCACAACTGAAGCGAAGCTGACGTAACACTATAATGACTGAAAATGTTGTGTACTGGGGCTTTGCAATGGGGTCCCAGACATCCTGCTGCCTTGCACCATTAGTTTAAAAGAACACACCGATGCAGTGAAAACAAGGAGCAAGAATGCAAAAGTTTTATTTCCACTATAACGTACGAGAGAAGCAATATTCTTTGCTTTTGTTTCCCTTCTCCTGCCTGCACTCCCACCTCTGATTACTGTGCATTCAGTCATTTGGTCGCATAGCCTCAGTGAGGATTTATTGACCAGACAGAGTCGTGGTGGAAGCTGGCCAAAGATCAGAGGAAATGTGGATTATTAAATTCATGTGACTGGACTAACAGAATGCAGTAAACGGTGATCATCTTCCAAGGAGTCTTTCTGCAATCAACAGGGGCAAACGTGAGTGTCCTGTCCCCACTGGTCCGTGCACACAATACATGCCGAGTGCATTGTGTAGCCGATCCACGAGATCAAGACGAATGGGGCTAAACGAGAAAAGTCTAAATCCACATTTGCTATTCTGGTGCACTCCCACCAGCCTCCAGACCACAAAACGACATCATCGTTCCTGGAGCTGGCCTGAAGTGGAAGTATAACCAGGGCCTGCTGCTGTCTTTTTCCTATTGCTATGTCAAATACTTCTACCCACTATTAACATGTCTAGGTTTTGCATGACTTTTTTGTCTACATTTTTAAGTGAAACTTTAATCAAATGTTAAACACAATCCTACAGATGAAATTACTTCAGGAGGCCAGTGTGCAAGAAACACAGCAGAACAACAGGAAAACTCACTTTCACCTGTAATATTTTGGGCTGTGTGTTTACACAATGATGACTCCTAATTAATCCTGATTTAGACTGTTTTGCTTGTTTTTACTTATGGTACTTTTTATATTGTAAAGTAAAAGTTTACTTTTTAAAATTCACTCATCGCATCAAAGTCGCTGCCAATCCAAGTCCAGTCATCACTCAGAGACCTTCCGAAG
Source organism: Nelusetta ayraudi (assembly GCF_046127955.1). NCBI lineage: Eukaryota > Metazoa > Chordata > Actinopteri > Tetraodontiformes > Monacanthidae > Nelusetta > Nelusetta ayraudi. The sequence continues at coordinate 9,884,744 of NW_027466061.1, forward strand.
TGATCAATTCTATTTGTCCTTGTCATACCAGCAGTGATTGTGTGTCAGACATCTCACCGATGTGGATCCCTGTTATCGCTCCGTAGTCGACATCCTCGCACACTGGCTCAAACGAAGGAACAGAGGAGAGGAAAGTGTGAGGAAATCAGTGACAGGAACCACAAGAAGCTGTCCGCCGCTTTTGAAACTTCATACTTAAACTACTAGCATATGTTTGTTATGACCCACATAGAAAAATATCTGGACCTTTAAAGTCTTATAAATTTTGTTTGGATAACCATTACTTAGAAATATTAACAACTAACTATGTGGTGAAAAGGAAAAAAGAAAAAAAAACTGTCATGCAGAAGGCCGTCTGCTGAAACCCGATGATTAAAGAAACATTTAGAATATTTTTCTTCCATTTTGCAGCCGTGCTTGGGTAACATTACACAATTATTATTTTTGGATAATAACCCGGGTTTCAACCAGTGCCTAAAATTCTTTATTTGCTTAACACTGTAAAAAATTATGGAGAAGCTTTTAATAGCAAGACTCAAACAGTACCTTTAATCTCCTCTGTGGGGCATGCGGGGGAAACAAAACAAGGCACTTCACCTCTCTGCTCTACAGCTTCGTTATGCTGAAAGGTTTGACTCCTTTGAAGTGTGCTGCCGTTACGGACAAATGCTGGTTCTCACCTGCGACTGGTGGTTTGACTCGGCGTGGCTTGAACAAGGATCTGGGCCGCTGCAGTGCAACTCTCCTGTCAGGCAGCGGATCAAAACAGGGTTCGACAGGGTCTGAATTGATTTTGCAGCAGCGGTCGAACAACGGTGGCTACCTCTCATGAAGCCGCTGCGAGGGGATGAGCCCGGCGTGAGTGTCGCTGCTCCTGAGGCTACAGGCCTGCCACCAGGTGTCATCCTCTCTGTTCACTACTTGGAGGATGTCGCCCCTTTTAAAGGCCACAGCTGCCTCCTTGCACGGGACGGTGGGATCCTCATTGGGGTCGTAGTCAAAAAGAGCCTGAACAAACAGCTGAGGACAATGGCAAGAAAAAAAAACAAACAAATATTCCTCTCTTCTCTCATAAGCAGCTTCTAAACTCTTAGGACATGGCTTCTTGGCAGTGCATCTTGAGCCGTTGGAAAGCCTGTTTATTCCCCTTTCGAACGGTGCCACATTTGTAAGGAACATACATTCCTGTGATGAGCAGCAGAACTGAATATAGACTGACAAATCTTGCCTGCCAATGACAGACAGCTTATTCTGCCATTGACTCAGAGGAGGTTTACGTGTTCAGTGCGGTGCTACGGTACCTTCTTAATATCAGGTGACTCTTCTACCTTGGGGAAGGCAGGTATGATCGTGAATCTCACTTCAGTCTGAGAACGTGCCTGCAGAACCAACAGTGAGAAGTCGAGAGGTGCTCTTTTAGGATCAGGAAAAAGTGATGCAAAACTGTGATTGTGTCTCTTTCACAAGCATGGCACAGTAACTTTACAATCTCACACAGATGTTCACGCACAGTGACCGCAGGCACCCAAGAGCTAAACGCTCAGGTAAGTTCATTGTTTTCTGGTAAAGTTTTATTAGAACTAGAACCAGAAAAAAATGCCTTGATTGACTTGATTGACAAGCTTGTCTGGAAATTGGAATCAACACACATTTTAGAGGAAGCACAAGAAGAGACTTCCAAGAAGCACTGATTGTTGTTTTTTGTGACTTTTTCTTTTTTTGTAATTTGATTTAAATTGCTCTCTTTATTCAAAAGCAGCATAAAGAATCAGGAACTTAAACTTGCAGAGCAGCTGGACTGCTAGGATTCCAATTCTGAAATCGGCCTCATCCAACCTGCCATCTAGCCCCTAATAGAGTTTTCAGTCGTTCTTACAATTCCATAAACTATCAACTTGTGTTAAGCTGTAACGGATCAGGAAGTTACTGGTGCAAGCTGCCCTTGAAGGACCCAGGAGAAGGTTCGAGGAGGCAGAAGTAGTTTTATCACATTAAGAGAAGAACAAAGGACAGTGCTGAAGGCCTCTCTCTTGATGAAGTGTCGCAAACCTTGTGCTACAGCTGCCTGGATAAACTGGAAGTGAAACAAGTCTGATGGGTCCACTAGAACGGGATAGAGGCACACCTTACCAGGAGACAAGGGATTTCCTTCGGCTTCCTCTGTTCCAGCGACACTCCATTCACTTCCTTCAGCTCGTCTCCTTCGTGGATCAGGCCTTGTTACAAATAGACACACAAGCGCTTAAGCTTGTGCACTCTTGCGCCGTCGTGTCACGACACAATCAGCGCAGTCCGTTCAGGGGCGTATCAACTCACCACTTTTGTCAGCGGCTCCCCCTCTCATGATCCTCGCTACGACAATGGCCCCAGTGGATTTGTCCCTCTTCACGGTCGCACCCTGGAGTTTTGGCCGGCGGACAGAGGAGAAGATGAGCAGATATAACAGGGTAATTCGGTGGACGGCTAAAACAAGACGTTGACGTTGGGGTCAGACAAATTTACACGGTCATGTCACGGCCATAGCGGTTATGAGGCCGCGCAGGACCTTGTCCACTTCCATGTGGAAAGGTCAGCCGAAAAATCAGCGTTGCTCAGGACATGATTGTGCTGGAAAAGAGCATCTTCTGCAGCTGAGCACAATCAGCATCATGCCGGGGTGTAACAGCGCTGTCTGGAAAAACTAGAGCATGCGGGATCGATCAAAGGCAGTGTGTCACTAAAAGGTCAGAGCTCCCTCGTCCAATCCAGTTTTGGGATCAATACAAAAGTGTGTTCTTTATTATTGCTCTGTGGGCTGTCTAGGCTCTCTCTCGCTGGAAACATACGTATGGGGCGCAACTTTTATTAAAAAATATTCTGCTCATCGCCTCAGAGGTTAAGCTTGTTTGTCAGTCGAATGTCTCAGAGAAGTTGTTGACAGAATCCAATAAAAATTGGACAAGAGGAGGAAAAAAAATAAAGCTAATATTTCTCCTTTTTTTTTTTTTTCTAATGAACTAATGGACCCGTTTGAGTGGAACCACATGTCCCCAACTTCTGTCCATCACTCTGTGTATTTCATGGAGCAGCGGTCCAACATAACAAATTTAGAGGATTTTGCGTCATTTGCAGAGGTATGCACTCGTTTGTGTTGTGATTATTTTTTCAGTCCACTTTAACTCCTGGATCCTGGAATTTTCCAAACATGAGTGACAATGTCTTGGAACGGGGCGGCACTATGCAGATAATTCCAAGGTTTCAGTTTTTCAGGAAAATGAAGCCCTGATTAAAGATTGACATTGGAGACACATGAGAAATTAGTACAATCACTGCTAAAGCTCCAGCGGCTTGGTGTGGTTTTCTGTACATATGCAGACTATGTGGACTGTGTGGAAGGGCATGTACATATCGTAGTGGTATGCAGTCAGCGGTGCTGGGTTGAATTTCAAAGGTGATCAGGCGGCTGCAGGGACCTTTTTGAATGTTTCCTGTCATTTTAAGGGCTGCAGTTTGTCCTCTGCTATGACATGAGGCTGCCTGATGACACAATACACATGCCCTCTGCGCTGTTTATTGCTTCCAACCACCTGTGTGTATGTCTTTGCAGATGGACAAATCAGGCGCGTTAAGCATGGTTCAGCCTGTTACATGGTTGTCTGAGCTTAAATGTCTGCATTTGTATTTGATTTAGGCAGAAACAAGGCCAAAGGTAGACCAAACTAGAAACAGACTCACTTGCATGTAAGCGAGCTTCTACTTTTGGGGGATTATTTTTAAAGATGTATTTGGCTGTATTTTATTTCCCGCATCACTGAGAATGTCGGAAAATAACTTGAACCACAATGGAATGTGTTTGCAAAAAAGAGAGACAGATCTTTTTGAGAACACAGACAGCAACATTGCCCACTTCACTAAATATTTGTGTTAGTCTTTTACACTGACATTTGAACCTGAAATAATCAGACAAAAAAATGTAGTCACACTAAAAATCTGTGTAAGATTCACTCAGAAAAAAACGTACAGTTTAAGCAGCACTTGTAATCGTAGAGAACAAACGTCACTTGCATTCACCTTGTGCTGTCTGAATAAAATTTGTATTTGTAAATATACATTTTTTTTTCTTTACGTGTGTGTACTTTTCTGTGGCTGAGTATGATTCAAAGAATAAGAAGATGAGTTACATGGTGATACGGGCCAAAAAAACAACAACAAAGCAAATATACACATTTGGATAGGATTGAGAATGTGTATAACTTACATGCGCTCACCACTTCTCCTACATTCAAAGCTCACAAGAATACACTACTACCACTACCACTACAACTACTACTACTAGTAACAACAACTACAACAATAATAATAATAACAACGAACTTCCTTTCTACCTATTCATATCTAAACTGTAATATTTATTGTTAAATTGTACCATTTCTGTCATTGTAATTGTTATCTATTGCAACCTGTTAGTTTAATTATATGCATATATTACACACTCACACCCATTCAGTCAAACACACATAAAAGAACACTCAGTGATGTTGTGCAGGGTATATGTGGGTATTTAGAATAAACCAAATTAATTTCCAGTCAGCTTTGCTCATACCCACTTCTTAATCCCTTCTGATGCTTAAAACAAGAGCATGACTTAGGAGTATACCCGCTACTCCAGGCACCACGACACCAATGAGTACACTTTCAGTGAAAGCGCTAAAGAAACATACAGTCACAAATGATGAGGAAATAAAAATTGGTATACACTGTACTGACCAGGGGTTCTTTGGTTTTGACCAGACTGACAATTTTGACCGAGTCCTCGTCCTCCTCCAGGACATCGTCAGGCATCGGAGGCAAAGTAGGCTCAAAGTCTCCTTGAGCCACAGCGTCATGGACTGAAAGGAGGCTCTGCAAAGGCAACAGGAGCACAGCGGCGCCTCAGATCTGCATTCATTGGGACAAACTGGTAATTCGTAGTTCATTCACTGCTCATTTACTAACGTCCTCTCAGGCTACAAAGCCTCTCCTGTCCCCTGTGAAGACAGACCTTGCCAACATTTTCAGACTGAAATGTCAGCATAAATATAGCTGGATGAATTTATAACCGTAAAGGCGCTCTAAAGAGATATAACAATAAAATGAGCGTTCCCTATCGACTAATTACTGGCGACAGACTGGAAAATAACACTATCAGATCGCCTCACTGCAACAGCAGCCCTTTTTTAAATATACATATCTCCTTCCAAACTTTGAATTTTCCCCGTGTCCATTGTCCCAAATTTGAATTAGTTTGAAAAGGGGCTGCCAGCCTGCGGCCCACCTGAATTCACCTCCACCACCACACTTCTCTCGCAGTGCAGGGTCGAGAGGCATTTTAATGAGTCACATGCAACCCCTCCCCTCCCCCCATCCCCCCCTGCCCCTCCCCAAGCAGTTCATTAAACTCCTCTGTGTTAACCCTGGCGAGGTGAAAACTCTCGGTTTGTTTGTGGAAAAACAATATTCTAGATAAACATTGAGAAATTGTGCACACTCAATGAAAAAAGAAGGTGGTGGGAGGGGAGATTTTTACTGTAATAACACAGAAACGAGAGGGGGAGGGGCCACGTCATCTGCTCATCAGCTCAGCTTTAACAATCAGCCAATCCATCTGTCAGTCAGTCCACTTGTTACCCACCGCATCCGTCAACGGCTGCTCTGCTCAAGACTCGCCAGCGTGTGAGCAATGTGTCTCTGGCCACTTTGAGAAACTTGGTCTTGCGCCCCCCACGCTCCCATCCTGCACTCCCCTCTCCCATTCAAAAAACAAATGAAAAAAACAAAAACAAAACACAAACATTGATTTACAGAATATTACACCCAGGGTTCTGCCCAAGTATGTGCAAGCCACTGCGTGTTGGCCAGGAACAAACGGGCCTGAAAGGGTGTTTAAACAAACCTGTTGGTGCACTGCTGGCACCGGCTCCTCATTAAGTGGGAGAGGGGGAGAGAGAGAAAAACAACTTCTGCAGCTCACTGGAAAACCCATATGCTGCGTGTGTGTGTCTGAAATATGAGCGCCAGCAGACTTACAGTCAGGAAACACAGATTTGAGCTGCCTGGTTCTGTGTGTGAGTGAACACCAATAAACACAACAAGCCGGGAGTAGATTAGCTCTGCAGCCGTTGCGGTTGGTGGATGTCAGCGCCTCCCGTCAGGCCGAGCGATGAGGTGAAATGGATTGGAAATAAAATTTACCGGATTAATTTGTCAATTCGTGCGACTGGAGTGAGAGCACAATGAAACACAACACTGGGCCTTTTCAGTCTACTAGTGGGGATTAGAGCAGCAGCAGCCGGGCTGGAGTCAGTTTGACAGATTGCAGCTTGTCGCACATGTAGCCGTCATGGCAAGCAGCTTCCCTCTTATTTTAGTGTTAAATTGTGGCACAAAGTCAGGCAAATCACACTAGGATTCTGAACAACGGGTTTTGAGTGGATTATTTTTTCTTTTGCTTCTAAATAGATTCATGTGTGCAACGCTCAGTGGCAGAGGGGTGAACTGTTGCCTAACAGAGGATTGTGTCTGTCTGTGCATGAGACCATTTGTAGGCAGATAAGGGAGCCACGGGAGGAAATTGCTCAACAAAGTGGAAATTAAAGGCATTGCGTTCTAAGTGTTCGATGAGAGGTCTGGCAACATCTGACTGTAGAGTCACCGGTCATGAAAACCTTCATCAGGAGTTGAATCTGTCTCCTTGTCAGGGTTTTTCTTCAAGATTGTGGTAAATGTTCTTGTTACTTTAGGTCAGAGTTAAAATCAGAGAGCAGCACCTCATATTCTCCCTTAGTGGGAAAGCGGAGGGGAAACTTACACCTTAAATATTCTGCATTTTTTCAATAACTACGCTTTGGTGACTCCATTTCTATTGTATCGTAGTCTGAACTATCTTTTAGTAAGTACATGAAAGTATGAACTCTATAAAACTCTAAATCTAAAAATATATTGCAATGGCAGTGTTACCTTCAAAAAAGATGAAGCTATGTCTAAAGAAGTCTCACCTTGAAATGTGGTTTGGAAATGAGGGCCACTAATTCTTTGACTTCATCTCTCCAGCAGCACTCCATCAACTCTTGGCTCATCTGTGCACAGAGAAACAAAAGGAAAGGAAATGGGTTTGTTATATTAACATTGAGATTAAACTGAGATGAGCATTTGAGGAGGTTGACACAGTCTGTTACCCAAAAAACACATAATAGCTAAAACACTTATGTGAAATAAATAATGAATGAAATTAGCCCGGAACACGGGATGGAACATTTCCTGAGTTCCATGTCTGTTACGCATCCATCTGGTAACAAGCCCAAGGAAAACATTTGCAGAGCAAAGGCCCTTTCAGAAAATAACCTGGAAGATGATCGGATCTGTCCAGCCTGTCATATTAAAAGTGAGCTGTCACATCTTTGGCTGCCAGTTTAGCTACAAGACTTCCAATTGGCTGAAGGTTGTTGGGGGGGTAAAAACATGCTTGACACTCATGGAAAAAGCCTTAATTTGTCATTATTTTATATTTTATTGTGATAATGTCGTGAAGTTCTGATAAACCTGCTTGCCTGTCTCTTTAGCATTAGCAAGGCCCAGCATCACTTCCTGTTTCTCAGCTTAGTCTTCTTCTTTGTCCGTGGCTGTTTCATCACAACTCCGTCTGAAGCTGTTTGGTTCTCTTTACTAGAGCATGGCAAGACGGATGAGCGACAGTTCAGAAGTAATATCTCCAAAAGAAAATACGATCAGAATAATTCCAGTACAGGCCATGAAATGTCCTGATTAATATACGAGAATATATTTCTTCTCCAGGCTTTTACTCAATTGTGGCTCACGCTTTCAAGCCTGCGTCAGAAAATCACATCCAGCTCCCGACAGTTTGAGGCGACGCGACATGACGACTGCGGCGACACCAGGCAGAGCAGCCCGCGTCTCGGCCGTGTACAGTAACTGCGTGCAGCCGCTCGTCTCGTCGAGCGCATTACGTTAATGGGCTCCAGTGCTTCAAGATGTGGATGAGGGCTGAGCAGACACAATGCATGAAGGTCATTAGTTTCCACTGCAAGCAAACAGAAGCCTCCGTGAGGGGAAACAGAGCCACGGTTTGGCCACCACCAGTAGGCCCTGATGATTTAAGCCAGGTGGAGAGTGCATGTCGAGCGCAATCTGAGGCAGAGGGAGTGAAGGGGAAGAAAATTGTAGGGGAGAGGATATACCTAGGGGCTGATAGACATAATGGAAACGTGGCTGGAATAAGAGAAGGGAGATAAAGGGAGGGGGGATGGGGAAAATGAGAAATGACACAGAAAGAGAGACAGGGTGGAGGGACGGCGTAGTTTGGTGATGGAGAGGGAAAAAGTGGTGGAAAGTGTAAAAGAACAACCCTGCTGAACATTGTGCAAGAACAAGTGGGGAAATTTAGGCAAGTGGAACACGAAATGCCACAGTGATGGAACGGAATATAAATAGTGGAACGATGGGTTAGTCACAGGAATGAGGAGAAATGTTAATGTTTTTAGCAGCCTTTTTGGTCAGCGCAGATTCAAAATGACAACCGTCCAGAGTGGCTTTTAATAACCAACCCTGAGGACAGAGAGTTTTTTTTCAGCTACATTTAGGAAGGAATGCTCATCCCCCTTGTACTTCTGTGCAACAGAAAATCCATCTGCGTCTATCAGAGGAAAATATTCAAACCATGTCGAATTTTTTCGCTTTGGCTGTGCAGGCCACTGCAAGCAGAGCGTCTTGTCTGCGGAGGCTGTTCAGACTCACGTCGGAGGCCAGACTCACTGCTCTCTCCTGGACAGGCAGGGGGCGCCGCTTCTCAAAACTCTTCAGGCGCTCATGGATCTGTGAGTACAGTAACACAGTGATGAGGTTTCCTGCGGTAAACAAGGGCACATTATGCCAGACTAACAACACATACTAACAACGCAATTACCATAAGAAAAAAAGAAGAAAAATATACTAATGTAATGATAAGTCTATTTTAATTTAGTGTTAAAATTGTCTAGTAAATGCTGCTATAAGTAATTTTCTTATGATTAGAATGATTTGCTGTAAGTTCCTTGTATCTGTCTGCGTTGTTTGGTCTCTGGACTGATGTTGCATGTTCACCTTGAAGAGCAGGTGAAGCTTCTTCTCCATCAGCACGCTGTGGAGGAACCTGTAGTCCTCCTCTCTGTCTGTTCCAGACATCACTAATGAAAGCAGACGGCACGGGCGTACACACACACACACACACACACACACACACACACACACACACACACACACACACACACACACACACACAAGCACACACACAGCACTTGATAAGCACTCCACCTACACCTGTTCTTCATTTACAGTGTCTGGTTTAAAGGTTATGACTTCAGGTCAGGAACCGAAAGCGAGATGTCAAAGGTCAAATAGAGGGCGTGTCAGAAAAAAAGGAAAAGCCATATGGTTTGGCCTTTTAAAAACTGTTGCTCGCTAATGTGAATGTAAAGAGTGCATACGGTGCCACACCTTGGATCTGCTTATGTGGCCGTCTTCCCGGTTCGCTGAAAGAAAAGAAAGCAAACAACAAGCAATTATACAAACAAAACAGAGATTTCACTCTGGTTGTAGTTTGACTTTTTACATCCCAGATTAAGAGAATTTTTGTCTGATATGTTGCTTCATTGTACAGTTTCGTTTTTTGGTTATTACTGCCCCCTAATGTTACAAATATATATTTTGACAATCTTAGTTTGACGAATGCAAAACGGTGGCTATGCTAATACATTATTTACTCATTTAAAATATTTTTATTGTTGTCCCACCTTAATCTCACCTTTCGACATTTTCATTTATTTTGGCATTTTCGCATCCCTGATTTGAATATTGAGTGCTATTCACCCAACTTGAAAGATTTAAACATAATCTGGACTAATAGTGAAGGCAACAAGAGAGAACAGTTAGATTTCCATGAGTAATAATGGCTTGAATTACTGTTACTGTGTTACAGATAAGCAGTTTTAAACCACCAATTTACCTCCTTTCTAAAATTGGATTTTTTTTTTTTTTTTTTTTTAAATCCTAATTAAAAACTCGAACAATTTAAAGTACCCACAAGTAAACTCTTACTTACCACCAACAATCTATTCCATGAGGCCCAGTAAAGGTTACATCAACTGAAGATGGGATTAAGTTCAGTATTCCGTTTATGGCGACAAGCTAAAATACCGCACTTGTGTCTGGATCGTAGCAGAGACTGTCTGCTTTCTGATCAATATGTGTCAGGTCTGACCTAAATCAAGATAGCGGCCAATCAATTTAGCAATCAGAGGGACAGAGAAGTGGCGTTGGCCAGTAGCAGTCCCACAGAGCTGTCGCTGATTTTACTTCTCCTATTTTTCTTTGTTCAACCCTTTAACTTATGTTATTATGACAAGTTTCATTTGTCCCATGAAGGAACACCAGTTGGATTTGGAGACATTTGGTCGAGTGACCCTGGAGCAACTTTAAAGGAATTCTGATCAATTCCAAAAGAAAATAGAAATGCGTGTGACACCACTTCATAGATATTGTAAATTTGATTAGAAACAAAAAAAACAACGATGAGTATTTTTGGTACAAGCCTATAGAGTTTAGTTGTAAAACAGTTTGATTCGGATTAACAGCATAAACTAATGTGCAAAACCAAAAGCACACAATAGAATTTGATGAGGAGACTCGTCGCCCCTCGTCTCTCATGCACAGGCAGCAATGAAATTCAGGCTGTTGAACATAAATAATTTATTTCTGATGTGTGAAAAAGACTGAGAAAATGCCAGAAATAAACCAATACAACAACAACAACAACAACAATAATTATAATAATTGCAGTCATCCTGAAAATTGTTCGGAATGACAATGCTGAATGTAATCTTTGAGTAATTTAAAACCAATCTGTGGTCTCTATAAGGACTGTGAAGGTGAATTTGCAATGACCACCTTAAAACGTCAGAGCAAGAAGATCAAAGTCCTCGGAACAAAACTTAAGAACTGAAGCGACTTTTTTTTTTTTCCACTTGAGGTCCGCAGTTACTGTAACAGTACGTAGCACATAATACCAGACAGACTGTGGGTGACACCTGGAAAAAGTCCAATGAGATGAGAACTTTGACACCAACCAACAGAGCTTCATTTTTAGCTGCGTCACGTCAGCCAGAGACAGCTAGGCTAATTCCGGAAATGAAGCTACTTCCTTCAAAATACTAGCGCGATGATTACGTCGCCCTCGAGAAAACCTCTAAAAAAAATCCAAATCTAATGATAACCACAATGTACCATTCGTGGAGCTTTAGTTTTTATGTTAGGCATCCTAAATTAGTATTATTTACAAAATAAAAAGTAATTAAGTCACTACGCCACCGTGTATTTAGACCCCGTTTCCGGTTTGTATATGCCGTACTTATATATTACTATTGACTTTTGGATGGAGTATTTTGCGTTTACGATGTGACTCTTAAACGAATCTCCAAATTATTTTGAAAGGCGTCTTTGCCTATTTATATATCGGCCTATTCCTCACCAATAGTTGTTTTATGTCCGATAATTGTACACTTAATCTGAAAGGTAAAACAGGAAGAGATATTCCTAGCTAAACGTTACCGAAGAGTTCTTCTTCGCCGCTTCCTCCTCCTCCTCCTCTGCCCGAGCTACGTCGGCTAACCAAGTGCACAGCCTAACTACTTGACAGACGATGCAGTAAAGGTGGTTTTATTTGATAAAGACCACCCGCTATGCTGTGCTGGTGCTTGGTGCCCGGCTTGTAGGCGGCTTTTAAGTCGGAGAGACTTGAGTTGTAAAGTCTAGCCGCAGCTAACGAAAAGAGAACTGAGAACAGACAGACAGGAGGCCACGGTTCCCCTTCACACCCATACCGTACATACATCACCACGGCCTTGATGGTGATGTATGCAAGGAAACCAGCAAGAGTCAGCGATGGGTAATTCAAGCACAACAGTTAATGTTTCTACAATTAGTTTGTAGGTTTTGAATTTACGTACAATATATGCATAGTCCGGTATGGCAGTGTTTACGCGCTAGCTGTCAGTGCTATTAGCTAGCGATAAGAGTTCGCCTACCATCACTCAGCGAAAAGGCTATTAATGGTTCCTAAAAACAAAACAAAACAACTGACCTAATGCCGCTCGACGTTATTTAGCGCGTCGCCTGGACCTTGCTCGTGGTTGCGACAACATGAGCTAAACACTTTGTTTTCTTTCTTGCAGTTGCTAAGCTGTCAAATCAAGCTAACTGGCTAACGGCGGCTAATAAACCGTTAGCTACTAAAATCCGGTGATAGGCTTTAAAAGGGTTCTTATCGCTCCAGCGCGCTTTGTCTGTCACTAAGCTAACATTAAACGTATTGTACTGCTTGTCTCCACAGGTGCACCGACAGAAGGGATTCGCAATCCTATCAGGTAAACACTCATAGTGTAGTATAATTCTTCCATAATCAGTTTATAAAATTACGCTGATCAGTTAGTCGTTTCCAAAAAGCAGTTATTCCAATCTAAATGACTTATTTTCTCCACATTTTTAGATCGAAATAACTACACTCAAGCTGGCCACATTCATGTTGCCAGATTTGATGTAGCAGAGAACGTTTACTAGATCGACACTTGGATGAAGTGTCCTGCAGTGTTATTGAAACTTCCAGTAGTGACAACTGATAGTTAGGAGAAATAACATCCATTCTATTCATTGCTTAGACTACAGTTACTGTAGTGACTGTACTTATCCAAACAGTAATTCATAGTGACTGTGCATGTCCTTATTCTTTGCAATTCTCCATCTAGACCCATAAGTATCAGCCAAAGAGCCAGTCCAGCAGCCTTCACCGCCACGACAAGGTGCGCGATGGCTCATCGGACCCAACGCCACCTTACAAGATGCAGCGGCGGTCAGATGAAAGTCCCGTCAGCAGACACGGTGATGGGACTGGACATGGCAAGGCAAAACCCACTCAAACCGTTAGAGGAAAAAATGGTAAGCCTGAGTGTGTCTTTTATTTTTAAGGATTGTTACATAAATAAGGTTTGGCTGAGAATTTCTGATTGCAAAAACCTGCCAAATGTATTATTCCTGACTTCAAATTGAGTTGCTCAGAAAAAGTAGAGTCACTCTCACAAAACCTCCCCTCATACCACAAGATAAACTGTTGAACAACTTAATAAGATTGTCATCGAGAGGCAATCTGAGCCTCGGAACACAATCTCTGTGTGTACTGCCCCCCACAATATCACTTTGTTTTTATCAGATTTTTAAAATAGCTCATTTAAGGTTAATTTAATAAAAATTCAAAACTTTTTGTACTGGTGATTTAAAAAAAAAAAAAAAAAATCATGTTTGCTGCAAACTTTTATCAAAAAATCTGGACTTATTTCACATTTGCACAATTTTTCACAATTTATTTAATTGGAGCAAATATGCTATACAGGTACGACCCAGAAAATTAGAATATCCTGAAAAGGTTGTTGTATTTCTGCAATTCAACTTTAAAGGGGGATTTGACATATTGTATAAAGGAATAATATGCAAATCAATACATTTCAAGTTTTTATTTCTTTGGATTTTGCTGATCAGGTCTTGCAGCTTAAAAAAACCCTCAAATGTTATATTAATTTTCTGAGTTTGCAGGTTTGTGGTTTTAATAAGCTGAAAATCTTAATCAGCAAAGTTACAACAAGGAACTGCTTGAGATGTCAATTTGCGTGGAATGGCTCAATAAAATTTGTTGGTTTCATCTTTTATGTTAAATTGCCAAAATAAAACAACTTTTACTTGATATTCTAATTTTTCAGGTAGTACCTGTATATGCTTGCAATATTTTTATTTTGCTTATGTAAATATATATTGTTGTTTAAAAATCAGGAGTTCTTCAGATTCCAGAATATTTAGTTGGGGGACGTAGCGGATCAAACCGAGAGAGTTGCTGCTCTCACTGAGTGACGGTGACAACCAGAGCACTTTCTCCAGTCACAACACATCCTGGACTAAGATTTATTTTTAAAACCTTCCTTTTTGTCAAACTGCCTGCAGCAGAAAGCCCTGGAGGTGACCACCTCCACCGTCAGTGTATTGTACTCCGAATGTGTAGATAACATATATTATTCTCGTAAGTTCATGCCAGCCATTCCTCAAGAGCTGACAGAGAGAAAACAGGCTGAAAATAGCAGGGAAGCCAGAGTTTACTGAATGCCGAGTCAGTATGAAGCAAACAGTGAGACACAGTCTTCTCTGTTAGGTCATCTGGGGCGTTCAGGCCTCTTCAGATGCATCACCCAAATGATCCTCATGTCATACACGAGCAGCTAAGAAGCAAAAACATATTTCTTTAGTTTCGAGGAAATCAAATGGCTGTATATTGTAAACGAAATGTTGCTTGAGATAATTTCCGTTTTAAAAATCGAAATAAACATTACAAAACAATATAGTTGTTATTGTAGACCCTGTAGTAACGAAAACACAGTATAAGTCATTTAATGGTGTCAGCTGTACTCAGGGTTTGGTTCTGATTGTGTTTGTGGCTTTGTTGCAGGGACCAGCAGTTCCCCGCAGGACAACTCCAATAACAACAGCTCACACCACGAGTCGCATGCGGCCCAGAGCAAACCTGCAGAGAGGGTCAGAGTTGCTGCAGCGTCTTCCTTGAGAAATAGTTCCGGTCCTTGGTGAAGTGACGCGCCTCTAATTCTTCCCTCCGATGCGTGTCAACAGGACCCAGCAGATGACTGGACAGAGCACATCAGCTCCTCTGGCAAGAAGTACTACTATAACTGTAGGACTGAGGTCTCCCAGTGGGAGAAGCCCAAGGACCTGCTGGAGAGGTGAGGGCGTTAAAGTGAAACCGCCTCAGACATGGTACAGAGGATCTACATTCTCATCCTGGACTTGTTGTAATTGGGTCATTAAGGCTGTGTTCAGACTGCAGGCGAATCTGATTCAAATCAGATTCCTTCTCAAAAATGTTTAGGGCTGGCTGTCCACACTGTTTTTAGCGAGTGTCCAAATGGGATCTGGCTCTGTTCAGACTGGGCCACATTGTTGACCCATCTGACAGGTTGCTGTAGCAACGACGTCGGAGCGGAGGCGTGGTCCAGCACGTGTAGTGTGTGACATCATATAACTGCGACAACGGCAAAATCTAAATGGACTTGTTGCGATACATTCCCTGGAGCTTGGCTTGAATGGAGCTATCGCCCTACAGACTGATGAGCCAATGAGTTTCCTCCTCTGTCCAGGCTGCTGTTTTCTGCTTCTTCTGTCTGCGTTGTATAGAGTGACGTCACAGACAGTCAAAACCCAATGGGTGTGTTTGGAGGTGTTCACACTGAGACGCATCGGTCCAAATGCCATTTGAAACGACCTCCCGAAGGAGGTTTCAATATGTTTTGCAAAAATCTTGATTTCATGTGGTTTCAACCTGGATGGGCTGAAAATGGCGTTTTTGCTGGCAGTCTGAACGTGGCGAAAGTCACCGACCACGAAACAGCGTTTTTGTGTTTGAGCTGCAGTCAGGTTTGCCTAATTAGATTTGTACCTTCTATTTACACTTTGCATGACAATGTGTTTGGCAATTAAGACTGGGCCTAACCACTCTGACACACTGTTCAAGGAATCCAAGAACTGTAATGTATTGCAACAAAGTTGCTTCATTTTCTATGTGTATGCAGTAGCAAGGTGGGTTTCTCTGCATAGAACCATGTTGGGAGGCCGGGAAGAACTGTCAACTCACTGACTGCCACTCCATTGTTAAATATTCCTCAATGTATTTCCTCTTGCATTCTGTCCTATGACTGTGCAGTGCTAATTGTTACCATCTGCCTGATTTGTTCCAGGGAGCAAAGACAGAAAGACTCGGTCAAGATGGCAGCCAATAGTTTTCCCCGAGACATGGACTACAGACAAGAGGCCTTGCAGGACAAAGCCACAACAAGTGAGTCATATCTTTGACCCATATTTTGTAAATCTTCCTGCTGTACATGTATATTCTTATGAAGTAATAAACAAAAAAACACAACGTTGTTTCCACAGAGACCACATCAGGGGACCAGCCCACAGCATCCAACCCCGGCCATTCCTCATCTGCCTCTTCCTCTCAGAGCCTGAACTCTGCTCCTGCTACTTTAGGCTCCACCCCTTCCACTGTGCCCTCCACCTCCACCTCCTCGTCCTCCTCTTCGGCCCAGGGTGCCCAGTCTGTCCAGTCCCCGTCGCCTGCGCTGCTGCAGGACCCTGCCATCCTACATCAGCTCCTCCCAGCACTGCAGGCAACCCTTCAGATGAACAATGGCAGTATGGACATGGCCAAGCTCAACGAGGGTCAGTGCGCAAACAAATCACACCGTTATCAACGCAACTAGAAATATGAAAGCAAATGTAAAATGAGATAAAATACATATTTAAAATATAATACAGGAGCTGAGCTTCAGATTTAACATTGCACCGTGTGGCATGTAACTCATCCAGCCAGGGTGCAGTTAAACCTCAAAGAAAGAAAGGAATCTGTTGTGAAACTTAAGAGTTTTTACATTTTTTTTTAAATCTTCTGGTAGATGTGTTTGCACACTTGGCCATGCAGTTCAGTCAGAGCTGTATAACAATGTCATACTGTGGCTCCGTGTAGCCAGAATCCCCTCTCCCCAATAATCGATGGTTGCCCGTCTATTCATTACACCTCTCTGGGACTTTTTTTGCCTGCACAGTAGTTGGTGGAAAATGTTCACCTCTTTCCTTCATCTTCTTCAAAGTTTGCTAAGTTAGCTGCCTCATATTGCCTCTGTTTCTTTTATTTAGTTCATTGAACTCGGCAGGCGTGAAATTGCTACCGGCGCTTGCAAGTAGCCGTCAAGTTTGTAGGCCGAGGTGCTGCGAAGAAGTTCCAGATATCCGATCCTTCCGCTCGCTCCATTTTGAAAAGAATCTGGGCTTCTGCATGGCTTTTGCTTGCACAGGATGCCACTGAGTGCCTAGCGTAGAGTTAGACGTAATGGATCGGCCCCCGTGTATCGGGTCCGTTGTCACCAATACCTGATTTCTAGTTTTCTTCAATATCAGGACAGATGGGGATCTCAGACTGGTGCATCCCTACTCAGGCACAAAAAACTTGGATGGAGTTTTCCAAAATTCCACTTCTAATGGCTGTCAATTCCGCTGGCATGCATCGTTTACCATTAAACTAGCCAACTATAAAGCGAAATGTTCAGAATCAGAATAGCCTTTACGGTCATTGTACTGATACAACTAAGTTTGGAGTGTTCCTACTTTTAGTAGTTGTAAGTAAAGATGTAAAAGACACAGTAAAAGCTACATCGTTGAGGAAATACGCTACGCGTTTGCATTTGACTTTGCGTTACATTAACACTTAGTGTTGCTTCTGCTTTTAATCAACAGATTTGTTCTGGAACTTGGGCCAATAAGAGACATTATTCCTATGTTGTGACAAGTGTTGTCATAATGTATCCCCCCCAAAAAAACACTTCAACACCTTTCATGTGTCTCCATTTTTCTGTAAAGTTAAATTTGGCTCAATTTGGTAGCATGAATTCAAATTATTGGTGAATAGCAAAATAATTTCATGCCTTTTCAAAGTGATGTATTGTCTCTCTACCTATGTGTGCCATTTAACTTTGCTACATTTGGTTGGTTAATTAAAGGTGAACTGGCTTGTGTGTATTTGAACCAGCTGATGAGCCTAACACGGAGTCTTGATATTCAGAGTTTCACCATGCACTCACCTGTAGCGTGGCCTTGCTCACTCACCTCTTTGTGCGTGTGCATATTTCCTCTTTCCTCCCTCCAGTCTTGGCAGCTGCTGTCACCCAAGCTTCCTTGCGGTCTATGCTTCATAAGCTCCTCGCTGCAGGACCTGCTTTCAACGTCACTGCTCTGCTCTCAGCTGCTCAGCACTCCAACCAAGGTATGGCTTCCTCTGTCCCTCGCCATCTGCGACTGGACCACACTTTGGAATGTGTTTTTCTTTTCTTTTTTTAATCAGTGACACGCATCTCCCTCAGAAAAGAGAATTCCCAAGCTGAGCAAATGCTTCATGTTTTGGGGAAACTGAACCCTTACGCTTGACCACCTGCAGCCAAGCTGTGAACTTAACTCTGTGTGTGTGTGTGTGTGTGTGTGTGTGTGTGTGTGTGTGTGTGTGTGTGTGTGTGTGTGTGTGTGTGTGTGTGTGTGTGTGTGTGTGTGTGTGTGTGTGTGTGTGTGTTGCACATGCTCTGTTTTTTCCACATCTGACCTGGAATAAATGTATCGATGGATAGGAACCTGTCCTAATACTTCACAATACTCTTAACAAGTATGTGCAACGTGCGTTAGAAACTTGTAGTAGTTCACACCTGCGGCAACTATGTTGGTGTTTCAGCCCAGCACTCCAGCCAGTCACCTGTGTCTCTGACGTCTGATGCTTCGTCGCCGCGGCCGTACGTCTCGCCACGTAACGGGACGCCGCAGAGCAACCAGAAGTCCCTGCTGGGCCTCCACTCTGGCACCACCACCTTCTCACAAACAAGGGTGAGCTGCGAGTCCTGCCGCACTTCCTCTTCTTTATCGCCTGTTGCCTCCGGTTATCATTCTGTTTTTGCTTTTCATCCTTCAGGGCAGCATGTCGGCGGGTAAACAGGCGCCAGTCTCCATGTCTCAGGGGGCAGATAAACGTCAGGAGGACCCCAGAACCCTGCAGCAGAGAAGGTAGACACCAGTCTGTTTCATTTTCTATTTATTTTACCAAAGCAAACAAATGAAAACCTTTGACACCTTAAATGCATCCATCCATCCATCCATCCATCCATCCATCCATCCATCCATCCATCCATCCATCCATCCGTGTTCTCTAGACGCTTCCTCCTGCACTCAGGGTTGCTGGGCTCTGTTGGAATTTTTCCCAACTGTCATAGGGCGAAGGCAGAGTACAGCCAGTTCATCGCAGGACCACATAAACTGCGATCAGACTGCCAGCCAAAATCTGATTTTCAGGCCATGCAGACTGAAACTCGATGGCTCTTTTGTAGTCTGAAGAGTCACAAACCATGAAATTCGATTTTTGCAAAACAGATTAAAACCTCCTACAGGAGGTAGTTTCAAATGGCATTTGGACAGATGTGTCTCAGTGTGAGCTGTAACGTAATGGAGCAGACAGAAGAAGCAGACAAAAGAAGCAGAAAACAGCAGTGCCTGGACAGAGGAGGAAACTCATTGGCTCATCAGTCTGTAGGGCGATGGCTCCATTCAAGCCAAGCTCCAGGGAATGTATCGCAACAAGTTTTTGCCGTTGTCGCAATTATATGACGTCACACACTACACGTGCTGGACCACGCCTCCGCTCCGACGTCGTTGCTACAGCAACCTGTCAGATGGGTCAACAATGTGGCCCAGTCTGAACAGAGCCAGATCCCATTGAGACACTCGCTAAAAACAGATCGGATTTAAGAAGGAATCTGATTTGAATCAGATTCACCTGCAGTCTGAACACAGCCATAGAAAGACAAACAACCATTGAGACACACACACACACACACACACACACACACACACACACACACACACACACACACACACACACACACACACACACACACACGCAATAATGATTGTCCATCCTGTCATTTGAAGTCAGTCCATTCCTTCTGCTGCTGGCTGAATCTGAAACAAATATCACTTGAAACCATGTGAAATCCATTGAAGCAAGTTCTTGTTGTCTCCCTCCAGCAGCCAGGACGGTCTGTGTGTGGACTCCAACACACCTGGCGCTGCTCTGCCCCACGTCCCCTGCAGTGGCTCGGGCCAGACTGCGGCAGACGCTCCCGGATCCTACACCCCCTCCCTGGCCGCCCATTTCAACGACAACCTGATTAGACACATTCAAGGTTGGCCCTCCGAGAACATTGAGAAACAGGTAAAAAAAAGAAAAAGAAAAGAAAAAGGTGTTATCCAGACAGAAAGTTATACTGCTGTGATAACTGAAGGAAATGGTTTGTTAGTCTGCAGCCTGCAGGGGTTAAATTAGCACAATGTCTGCTGTGCTGCACTCCTTGTCCCAACCTCTTCTGCAGCACTTGTCCTTTCTTTATAGGCTTCCAGGCTCATTTTGAGACCCTCTGGCTGTTCTTTTAATCTATAATGACTCCTTAGTCTGCAGAGGGAAGACTTAATCTGCTGCTGAAAGCTTTAAAAAAGGCCAAGGAGATGTTGCTCTCTAAAACATTCCAACTATTCATGTGAAGACTCTACCAAGAAGGTCATGTTCACAAAGAAATTATAGAAGAAATCAAATCCAATGGAAGCACACAGTCCAGACTGTCGTCCATGAAAACCATGAATACAGATTTAGTTTAAAACTAAAAACCACTGTAGGTTTTTCCATGGTCATCTGGTTCAGTCAGAGTTGTCAAGCATAGTCGGGCTGCCCCTCCCCCTCCTCTCCTATCCTTCCTTCCCTTCCCTTCCCTTCCCTTCGTCATCGCTCACAACGGTTCTGGTCACGACCTGCCGCTTGCTTTCAGGCGGCTCGGCTGCACGAGGACATCCACAACATGGGCAGCCTGTACATGTCAGAGATCTGCACGGAGATGAAGAACCTGCGCTCCCTGGTGCGGGTGTGCGAGGTCCAGGCCACGCTGAGGGAGCAGAGGTGAGTGAGGCCCAGGTCACGCGCCGGCTGGGATCCACTGGCGCTGCTCACCCCTCCGCCCTTTCTGCTTTCAGGATCCTGTTCCTGAGGCAGCAGAGCAAAGAGCTGGACAAGCTGAAGAACCAGAACTCCTACATGGTGTGAGGCGCCAGCGCCGCAGAATGAAAGTTGGGATGTTTTAAAGGAGAGAAGGCATGGACAGCGAGCTGCTGCGGCTCCCCCCCGCCCCCCTCCTCAGCCCAGGAGCTGAGGAAGCTGTTGTCGATCTGACGAGGTGAAGCTTTTATCATTCCTCAACACGTCTTTTCTCCCCCCCCCCACCACCGCCGCGTCCCCATTTTTCCCTGAAATGCGTGTCCATCGCATGAATTGAATCCCACTGAAAGATGAAACCGTCAGTGTGACACGTCGGCCGGTGGACACGGAGGACCTGAAGCTCTCTGTCAAGCAGCACCTTCACGGACTGTGAACCTTGGATTATGTGTGTTGTATTGGAATAACTTGTTTTTTTGTGTGTATGATGTTTTTTTGTATGTGTTGTGGTCAGGCAAAAAAACAAACACAAAAACAAATCACTCAGTCATCAACTCAGCTCCTAAACACCGGTGTGAAACATTTCCGCGGTCGGGTCCCGCCCACTCGTCGTATGAAATGAACTTGTACGGATTCGCTGCCGTTAACGTTACTAATGTCTTTTTTTTTTTTTTTTCCCCTCTCTTTTTTTGTTGTCGGTGGTTTTGCTCTGCCAGTGAGTCTTACTGCTGGTTCCTTTTTGTTTTTTTGTAACTTTGAAGAATATCCTGCATCCCAGTTGATGGGAATCTTTGAGTGGTTCCAGTGCTGCAGATGCACTGGCGACCTTAGGCTGATTCTGACAAACACACTCCAGCTGTTTCAAAGCCATGTTGACGAAGAAATTGAAGCCTGCATTGTTGGACCTGGCTCGGCTGCTGGTGCACGAGGTTCTCCTCACCTGCAGCCCTGCAGCCCTGCTGGCTGGCTGGCTGCTCTCTGCTCTTAGTCCTTTACTTCAAGCTTTGATTGTCATTGGATCCCGGGATCTTTTGGGGGATGGAGGTGGGAGAAATAGTTCATTCGCTGCCCCCCCCCCCCCCCCCCCCCCATCCCCCGACAGTGCAGCACGCGACAACTGTGTAAAAGCTAAATTATTGTTGTGCTCGATCGATTCTCATCCGTCATTATTATAATTTGGAGATGAAATGGGAAGTGGAAAAGATGTATTTTTTTTTCTAAAAATGGAAAAAAAAATCATGTTTTGTTCAGATTCTTTGCGTTCGACTGCCGTAGTTGGAGCACTTTTATCAACTGACTCTCAGATCCAGCTCAATCATGAGATGGTCTAATTCTTTTATATATATAAATATATATATGAACGTCACGTTAACTGCACTCAAAAAGCAACTTCCTGTCTCTCGGCTGTTCTTTTCCTTGTCCTTGGATAGTTCTTCCACATATGATGTGCACGTTTTTGTTTTGTTTTTTGTTTAGTTTTTTTTTTTTTGGGGGGGGGGAGGCTTTGTATTCCATCAAATATGAGAATAAAACATCATACCATTGCATTTGATTTGCCTTTACATCTGTTTAAGAGCGTGTTTATGTTTGTGTATGCTGAATGAGACGACAGCTTCTGGCCGGCTGAAAAGTTTCCCCTTGCACACCTTCTATTTCAGAGGCTTTCAGACTCATTTCGAGGCTGTCTCGCCTCCAATAATCCATAATAACTACTCTGCTTGCAAAGAACACTTCAAGAGTGGCAGAATGAAAAAAGTGCCCAGTGCTATTAAAGATACCATGTTTTGGAAAATTCACTTTACCAGTTTTCTGACATTGTGTCTACATGCTGTTGGTGGACTCCATTAGAAATAAGGAACATTTGTCTTGAGATTTTCCTTTTGTCATATTAGAAAGGGCACCTGATATTTCTCCCAGGTTGGTGACCAGGTGGAACAAAACACATGGAAGGTCCAACAAAGCAATTTTAGCAAGAGGCTGTAAACAGAGGGCTAAATGTCCCATCTTTCGATGGCCTTATATATGTATCTTTTTGCAAATTATCTGGAGAGGCTGCTCTGCCACGGTGCAATAAAAAGCTCTCTAGATACGTTCCGGGAAGGAAATGAGACACACCAGTTATGAGACCATTTTACTCCTTTTTATTCCGGTTCATTGCGGCCTTTACCGACCAACTGACACGTTTTTCTGGTTCAAGTCAAACCAGAAGCTGGACGCCTTGCTGGAAGAGCAGCAAGAGTGTGGGAGCCCTGAACCTGCTCTTGTTCCAACCGGGTTGGAACGGGTCCTGCTGGGTCAGATCAGAAAGCTATTACTGCACGTGGCAGGTTAAAAGCAGCTCAAACAAAAGCAGACCTCAGGATAAAATCTGAATTGAGTTGACCTGTGTGGCGGCACAGGGGTCAGCGCTCAAGGTAAGGCTACACACACACACACACACACACACACACACACACACACACACACACACACACACACAAGGAGGCGGATGATGCTGATAATGCAGTAGCCACTGTTTGATGTGACTAAAGCGTTAATGTTACGGTGGAAGAGGGGGATTCTTGTTTGGCTGAATGGAAGGATGCAGAGTGACTTGCGGAGCTGCTGCTGTGGGTTTTATCACCGACTCAGCTCCACCTCCGCCTCTACCGCTCCCAGCAAGGTGCCCCTTGACCTTCATCCAGCTGAGAGAAGAGATGGAAGAGATCATCCAAAGCTTATGTACATAAACTAGAAGAATAGACCACATTAAAAAAACAAATAACAAATGTCATTTAAGTCATTCCGTTTTTGACGATTCAGTTGTCGCTGAAGGGCCCTCGTCCTGCGCCAGGCCAACTGGGGGCGCTGTGTCTGTGGCACGGCTACATTTTACTCTGGTAAGTCTGTGATTTGTGAAAATGGTTTTGAGGGTTTAATTTGAAGTCATGGTGATGTCACAGAACTGTCACCGCTCAGCAATAAGGTCATGGGTTGGATGGACACTAACCTGGAGGTGTTATCAGTTGTCTATCAGTGGTAGAATATGGACTTCTCACACTTCTAGAGAGTTGGGTGAGAGGATCTGCACACTGATTTTTGTTTGGAGACTTGGGCAAAGTGAATTTGACATAAAATGGGACCATAAAGCTGTGATCGATGGTCGTAACTAACAAGTTCCCTTTAGAGACACATTTCACAACAATATTAAGGCAAGGAAGTGAATTAATGTCTTTAAACTACAGACAGCTCTGCTTGACTAAAGGTAAAAGGAATGAAATCACAAAAAAAATCTTTAGTTTATGATGAAGTGAACTGACCATTGGTGCACTTTGAGATGTAATTTAGAGTAAGCCGGGTCTCTCATCAAATAAAGTTTAATATGCTGTGAGCAACATCACTTTTTAAATTATATTTGCATATAAATTCAATATGTCTTTAAAGTTTCCCCCACTCTGCCACATCAGCTAAATGAAAGCGTGCACTGGAGGGTTCCAGTTCGAGCTTGACCAGCTTTAGAGCTCAGATGTTGGGGAGAAGTAATTTGCCTCCTGTGGTGAACTCGGCTTCATCTGATTTCATTGCTCCACTTTTTCATTTTCAGTGAACTGCAAGAACAACCATGTTGTAAAACTTTTTTTTTTATTAACCGCTGGCTGAGATAAACGAATTCTTTGTTCTTCCTCTTGGGAGTAAGTTTTGCAGTTTTGCATTGAAAAAATAAATAAATAAATAAAAAAACCCATCCTGCAGTTTTGGTTTGGTTTGTGTGTAATCACAGCATCAGAACTTTTCGGTGGTGCATCAGCTACTTTACTTGCTGAAGCAAGTTAGAGAGTTGCTTCATTGACAGTGTGAAAAGCTCTCCAGTCATTGCAGCACAACCTGCGACAGCTGTCAATCGCAGTCTAACTAGACTGCAGAAGACACAACTTCCACTGTTTCATCCTCCAACAGGATCCATTCCTCCTTTGCTTATCATGACAGGCCAAACAGACACGATGATTTTGTGCCGCACTGCGCCTCCAACAGTTATTATTAGAGGTTGTAAAATTCTTTTTTGGCAAATAAAACCACACATCTTTTTCCCCCATAAGGTCCATCTGCAACCCCACTGCAACCTCAGTGATGTCATGTTCCTGGAGACTTGCCTGCAGCTCTCCTACTTTCCCCGGGACTCCATCCGACTCATCCAGTGGATTCTACAACCCCGTGACAAGCAATCAATAACATTTGCTTTTGTCTTTAGGGGAACCTTACTTCTGGCAGCCTGTCCATCCCTCCATGTGTACGGGGCCGAGTCCCCCAGTAATTACGGGTTGAAAGTGAGGCAAACTGCAGGGGGAAAAGGCATTCCTTTGATTAAACCCCTTTTTCTAAAATCAAGTACATAATAATAACAATAATAATAATAATAATAATCAACTTTTATTTGTACAGCGCTAAATCACAACCAAAGGCGTCTCAAAGCGCTTTATACAATCAGAGAGAACCAACCGGGCCCCCGGAGCAAGCAAGATGCGACAGTGGCTGGGAAAAACTCCCCTGTGGGAAGAAACCTAGGGCAGAACCAGACTCCAGAGGGCCATCATCTGCCTATGAGTAGTTGGGGTGAAATACAGTAATAGATGAGAGACAGAGAAAGAGAGAAAGGAGCAGAGTGAGCCAGGGTGGCAGACAGGACAGAGTGAAAAACAGATACACCAACCAGGCAAAACAGATATAAACACAAAGAATAGGAAATAATTCAAGAATGTTGTCCGCGTCGGCTGTAAATGTCCATGCTTTGAAAGGCAAGAGCCTAGCTCGATGGACAATCTGCCGATAGGACAAGTCCAGGTTCTCAGCGTGGTGGTGGGACGAAGCGATGACACCAAGACCCCCAGGACAGCACAATCCAGCTCCTGGCGCAGTGGTCATCACCTGCTGGGGACACAGAGACTGCGGCAGTATCATGCATATCGAGCATACTGTACAAAGCATAATGAGAGCTAGTTTGGAGAGAGTAGATAGAGTCAAAGATTGATTGGGAGAGGAGAGTGATAGAGGCTCCGCCTGCACAGAGCAACGATCCCTGTAACGGGAGCGAAAGATCTCCCTCCACGGCGTAAGCCTATAGCAGCTTAACTGACAGTGGATGGAATCTAACTATAAGCTTTAAGAAAAGGAAGGTCTTAAGTCTACTTCTGTGTCTGTCCCCCTCACAGAGGCTGGAAGATGATTCCAAAATAAAGGTGCCAGGAAACTGAAACACCTACCTCCTGACCTAACTCTATTTTTGGGATAACTAAAAGTCCTGAATCCTCAGAGCGAAGGGCTCTTGGAGGATGATAAAGTTCAATTAGTTCCCTAATATAAGAAGGATCCTGAGAATGAAGAGCTTTGTAAATTAAAACTAGAATCTTAAATTCAATTCTAAATTTGACTGGCAGCCAATGCAAGGAAGCTAAGATTGGAGTAATATGCGGCCTCCTTCTAGTTCCGGTTAACAATCGTGCAGCAGAGTTTTGGATTAACTGTAATGTCCTAAGGGATGAATTTGGGCATCCTGCTAGTACCGAGTTACAGTAATCTAGCCTAGACGTAACAAAAGCATGGATTATTTTTTCCGCATCTTTGAAGGACAAAAAACTTCGAATTTTGGCGATGTTTCTTAAGTGGAAGAAAGCTGACCTCCTTACATTCTGTATATAAGAATTAAAGGTCAGGTCCTGATCAAAAGTGACTCCAAGGTTCCGCACAGTAGAACTGGGTGTAGTACCAAATAGACCACTTTGTCCATCAAAGGCTCTGTCCCTACTCTCTTGCGACCCAAATATAATGACCTCAGTTTTGTCGGTATTAAGCAACAGGAAATTCTGTGTCATCCAAGTTCTGACATCACAAAGACAAGATTCCAATTTGGCCAACTGATGAGCCTCATTTGCCTTAAAAGAAAAGTACAACTGTGTGTCATCTGCGTAAGAATGGAAACAGATGCTATGCTTTCTGATGATGTCACCAAGAGGTGACATGTCGATGTTGAAGAGGAGTGGCCCAAGTACAGATCCTTGCGGGACACCATGACTAACCCTCCTACGTTCTGACGAATGATTATGAACATGAACAAACTGAAAACGGTCAGACAAGTAAGATCCAAACCAGTCCAAGGCGCGATCCTTGATGCCGATAGTATCTTCTAATCTCCTAAGAAGAATGATGTGATCAACTGTATCAAATGCTGCACTGAGATCTAGGAGGACCAGGACAGAGAGAAGACCTCTGTCAGATGCACACAAGAGACCATTACTTACCTTAAGCAATGCAGTTTCAGTGCTGTGACCAACTCTGAAGCCAGACTGAAAAGCCTCAAGTAGATTGTTGTCATTCAAGAAGTCCACAAGCTGCCTAACAACAACTTTTTCTAAAATCTTGGAGAGAAACGGAAGGTTCGAGATTGGCCTATAATTTGAAAGCACACTCAAGTCCAAATTGGGTTTTTTGATCAGAGGCTTGATTACAGCCACTTTGAAAGCATGAGGGACAAAACCTGTAGATAGAGAATGATTAATAATTCTAAGAATGACACAATGAAGCAATGGGGAAACCTCCTTGAGAAGCCTGGTTAGAATTGGGTCCAAAAGACTAGTGGTCGACTTAGCAGAGGAGACAAGAGAATCAAGTTCAGCCAAATTCTCTCAAGCCTTCGCAAATTTTGTTTTAATTTGCGAGTAGAGGAAGTAAACCAAGGGGCTGATCGATCCTGCCTTTTCATACTTACCTTATAAGGGGCAAGATCATCCAATGTTGATTTCAGAATACAAGAAAAGCGATCTGTCAAGGAGTCTAGATCAAGATCAGTCAAGTGGGTGGGGGGAGAGGCCGGAAGCATGTCCAGAGGTACAAGAGCATCAAGCAGATTCCGAGATGTTTCTACTCATTATAGACCTTGCTTGGGGAATGTGATCCGCCACAATAAAGCTGAAAGTGATCAGAAAGTGGTCAGACAAAACGTCGTTTCGGGGAAAGATTGTCAGCTGCTCTACACCAAGTCCAAAAGTGAGCACAAGATCCAAAGTATGACTATGCTTATGAGTGGGTACATTCACAACTTGAAGGAAGCCTAAGGAGTCGAGGATAGATTTGAAATGAGAACTCAGACACTCTCAATGTCGACATGGATATTAAAATCTCCAATCACTATGATCTTGTCTTTAGTCAATGCTAAAGTAGACAAAAACTCTGAAAATTCATCTAAGAAAGAAGAATATGGACCGGGGGGACGGTAGACAACAATGAATTCAACGGAATCTGCCTGTCTATCAGGTGACAGCAAAATAGACATCGCTAAACTCTCAAATTAACTATAAATAGATTGAGCCTTGAGATTGACTAACAAATTGGAATTATAAATAGCTGCAACGCCACCTCCTCGACCACTATCATGAGCCTTATGAGTATTAATATGACTAGGAGGAGTGGCTTCATTAAGACTAAAATATTCATCTTGACGTAGCCATGTCTCTGTGAGGCCGAAAATATCAACACTATGTTCACTAATCAAATCATTAACTAAAACTGCCTTGGAATGTAGAGACCTAATGTTAAGAAGGCCACATTTCACCATTTTGTTTGTGGGAGACCCTGGAGCCACCTCCGACCGGGCCCCCTTATTTCTACAATCTATTCGAACTAGGTTACTATGATCTATTGGAGATTTGCACAGTATAAGAGGTTTGGAGGTGCGAGAGACCGACACAACTTCTATTGGAAAAGACTGGCAGGGCTTCGGGGACTTAGTAACGTCTGGGGACGGCAGTGAGAGAAGCCCAGAGTAGCGTGTAGGACTACAACTCTGTTGCATGGTCTCCACCCTGACTTTCTTTACAATAATCAATCCAGATAGTAGATTTTCTCGCGGTGTTGATGGCTTTAAAACGAATCAATCTGAAATCAAAAGAGCAATAGCTTTTCCCAAATCGCATCAATTTATTTCACATATCCATCAGGTAAAGAGCCCACAGACGCTGTTTGGAAAGGGGGGCAGAAGGGTGAGGAAAAACTTGGAAAGTGATTGGTCGGCCTGTCCAAGCAGACTAATCAGACTCTGAACAATTTTAGCTGTTTAGCCCAGTGGTTAAGCTCCAAAAAAACAAAATGAAACAAAACAAAAAACTGCTGTTACTGTTGTGCTAATCTCCTCAACAAGCAGCAGTTATTATTTCCACTCCTGCCAGCCTCTTCTCTGAGAAAGCGGCTAAAAACTGTGGCAGCGACTAGAAACGCTGTGTTTTATTGGTTGGGGAGACATTTCTTTGTGTAGAATAATTTTTCTTTTTTTCAGAGTTGTGCTCCATCAGCAGCAGGAGTTGGTGGCAGCCTCGTCGGCCTCTGAGCGGGCCTCAGAACCACTGACACGCCTGATTTGTCCCTTAATGTAACAGCCGATATTTCCACTCAGGCCGCTCCTCCTGATTGATGAACCCTGTCCCTCCCATCCTGCAGCGCCGGCCTGATCCGCAGCAGGTCAAAGGTCGTCTTCATCTACTCCTACCTGCTCTCATCAGTGGTGGCGCCCCTCCCCCCTCCCATTAGACCCCTCGCATTGGCGAGCGTGCTGATGACCTGCCACGCCAGATCTGTCTCTCGCGCTGTCTATTTATAGACTCCTGCCCAGAGCAGCCAGCCAGCAGTGGGCTCGGCCATTAGCCCAGCTTCTCCTCCTCTCCTTCTCCTTCTCCTCCTCCTTCCCCTCCGTCCTTGTCATCTCTTCACCCTTCCACTGACCCTCCACGCTGGCGCCATCATTGACTCCCCGCCACTCTTCTCCCTGTCGTCCCTGCCAGGCGGGGAGGCCGGCAGCTGCATTAGAGTGACTGATCTCACCTCAAACTCAACTCGGGGAAGCGTCCCGAGCTCCGCTTGACTTTGTGAAACTTTTGATGAATGGTGGGCGGGCCGGGCGACTGCCAGCTCGCATCTTTTAGCTTGTCATTGAGACGTGAGGTGAGAGTGGAGTGATGCGCGTGCCGTTATAACGGGCTCTGGAAGTGAACAGGTTTTTTTTTTTCCATGTCCATTATGAAGCCAATAGGCTTGCCTGTTGAGGGCAGAGGAGCTGATTACAGGCTTGATCTTGGTCTCAAGGATTATAACGGGTGTAAATGCACATGGCAGACAGATCTCTCGGAAATCCTGCTCATCCATCTTGTCAACCTCCCAAATTTGCTGTTTTTAATATGTCCTAAAATTAGTGTTGCCAACTTTCATTCAAAAAAACAAAGGGGGCCTCCTGCAGTGCTTGGGGCCATGACCATCACAGGCCAGTGGCACGCAAGTAGTGGTAAATCATTGCTTAAAATAGGGTTTCAAAAAAGTATATGGTTCACATTGTTTGAAGTGATTTGTTCCCAATATACATGAGAAATAAGCTAAATGTTTAAACTGTATTGAAATCTTTTAATTGAACACATTTTACACAACAATCAATAAAGTGCAGGGTGGATGGCTTTTACAAAGGAATTAAATAAATGAAGCTGAAAAGAACAAACGATCCTGATTCTACTCTACGTAAGCAACGCAACCAGTATGCAGTTGTTGTGAATGGGTATTACAGTATATTACAGGATATTACAGTTCTGAACCCAAACTCTATGGAAACGAACATGAGTTTGCATCGAAAATAAATTTACGTTCAAGACAACTCAGAAATATGGGACAAACCCGTCCCGTATCGATTCAAAACCGAACGCATCATTTCATTGTCAAATACGGGACAATTCTGTACGCTTGGAAACTCTACCTAAAATGTCACCCGGTTGTGTTGCCAAAGCATCGCCCTGTAGGCAGGAGTAGCTATCAGGGTGAGAGGCAATTCTTTCCAAGCTACTGCCAAAAACCACAGAAGAAGAGTGGGAACAGGAAGCTGCCTGTGAGATTAGCGTGAGCGGCGCCCAGGTGTAATGTTTGTTTTACTTTTTTTATTTTTTATTTTTATCACGGCTGAATGACGTCACATTAAAAGCAGAGGATAAAAACAGCTGTGAGGTCCCGGTGTGCAGAGAAATCATATGTATAAATAAAAAGTGTTGCCGCAGGTACACCACCATGTGCCATGCACACTACTTCACAACGGGTCAGTGTGGCTGGTGCTGGCTGCCTCTGAAAGGAAACCTGGGACAGTTCCAGCCACAAGTCTGAGGCCTGTTTCATCCAAGTCCAACTCTGGACCTCGGACTGGGGTGACGAGTAAGCTGGGAGCCAAATCAAGCGTCAAGAAGCCGCAGACAAGTAATTCTACTTGGCATCCTGGTTACATCCACTGGTAGCTGGTTAGCCTGTGAATAATGAAAAGATGCAGAGTTAAAACGGTGATATGAAAAGCTTGATTCAGGGCCTCTTGTGTATATCTGAGTGTTGCTAAACCAGCTTGCTGAAGGGTAAATGGAATTGTTTGCAGTTCTCAGGTGTTTTACATTCAACAACGCTCATGCAATGAATAAAAGCCACAAACAACGTCACTTATTGTCATCCAAGTGGCCTTTATATTTTGTTCAGCAAGACATTTGTCTCTCATTAAGTATTTAAATCACACCTACGCCTCGCCATGGGTGAGAAAATAACAACACTCACAGTCGGAGACTGCATTCTTTTTGTGTGTGCGTGATTATTTGCATTCATTTACTTTCTTCATTAATCTCCATTTTCTTTTCCCCAGAATGGGGAATGTGGAAGTCTGTCTGTCTGTTTAAAAATGATTGCTCATCTTTGAATTGTTGTGCACGTAGAGCGAATATAGAAAGATCCAGTTGCTCTCGACACTTGATGACTTCCTGCCGGAGCCAATTATGCACAAAGTGGTTGTGTTGCATGATGATGGTGATGCAGGATGATGCCTGTTCTCCGAAAACCATTTGTTTCAGGAGAACAGGGTGAGTTTGTGTGAAGACCCAGTGCGTTAAATGACTTAGAATCAAACCAGCCGCACTCATTAAAAATATAGATTTGCTGTGCAGTCATGCCTGTGTGAAACAACGACAACAACAAACGACATGGAAACGGGTCAAAGTGAATGAAACATTCTCGTTCTCGATACTGACAGCCAGAAACTGCAACAGCGCAGCGTCGCCACAGGGGGGAGTTGTTAGTCAGTTGATGGGCCGTGACTGATTCTGCTGTTTCTGGTTGAATGAGCCTAGCGTTGGTTTGATTCAAGTGAGAGCCAACGCACACTTGACAAATTACTGCCTGGCATCGCACCAGAGAGGAAACAGCTGCTTGGAAAAAAACAAAAAACGAAAACAACAAAAGTAACATAAGGAATCTGAATAAGAACAGTGACATACGTGACATACATTTAGAAAAATAGCCATTCATATGTTTGTTTGTTGTGGAGCCTCTGGTGTTGGGAGCCGTGCCCAGGTCTTCTGCTCTGCGGGCTGCTGGTTGGATAGCGTGCACTCGGAGGTGCTGGAGACTACAAGTCCGTCTGGTGTATCTGAACCTCGGCTCAGACCTCGTCAGGAGGCCACGAGCTCAGTGGAACATTCAGTTTCCGACTGCTGGGGCCAAAAGGGTGTCCATCAGTCCAAATGAAGCGGCGGTTTAAAGGTTCAAAACCACGGCACGCGCCTGCAGCCAGCCAGTGAACTTCCTGGAAATAAGTCCATCTTCTGCTCCTGAGTGCGTTTGTTGTATTTTCATCACTGGTATTTTGCTTGTGCCCCTGTTTTTTCTTTAATGCTGTACCTGGTAGATGCATAGTGGCCCCAGAATATCCCATGATGCAGTTTCCATTCTGGAAGAGACACCGTCTTGACTTAACGGAAGGTGCTGGCCAGCTCGTTCCAGAGCTGCATTCTGATGCCTCTTCCAGGCCAGTGACCCCTTGCCAGGTGTTGGCTCTGCCCTTTGAAAACACCTCAGTTTTTGCCTTCTTCCCAAAATGGCAGAACTGACAGAAGGCAAAGTGAACATGTTGACCTGTTAGATCCTACACAGTTGGGTGGCTGTCTGGTTTTATTGTGTTTAATCACATTTGTGGGAGGTCGAGGCCTTAATCAATCCAATTACCTGTACCGTTCTTGAACTATTATTTGTCTCCACTAGACAGTCTAATGACTTTCCTGTTTTGTTTTTGTTTTTTTGTTTTTTTTTTAATTTGGGAAGCCTAATTACAGTGTTTGTAGTAATGCAATCAAGGTGCTAAATTATTCCATGGATGTTGGGAGGCTCATTTATATTAATATTCACAGTAGGGCAGATGAGTTTGAATTTAAACCTAAATAATGCACTTTTATAATTCAATTCACTTTTTTTTTTTTTTTTGCATTTATATTGATTATTTTTAATGAATATTTCCAATGACCTGAATACTTCATGGATTTGGGCAGTTTCCTCAAGGCAAAGCTTGAGCTTTCAGATTCATCAATAGTGTCATTAGAAGAAAAGCCTGTGGGGAGATGAATGCAGCCTTCTGGATCTTTGAAGTTCTTCTCATGGGAGAGTGTGACGATGCTGGACAGCCACTTACTCAGGCGGGACGTTGGGTGGTCCCCTTAACAAAGGGAGACTCTGAAAGTGTCACTGTGATTTATTGCTAGCGACCTGCAGCATTTTTATACACTTTTACAGAAGCAGTTTGGTTGTTTTTTTTCTTAAAAAAAGACTGGTAAATTTTCTTGTTGAAAATTATTCAGCCCTTCCTGCTACCACATGGAGCTGTTCTTGCACAGTCCCATGTCACACCTTTTTTTTTTTTTTTCTTTTTTTGTGCATAATTTCCCTATTAATGGTACAACGTAATCAAAAAGGTGTTCTCTGTAAAACTGGTTTTCAATAACCGCTGACAGGCCCAAGAAACCAAAGTTAACTAATAACTCTGGGCCAAACAGAACGTCCTGGAGTAATTTTTTTAAAGGACCCGCCTCCTGAGAACAGCAGCCAATCAGGCCGAGGGATGAGTGTGCAGAAACTCTGTTTAGAGAAGATTCAGCTTACTTGTCTGACTGGTAGAGGTGCCAGCTGCTTCCAGTAATGCCGGTAGGTTTGAAAAGGAGGAAAAGTTGCTGCTGCTGATATTTGATGGCTGGAGGTAGAGCTGCTGCTCCTCCACATCGAGAGGAGCCAGTCAAGGTGGCTCGGGCATCTGTTCTGGGCATGTCCCACCGGGAGGAGACCCCGGGGAAGACTCAGGACACACGTGAGGGACTACGTCTCTCGGCTGGCCTGGGAACGCCTTGGGATCCTGACGGATGAGCTGGAGGAGGTGACTGGGCCCAGGGAAGTCTGGACATCTCTTCTGAGACTGCTGCCCCTGCGACCCGACTCTGGATAAGCAGTAGAGGATGGATGGATGGATGGATTGATTTTTTTCCCCCCAGCCCTACAATGTGGCTGCAGATGTTGCAGCTCCGTCTTGATATGCTTCACTCTGGATTGTTTTCGGAGCTGGTCTGTGTTTTTGTTGCGCGACCAGCTGTGGTTCTGTCTGTGTTAATGAGTGACTGAGTGTCATCAGGCCATGGCACAGTGTTTGGCCCCGACTGTCAGCAGCACTGTGGTAGAAGTGGTCCTTCGCAAGCTGCTAGACGTTGATGCCCTTACCTTCTCCACCTCCTCCACTACTTCCAACTCCTCATTCAACTCTTCCCCCTTACTGTGCTTTATTGTTAATCTCTGTCTATTTATTCTTGAGAAATGCTTGCAGTCTGGACTGAGAGGAGGAGGAGGAGGGGCAAGAGAAGGTGGAGGAGGAAGAGTGAAAGGAGGAATAAGAGGAGAGGGAGGAAGAGGAGGATGTGGAGGAGGAAGAGGAGGAGGGTGAGGAGGATAAGAATGAGGGAGAGGAGGTGCAAGAGGATTAGGAGGAGGAGCAGTGAGGAGGAGAAAGAGGAGAGGGTTAGGGTTATTGTTCATCTGTCTATTTATTCTCGCATAATTTGTGGATTTTCAGTCATGCCGCTCAGTCTTAGCCTGCTGTTCGTTCAAATGGCATGTTGACTTCACAATGCATGAAAATGATCGATTGGCATCCATCTTTCCAGCCTTCCCTCCATCCACCCCTCCATCCATCAGGATTTAAACAGGAATATCCTCAGATTCTCATGTAGTCACTCATTTTTGTTGTATTACTTGGACATTTAGTTTAAACGAGTGCGACTCTCCAAAATGGGCTCTAACAATAAAAGTCACAAAAAAAAAAAGGCACGTCACGCCACATTAACTCTCCTTGGGGTGACTTTATGTTGCCCACTAGAAGGGCTGCATAATCTAGACTTTAATCCAGAGTTTTCCATCCAGCCTTTGTGTCATTGCATACTCAAAATGAGTTGCCAAGCTGCTTCCGTTTTATCCAGCGATTACTTTATTTTGAAAAAATGACAAGATTGTGTCTCTTAACATGTGAAGGCGCTTACCTCGGTTGCATGATGTGCAGCAATGAAACCCACTGGTTAGTCAGTGATGACAACTCTGCTGGAGTTCTGGATAACGTCCACTGAGCACCTTCAGTTCACATTGCAGCTTTGTGGCCTCTTTACATTTTAATTGCAAGTAGAAATTGAAAAAAAAAAATAGTGTCAGCAGAACTGGGGAGTCGGTGTGAGAAACAGAGCTGTGCCACAAAATAGAGCAACTCTTATAGGATACATTGGTGTCGTTCACATGCAAAACCCTCAGTCAAGCAAACTTCCTCTTCCTGGAACACATTGAGAGATGCTTGCAATCTGGAGTGAGAGGAAGAGGAGGAGGAGGAGGAGGCGGCTTAAGAGGAGAGCCAGGAAGAGGGGGTGGAGGAAGAGGATGAGGGGGAGGAGGTGCAAGAGGAGGAGTAGTGAAAGGAGGAGGAAGAGGAGGAGGAGGAGGAAGAGGAGGTGGATAAAAGAGTGAGAGGAAGAGGAAGAGGAGAGGGAAGAAGAGGAGGTGGAGGAGGAGGAGGAGGGAGTCCAGGAAGCCGTCCCTGGTGCTTGCGCTCTCCTCTTTAAGCCGCCACCTCCCTGTTGCCCACTCCGTCACCTGCACAATGCGGAAAACAGCTGAATTGGAATTTCCTTTTCCACCTCTAATGATGCCAATGACACATTGATGAGCCCTGAAAAACTGAGAGGGAGCCGTCGTAAATCCGGCCCAGCGATCGATGCCTGCCTGTTTTAATCCTGCGTCCGTGTCATGCGACTCATGTGCACAAACACCAACAACAACGAAAAAACAACTCCAGGAAAAAAAACAACACTGGATCACCAGATGCTCATCTCAACATCTGGCCTTAGAAGATGCATGGGGCGCTTTAGAAAAAACACAAACAAACAAACAAACAAGCCAGGCTGCTGCAGGCGCAGCACTGACCCAAGATCCCATCCTCTCCACTGCCTGCATGGCCTCCTTCAGCTGCAGCACCATGAAGTCAGAGAGGCGACAGGAAGAAGGAGGGAGCGGAAGACGCTGATATATCGCCGTCTCTCCTGGACCAGCGCTGCCAAAACACACGGCCGCCGCTCCATAAAGACCAGTGGCATTTGAAAGGTGCTTTTCACCACTGTGTCGTACAGCATACTTTTTCAAGCATGCCGTGAAAAAAATCCAATCAAATTTCACTTCATTGGTCTAAAAAATAAAAAAAAAAGATTAAATTGTGGGGTGACTTTGCTCTATTTTCCCTCCTCAATTCCTCCTAGGATATCAGCTTTG
This sequence comes from Nelusetta ayraudi, assembly GCF_046127955.1. NCBI lineage: Eukaryota > Metazoa > Chordata > Actinopteri > Tetraodontiformes > Monacanthidae > Nelusetta > Nelusetta ayraudi. Next base: position 9,921,075 of record NW_027466061.1, read on the forward strand.
TGTGCATCTAAACAGGTTTCACACTGAGTGAGTATAAATAAATGAAGAGACTATATTGTCATCATTAGGCTAATAAGTGCCATTGTATAATATTTTTGGGTGGTGGTGTGCAATTGGATTTTTTTCAATGAAACAAAAATCAATGGATCAAAAATTGTTTAAAAACATCAGGATCATCTGCAGCTTCCCTCAGCCTGGGCCTCCACTCCTGGATCAGCTTGACGCCCCCCACCCTCCCCGGCTTCACCCCACCCATGTCAAACACATAAAGAGGAGCGGGGCGTCGGGACGGTGGGAGTGAGTCTCCGGGTCCCTGCCGGTTCCTCGTTACAGCCAATCCTGTCAGCTGCTGTCCATGGTGATGACGGCTCACCTTGGCGCCGCTCTGACAAATCAACGCCCTGAACACAAATGTGGGGCCGAGCAGTTTTGCCAAGGGTGCAAAAACATTGGAGAGCGAAAACAGATCAGGAGGTTTAATTGGAACTGCGTCGTTCGTCCCGGCTGTACTCAGGAAAACTTCCAGTTTTTATGTCTTCCCCGGACTGGTGTGTGTGTGTGTGTGTGTGTGTGTGTCATGCAACTTTCACCAACAAGTGTTGTTTTAATGATTACAGTGGAGGTTGTAAAAACAATTCTGGGATGTGATGTCCTTGTTCCTCCTCTCAAACACACCCACTTTTCTGTAAAACGTTTTTTTTCACGGTCCAGTCAAGGCCTCCAGCAACAAGAACAAACACAAAAACAAAAGCTTGACACTGGTTCCTTTGCGTCCACTTCTGTACTTTTGACAGGTTAAGGAGGTTCTGCAATTAAAGTACAGAAACACAAGGCTGTCAAGACAGAGAAATTGAATGCACTTATAATTTACCAGGGGTGAAAAAATGACATTGCGGTAATTGCGAAAATAAACAAGTGAACCCTGAACAAGACAGGACAGCACAAATAACACAAAAATACCCTCCTGTTTAAGAGCAGATAACACAATAGTTGTCTTTTGTTGCCAGTTGCCTCCTCTACTCCTCTCTCTCTATCCCTCTCATCACCCCCCCCCCCACTCATTTCCCCTTTCTACTTTCTTCTCACCCCCCAATCCCTCCCTCAGTCCGGTCATAGACAGAATGTCACCTTTCCACAAGAATATAATAAAACCACTCAAGAGGTAACTCCTGAAACGAACCGTGTGGCTCACACTCTCAAGATCTACCTCTGAGGATAAAATCTGTCAGCCATCATAGACATTCAGAGACACTTCTGCTTGTCATTATGGCCAGACAGGACAAGGGAAAAAAAAAAAAATAATAATACTGGATCCAGCCTGTTCTACGTTGTTGTTGCTGTAGTTATTGTTCTAGATTTTCACCGCAACGCCAGTCACAGAACTCAGTCTCAGACAGCAGGACTTCCTTTGCTCTCCGACTGACGTTTCACAACATTTCACCTTTTCATCCTCATGACTTCTTCACTTCTGGAAGTGAGGTCAAGTTCTCAGAAGTTTGCAACAGACAGAGAGTCGTGCTGTTGCTGCCTCCTTCGTCAGCACGACGGATGAAACTGATCCCCTGAAGTCTTGCGGGTCACCTTCTTCCAGATGTTCCGCTTCCCTCACACTTGGAACTGGCAGCTGTCTTTCACCCGTGAGCAGAAAGCGACGCTGAAGCCTCATGTGCAAAACCGCTTTATTACATCGAGTGGGTCAAAAAGTTTGTTTTCCCTGGCCAGCGCAGCCGGAATTGACGGACGTCGGCGTTCCCCGGTGTGGACAGGCAGAGATTCCAGCGCGCTCAAATGCCCGTTTCCGCCTAATTAACTGGGGAGAATTCATTAAGCTTCAGTTTTCCTCCTGACGCTCCGGTTTTGTCTTGGTGACACTCGGGAGAAGCGCAGCTTCCGCCTCATTTGCTGATCACGTTTGCAATGCAATTCAACCTTTGACCCCTTACTCATTCTAACCAGCAGGCGCTCTTCATATTTTCCCGTTTTATCTTTGAATTTGATGCATCGCCTCAAATCCAAACTGCAAATAGAAGCCATACATCTTCCTTTTTTTCTCCCACTGTTTTCTTCCTTCAAATTCTGGCGGACGGCCGAATAGACAAAAGCCTCGCAAGGAAGTGAGTGTGAACGCGCTGACGTGCTGAAACAGCAGAGAGACAAATCGTTTGGAAAAAAAGTTGATTAATTGGCTCTGATTAATTCCGACCTGACTGTGGACTAATTGTGCTGGATGTTTAATTAAACACGAGCGCGTGGCCGGCGCCCCAATCCATTGTTCTGCTGCGTCATGCTGGCTGCGCTGATGCGGCCGCATTGTTCTTACGACGACACTTTCTTTCTTCTTCTTTTTCTTTTGTCTTGCTCTTTTTTTGTTTCAACCAATAAGCGAGCTACCGTCCCTTTGGGCCCTTCGCTGCCGTGTTGTTTGCACTTTTCACACCTGAGAGCTCAGCGTCTGGCGACCGAGCCAAGTGAACTGAGCACCTGGTTCTGGGCGCCGGGTGTCGCTGTGGAAGGGCGAGCGGCCCTGACTAATATCTGGCAGGGCGCGACCTGGCAGTGATGAATGGCGTTCGGCGAGAAGGGGGCAGAGCCAGTTGGAGCAGTGATAAACGCTGTGTTATTCTTCCCCTCTGCCTCCGACTGATGAAGTGGAAACAGAGCTGCCGTCGTCCCAGTTGTCCCAGTTGTCCCAGTTGACTCGAGCTGACAGGCGGCGTGGTGTCGGCGGACCGGCGCCTCCGTCTTGGCGCCAGATTTGAGCAGCTTGGACCAGGCATGCAACAACATCTGGCATTTTACCAAACTGTTCGGTTCGGTGCCCAACGGCAACTGATGGTATTTCGGTACATTTCAGCCAGTCACAAAACTTTTTCAGAAGGCATATGTTGTGCAAGTAGATCCACGCAAGAGCCGAGACTCGTGGTGCGCGGCTTTTGGACGTCCCGCAGTTATCAATACCGGTAATATGACTCATCCCAGCACAATTATCACAACCCTCCTCAGCCTGCAACCCGCTGTCATTAAACAGACAAATAAGGCTTTTTTATTCTGTCAAAAGGTGGTTGCAAACAGCCTTAATAGGCTAATGTCACTTCCAAGTGCCAGTTGCGTGAAACAACGAGCAGAACACAATAACATAAAGCATTTACCACATTAACTGTAGCATCTGGGTTTGGGAAAACCCAGTAGAATACAGCAACCTAAGATGATAGCTGCCGTCCAACTATCGTTCTAAAACTCGCTAATGTTTGTCCTCTCTGTTTGTTGTTGTTGTGGTGTCGCTCACCGCTTTTGTGACGCCTGTTTCAGGGCGCACGCAGGTTAGATCGTATCAACATTTGATCACTTTATCCATTTTCTGATATTAATAATAATATCGTATCTCCATATAAACTATTTTTTTAAATTCATTTTTAGTCTGTTAAAATAAATATTTAACCACTTGTAAAAATGAATGAACGAATGAATAAATAAATCATTATTTGAATAAAGTGAAACTCGGCTTTGACTGGGTTAAAATGTTGTTTATTTTTTTTGGACAGTCTTAAACTTTATATTTAATTTGTGTGGTTTTATATTAGTTTAATTTCATTTTATTTTATCTGTTTTTTAAAACAAAGTTTGTGGTTTAAATATATATCTGTGCTTTTAATTATTTTTACAATACAATATAACCTCTGCTAGTCAGAGTAGTGTTACGTCAAGGTATTGAAACATAACCGTTACCATGACCCAATAATCCCAACTGTGGGAAAACTGTAGCGTTGCATCCCTAGTTTGGACGCAACCCCCGTAGCGTACTGTCCATCCAAGGCTTCTGTGTCAGAAAGCGGATGAGTTGGGGGGTCAAAAGGTGGCGCTGCATCTCTGCCTGGATCTCTGCCTGCCAGTGGCAGAAGCCTTTTGTCCTCTGCCAAGGAGTCGCTGTGTGAACAGCCTCCTCTTTTTATTTGGGCCTCATTATTCCGACTCGTCTGTCACGGGATTTGTAACCTTAAGCCATCCAATTAGACGAGCAGCCTTTCAGTTATTTTTCATTTTTTTGCGCTGCCCATCTCATAAACGGACGTCCCGGCGCAGCTTCGCCAGGCTTTTTCCCAGCGGAGAAACACAAATGGAAAATAAGAGAAATCAGGCCATCCAACTCTTTTCTTGGAAACTGAAATCCTCTTTTGAGAGTAGAAGATTTTTCAGCATTCCGTACAAAAGGTCGTGTGCATTTTATTAATCTGGTCCGCATTATTAGCTTGAGCAACAAAATATTTTTTTTTTCTTCTTTCCTCTCCATCCATCCCATTTCTATCACTTGCAATAGCTGGAACTGACTCAACTTGGTGAAGTTTAAACTAGGGATGTGCAATACCACTATTTTCCCCTTTGGTCTGATACCAAGTAATACCAAGGCTGATATTCCGATACCGATATTAGTATTTTAGATGTGTACCTGTGGGAATGAAAATGATGACTTTTACAATAAACATTAGTGATATAAAAAAAAAAGGTATTTCAGTCATTTAAGGAAGATGTTTTTTTGATGCACAAATGTTTTTTTTTTATGAGAACTACAACTATCAATACAGATAGCTATATGTTTACTTTAAATGTGCTTTTTTGGTCTGACTTATAATGCCATGTACACAAATTAACATGCTGCTCCTTGCTGTAGACAGACTTCTGAACTAAAATAATTAGATGGCAGATATTTTTAATTCGCAGTCAGATACCATTTGCTTTTTTACAGAATGCGGTGCCAAAAATGTCAAATTGAAAAACATTTTGTGCAGCGCTTCAGCGGCTTCGTCTCACATCCCACCCGAATGAAGGTGAAGTTGCTCGTGTCCACATTAGCACCTCCTCATAATGAGGCCCCGGCCTGAACTAAGTGACGGGCGAGGGGAAATAAAAGTGAGTTAATGGAGGCCAAAGTTGTCTGTCTGTGTCGACCTACTCACATCACACCAACTTGAATGCAGGCCAACAAACCCGATTCGCTGCATTACCCTCTTAACTGATTCATGTCTTTGCCCTTAAATTGATTTTTGCCGGAAAAACTGTTCGATTGTCTCTTTATTTATTTATTTACTTATTTATTTTCCCTCCATGTCTGCTGCCACAGGATGTGACCCTGCTAATGTTCGGAAGCGTGTTCCAGTCCAAAGAATGATTTATTACCTGGCGCAGAGTGAGATTAAGTCGAGGCTGAGGCGACGCTCTTGTGGCATTTGCCAGCACGTTGGAATACATTAGCAGGAAGGACGACGCTGCATAAACACCGGCTTGTTTACGGTGTTGACGACATTGATGAGATATGATACGGTTTACAGGTTTTTATTTAGCAGTGGCGGCAGGAGGAAACTCAGATGTGTCAGCGACAAGGCGGAGAATAAAGGACGAAGCAGATTCCAACAGCCTGATATGAAAATGAGGAGCTTTTTTTTTTTTGGTGGTCCAAAATGGTTAGAAGTTGCCTTTTTCTCTCTGTTTAAAGATGTGTTAATGTCCTTTAGATAAAAACATTTAAAAATAAACAATTAACCTTTCACAGAATGCTGTGGAACAAAAAGTGTCACAATATTTTGGGCCAATTCCAATTCCTCCCTTAACTCCTCAATCTCAACCCTCGCCCTTAACACTCAATCTTGGCCCTCAAAAATAAGTGTAAGGGCTTAGAAATGGGACACCCCTTAAGTGCAGTTACGTCTTCAGACTGTGGGGGGCGGCCTTACGCCAAAGCTACGTCCAGTCTGTCAAAAAGACGACAACGACGAAGAAGAAGGAGAAAAAGAAAAAGACGGCGAAAAAGGAAGAAGTCCTCCGTCGCTACACAATGAGGTACACAAGTAACGTGGAGCCGGGGCTGCCGGTCCGGTTGACAAACCTCGTAAAGTAAAAAAAAAAATGTTCGCAACAATGATGTCAATAATCCATAAAAAAAGTCTTAAACTAAGACAATAAAATGGTTTCGTAATATTTATATCTTTATTAACTAAGAAAATACTTCCATTTGTAGCTCGCTTTTACATCGCCATCTTTTCCGAAGATGTCTTGGCGAAAATACACAATGCCTTCTGGGTAGCCCTTACTGCCAAGGGTGGTGCCGGAGAATCTCAATATTGAGGGCGATACAGCCCTTAAACTTGTCCCTCAACTTGACGTTCTTAGAATCGGGACAGCACTTGCACCTCGCGGGAGCGCGCATTTTTGAGATTGAGGGTTGAGATTGAGGGTTAAGGGAGGAATTGGAATTCACCCTTTGCCAGCGATAAATGCAATAAAGAAATGTACGCAATCAACACGGTTATTTTTAAAACAACTTGAAGGCGGATGAATCATGGAGAGCTGTTCAAGCAAATCCATTCATAAAATAAATCATGGATTAATCCTATTTGACATCTAGAGTGTCAATACAAAAAGAATTTTCGGCATCAGGCACCGATTGGAAAAAAAAAACGTCATACCTGCAGTTTTGACAGAATGCGGTGTGAGCAAGTGGATTTATGGGCTCAGCAAGATTAATGACCTGAGAAAAAATACTTAAAAAAATATTTGGATCACTGTCAGTGAGGCAGATAAGATTCACCAAACTACGGTTTTCTAAAAGTAATCTATGTGTCTCAGTCCACACCAAGTGGAGTAACACCATCATCCCAGCGATGTGTTTGCTCCGCCCTCTGAAACCGCCTTGTTTCCGGTCCAGCATCACTTCAGACAGGAGGCTGAAACCCAGAATTTTAATAGGAGGCTGTAAACAGAGGACTAAATATGCTGTTCTCTTGAGATAATATGGAGGGTGTTCTTCTGTTTGTTTGTTTTTTTCTGAGCCTCGGCATGAGATTTGGGAGTTGATGGTTTTGGTTAGAACAAGAACTCCCACTGGGCAGAGATAAACACAGCTATCTCCTCATCTCCGCTGCTGGTTTATTTCATCAGATCTTAAACAAACTGGTGTTCACAGGCATCACTCAAAGAAAAATAAGTCTACACTCCTCCCAAAAAGACAAGTGTTTAAGAAAGCACACCTCAAGCGCAGAGTGCTAATGAAAAGGTGTTGAAACGACTCCGGCGCCGAGTCTATATTTAAATTCTGTGTCGTCAGTGTGACAGGAGGGGGGCGGGAACTGTTGAGAACCTAAGGCTTCTCCCTGACACGTTGCGTAAGTAGCCAAGCCGCTTGATGGATGATTCTTATTTTCTTGTCAACCTCAGACTACTGTTATGTTTATCTTGATATCTCCTTGATGGACCGTCATTTATCCTGCACTGGCGGGCCGGGGTGACTGGAGGGAGGAACGGCGGGGGGAGACAAGAGGGGAGTCAGTCACAAAGAAGGGAGGAAGACGGGAGGAAGACGAGGGAAGTGGATGATGAGGAAACGTGGGAGACCGCAGTGTCGACCTCTACTACTGGTAGCGGGCAGAGCAACACTTGAACGGCACCCTACCCCCCAAAAATGAACTCTTCACTTCCTTTTTTTAAATACCAGTTGTTGGTCTGCAATATTAGCATGGCCAGTGTGTGATATGGACGTAGCACTACCAAAAAAAAAAAAAAGAGCAGAATGAGGAAGGAAGTGTAGTCTCACTGGTCACTTGATGCTATTATGCACATTAGTTAGACGTTATTACCAACGTGTGACCACACCGGTGTTGCCAGACATCCATAGATATTGAAAGATACTGGAAATGTTTGGAAATGCTCGTTGTCTATTTCCTTCATCGGCGAAACTAGAGAGTCAAACTCCTCCGTCAGTGTGCAGATTTTGTGAACTGGTCCTATGTCTTAGTTGCCTTGTTGGTTTATCCTTGCAACTGGGCTCGAGAGAGCGCCCTCTAGAGGATGTATTATTTAACATCCACAGCAACACAGAGAAAGTATGTGGGACAGATGTACGGAAACAACATAAAGAAGGCTTTGGTCCAATTGCTTGTCTTTTTTATTTTTTTATTTTTTTATTTTTTTAAACGTTCCCGGCTACAGTAGCAGAGCATCTTGAAACGTAAACTTACAGAAAACCACAAACCGTTTGACCTTGGGGCCACAAAACAGACTCGCAAACTTTGACACCGCCATTTCTCTCAACAGCCACAACTGTGCGAGTAGCCCAGTCACGCGGTGCTCCCTGCCCTGTGGCTGAAATACTGTCAAATCAAAAGTTCAGTGACTCCGGTCGCTCCAGTTTGGACCAAACTTCACACCCACGACCTTCACGACCTCTTCGAAGCAGCCCAGTCCCGGCCCCCTGGCCGAGCTGCAGCGGTGGCGGTCATCAGTGTGGCGGCAGCTCTGACACCCTTCTCAGTAATTACGCGGTACTCGTTTGGGCTCCTGGAGTCGCTAGTTACTTAACGAGCAGCACTCCTCCGTGCAGCCCAGGGGAAATTTAACCACCATGCATTGATTGTTGTTGTTGTTTTTTTTAAGACCTTGCATCGACTGACCTCAAGAAGTGTCTTGAGCATTCTCATGGGCTCTCTTAACCTCTATGTGGGTTTTTTCTCCCTGTCCTGCTTCTTCTCTTCTACTTCCCTGTGGTGAGACAGAGTGGAATTAGCACTGCACACCTCTACATGTATGGCCCTCCCAGTCTAAAGCGAGCTGCCGCTCTCATGTTTTCGCACCATTTCCCCCCCTCAGTAGTGTGGGCGGGGTGGGTGGGTGGGTTGTCTTTGGTTAGAACGAAGAGCGCGTGTTTTGTCGTCCTTTAAGTGCTGTAGGTGCGACAGTAAGGATGATAGCAGCGTGTCAACGACTTGAGTTGACAGAAAATAGGGGTAAAAGATTGCGGGATGCGTAGCGGCGTTTTTACATATCCTCCTTTAAAGGAATTTGCCAAATGGTTCCAAGTCAACGACCACTCATGCGGCGCCCTTGTCAATGCTGAAAAGCGGCAGATTGCGGCGTTCCCGCCTCAATTTTTGCCAAAAAGACAGTGGCACTATTCTGTAGCAGCGCATCAAAGGATATTTCCATTTGAAGAAGCAGTTTTTGTCATTGATTGTTGATTGGTTGCTATAAAACTGGTGGTTCACCCGTCTTATCTATCTATCTATCTATCTATCTATCTATCTAAAGCGTCACAAAAACTCAATCAGTGACAAGATTCCCTGAAATGCACAAAAATGTCTCCAGTGCAATTTCACCCATCCTCAGCTAAACCAAAAAAAAAAAGTGACCATGAACAAGGAGCCTCTGGTTGTGCACCATACTGTGTGAAAAAATAAAAATGCTAATGCACGGGCCTTTGCAGGCATGTTTTTGTTTTTTTTTGCTCCTTTTTATTTATGGCAGCAACGCGTGTGCAGGTGGAAGGAAACTCACCTTGAACCTGCGAGAACAAACAGTTTTGATATCTCTCAACAACGGCGCAGACGCTCGCCGCCCTGTGTCAGCTCAGCCTTCATCTGCCAGCCAGCGAGCTGATAAATCCTGCCAAACTACCTCCTCCTGACACCCGCACGCTGATCAGCGGCAAAAAAATATCTTTGAGCTTTGCTCACCCAGTGAGGTCTCTTGACGTACGCTGCTCATGGTCATTAACCCCCGTAAAGGGGGCATTTCTTTTTTTTCTACTTTTCCAGGAGCAAATTTCAGAATCAGGTTGCAGTGAAATGTTACTAAGAATGAAGGAAACCATGGAATCAAGTGCATTACAGAGAGAGAGATGTCTCCTGGGTTTCCACAGCAGCTTGACTGCTTGGATTTTAATCCTGAAATCTCGCTCATCCATTTTACCAAAATCCAGCAATCCAACAGTCGTTTTCAAATCCATAACTGCGTGAGGTGGGACGTTGAAAAGCAGCGAAGTGCCTCCTGCAAGTGGCTCCACCAAACCACTGAATAAGATCAGGAAACTGCGAAGAGTCATAAACGAAAGTGATGGATCTGCTTTTTTCAGTAGCAGTTGTTTTCATCAGAGCCGGATGATATTTATCACATTAAAAGCAAAACGTGAACTGCACTAAAGGCTTTTTTTGGTGGAAAAGTTATTTTAGCCTCATTCGTGACTGGCTTTGGCTGCAGAGGAGCAGGTGAAAACAGTACTGTAACAATTCATCTATTATCTGGAAGAGCTGTATGTGCTCAGATCCACTAAATCTTTGAAGTGGCAAAACTGAAACACTTTTCAAAAGTTGTTTTTTTCCTGTTATTTTCGGTTATGAAAAGGCAAAAAGATTAAAACAATGGCAATAAGTCTTTACTCATGTCATGTTTAACGGTGAACGACACCTGATAGCTGAATCCTTTTTTTCCATCCTGCGGGGTCACCTGAGAGTCTGTTACCACCAGTGTCACCGCAAAAGAAAAATCTGTTGTTATCTTTTTTGAATTTTGCTTCCACCTGCTCACTCTCCTCTAGAAATGAGGTGCGGGTGAAGTGCTCAATGCCACAGAGAAATGACCTCCCTGGAGAGGTCCCATGACCATCATGGCACTAATGCGGGCAGACAGACCATCACTCACGCTTTGGATTCATACCTGTGTGCAACCTGTAGGCTGTCTTCTCATCATGTGGTGGGGAGATTGTCTGGGCACAAGGAGAACACGCAAGCTCTCCACAAAAACAGGCGCTGGACTCGCAATCGCATGACCACTGGATCCCTTTTCCCATTTTTAATGCTCCTGTTTTTGAGCCGTCAGATTTTCTTTTCTTTTGTTCTTATCTTGAACTCCAGTTAAGCAGCGTTGATGAATATTCATCCAAAACATTTTTGAATATCACTCCCCCTAAAAAAAACAACTCCTCCTCGGCATATTTAGCCCTCTGTTTACAGCCTCCTGATAAAAACCTGGATTTTAGCTTCCTGCTAAAGCTGACTCTTTGTTGGACAGTCCACACAGGAAGGAGACAAAAAAAACAACAAGTTGGTCTTGGAGGACGCAGCCAACACCTCACTTTGTCTTGAAAAAGCCAGTGCCCTTTGTGTCCCTTTACCCACCCAAAGTCGACACATATAATCAATCCTATATACAACAGTACATGTACATTACAGTACTTTTTTTTTTTTTTTTTTTATTTTTTTAAATATCAGACTTAAAACTTTAATTGTCCCAATCGTTTAAAAAGCACATTTAGCCCACTGTTCACAACATCATGCAAAAATGCCTTGCCCTTCAGTTGATGAATTCTTTGCTTTTGCACCAGTGCTGGTGATGAGTTTGCAGGCCCTCCTTCTCCCTCTTGATGCCTTTATGCAGTAAAAAACATATTCGGCTCATGTTTACGGGACCTTGGAGTCGTTCAGGGTCCCCCAGTTAAAAGTTGATTTATAATCGATTTTCACTTTCCACCCAGCGCTTCATCTCACCTTTGACACTTGGCCCAACCGGGCGAGTTTGAGTCTCTCTGCCAATCAGCGAGGCCCTCCGTTGACTTTCTCCGGGAGTGAAGACACCATTAATCTTTGCTATCGCCTGTCAGGCTCAGTGCGGCAAAGGTGTTTGGGATGCAGGCGATTTGACCAACACGCTCCCCAACCTACTCTGATCCTCCAAGGACGAATGTTCTTGCTGCCGCAGCCCCGACGTGTCCCTCTGAATTAGGGAGCAGGCTCCGCCGACACTCCTTCAACACCCCAGCACTCACTCTGCGCTCTCGGTTCAATTCAGCCAGCGACTGCCAGATGCCTCTCAGTGGCTCCGACGTCCTTCAGGAGAACTTGCGCATCGTGTTTGGCCCTAACGTGACAGGGGGCTTTACGATCAGGTCCGGAGTTTGGCTACCGAGGGTTCCTGACCGGCCGCAGTCACGACCTGAATACTGAGAGTGCTGGAGTTGTGAGGTTGCAGAGCAGTAGCCTGATCTAACTTCAGGTTCACGTCTTGCTTGGTGGTTGGGATGAGAGAAGGTCTAGCTGGTCACCTTATGGCACTGTCACAAATATCGGTGACTAAAGCAGTGTTTTGACTACGAGAGGGTTGTTTTGAGTGTCCCCATGACAGGTGGCAGCATTAAAGTTTTGCTTTGGGAATCACTGTTATTCTAAGTTACATCAGTCTATCGTGAAGCTGTAGGAAACAAATCAGCATCCTTGTGTAAATGTATTGTTATCAACAGTAAACTGTTTGCCTAGAAGAATGGATGGAGAAACTTGCACCCAACCTGCTTTCATCGACACAAAGTCAATGGGTCTAATCTGCTCTGGTCAGTTGTCAAATCTCTGCATGAGACGAGCATGAAAGGGAACTAATGACTTTTCTGTCACCCTGATTGACTGCAACACCATGAGTCAAGTCAAATTCTGCCCCGACACCAAGAGGCTGTTCTGGCTTGTGCTGCTGCTGAATGTTTCCACACGTAGTGGAAAAAAACAGGCTTGTCTGCTTCGATTGTGACAGGCAGAGGATGGACAAATTACTTTCTAGGTTTTTTGGTTTTGGTTTTGTCTTCCTTTTAAAGTGAGTGTGATTGTCCTCTTCAGAAATGCAGTATTGACTGTTTTGTTAAAGGGCCAAGTGGTGGAAGTGTTGCCCTCAGTGTGGGAGGTTGTGGCTCTGATGCCAAAGATGATAAAAACGGTGCCCACTGCCTGCTTGGATGTGCAGTGGGGGGATGGAGTTTGGGGGGCAGCAGGGGATTACCCACTAGTCCCCTGAACCTGGCACCGCTGCAGCCGCCTGCCGATCCCTGAGGTCAGGGGTCAAATGTGGTGGACAAATGTGGCAATCAGTGGGACTTTAACCTTTTTTTTCTCCAATCAAATGACAAAAAATCTGCTGGTGTTTTATCCAACATGAATAATCGTTAAGCCCCTTGCCAAAGGTTTGCACTCTGTTCATTTGGTCACCTGGAGATAAACGCCTGCATATTGCATGATAGCCACAGAGACTTTCAGCTTCCACCCTGGAGGTGGAGCTTTTGATGCAGTGGGCTGTGACGGGTGGATTTGTACATGTTCAGCCTCAGGAATGAGAGAAGCAGCGAAAAACTTTGAGCGAAATGGCTCCTCCTTATTGGTGGAGATGATTCCCACTGGCTCTCAGTGTCTGGCCCAGTCAGAGGATGCGTCTGGTTCACAATTGCTCAGTTTGTCAGAGCGATGCAACAGGAGCCAAGGGGAGAAGTGGAGGGACCTTCTGTTGAACAATGTTCCTCACATGGTGCGTTTGATAAAAATTAGAATGCGCTAATGATACATAGGAGCGGGTGGCGGTTTGGCAGGAGCTCGCCCTTTCTCTCCGCCCCCGGGCGAAATAAAATCAAGCTGTCACGTTTGCTCCCCTGTGCCCGCCTTGTTCGACAACCACTGGGCCAATACAAGGCAAGACGGAGAGCACGGTGAGCGCAGGGTCAACCAGGTTCCACAATTATTTTTCCACCTCGGGGCCCCCAGAAGGTTAATGCACAAAGTATAAAGAAATGTCTGTTTCCAACTTCCCATCATCCCTTGCTCTGACTGTGCAATGATGAGGGTGAACGTGCCAAATCCAAAAGAGTGACACTGGCCTCTGTAGTGGACTCATTCAAGTTCCTGGGTGCTCATATGAACAATAAACTGGACTGGTCCTCAAATACCACGTCCCCTCCACCTGCTGAGGAGACTGAGGTCCGTCGGGGTCAGACACTGTGGTGGCCGCTGCAGTGTGTTACGCCATTGTGTGCTGGGGGAGTGGAGTCACAGACAGGAGGAAACTGGACAGACTGGTAATGAGAGCCAGCTCCGTCCTGGACTGTCCACTGTCCAGTAAGTGCAAGAAGGAGCTACCGCAGGTCATTCCTGCCTGCAGCCATCAGGCAGGAAGAACTGTCGGGAGAATTTTTACCAATTCTCCGCAGCGGCGTCTCCGGGAAAGGTGACTCAGTAAAAATCATCTTACATTTCATAAAGGTGAAATAAAACACTTATTTATTTATCAATATTATGTAGATAACTTGCAAACTAATCCAACTGTCAATATAATGTGAATATCTTCTTGTTTGTTCCTTCTTAGTCTATGACTATTTTATTAATTTATTTTTTATTAATATATTCTCCATTCTTTTCTACTGTACTGTTGCTGTAATTATGCAAATTTCCGCAATGTGGGATTAATAAAGGCTTCTATTCTATTCTATTCTATTGTGCTGGAGCTCTTGGGAAATTTGAGTTCTTCAATTCAAGCCAATTCATGCAAACGCTCTTTTTTGGCTCTTCGCTCTTAAATAATGAACATTTTTTAAAGACGAAGAAAAAGTACTATGATGGGGGCTGAGTTATGACTTTGAAACATGGTATCAGCATCACATCATATTGAATCCATATGAATCTAGATCTGCGCCCGCGTCTTAAAATGTCGGACCATTTTTAAATATTGCCTTACTGTCATACAAAGAAATACACTCAACAGGAGTCCACAGAAGTCGAGATGGCTCGCACCTCAATTTCGGCCACTGCTCCCACCAGTTGTCCTGATATACGCACTGCGAAGATGCAGGGCCAAGGAGAACCGCTTCCTGTCTGCCAAGGCTTCCTTTCAAACAATTTTCCATTAACCTCAACAGCCAACTCCTGGAGATACTCTGGGATTTTTATCGCAGCAAAGCTCGCATTTGACGTGACAGAAAATACTCTTGAGTTTTCAGCCATCCCTGCTCTTTCTCACAGCCTCCGAACTGTGGCTCACCGCTCTGTGAGGGAACGCCACAGGGAGCGGAAGAGCCAGCGGGAGGGGTTGGGGGTTGGCTCATCCTCTGGAGAAAGGCATCGAGGAGCTGTCAGCTGCCTGACGGATGGCTCGCTAACCTGTGTCGATCTGCTCAGAAAAGGCCAAGCGCTTGCAGACTGGAGCTGGCGGCTGAGGCAGGAGGAGGAGGAGGAGGAGGAAGAGGAGGTGGAAGGAAGAGGAGTAAGACCAGGAAGAGGATGATTTTGGAGAAGGAGGAAGAAGAGGAGGAGGATCAAGAGCAGGAGGAGGAGAAGGAGAAGGACGAGGAAGTGGAGGAGGAGGAACAAGAGGTGGAGGAGGATCAGGAGGAGGAGCAAGAGAAGCAGGAGGATCAGGAGGAGGAGGTGGAGGAAGAGGATGAGTAGGAGAGGGAGAAGGATGAGGAGGCGGAGGAGCAAGACCAGGAGGAGGAATGATGGGGGGAGAGTGAGGGGGAAAAGAGGCAGGAGGTGGAGGATCAAGATTAGGAGGGACAAGGGTATCAAGAGTAGAAGGAGCAGAAGGAACTGGAGGAGGAGCAGGAGAAGGAGGAGTGGGAGGAGGTGACCCAGGAGCAGGAGGGCGGGAGCTGATGGGAAAAATAAGTGTTTTCAGTCGTTCTTTACCGGTGAACATCCATCCAAGACAATCAAGCCTCCAGCCAGCAGCAGGCAGGTTGGGCTGGAGCGGAGGAGGAGTGAAGACGCCTCCGAGCTGATTGCCGCCGTATCGATCTTGGACACAATCCGGCCGCCATTATCAGTAACATTGCGTCAGCGCAATGTTGCTTTTCAAAGCCGCCTCTCCAGCAAACACAGAGCTTCACCCGTATTTTTTTTTTACCAATTCTCCCGACCGTTCCAAAGGTGGTGAAGAGCCGACATTTTGCCGGGTTGCGGCTCAGCTTTTCACCGCAGCGCCGTCTCCTGAAATGTGACATTTTAGGAAATGGCAGTCGTCTGGCTTCGTCTTCCTCCGTGAGACGATTCCTATCTTAACTTTTGTGTCGTGACCTTTTCTCGTTGTCGCAGTGTCACTTGAAAAATATGAAAATATGAAAAACAGAGCAGATGTTAACCCTGAAGCCGGTGTTTGCTCCCTCAACATTTATTTAACATTTATTGAACCCGTGTTTAAAGCCTGTTTCAAAAGCGCAGCCAGTGCAGGTGGGTTATGGGCTCTATGTCTCGTGTCCATCCTCCACATGTTTGATGTGAACCTCAGCGATCCAGCTGCCTGGTGAGATTTTGCACTTTTCAGAGAAGAAAACATGAAATTGAAAAACGCTTTTTGTTATTTTCCATAGAAATCATGAGAGTGTGCACTTGTCCTGCTTCCACACATGCTGGTGGAGAACTCCCGGAGTTTATTGCTGCTGCTGCTGCTGCTGCCACTGCCGCCAACGCCCTTTCAATGCTTTCCCCCCCGCCTTTTTTGTGACCTCAATTTGTACTTGTATTTGTATTTGTACTTGTACTTGTATTTGTAAACAGGCAGGACCTAATAATGTCACTTTTGATGCATAGACACGTGGAGGCCTTTGCATATTCAGCAAAGCTGCTCCGCTAATGAATGTTACAAACGAGTTGCCGGCGTTCTTCATTTATCCATTTATTTATTTATTTATTAAACCTTCTCCACGCCGGCCTGCGCGAGTGAAAAACCGGTGAGGCCCTTTCACGAGACGTCCCAGGGTACTGCCCTGGCGCTGCGCTCTCCCCGCACCTCCATTCAGTCCTTTATCTCCAGTCCCCTCACCTGATAAAATATGTGCGGCGGTGCTTTGGGCTGCAGAGTTTGCCGCTCTCAGCCTGTCACTAATGCTTCATTAGATACTTGGCGGGGCCATTCATCGCTGTTATCGCCTGACCGCAGCGCCCTCACCCCGCCTCCTGGCCACCGCACACACACACACACACACACACACACACAAGCATGCGTGCATCTTAACACAAACGGCCAATGCATTCCTGCTCTGCCCCCCTTTTATTTCTTCCTTTATTACTGTCCATTCAGCACAGCAAATAATTCAGCCGTCACCAGCAGCCGCTGCTTCCACTAATTCAGAGTTTCATATTTCAGCCCTCTTTGCAATTTTCCCACAAATCAATTTGACCCGCAAACATGTGCAGCCTCTCTGGCAGTAAAGCATTTAACGCTGTGTCGTGCACTCGTGCCGCTCCGCCACCCGAACCTGTGCACATCAACGTGCGCACACACGAGTATGCATGCACACATGTGTATGCATGCACGTGCAAGTCTGCTGCCATTGACTCATTGGACTTCAGTGTTGATGAATCCCCGCACCGGACTGTTTCATTACGTGATTTCAGAGGCTCCATACATCGATTAAGCCATTACTCTGATCAGGAGATGAATTAAGCACACTTAAGGTGCTCCGCTCGGCATCAATTTCAATCCCTTCCAGGCCGACGACTGCTGCTATAAACCACTGGCTCGGTGCATGCTAAATGTGAAAATGGTCTTCATTATGTGTGCGAGGTGCGCCCCGACGCGCTCGTTAAGCACCGGCCTAATGACCGGCGGGTCAGCCTTCTCTCTGAAGGCTGTTTCAGAAATCCCCCCAAAAAAACCTCGGGACCAGACGTCTGACGATCAACCGGCTGCGATTCTTTTGGAATTTTGGAGTTTTTTCGAGAGATGCATTTCGATGAGATGAGATGCAGTGCTGATAAACTTCTCACCTCGTGGATCACTTTGCCTCACTGGTGGTTCCAATCACAAGTGCAAGCTGCCGCTGTTGTCAAAGCTAACAAGGTTGTGACACTGTGCAGTGTGTTGTGTTGCGTTCATGTCAGGAGACGAGATGGCATGACTGGTGGCGGCGGAGGTGAACTGAAGCTTATGATGTTGCGTATGAATAAGAAGAGTTGAACCCCAGGAGGTCTGACTGGAAACACTAAAGTGTTGCTGGCTAACGGAGCAAAGGTGTGGCGTGTGCACGGCTTTCATTTACTTCCATTTTGGGGTTTATGCGCATTGTTCCAGGGTTAGGGGGAGGGTCCACTCCGCGAAGCTGGATCACAATGATAACAGTGGGGGAGGGGCGGAAGGCTTCTGCCATGTACGTCTTGTGTACAAAGAAAACCAAAGCAATTGTTTGTTGTTTATTCCATGGAGACAAGGCAGCAGATTACATAAAAAACTAAATTGTCAACAGTAGTTCCTGAGTTGTATCGCTGCATCTCATCCAAGTAAAGCTACTCTGCCGCACTTTAAAACAGAGTCACAGTGGGGGGTCTTCAGCAGCACTGCTGGAAAAGGAAAGCAGCCCCTCCAACCAAGTTAAAGAGATGTAATCTGTCTTTTAGTTTAAAGCTTTGTAGCTTTGTAGCAATTTTCAGATTTAAGTTTTCATCTTAGACTCCAGCAGAGCAGCCACACAGGGATAACTTTCCAGAAAACTCTTCAGATCACCAAGAAACTGCATTTTTAGCTCTCTGCAATAAAACGCCAGTTTTAGTTTCTTGCTTTGTTGGACTTTCTACTTTTGGAAGGAGAAAAAAACAAGACGGTACCGAGGGGTGGAGCCACCACCAGACTGGAGGGATTATTGCTTACCTAGTA
This sequence comes from Nelusetta ayraudi, assembly GCF_046127955.1. NCBI lineage: Eukaryota > Metazoa > Chordata > Actinopteri > Tetraodontiformes > Monacanthidae > Nelusetta > Nelusetta ayraudi. The sequence continues at coordinate 9,939,285 of NW_027466061.1, forward strand.
GAGGTATTAATGCCCTTTGTGACATCACAAACATCTAATTTTCACAATTATCTGCACTAGCATGTACCTTTTAGGGCGTTGACTGAGAGGACGGAGGCACATAATGCAACAAAAACATTGTTAAAAGGAAAATTTGCACAATATAAAAATGCGGCCTCCCATTTTTGTTTGGTATCCACCTAAGCTAGGCTAAAAACACCAGCAACACAATGACAACACAACAGCAGCAGCAGCAGCAGCAGCTAAATAACACTCACAGGGTTGCTCACTGGCTCCATGCAAATACCGAGACGATTAAGCCACCTCGCTGAGGGAGATCGATGACAAACCCTTGTGACGGGGGAGTAGATCTCTGTTGACGTGTCGAGGAGGGAAAAATGTGGCCGGTTTTATTTGTGATATGTGAACCTGTCAGTAAATGACTCATTGATCCACATTATTCGTTTTGTTTGATTGGGTGTGTGTTTGTGTGTGTGTGCGTGTGTTGGTGTGTGTGTGGTTAACCGCATTGTTCCACTGCGAACTGAAGAAAAAAATAGTCAAGCGAAGATAATTGTGGAAATTAACATTGACAGCTGATTGGCCAGACATCGGCCCCAAGCGCCCTCCTGTGGCCATATTCAGTATGTCTGTTTTGTTTTCCTATGTCACCGATCGTGCTCAAAAACGAAATGCGCAATGGGTGAACGTGCAACAACACAATGTTATTTTAGCTACTGAAGAAGATTCAGCAGGAACTTCAACATTAACTGGGAACTCAAAACAAACATTTCTACTCAATCGGGAATTTGGATGAGTTACTAATTAATTGTATGTCTGTTGTTGGTATTGCGAAAAACTGTTCAAAACAGCCGGTGAAATGAATCCCAACCATTACGCTGATAAATGTTATGTACTGTAGTTTCAGTTGCATTTGCCCGGTTGGTTCTCTCTGATTGTATAAAGCGCTTTGAGACACCATTGGTTGTGATTTAGCGCTGTACAAATAAAAGTTTATTATTATTATTATTATTATTTAAAAGCAAAGCGCTGGTGAAGAAGTCCACTCCTCTCTGGTCGTGAGTCAAGACCACAGTGTGATGAGGTGGACGGTGGCCGCTCTGGTTTGCATGGTGCTGTAACCCAAACAGGACAGAAAGTCTCGCACTCCAGGTTTACAAGGAGCTGCATCTCTTCATTCGGAATCTTATTCAATCGAGCCACTCGATGTGAAACCTCTCTGTGGTCTGCCCTCCCTCCTTTTGTCCAGCACCGTGCTTTGATAAGCTGGTTCTTCTCTGCATCCGATATGCGGCTTGCAGTGCCGAGCGCTCCCCACTTCTCTCTGAGAGAACTCCATCTCTGGCACTCCCCACTCTGCTCATACACACGCACACACACACACACACACACACACACACCTTGAAGAAGATAACAACACCTTTGCGGGATTGCTTCTCTCTCTTTTTCTGACAGCTCAGACTGACACTCACCCCTCCGCACTCCAAGCTCAAACGGCCGAGCTCTCTGAGCTCTTCCTGTTCACGCCAGACTTGCATACGAAGGGGAGAGAACTCATAAAATCTTAAAGTGCCAGGAAAGAGAGGTGGATTACAAAGGAAGAGGCATCACGTCAGGTCCAGATCTACAGGCTCCACAACAATGAGTCAATCAATCAGTAGTTTTACACGCGTGTGTTTGTTTAAAGCTGGAGATTATTTTGAGCCACTTATAGATCAGAGGGAATGTTTCCTAATCCTTCAAATTCATCTCATTAATCTATCTGGTGAAGAGCCCACACAGACCATTTGGCAAAGTGGGGACTCAAATCCTGTAACTATTTTTAAGTTGCATTCCATATGTTGCAGACCAGTCAGAATTGCCAATTAGCTGAGCGTCTCTGCCCAGTAGTTTTAGACTAAAGTCTGGGCAAAGTCAGTCTGGAGTAAACGGTGTCATCCACGAAGAAGTGCTGCTTTTATCTTTGTTGTTGTGAATTTAAACTCAACTCTGCTCTCACTGCTGCCCCCCTGGGGTGGAGAAGCTAGCTCTCCCTGCAGACAGACATTTAATGTTAATTTCAATCACATGTGCTCTATAGTATAGTCTATAGAACAAGACATTTGTTACAGATATCTGATGGAGAGATCTCTGGAGTTGAGTCCTGGCCGTCGCCAGAGTCAGACTGACAACTTTCTCCCAAGACTCCTTAAATGCAAAGACAAACAATCTGACTCCTAATTTGAATGTCTTCTCAAGTGTCATCCTTTGATTGGCTGTCCATTCTTCACCCTTCGGTTGCAGGGCGTCACTGTCATTGTTTATGAATGAGGAAGCAGGTCCTTATTTGGCCATGAGCCAAATGGTCCATCCTTCCTTCCAGTGTGACCTGTTGAAACCATTTTGCTGCAAGACAAGCTCAGGTCACAAGTTCCCATCCCTGTGACTGGATGGGTAGCAAACTTTATGAGGGTCACAAAGGCACTTCCTTCAACTGACCACTCTGGTCCCCCAGGTCACTGTTTATGAGACTGAATGAGTTACACAGTCTTTGCTCACAAGGTTTTCAACACCCCCAGGGCATTGATCAGGATCATCAAATATACACCAAAGGCACTACATAGAGCAACATTCAATACATTTATACATTCAACTCAATGTAATAATACCAACATATAAATGTAATGTTACCAATATAATAGCACAAATGTCAAATATCCGATTCCAACACTTCCAATTACAGTGAGTTGGTTTGACCTTGTTGATTTGTTTGAATGCTATAATTTGGTATTACATTTACCCTGAAAATGATTGAACTTGTGGTCATTTGTTTGGCTAATTACTTGATTTAATTGCGTTATTGTCCTTATATTTGACATTAACCTGACAATGTTATTTTTTTTTTCTATTTCACTCATCAGAACCATGCCTTGAGAAAATATTAAATTGCATGCAAAGCATCCTGCTCTGGACCTTGCCTCATTTAACTTTGAGCTTTATGTTCGTCAATTCTTCAGTTGTCAATGCATTCATCCAAGGTTCTAATTCTACAATCTACAAGCCAGTGCAAACAGTTTCCATTATAATTGTGAAGCAGCTTCTTATTCCTGATCTTCTTTGTGATTTTTCTTTCTGTTTTTCACTGCTTGAGTTTGTATCTCCCTCCTCATCATCCATGTAAGAAAAGGAAACATGGATGGTTGGACATTTTAAGAAATTGTCTGAATTGGATTTTTTTTGCATGTGTACCACTTGAGACAAATTTCTTGGTTTGTGTATCAAAGTTTGCGTTCCCCTTTTTGCTTGCTGGTGTCGGTCTTGGCTGCAAACAATTTTGTTATGGACTTTGCTTCGGACATGGTCTCATCTTGGCAAGAATTGTTGTATTTAGAGTTAATGCAGTCTGCATTTTGTCGTTGTCTCAGTAATCTTAATTACCCCACCACCCAACAGGTCAGGGCAGAGTTTTGAAAATCTTTATTTCCTCTTCCTTTATTTTGTCAGAAGCAGATGGACGTTAGCATGTTGCTGAGCAACTGTAAGAGTTTTCGACTAAACAAATCTCCGTGCTCATTTTATCCAACAAAGCCCATCTGATTTGTACTTTTTTGTATTGACTTGTCCCAAAATTGGCTCTAAATTTGCTTCTAATTTGAAGGAAGCACACTCACAGACGGTGTAATTTCTGTTTTAAGGAGATAAGGAAGATGTGAAACAGCTGACAAGTCTGACCGGGACACTTGTTCACCCGCTCTCATTCCGTTCGCCGCTCCCTGCTGACCCTTCCTCCAAATTGTGCTGTCTGTCCCCTGGCAGACCTGGGAAATTAATTAAACGTCTGAAAATGACAGCCTCTCTCTTTCGGCACTTGGTTCTCAGTTTCTGTTTCAGGCCGCTGGGATGGAGCATTGATTTCCCCACTGTCCCCCTCACCGCGGCTCCATCTCCACCTTATAGTTATTTTAGCAAACGGGCAAAGAAGAGATAAAACAACACACAAACGCACAAACGTGCACACACACAGACACGGGGATGGAGAGATGATGTGAATCAAGGAGTGGGAGCTGCAGGAGGAATGATGCTTGTGCGTGCGTGCGTGCGTGTGGCCGCATGAGATCAGTCATCAGCTGCACTTTTGCATCTGTTTATTTTACTGGCTGACCCTGCATCCGGTCCCACTGACTCTTTAGAGAAGTGCTTCATTAACTTCCTGCCTCGGTGGCCCCTCCCCTTGCCGCTCGGGGGGCTGGAGTTCAGAGAGAAGGTCACTCAGTGGGGAGCGTCCTACAGAGGCCTCATTAGCATAGCATCAATGCACCGTGTGGCCGGCCTGGCCATCCTTCTCTGGTAGTCGTGGAGTTTTGACAGAGGCCATTCGTCAGGAGACGGTGAAGTAAATGAAGGAGGGCCACATCTTTCTACAATATCCTTATTATTATATGAGCAGCACAATCAACCGGCTTAGTGATTTAGGACACACACCTTATACACCTCACACCTTATAACAGTTAAAAACAAACACATAAAAAAAAGAACTTCTTCGTACGACTTAATGCAGTGCGCATTAAGTCGTACTAAGAAGAGAGAGTTTGACATAACTCTTCTTTTTTTGCATGTAAATGTAGATGTTTTTTTCAGGAATCAAATTATATAAAATCTAGTCCTGTAAATAGAAAACTGTGTCAGCTCACACAGAGAGCACTTTCTCTTTCTCTCTCGCTCTCTCTTTCACACACGCGCACACACACACACACACACACACACTCCACGGTTTACATTCCGCAGTCATTTTTCTCAGCCACCGCAGGGCGCAAATTAAATTCAGACTAAGAAAATAAGTTGTGATCACAAACAGCATTGTTGCCCTATCGAGCTCTATTCATTTGGTGCCGAGTTGTTTTGGAGAGGGTAAAGAAAATCAAAAATAAATTGGCAATAATTTTCTTGTTTATCAGCCACAAGCGCAATTAAAAATCTGGCTCCGGCTTTTGGTGACGGGACAATTTGTCGCTTCTGATGGGTTTGTCTCAATATAAAATACATCTTGTATTTTCTATATATTTTTTTTTTTTGATGTGGTAATAATTCTGGAACACGGCTCCTGTGGCAGATTTTCCAGGCTTTAAATGAACAATTTAATAATCAGCTCATATTTAGACACGCAGACGCGTACACACACACACACACTCACGCACACACACCCCCACACACACCAACTCACTTTTAATCAAACTAATTAAATTTAACGGAAACAAATGTTCCCCCGTTGTCACGCTAATCTGCTAAAAATCAAAATGTTCATTAAAATCATTTTTGAGCAAATTACCCGAGACCTTCATCAGCGCGCGCTCAATTTCGGGGGTAAACAGAGCATATAATTAACCATTTGTTTTCTTAATTAACTCCCTGTGACCCTTTAACGGATTTTCGCAAACAGTGCTGGATCTCGGCAACATGGCAGCGTGAAATGGATCCGGCACGGGGTCATTTCTGAAAAAAGAAAAATCTGCCTTCTCGTCTTGCCGAGTGGCATTTTGAAACGCAGAGTGTGTGACGAGCGGGCGTGATCATTAACGGCTGGCTAATCGAGCTGGTGTTGGAACTGGAAGGAGGCAAAGTGCAAGACAAGACATGGAACCGCCGTGAAATTCGATCAGGCTCTGCGTAATTTGAGAAATTGTTTGTTCGCCAAATTACATGTTCCTCTCCCTTTACACGCCTCGTGTTTGATTCTGCATTTACATAAATCACATTATGATCTGAGCTCGGCGTCCTCACCCAATGATTTACAGCGTATTATGTTGCTTATTTTTACTCCGTATGCTCCAATTCAACATAATTGAATGAAAAAAAAAAAAAAAAAAAAATACTCCGGAAAACCACAAGTTTAATTTGATGTCGCTGTCGTAAAATGGTTGATCATTTTTAAGTGGCCCTGCGATGAACTGACAGATCTTCCAGGGTGTAACCCTGCCTTCGCCCTATGACAGCAGGAAGAGGCTCCCGCAGTCCTGAGTCCCTGAGTGCAGGAGGGAGCAGGAATAGAAAATGGATGGATTTTTAAGTAATTTACCGAGAGGTGACCTTTTATCATATTTGATTTGTCCATTCAAGCAGCCTTCTCTTAAAGAAAGGTTTGCAGGAGATTTTCTTTTATATAGGACGTGTTTCCACTGGCTCTACTCACACGGTCCGGCTCGGTAGGGACGCGTTTCCATTGGCTCGGTTACTACCTGCGTGTGGGTGGAGTCATGGCTGCAAGGCAGACCGAAGGTCCCTGGACGTTTGTTGTGCCTTCCATGTCCCCGGAATCATATGTTTTACTTTTTGTATTGACAATTTTTATTTTATTATTATTTTTTTTAATAGTGCTAAGAATGATTTTGTGTAATACCGTTGACTTGTATCAAAACACTTAGGAAAGTGTTTTGAAAATGTAGACGCTGAAACGATCACTTGAGTCACAGAGTCATTTATTATTAGACAAGAATATCGGCACAGCTTACATTAAGTCCACACAAAGCACAAAAACCGCAACAGCTCTATTCAACCGGTGTTAATACACTAGCAGTGTTAAAATTGCTATAAGGAGCAAAACTTAAGAGGCCTCTAAAGTTTCGCTGCCAGCGAACACAAAACACCAGCAGAACATGCAGTTAGCGGTGGTGGCTAACAGTTTATTGAGACGATTCAGCGGCTGTACTTTGCAAATAGCCTTAAAACTAAAGCTGCAGTCGCCCAACGGCTGAGTCGGGTCCGCGTCCCTCCTGTTGCCCACTGGGCATGGTACAGTTTCATAAGCATTTTAGTTTTTAATACGGGAAAATGTAATAATCCACATACGGGACATATCATTTGGTTTTCGTGAAAGACTCCCACTCGGCTTTCATCAAAAAACTCTTTCCCAATCAGTGCCCTGCTCTGTGCTATGTCACCACTATGGTCCCTGGTCAGCCAGATGGGAACCCCAAGGAAGCAGGGACCAAAATGGTAACCGTGTAGTGACCAATGGAAACGCCTACAAACCGAGGTGAGGCGAGGCGAGTCGAGCCGAGACGAGATGAAGCGAGTCAGTGGAAACATGCCCTTAGTCTATTTCCCCACAGCCCTGTGTTGATGCAAAAACATCTGCAGATTCTGTCTTGTTCATGGCACTCAAAGGTGGAGAAGTAGTCATGTAGAGGTTTTTCCTTTCTTAAGTGAAATTGTGCAACATTTCACTTTCAGTTATTATGGCTTGTTCATGTACTGTATATATAAATATATATGTATATATATACATATACATATGTATATATGTATATATATATATACATATATACATATATATATATATATATATATATATATATGTATATATATATATATTTATATATATATATATATATGTATATATATATGTATATATATATATATGTATATATATATATATATACATATATATATATATATATATATACATATGTATATATATATATATATATATGTATATATATATGTATATATATATATATATGTATATATATATCTTGGACCTTTTTAGAAGCAACAATGAGCAAATACTGTGAACCTGCGGAACTGCAAAAAAGAGAAGAAAGATCTTGTGTGGAATGATGGGGGTGCACTGAAGTGAAGTTCTTAAACCTTTTAGAATGGAGATTGATGTCCTCTTGGCTGAAAATGAATGAAAAATGAAAGGTGCCTCCTCTTGCAACACTAAAAGACCTTTAAAAATAGCATTTATACTCCCTGCCAAGCTGTAATTGTTCCTCCAAAGACCAAGATCCTGTCATTTTTCCCAGTGTATTTATGATCCATTTAGTAAAATAATAACAAAACATTTTTTTTTAAAGTAACACGCAGATGAAACTTTAGGTTCTTTTTTAAGGGTGGCTAAAAAGAAGAAAGCACCTGAGCTCCCTTTTCTTTGTGCTTATATAACAAAAGACAGCCCAGCTGTCCTGCACTGGGCCTCATCAGCACCACCGTGACCACCACCAGCTACACTTAGTGATGCACTTCCCCGGGTCTCTCCTCAAGAGTAATGATCTCCACAAGATGGACGAGCGCAGGTTTGGGGTTCTCCCCGAAGTGCCGTCTTAATCCATCAAGCGGCCGCTGCTTTGCGTCCTACCTCGAGCTCTGGGTGCCGTCGGCTGCGGGTAGAGGGTCGCGGACGAGCTCGAACTGCACATTGGTGTGCCACACTGCACGTTTGTGAATGTACATCCAGTTTCCTAAACAAAGAATTCCTCACTTTGTTCAAGTGACAAAACACAATGTCTTATTATACGGGACAAACACTGCCTCAAGTGTAGCAATGTCAGGCGATGAAATAGACAAAGAAAAAAAATGCAGAAAGCAGCAGATTAAGCGCTCTGTTTATGGCTCTCTGCTGGAAAAATGCATCTTTCTGCTCAATCTGATGCTTTGCTGGACCTTCCGCCTGTTTGGAGGATGGTTGTGCTCACTAACCGGACAAGTGTTGCCGTCATTGTGTCCCCTATTCTGTAAAAATCAACCAGTGATCTGTTCAGCTAAGCATCCCTTGTTTAACACACGTCAACTGATTCGTTTGTGGCCTTGTGATGGCGAGGATCCGTTTCCTGCCGTCCTGGCCACTGCACCAGCATTCCTACACTGCACCAGCACTCTGCCACTGCACAATCATTCCACCCAATTCTAGAGTTACAGCCTTCCGAGACTCCAATCGCAGTAGGAGGTTCTCGGGGGAGCGGGGTGGAGCCCATTGTTCTTCTTCGCCAAGCCTGAAGGAGTTGGATGGGACAGGGGATGAGAAAGTGGGCGTAGGATGAAATGTGGAGGGGCGGCGACTGAGGTGGATAAAGGTCCTGTTGATGAAGACGGAGCGAGGTGCAGGGGAAGAAACATACGGTCGCGTAGGAAACTGATAGAGACCGACTCCGAGTACCTGCCTATCCAATTTAGTCCAGCTGTCACCCCGGCCAGTGATTAATGGTGAAAAGAATGTCGCCCGTTCACTGGGAATTCCTGCTCTCTGCCCTCACTGGACTTCCCCTCTGAGGTCCGAGCTCCCCTGATTGCGGCGCCGACTCAGGATTGTGCGATTCATCAGCCAATACCTGAGCGGGCCCGGCGGTTAATGAGAGTCTGGAGGCAAGTGAGCGGACAGGGAGTGGTGGGGTGGGAGGACGAGGAGAGTGCAGGAAGTTATTTAGGTGAAGACCACGGGCTGGTGGGCCGACGCAGGGAAGATTGGTACCAGTTGTAAACATTAGCGCCATCGCTGTCCAGAGGGAGCGCAGCGCTAGTGGGACGTGATGAACAAACCTCCACCGTCCAGCCCCGTTCGCAGCGTTTATCTTCTGCTTTCACAGCAAAACGACTTTGGTTTAGTGATTTTTTTTCCCTTCCCCCCCCCCACTGAACCTTGAATAAAGTTATGACAAAGCAACTGGAATCAATCTTAGCTCCCAGTTATTGCCATTAGAACAGTGTCTGTGGAGTCCTGCGATTATACCACCAAGTTAGCGCAACATTAAGAGCATGTCCTTGCAAAAACACAACAACGAGCCTCCTTTGATCCCTAGTGGTCACGGTAGAAAAATTCTATACACACAGAACATCGATGCGCTGCCAAGCCGCAGTGATTTATGGCTACGTGCTAAACTCCAGGGTCAGTGTCCAACGGTATGACAGCTGACAAACAGCACAGAGACCTTTGACCTCCCGCTGGAACTCCACTTGACCCCATTAGCATGATCATAATCTTGCCTGAATGGATTCTTGAATTATACTCATTTCTCAGGAAAATTGAGGAAAAGGCTGTGCCTTCAGCTAATGTGACGGGGGAAAATGTTGGCATTTTATTGAAACATTTTCTTCAGCTCTCCTGATGCTGCTTGTGAGTGAAGTTGGCAGTGAAAAGTGGCGTTTTGCCATGTTTCATTTCTCTCTTGAGCAGAATTCTGAAATTACACATCCTCAGAAATGTTTCCTTAAAGTTTGAATTTCAGCAGGGTAACGGGGAGCACTTTCACTGCCAGGTTACTCCACCATTTGTGGACTTTTATTTTTGGTGGCGCGACAGAGGGACAGAGGGAGCCAGAATTGTCCAAAAATGCTGTTCGTTTCCCTGTAAAGTGGAGACTTTAGCCCCGCTGTCACAATGACCTACCCTTAGGGGTCCAAGCATCAGTTTCCCTCATCTGTTTTTTTCTTTCTGTCTTTCTTTTTTTCGCAGGAGACTTGGATGGCCGACGGCAGTGGGGGCAGGGACGGCCATCTGCCGTATAGGCTCTTTTCCTCTGGAGGTCTGGCTTTGTGACGTGCAAGGTAAGGCAATCAAGAACAGGCAGGGCAATCTGGTGGTCCTGTATTTATAGCACGTGTCACACAAAGGGAGACACTCAAGCACTTCTCATTTGGTGCCAGCAAGAAGAAACTGAATGAAACACAGCCAGTGGCGGCATGTCAGAGTGCTTCATTAGATCCTCCCTGTGTAATTGGGGTGCAGGGTAAATTAGATGAAGCCGTGTCAAAGAATTAGCTGTGAAATGTCAGGAAGCGCATGGATCTTTATCATAAAAGGGAGTCACTGCCCTGCTCTGTCCTGAATTTGTAAGTGGAGGTGGCTTAATTGAGCTGTCTGTGATATTTGGCTTATTAGGCTTCAGGAAAAACACTTTATTTACTCTGTACAAATCAAGCAGCATAGTGACACCTGCAGTGACAAAAACAAAAACATGTCCATGCGTGTGCATCTACTCTTGCTGCCATGTCACACCATCCCAATAAGCAAATTAAAAAAATGAAGTCTTTACCTGAACAATTGAAGGCTGGTTTGCTGGCATTTATTTGAGAGTTTCAAAGGGACCCTTCCCATAGAGCATTCTGTAGGTAATGGGAGCCCATATTGAAGAACAGTGCATCCTTTTATACGGCTTCTCTGTGTGTCCTATTCTATTTTTGTTACCCATAAAAGGACATAGTCGAGCAGAATGAGATATATTGGGTATGTGACATAGAAACACCTGTTCTTAGAAATAACAGATGTTCACAGATGAGATGCAACTTTAGAGGCAACTTAAGGGCACTTTGAGGTAAAGAACTGAGGACCAGTTCAGACATAATGATCATTACAATGAGACTTTTACATGATTCTTGTAAACATGAATAAAATCCCCATTACAGCAACAAAACAGTAATATAACATGATTTACTGCTAAAAGTAAGTATCCCAAGTGACGTCCTGTGGCAGCTCTTGCCATGTTCTTACTGAACCACCCGACACTGTTCACAAAACAGTGATAATCTAGCTGTGTCTTTACTCAGCGGAGGCTCAGTGCTGCGTCATCAGAGGCAACACTGAACCGGGGGACCTGCAAGCACAAAACCCACATCTCGCAGTAAAATGATGTTTAATATTGTTAGCTTAGCGCAAAAGCCCCTGCCTGTTTTAATTTTTTTTTTTTTTTACTGCTGTCGTGGCTGATTTTCCTTTTCTCCCAGTGTTTGCTTCCATCACTACTGCTGAGCAAGTGCAGCGAAGCTGCTGACGTAAAAGTCCCAAAGTCTGTCCAGTTTAAGATCTTCTATTTCATTTCCCTGGATGTCATCTGAGCATTTTTCGCCCAGTAATTCTCAAACAAACAACCTCGCAGATCTCGAGAAAACAGCCCTCTGTTTATACCCTCCTGGAAAAACTCTGGATTTTAGCTCCCTGCTAATTGTGATGCCTTTTCAGGACTGCTGAAGTCCTCCAGACACTCCTCTTGCACCAGAGGACCAGAATGGAGACACATTATGTTTTTTTCTGGTTTTCTTACTTCAGAACTCTTGACTTTTTTACTGTCTGTTGAGGAGAATGTCTTTTTTTTCCGAGGCGGCATCAGTGCGAGAAGTAAATGGGTGAAACAACCATCCTGCGCGAGCCATCGCCCCAAATCTTCAAGAGCCCTCCGACAGATCAGAGCCACTCACCGCCTCACCTACCCGCCATCTGTTGAGCCGTCACCCGTCCATCCGTTATCTGCTTTATCAGGGGGAGGTTGATGCTTTGGAAGGCAGAGCCTTATTTCCCACAAGTATTGTACACCCTTTAATTTCCCCCCATAGCCTCGGATTTGCTCATTTATTTCTGGAATGCCAGATGGGGCAATTACGATGGAATGAATGTCCATTTTTGTCACTTCTCCCCAGTTAATCCCAATCAATCCTTGTCTGGGGTAATTGAATTCTCGCGCAGAGCTCGAGCTTTGGGCCTGCAGGATGAGAGGCAATGCAACATCAGCGTAGCTCTCTGCACTCTCACAAAAACTAGCAGATTTTTCTGACTTTTCAGAGTTTTATATAAAATATTGTTTCTAATTTTAACCTCCGATGCCCAAAGTATTCTTGTCAACAAGTGTCAAACCAGCTTTGAGTGGACCAAAATAGAAAAAAGTTGTTTGTTTCTGCGATAATATATTATACATGCATTTGAATTTGCATAAACAGAAACTGTCAGCGGTTTTCTTTTTTGTCTATAAATATCATTATTAAAGCACAAAATACAATGATGTGTGATTTAATGAGCTCAGTGTTTTTTTGAATGCCAGCCTCTGCGAGGAAGGCTGACCTGATACTGTCGACTTGGCCTCCTCGCCGAGTCCCAGAGCTCCAATTAATGAGGCTCATACTTGGCCTTCAGTGCGCTACGAGCATGTCGAACGATCGGCTCTTCTAGGTGGCGGGCCTAATGGCCGATGATCTGTCAGAGGTCACGGCGACAGCTTAAAAAAAATGTAGCTCAGTGATTGCAGTATGAATGCTCGGCGTGGTGATGTGTGACGTGGTGCTACTTTGTCACCCATGGAACAAGAGTTTCACCGAGGGAAAGGGTTTCAGCCAGCTGTCAGACACCAGTCGTCCAAAAGGCTAAAGACGACCACCAACTGTCCAGTTTGTTCGAAACACTGACTCGAGCGCCCTGATTTTAGACGAGATATCCTTTGTGCAATTCTTGAGAGAAAGTTCAAGGTCAGTGGGAACACGACGCTGCTTGATTTGGCCACGGTAATGAGAGCTATGTGAATGCGGCTAACACAAAGCAAACGTTTTAGCAGCATTTCATTTGCATTCATACTCCACCTGGACTCTAGTTTTACTCTCCAGCGAGGTTGCTCACCTCCTTTGTCCTCCGTCCCTGAGTGAGTCATCCTGCCTGATCGTTAGTCAGCCCAGCAACCTCTCCTCTGACACTCGTCTGCTTTCTTATTTATGCTTATTCATGACCTCCCTTGACAAATAGACCAGATGTACATTTAAAAATAGAGGCTTAAAGGGATTGGACAGATTCGTCAGCTGAGAGACGACCAGAGACGACGCTGCAGCTCTGCAAGTGCCTATGTTACTGTGTGAAGATCTCTGGTGTTTGTAGTTTGACAAAGTTGTTTCGGTCGACAAACAAAACCAAACATTTGTGTGAATCGGAGGAAATTCATTAGAATCCCAGAGATTTCCGCTGCCTAAATAATCTCCAATTCCATGGCATCCTGCATTTAACTAGACCAGCAGAGGAAGTCCCACCTGGTTAATATTTAATGCTATTAAAGAATGCCATTTGATCCAGAGTGTCACCCGAGCTGCCAACTTTAAGGTTAATCTTTCAGCTTAAACGCACAAATTGATCCTGACAACTGCAGGTGTTTGACCCGGTCCGCGTCGGTCACCGAGAAAGGATGAACGCTTCCACTCCAAACTGGCGGTTACCGTCGTGCAGCAAAGTCAGAAACAATAAATCAAAACAGAAGAGAAAAGTGTTGTACAGTACATCACAGTTTTATTTTTTTGTTAATTAACAGACATTAGTAATTAAATCCATGCAACCAGAGGAGGCAGGTTTTTGTATGAAAGATAAAAACTTGCAGCCTTAAAGCAACCTGACTGAAGGTTGGTGGCAAAAAAAAGGAAAAGAAAAGTAATATTAATTACTGGAAACCTGATTAAAGTAAGGGAGGCGCAAAGTGGCGGTCTTAGAATAACCTTTGGAGTGAAAGATGTGAGATTCATCGAGCAAGGTAGAGCGAGTCTTGCAGCTCTGCCAAATTAAAAAGATAAACAAACATTAAAAGTTTAGAATATTTGTGTAATTTATACCATTGTTTTTTTGTTCTGAAAGATGGTTGCTTTATTTTTATTTTGTTCATATCAAGTTGCTTAAAGTTTCTCTAAGAAGCTCTGTTGCTGGGGTTTTACAATGATTATCATCACAGAAGCTAAACAGGTGAGCTATCAAGGGAGAACTGTTGCATTTCCAGCCTGAAAACTTTCCTCCTGAACTTTCTCTTTGGGTATCATAGCGTGCATCCGCACCAATCAGCATCCTTCAAGGAGGAAAAGTTTGTGTCAGTGGGCGGAGCTTAGTTTAGCCAAAACCAAGAAGTTATTCTTAGTAGCTGCAAATTGTTCGCGACCGGATCTACTTTTGTTACAAGCGTCTGATTGTGACTGATTATCTTCAAACGACAGCGACTTCTTAATGTTTTTGAAAGAGCTCTCCAGGCGCACACGGCACACTGATGGCTGACAAGGACGTCAAGCTGATTTAACTGCCGTCAGTGGGAAGATTTCACAGCAAACTGATGACTTTTAATCCTTCCTTTTCTCAGGATGCCAGTTTTCTGGATTATAGGGTTGCCTTTCAGGGCAGCTTGAATGTTTTCGGGCGTTCTTTCGGTATCATTTAGATGTATGTGGGGTTTTTACAGATAAGCCATTGGTGGAATTCCTCCTCCTGCTTAGTTTTCTGCTGCACTCATTCAGCAGTTTGGCCGTCAGGAAGCCGCCTGGCCGATATCACAAGCGCTTCAGTCGGGAGAGTTTGGCCAGAGATGAAAACGTAAACGCTCCCCCACCTGTGCTGCATGAGTGTGTATGCACGTGCGCAGCTTTATGCGCAGGCCAATTTGAGTCATTAATCATTACTCATATCTGCTTTTCTCTGATTTACAACCTTTAGGCAGTAACATAAAAAAGCCCTTTCCTATTAGGGAAGACTTGTATCATGTATAAAAGGAAAGTTTCACTCAGAATTGACGTTCCCATTTTCTACTCACCGCTCTGCTGACGGAGGCTCTGCTGACACCTTTCAGAGGCAGGTGGAGGATATCAGTGCTGCCGTTGCTGCTGCTGCTGCCTCTGCCTGACGAGCCGCTGTGTTATTCATAAAGCAGCCCGGTTCTAAACGTGTGACCGGAGAGGGAGAGCTCTGGTCATTCCTGCTAATCTGACAGCTGGTTTTGTTAATCTGACATCAACAGGCTGAGTGGCTAATAAACAGTACGATCGCAGCCTTGTTGAGAGTCTCTCTTATCTCCTCTCACAGGAGAATTCAGGGTTAGCAGCGGGTGAGCAGAGACTCACTGCACAACAATTAGTGAGATGTCTTTGGAGGCCGAATAAAGCCTGAAAGAGCTTTAAAGTCAAAGCTGGGAGCCTGAATCGTGGTTGCTACATGTTGGTTCATTTTGAATGCAAACTGAGACAACTTCGCTAAAAGTCTGCCGGCTAACGATGTGCTGATGGTTTATGGCAGTATTGAACAGATTAGTACGTATGAATTTATTTAACAAAACATACCCCATTGCCAGAATGGCTGAGTGAAACACTAGTTGTCACACAAGTAAATTCTGCTGATTTGAGTTAATCTGGCGTGAAAAGACTTTATGTTGGACTGCTGGTTCAACATAAAGTCTATGTCTATAAACAATCATATGTAACCACACCCACAGTCAGGTGTTGACTCCACCCTCTGAGCCTTGTTGTTTTTGCTGGAAGGTGGAGGTCCAACACAGTATCAGTTTTAGCAGAAAGCTAAAACCAAGCATTTTTTTTTTTTGTCAGGACGCTGTTAACACAGAGCTAAACACACAGTCTTCTGGAGTTCAAGGGACTTTTTGGAGTGAATAGTCCTGCTCCACTGAAGTCAGAGATAAAAAGATGAGAAACTGTCTACAATATTTAAAGTCCAATAATCATTAATCCACTCAAATTCACATCACTTCTTCTCCTCTCCTCATCAAATAGGCACCGCGCATCTTGTTTTGATCAAAAACTTTATTTGAACAGTATCCTAACCCCCGTTGAAAAAATATGATCATTTCTTCAGCTTTGGTTTGAACCCATGTACAGCGAGTTTCATACAAGGTCTTTGACGGCACGTAGGGAGGAATCGCTGTGCTTGGAGGGAGATGTTCAAAAGGAGAAGAGGTTTTTACAGCTTGTGAGGAGCCGCCGCATTGTGTTCCGATCTCACTGTAATCTGAGAGTCAGGAAGTGAAATGTCTCCATTTCTGTAATGAAATCAGACAAGCACACAATATATACAGAACAAAGGGTTTGACTTTTCTTCCTCAGATAAAATGATGCTGTCTCTCTCCAGACATATATGTGTGAATATATATATGTATATATGTGTGTATATATGTATATATATATACATATATACATATATATACACACACACACACACACACATATATATATATATATATATATATATATATATATATATATATATATATATAATAAGAAAAAAGAGAAAAATGGTCCATTTCAGATTTGGAATTTTTTTTTCCCTCCAAAATATGTTGAAACCTGCACCACAGGACCACTGGGTGTGTGTGTGTGTGTGTGCATGTGCATGTGCGGAGGCTAGCACTTTAAATATGGTGGCTTTTTTTTGACATCATCCCAAGTATGCTGCTGTTTGTGTGCCCATTAGCAAGGCACTTGACTGCAAGTAGTGTCATAGAGAAGGTGAGCTCTTTTACATTCAACAGCTTTGGGAACTCTGCTTGAGACCACAGGAGTTCCACCCAACGTCTGCATCTCCATGTCTTCCCTGACGCCTGACACTTTCTGACCTTATTTGCATATTGTACCATGGCAGTGTACATGCACATGTCACTATTAAAGGTACTTCACAGAAATTCTCCGACATGCACCTATTTCTATTTCTTCAAAGGTTGGTCTTAAGGGAGAGGGTAAAAAACAAAACATTAAAACAACAACAGGTCATGCTGCTAGCATGCTAGCAGCCCTATGAGTCTAATAAAACACATATCAAACTACTTAGTTGGAAAACCATTTTGTATAAGACGCGGGTGATATATTAAACATTGAAGCCCTGACAGCGACAGGAAAATACTTTCTCGCTTCCCTCCCTAGTCTACTTTCATTCTGTATGAAAGTGGGAATGACTTTAAAACGCTCCGATAAACAACATGTGTTCTCCAAGCCTGACTCTTGCAGCTACAGCCGGCTTGCAATCACTACAAAACTACATCTCCCTGCATTCAGAGTATATCTCTGTGATGACCTGTTTTATGAGTGGATACAAAACAGTAGAGATTGCACAGAGTAAAAGACCCCAATGATTCCTCCTCTATTACAGTGGCGGGCCGGAAAACGCCTCGTCTGGAAATCCTGATAAGATCTTCTCATGCTCATTCCTATGAAGACGCACATATATATGTATATATTTTCTTTTTTCCATTTCTTCTGCATGGATACACAGATTATTGGCCCCTGCATTGTATCTGTTTTTTGTTGTTTTTTTTGTCGCCCAGACTTCTGGCAGAAGTCCTAGATTTGCCTTCGCTAGCGCTCCGCCGTCTCTACCTGCCGGGAGAGCGCGTGTGACTGCAGCCATGTCAAATCCCCCCAGATTGGAGGGTTACGCTGCTTCCCGTGCCTCGGGTAAACCACCCCTCAAATTATTAATGACTACTTCCTGCAAGGGAGGAGAATCTGCAAGGTTGCAGGCAAAGAAAAGTCGTCAGCCGTCAAATTGGGCCACGAGCGACACCACCACCGGCTTGTTGATGTCCGAGGAGGGCAGCTTGGTGATGTCGTTGGTGGCCTCGAAGGAGGGTCCCAGCTGGGGCACGGTGTCGGCCGGCTGGCCCAAGGAAGCCACCATGAAAAGGAAGTCATGGGTGCGGCGGTGGCCGGTGACTGCGGCGCCCCGCATGACCTTGGTGGCGACTTTGGAGGAGCTCTTGATGCTGGAGCCGCGCCGGGGGCTCTCGCAGCACAGCAGGGCCAGGAAACACCTGTAAAACTGGACGGAGGAGAAATACATAGGAAATTACTCTAATATATCAAATGAGTTTCTCAAACTCTAAGTTCCGAAATGGAGTTTCGGTCCATCGTTCCAACCCCTAGTAGTCACATTTTCACACAAATCCTATAAGCTTTGTTGGGTTGTGACAAAGCAGGAAGTCCGGTTAGCTCGTTGTCTACAGAACAAGACCATTAACCTTGCTGCGGCTAAAGTGTTTTTGGAGTTTATGCTCTGGGTTCTGGGTGCTTTGAGTTCACTCAAATTCGACAACCATTTTCAATGTTGAAGGGGAACTGTGCAAGCCAATCGCTTCTTCATTTTCATCTTCATCTTCTTCTCCTCCTTCCATAGACGTTCCTCGAGAGTCAGAAATCCCCCAAAATGAAAACAAACAACAAAAAAAACCCTAACAACAGTTAAATCAGACTTGGCAAACAAGTTGCATTGAACCAGCCGTAAGTGATGAAATCTGATTGGTCCACTCAGATTCAATAGACAGGTTTTGAGTTTTGCCTACCATTTCCAAAGAAGTTCTCAGAGTACCTCATGCAAACATGTGAAAAAAAAATGACTGGACGTGCCTTCACACTGACGTCTTTTCTCAGAGAGTTGAAGTGTCTGCTGCTCTGTGTGTGTGTGAGACTTTGTGTAAAATAGAATTCATTTTCCCACCCCTGACCCCCAAACCACCAACCCAACATGTTTCTTGCAACGCAACATTAACCTGCCTCTTAATTCAAACAGTTTTTCTCTCT
This sequence comes from Nelusetta ayraudi, assembly GCF_046127955.1. NCBI lineage: Eukaryota > Metazoa > Chordata > Actinopteri > Tetraodontiformes > Monacanthidae > Nelusetta > Nelusetta ayraudi. The sequence continues at coordinate 9,958,110 of NW_027466061.1, forward strand.
CTGCAGAGAACCTTGAGGCAAACTAGGACAATTCTGACCCACTGCTCTCCCAGAGTGTCACTCTGCCCCACGCCGCACACTCAGCCAGCCACCACTTTGTCATTGCGACTATTCACCTCTGTTCCTTTACGTATTTATTTTTCCCTCCGAAGGAGGCCTATAATTCGCTAATTACAGGTTCATTCACAAGTACGCTCTGATATATTTTTTTACTCTGCATTTTTAATAGACCAATTTCTGTAATGTGTGAATATAAAGAGCTGCAAGTAAAAGGTGCAAAGAAAAAAAATATTAGATGGGCAATGATTTAATCCTCAACCTTTTTTATGGTTCTGAATATAATACTGCCTTCAGTCTAATCTCCTCTGAGGCAACTTTTATTGACCTGTTGATCTCTTCTGCACTTTAACTTTGTCTTAATGTCAATGAAATTAATTTAGTAGTTTAATCTAACCCAGTTCACACAAATTCTATGTGTTTTTCCCCCTTTTGATTCCAGATTCTTCCTGTCAGAGTTGTCACAAAACAGCGACGAACAAAAAAAGAAAGAAAATCTCCAAGTGCTTTCGGCAGAGTGGAACTGGTTGCAGACGACTCACCTGAGGTGAGTACATTGACCAATCACGGCTCCGTTACTTGAGCCTCTGATGTGATTGCACGTCAGTGTTTTATAACCTCTTGGTGCCGTCAGGTTTTTGCTTTATTTTGTAGGCGTGTTGTATAATTTCAGTGCTTTCGCAACGGTTAGTTTATTTGCTGTCCCTCATAGTCGTCTGATTTTTGTGGCTCTTCAGCGGCGGGAATTAATTTCAGATACTTGCACAAGTAAAACCTGCACAGTAAGTTTGCAATTTTGCAACGATTTGCAAATTGCTCGAACACACAAAAAGACGGCAATATAAAATTATTACATTTCCAGCAACTGAAATTGTTGTTGATTACACAATGTTAATACTACTACTAATAATAATAATAACAATAATAATGAAAAGATGCAATAAGACCACAATGGCATTCATACTGTATTTCTAACCAGTGGCTAGAAACAGAGCAAGTCAAAATATTTTCTTCTTGCAAAGGAAGGACAGGCTGTGTCCCAGGGGCACGGGATGGTCTTCACCGATGTATAGACCATCTGTCAGAAAATAATAAATAGTGGATGGACCACTGGATGCATTCTCAGGCCCAAGACACACACAAGGAAGTGGTGGGAGTATGAGTTCATGCAGATCTGCCTGTTTTATGACGGCCTGTGCACCGACCGCTGACACCCCTGTTCTCAGCGCAGATGTCTCTCTGATGGACAGACAGGAAGATTGTGAATAATTGAGGAGCTCGGCTGCGGCTTGAAGGCATAACAATGCATTCAGGGTATCTGGCTGCACTTTAGATTCCAGGCATTCCTGGCCGCCGTCCTGGACACGTCGACCAGGACGGGTCAGGGATCCGAATCAGCCAGACTCTGGCCGCGGACTCGTTAGACGCTGCTCGTGAGTAAACGTAGTATACTTAGTATACGATCTGAGTTTTATGTATACTTATAGTCTACTACATTTTCTCATGAGTGCAAGTGATGAAACTCCCCAGCGGCACCTAATCAGAGTGGAGACACACACATGCGCGCATGCACGCACGCGCGCGCGCGCACACACACACACACACACACACACACACACACACACACGCACACACACACACATTATGCATGAACTTCAGACTTCAGTTTCAGTTGGACTTAAGTTTCCAATGTTTTTTTACTTGTCAGACCCTGTTTTTGGTGTTGTTTGTCTCTGTCATTTAAATCTTTAAAAATATTATTTTCCTTAAACTAATCTAATTTAATGCCCTTTCCACTTCTATTTAAAGCTCGAGTATCAAGTAAAATTCTCTTTAATGCTTCTCTCACGTTAAAAGTGTGTCTCTGTACTGTCAAAAACTCCTGTGAAACTCAAATGGCCGCAGTAATACCATTCCCAGATATTAGCAACGCTCCTAATCAGCTGTTGGCTGCGTCCTCTGAGACTTTTGCTTTTTATTTCTCTTATTCCCCTTAACCTTTAGCGGCAGCTGGCTACACAGGAGTCCAGTTAGAAAAAAATAAAGATGTGAAAACATGCCGCAATAAGGTACATTTACCGCTTAATAGTGTTATTATTGTGTGAAAAAAATCCATTGTGGGAGGTGAAATATTATAAATATGCTTGTTATGGACTAAAAAAAAAACATAACAAGGGCGAAGGACGCTCACTCTAAACATCATAAAACAACAAATACTAATAACACTTAAAAAACAAAACAAACAAAAAAAAAACTTCCCCTCACTGGGACAAGAGACCACACAATAATACACATCCAAAACAAACAAGTGGTTTGTGAGTGAGTGCCCAGTGGTCAACAGTCAGTGCGTCATTGCGTTGCCATTGTACTTTAACTTTTCACTTTGCTAACCTCTACTTTAACTTTAAACTTTAAAACAGCTACAGTTTGTCCAGGTATTAGACAACCATGATACTGACATTTTGCATCACTGGCTGCAGCCGCTGTCATCAAACTCTGAACTTGGACCGGATAAAGAGGTTTTGAACTCGCAAACTCTGGTGGAGGCTTCAGGTGTCTCTCTGGATAAAAGTCCATTTTTTTGAAAGTCCTTGGCTAAAAAAAACCGCTTGGCGTCCTTCGACGACGACTTCTCAACCACCTCCTTCCCAGACACAGCGTGAAGTTTTCACCGCCATGTGAACTCATCTTGGCTGTTGTTTGACATTCAGCGTGTCCGTCACATGTCAGTCTGTCAAATGTTTGCTGAATATTAAAGCTTGCCTCCGGACACGACTTGAGTAGGCCGGCTGTGCTTCTTGCTAGTGCCCCTGCCGTCAGTCGCTGTGCAACCTGCAGCCCGGCGAGCGGACAAGGAAGCGGTTCCGCAGTGCCGGGGCGCCGCCCACCAACAGGATGAAGTTGGAGGTCAGGAGACACGTGGAGGCACTGCTGAGAGAAGGATGAAGGGGGCGAGGTTGACCCCTCAGGATACTCTGATTCAACTTTAATTGACTCAGAGACCCGACTTAAGACTGAAGAGTCACATGACTCTCTAAAGAGAATCACTTCTGTTAAGTGACTCATGTAAACTGGGGTTAGTTCCCCGTCAGCAGCGGTGACCCTCGGATTCTGAACCTTTTATGTGATGTTGGACCATTGATCACTTTGCTGAATGTCCAACAAATTTGTATAAAATACTGTTTCAAACTACACAAAAAAAATCCCAGTGCGCTTACAAACTCCCTGAAATTTCAATTCTGCCTTTATGAGCTCGTCATCACCTGGGACCTTCTTAGCAGAGCTGCAGTTGATTAATTTTTGCGGTTTCTGTAATCATCACGCTTTAGGAATGTGGTCTCACTGGCCGCAGCCTCCACCCTTCTCACCAGCCTTTTCACACCTTGGGAGTTTTGCTTCAATAAACAATAGGAGACAGTGAATGCAGAAGGCCGGAGGATAATTACACTGCAAGCTTTTCCCATCTGGCCTTGGAACTCTTCCTCTCTGCCTTGATGAAACAAATTGAATTGAAATGAAATGTTGATGCTGTGACATCTCTGACCGTAACCTTTAAACCCATTGCTAAAGAAAAAGATAATTTGAACACTGTTGAATACTGCTTTTTTGAAAGTAGTGGGAAAATTAATAGGATAAAGTCTCAGTGCTGAGTGAGCACCATGGACTGGGATCATCTCTTCGACTAAAGTGGAATAACAACAAGAAGAAAGACACACCTTCAGTTCGACTAAACCACTAAAAAAACTGTGTTTTCTATTTGCTGATCTTTGTCCTCATAAAGACCACTAAGGTCCACTTGTTGAGGGGCCCTCGCACCATTGGCGATTGGCTCTTCGCTTGTCGCCAGCTAGGGTGCTGAGCCGAAGCTAGCTAGCTTTCGTCCATGAAAGGTTTCGCCTGATGGCTAATTGGATGGCGACAGAAAAAAATCAGAAAAAACATTCCCATTGCCTCTCATGACGTCACATCCAGCTTGTATCTCGTCAGTTGCCCTTTGAAAGAACATCGGCAAAATGGGCTAAAAATTTAGAATCTCCAGTGAAGCGTCAGAGACGTCAAAAACAGGGTTTTTGTCTTGCTTTATGCTTGCTTGCCATTGGATCTTAAGCACTGGCTCTTTAAAACATCTATTTGAAGTTGCACATTTCTGTTTTGTCTCAGGCTTTGTGCACGTCAGAGCAGTGTACAATTCTAGAGGGGGAAAAAAATCAACCTACCAGCTTTGAACAGACAAAAAAACGATCTGTGTTTGTGTATGTGCATGTGTGTGCGTGTGCGTGCGTCAGATTCAGTGCAAACTCACCAGGCGACTCCTGCTCTGCTTCCCGACATCACGCCTCTTGACTGCCAGTGCGGCCGAGCGTTGACGGGACAAACAGACGCCAGCTGCTACTTGTATCTGTACAGCATTTTTAGTCTTCAACTCGCCTCAACTCACAGTTTCCATAGTAACGGGCTGGGAGGAATTGAAGACTGAAAAAGACATACAGGACATCAGGGCGCGGCCGCCGCCGGCTGCAGGATCCGCTAGCTGTTCGGCCCGAATGTCTCACTAGGACAGTCAGTAGGGGGCAGAAAACACACTCCCTGCACATCTGACATGCAAATCAGAAGCAACGTGAGGAAATATCCAGAATCAAATATATTCGCATCAAAGAGTGATTTCGATATTTACGGAGCGACTACAAACCCTCCCAGTGAACAGCCAACTGAGACGTTTCTGTCTGCTCGACAGGAAGCTCAGGGTGATATGTTGTCCTGTCTATGGAGGAAAACAAAATAAATGTTCAATGTCATTTTTTTTTTTACTTGTGTCAAAATACCTAGAGGAACCTAGAGGAACCTCGAGGAATCAGGGAAGCCAGGATCTGAGTTGTTGTATGTTATAGTGCACCACTGTTTTTCAATGAGTACATTTAGCTGCTGGTGAAATTCCAGTTGAAGAAATGTTTTTTTTTTCTTCTGTCCAAAACAGAAGAGCGGAATACTTGTGCTTAATTTCCTGTTGATGGATGTGATCTCTGTTAATGACGTATTTACCTGCTGCTCAAACATGAGAGAAGTCTTTGTGTTGCAAGGCTTTCACTGACTGAATAAACTCTTGTTGGATATTGTTGCAAGTTGCCTGCAAAAACGAATGTATTAAATCTGGAAATGGGAAGAATGGGTTCCCTTTAATGTTTGTTTTTGTTTTGGATTGCAAGTCTTTCTATTGTTGGTCAGAACTTGGTTGGGGATTGCAGAAGACGCAGAAGATGTTTTGTGTCTCTGTGGGAGTTTTCAGGGTAAAATAAGCGCTTTGTGGGACACTGAGTTAAATTGACTCTGGATCTGCTCCATGTGGCCCTCACTTTCCTTTTGTCTGGGTCGTGTGGGTGGATTCTATTCCAATTTTAATAACATTTTTTCCAGTTTGGAGTGCTGCACTTGCAGAACTCAGTGCTGCACTCCAAAGAGGAAGACAAAGTGTGCCGTCAGCTGCGAAATAACAGCGGCGCTGCATTGATGTTGGAACAGAATTCAAGCTACCTTAAACCCAAACCTGATACATTTTGGTGTTACTTGTGTCCCACCGACTGTTTCAAAGAAAACAGACTTTGTCAAATTATCACACAGTGGATGTTGTGGTCTGAAGTGAACACTGTTAAACACTGCCTATAGGTCAGCCTGTCGTTTTTTTCTTCCACCGTCAAGCTCAGTTTGAAAAAAAATAAAAGTTTATTTATTTATTTATTTATTTATCTTACCTGAAAACAAAGAACAAAAATTGTTTCTGTTTTATTTTAGCAGAACAGAAGTCCCCCTGTGACTGAGAACAACTGCAGGGTGCAAAGCCTTCTCCAACTTTGACCAGATGGTCATGAAACTTTGGTAGACAAGCAGTTCAATTATGAGGGATTCAAGGGGAAAGCGAAATCATTTCTTGCAAGTAGAGCTGCTTAAATGTATTCACAGTGGCAGCTGCTCCAGCAGGACACAGTTCCTCCGTTCCAGGATCAGCCGTGAAGGACGAGACTTGAATGTGTTCAGCCAATAGGAGACAACAGGAATTAGACCCTTGATAAAAACTAAAGTGTCTCATTAGAAAAAGAGGCCTCTTCTAATCGGAGCCACATTAGCGACACTCGTCTAATTAAAAGTGCACATAAAACAGTTTTTTAAAAAAAATGGTCCCTGCGAGCAATCTATTTTATTTTAGACATTGTTTTTAGAAAAGCAGCTCCAGACTCGGGCTGCACGTAAAACGGCCTGATAAATAAATAAAAAGTTTGCCACAAGTGGGTCTGACCGGCATAATGAACGGCTCCTTTTTTCTTCTTCTTAAAGCGCCTCTGTGATTAATTATTTGAGTGCCAAGGCTCCGTGTGCCGCCGCGGCGATGCATCACTTCCTGTGCGCCGCACTGGTTCGATGCGCCTCCTCACATGTTGGCAACCAGAGGCAGGAGGTCGAGCTGATGCAACATGTCTGATGTCGGAGTTCACTTCCCAACCCGGAGCGTCTTCCTGGCTTTCATCCCTTCTCCCGGCTCTCTGGCCCTCCGGCCACAAAGTGCCGGAGTGAGCCAGCAGCGTTGGCCGACAAGGAAATTTCTTCTTCTCTTTTTAAATTGATGAAAGACCTTGAGAGCTTCAAAAACATTTTGTGTGCTGTTTTAAACAATGAGTTTTGTTTTTTTTGAAACATTGAATGATTTAATTTTTCTTTTCGGGTTTTGTTTGATTGTTTTTTTGTGAGTGTTATGAACCAGTTATTTATTTATTTATTTCCAATAGATGCATGTCTTTGTGAAAGATGTGCATAATTTCCACTTTGGTTTGTAAATAAAATGTGGTTGTAAAAATAAAAAAAATAAAAACTTTTTCTATCTCAGCTTGGTAATTGGCCTTTTTCTTTCATTTTAAAGAAACGGAAATTATTATAAAAATGTGGGGAAATTTTAAATTTTAGCTCAATAAATTGAAGATGGTTTCTTTTTATTTATTTATTTTTCCAGTACCTGTTTCAGTTGATCGGTGTGTGATAAATAGCATTGCAAGTGAGCTGGCTGAATTCAGTGGAAAGCAGACAAACTCCTTAGACAACGAGTCCAGTCACGGAACATTAACTCCCTCTCTGAGTCATCAGGCACTTAGAGGGAACCAGGAATTAGTTGCTCTCACAGGCTGGTTAAACACGGCCTGAGTTGGCCCCTAACCGACAGGTGGAAGAAGGTGAGGCTTAAGCTCCAGACGCCCAGTTGCCATCACTGGTGTCTTTGAAACGTCCATAAAACACCCAAAAAAAGTATTTTCCTCTCTCATGTTGAGCTGTTCCAAGAAGTAAGAAGAAGCTGGACGGTGTGAATTCTTGGCAGCTTTAATTCTGCCACAGCAGGCGCACTTGTTGGAACTGAGGCTAAATGCATTGCGTGATCAATGCCAGAGAGGAAAAGCTGTTTTTGAGAGTAGGATGAGTTTTACAGGTGGATAACTTCTGGACGAGCCGCCCAGGGGCTGATGAGTTCTGGGCTCCTGATGTCATAGGCAGAGTTATTTATTAAGGTGTGTATTTAAAGTAGTGTTTCCTACAGTTTTAGAAAAATTGCACCCAATGTGAGTATAATTCATTGATGTAATTCCATTGGGCCTTTTTCTTTTCCCCATTTCCTTTTCAACACTGACAGCAACTTGGAATTTTTGTATCGTGCGATGAGACCATGTGTCACCCACATGGCAAAACGGTAAATCACGTCTTTCCTCCTCAAACGAATATTTGCGAATATTCACATTTGATAACACAATGACACCCCAGCCTTTGACGACACACGTCCTCAGGCTTCAACTTATTCTCTGGCCAAACTGGCGCTATGATACCATCTGACTGGACACGCCGGATCTCATTTCCACCGTGTCAACGAGCGGGGAACAGGTGGCGGCTCTGACTCACCTGTTTATTCATGAAGACGTAGATGACGGGGTTGATGACGGTGCTGGTCTTGGCCAGCACGGACGGGATGATGCTGGCCTCTGGGGTGACCAGGCCTGGTGGGCCGAAGGTGGCCAGCAGGGCCATGATGCCGTAGGGCAGCCAGCACAGCAGGTAGCAGACCACCATCACCACCACCATGAAGAGCACGCGCTGCTCCCGCTTCCTGCTCATCGAGGCGTTGATGCCGCTGACCTGCCGGGACGAGGACACAGAGGAGGGGAGAGGCTGACAACAGCTGCTGGAGGAGGGTAGGAGGAAGAGGAGGAGGAGGAGGAAGAAGAGGAGGAGGAGGAAGAGTTTCTCTCGGCAGCTGCTGGAGGACTGGCTCAGTAATGAGCTTCAGGGGACATTTTACTGTCAGACGAGGCCTTTGGTATTTTCCCCGAGTCCATTTGCTGGTGTGAACTCGGCAGACGGTTTTTCGAGTTGATTGCTTTATTATTTAGATCTTTTACCATTCAATTAAATGAAGCTTACCACACACACACACACACACACACACACACACACACATTCAACTTCAAACTTCACCTTTGACTCGCAACACATTCATCCTTATTCTGATAGATTAAGTCCTGACTGAGGCCTCCGTCATTTTTCCATTAGTTATCTTCAGCATATTGAAGTTTCAAACAAAGACTTACTTTTCTAGTACTGCTGCTAAACTACAACTACTTCGTCAACAGTGATCTATGGTCTCCGGTTCCAATGATGCTAACCGACTTGTATACTTTCACTAGCTAGTGCTCTAGACTAGCAGTGATTATATCAATCACACATAACTGCCCGGGACTACTTCTTTGAACCAAACTAAACATTGTGATACGTAAAAAAAAAAAAAAAAAAAAAAAAAAAATATTTGAATCTAAAGTGTGTATAGGGGGAGTGTTTGTATTAAATAATTAATATCTAAATAATAAAGCAGAGGATTGGAAACAAAAAAAAGCACAGGCAGATGAAAATTAACCAAAAAAAATGGTTTGAAGGTGAAATGTGTTTTTATGGAAGTAATGACCGTGACTCGGCCAGCATTCTGGTTTGCAGCGACACAACTCCAGACACGAACTGGGCCTGTTTTCATCCTCATTACTGGCAGGTAGCGTCAATCCACACAGACTCAGATCGGCCCAAAGGAAATGAAACGCACCTGGTAAATCTTAAAACACAACAGTCACTGTGGCTCTTGAAGGTCAGTGAGGATAAAGCTCAGATCGACGTGACTTTAACAAGAGTTTGCTCTTGTTTTTGTTTTTGTCTGTCTGGTGGAGTTTCAGTTTGTGCTGTGCACCTTCTTCAGGGAGTTTATGGCATAATTTACTTTTTATATCCATGCGTATCTGTAAACCAGTTTATGCTTTTTCCAGGCGGCTCACAGGCCATAAAGCATCTTAAATATGCAGCGTAGGCACACACCCCTTCCTCTAGGGGGCAATCAGGGGTGTTAAAATGCTGTAAAGCGGCATCACGTGGCACGACCGTGTGTCTGATAAAGACGCGATTGTCGGACGTGAAATTGTAACTTTCAAAAGCAATTTTGGGCAACACAGCTGCAGCCGGTTTTGTCCTGAGTTTGTTGTTAGTGGCGTGCGGTTTAATCAGCCCCCCGGCGCTGATCGCTGATCTCGTATTTTGAAAGTCTGTGTTTACACTGAACTCGACGCCTTCATCTGCTTTCAACAGCTGTGAATTCCATCAGGTCAAACATTTTTTTTTTCACCCCGTTTTTTTTTTCTTTGCTCACTGCTTCTACTCTAATCAAAGTCCTTCTGAAGATCTGAGAAGACAAACTCCTGCTCCGCCGCTGCCGTCGATAAAAAAAATCCTGCGTGCTACCGAGCGGAATGCAGCATATTTACTGTAGCCAATGGCCAGAATGAAAACACCGGTCGGAGTGGAGAAACTTTGTGTGAGCTCGCAGGATGAAGTGAAAAAAAAGAGAAAAAGAATCCGGCCTTGACCGTCCTTTGAACGAGTCAGTGGAGGTGACACATCCGATGTGAGGTTGCAGGGAAATGGACCGAAGTGGCTGCACTCCACTGAGCCGGCTCGTCCCGCAAGAGGAGTGAGAGCTGCGAGACGCAGGAGCAGGAAGCAGGGAGCAGGAAGCAGGAAGCAGGAAGCCAAACAGAAAGATTTTTTTTTCCAAATGAGCAGCTCGTTATAATAAATCGCATTGTTCGACATCGACCTGCAGACAGAAGTGGGAAATAAAGAAGTACAAATACTTTGTTACTGTACTAACGTAGATTTTCTTTTTCGACTTTTTACTTTTACTCCCTACATTTGTACACAAATATCATTAGATTGGAAAAACCTGCTTGTGACATTTCTGTTTAAGAGTTTGAAAGACACAAAGTCTGTTGTAGTGAGTAAGTCATTCACTTATTACTGTAGTTGCTGCTGCTTAAAGAACAACTATTTGAACTACGTGTTGTGTTGTTCATCATCCTATTCGTACTTTTCATACACATACTTTCTTACTTGAGACAAGGAATTGAACCAGAACTTAAGGTTATTTACTAAGGGTGTCAAAGTTAACGCGTTATTAACGCGTTAACTCAACGCCACTTTATCGCCGACATTTTTTTTTTTATCGCGCGATTAACGCACACGGTGCTTTTTGAACCTTTGGCCGCTCCGTACATTGTGGAAACGGGAAATGAATTGACTCACAGCACACAGTCACACGCTTGCAGCCGGCTTGTAAACACACACTCACCAACAAAAAAAAGAAAAAGACACTGAGCGTAGATGAGCACTAGGAAGGACTAACATGGATAAGGCGTCATAAGGCATGATATGCATTTACTGTAACGAGCGCTTCCATTCGGCGCCCTTGTTAATCAATGTAGTAATTCGCACCAGACGCGAACAGGCGCGCGGCTCCCCTCGCGGATCGCGCCATGCATTTAACGTCAGTTCACTGGACGTGGAAGCGAAGCGCCGAGCGCTTCCATTCGGCGCCCACGTTGATCGATGTGGTGGTTCACACTAGACGCGAACAAGCGCGCGGCTCGCGCCATGCAGTTGTCGTTTCGGCGTCTGCTCTATCTTGTGCGCGAGCCGCGTCAATAGTACAGGAAGTCGCTCAAAATAAAAACGAGAAAATCCGGTGAATTTTCAAAATAAAAACCGAATGACAAACTCGATCAAATTTGTATGTATGTGTTTGTATGTTATATTTGTCAGTACATTGTATCAGAGTGCGAGAGAGATTAAACAAATACACACACACACACACAGAGGAAAACTTGATCAAAATACGTCTGTTTGATCCTAGAGATGCCGGTCAGTGATCATTATGAAAGAGGTCTTGAGATGGACACCTGAGTGCGGGTCATCCTTTTGTGTTAATGGCTGCTGAAAAAAGGGGGTGAATAGTTCAAGTTCGGGTTGAAAAGTAAAATATACAAATTTTGGTAGTACTAGTAATCATTACTATGTAATGTTACAGTTATGCCCCTCTGTTATCTTTGTTGGGCTTGAGTTTATAATTATTTTTTTTACCCTATGCTTTTGTTTTGTTAGTAGTACTTGTCATTGCTCCAACACGAATAAACATGCTGCATTTGCAGAAAGCAAGTATTTGCCTACTCCCATGTTGATATGATTATTTAAAAAATGGAAAAATATCAGTTTACGGTAGATTTAGAGCAGATAAAAAAAAATATGCGATTAACTTGCGATTAATCGTGAGTTAACTATGGAAAACCATGCGATTAATCAGATTAATTTTTTTAATCGACTGACAGCTCTATTATTTACATAACCCCGGTTCTCTGAGTAATATGAGTGAGATGTCTCACTATGGGATGCACGCCCCCGCTGCAGCCCTCAGAAGCATTAATCTCATTACGCCAATCCTGATTGGCTGATGAAGTGTATCCGTCCGCATCAGGTAGTCCCACCTACCATAAATGCCACCTGCCGGCGGTATCACGCCATTCAAAATAAGCACCTCTTCTCACTCACTTTACTTTACTTGTTAGACTGTGAATACATTTGGCACCTCTGGCTGCAGACACTGTTCTTGAGCTTTCACGCAACTGGAAATCAACTTGGATGTGACGCTCAGCAGTGAACAGGGTTCTTCTCATTGTTTCTGGCCAGAAGTGCACGCGAATAAATCATTCACATGATCATTGCGAACATCCCCTTCACATCTACATGCACGCTGGTCATGCTGCCGCCTGTTGAAAGAGCCTGTATTGATGAGCCGATATGTTCAGTTGCTCATTTTATGTTGCAGAGCTGACAAGTGGCTTCCCGCCGCGCTGCCATTCACCCCGCGGCTTTTACGCAGCCATCCGTCAGCTGGTGTTTGCGCTGGCAGCCACAATGTGGCACAAAAAATACTTCTTCTTCTCCTTCTTCTTCTGCTTCCTCTTCAGGGTGGACTAATCAGCCCGCTGCAATGACTGACAGCCTCCAAATGGAAATTTATGAGTGAGTGTTTCTCTGCTTGGGAGCCAAGTTGGATCTCGGAGGTCTTTCAGGGTTTCGGCATTATGCTTGACGGATCCCCGAATATGCACCCCAAGGACTCAGTCGGTGCATCTTCATTAAACCGGAGGCAGCACAAAGTGAAATTGCGATGCTGGAAAATGTGAATAATGGAAACATGAAGAGGGAAATTCGAGGGCGGGAACAAAAAATAAAATCCCTCAGGTGGCGTTTCAAGGCACCTTTGGCAAAACAATGCAGTGGAAAGACGTTTTCTAATGCAGTCATTAGTCACACCAGGCACGTGAGTCACATGACACGAACACTGTGTGTGGATGAGGAGACAGAATCAGTTTTAAACTATTGTGAGATATCATTTTAAAAAATCACATTGCAATTGCAACTGCATTTGAAAAATGTGGGGAGGGGCTTCCAGAAAGTGGGAGGGGTTTCCAGAAGCCATGGCAAACATACACCTCACTCAAGTGCCTTAGCAAAACGAAAAATGTTTGAGGTTGGTTAACTGACTAAATGCCATCTAAGTTAGCTAGCTGAGTTGCTAAGCTAGTTGGCTGCTACAGCAAGCCAACGTTTTCATTCACTGTTTTTCCCACTTTTGCTTGTGTGTTTTTGGCTAATACTTGACACAGCTGCCTTGGCCTCTTGTAGCTGATAAACACTGATTGGACAGTTGCTCCAGAAATTTTCGAGAGCCACCCACAAGGTCGAAGCCACTGGGGCTAAATTTGTTTAGACTGTCTCTGCCATCAAATCACACAGTTGGCAGGACAAGAGGAAGATTTTTTTGAGAGGGAAAAAAGAAAAATCCAATAAACAAGCTCCCGGGTCGACTATTTGATTTGTGCCTAGTTTGTTTGAAAGAAGTACATAAAAAAAACAACTTCCAAACAAATGGCAAAATAGCAGTTGTATTTTGAACTCCGGCAGCGTGAGGATTGGGTTGCGTCATGCCGAGTGCACCTGAAGCACGCATCTGTTGTGGAGGAGGTCGCCCTGCCGACCTCTTCATCTGAGCAAAGTTGCCCCCACCCCCTGCTCTGCGCTGGTCTCTGCTGCAGACGCTCCTTACCTTGTTAGCCGCGGAGAACGGCTGGCTAATGGCTTCAATCTCGCCTCTGATTAAATAAATGAGGTGGCGACATCCGCGGACAGACTGGGGAAATGGAGTGTGAGTGCTGGATGATTGCAATCAAAGGCCCAGCGGCCGGTGAAGAGATTGCTTGTGCGGCGCTGCAGCTCAGTCAGTTTCACACGGCGAACGGCCGCGTCATTAATGTTTACCCGTCAGCCGCGTAGATCTGTGCCAAGATGCTTCGGCTAATGAATATGAAGCTAATGCTAAGGCTTTGATGAGGGGACGGTGTGAGCAGACAGCTTGATTGAGGGCCTCTGTGTTTTTTTCTTTGCTTTTTTTTATTGGTGGTTCGGTGACGAAGCAGCAGAAGAGCGGCAGAGACCTGCGATGTTCACACGCCGCGGACTGCCAGCGTAGGAGAGGAGCAGTCCAGAGGGTTTCACGGTCAATCTTATTGAGAATTTCTCTGGACTGAATTAAATGTCAACTGGGCTAATTTGCTAATGTGCTGTCAGTTACTCTGACAGATTATTCGGCCAGCCGGCTCCGACAGGAAAAAATAATTTTCAGTTCAAAAGACGAAGGAAAAAAAAAAGGTGGGACAAATCTTCCAGGAACATAGTTGTTGCTTTGGTTCTCTTGTTTTGGGTCTCAGCAGGAGATTCATCACTCACTGTGCCAGTCAGTCTGTCAATAGACTGAGTGCACCAACGCAGCGCTCTTAATGATTATTAATAATGGACGGATCAGACCTCAGTCTGATATGCTGACTTCCCATTAAGGTTGCTGAATGATTGTTTTTTAAATAATTAATTTTTATAATAACTTTTATAAGGTGGGCAGTCTTTATTCCTGCACCCTCATTGAACATGTTGATTAAATCATATTTTTGTCGCTGCTCTTAGATGGAAATACTTCTTTTCATTATTTTATTTTTTTGTTGTTTTTTCTATGTTTTTTTTTTTAAAATCAATATGATTAAAATGAACTTTGCAAATTGAATGGGTAGAGCTATTTTCCAGCTCCGCCTCAGGGTTTATTGTTTTGTCTCTCAAAAAATACTATTTTTTTTACTAACCCTAACCCTAACCCTAACCCCATCAAAACGAGCAAAATGACTCAATTGCATGTCTTGAAACACAATTCACCTCAAACCTCTGTGTAGAAACAATTGGAAAAAATATCCATACCTGAATTAGCTTGTCTTATGTTTCCTGCATACTTTCACAACTGAACAACATTGGTAATATTTCCAAAGCTTCAGAAGAGGTTGTGCTTGCAGAGAAAACATCGCAGACGATGCAACGGCCGACCTTGGTGGAGATCTGCCTTCTCTGAGCCGACACACGCACGCACACACACACACACACACACACACACACACACACGCATGCTATGAATGATTAAAGAGTATTGACAAAGAAAGTGCCGGGCAGCCACGCAGTCCCCCGAAGCTCCAATCTTGGCTTTTGGAGGCTGAATGAAGGACTGAATGTTGGCAGAAGGAGTGCGGTGCAGAAATAAATGCAGTGGCACAAACAGACAAAGCAATATTTTCATGTTGGATGAGCCCGACGGCGAAGAAAATGAAAACACAACAAAAGCATTCCAATGCACAATTTTGTGACAAAGCCCACGGAAACACTTTGGCTGCAGAACGTGGTTTTACATGTACAGTACTACCCGAAAGATTAGAATGTCAAGTAAAAGTTGTTTTATTTTGGCAATTTAACATAAAAGATGAAACCAACAAATTGACATCTCAAGCAGTTCCTTGTTGTAACTTTGCTGATTAAGATTTTCAGCTTATTAAAACCACAAACCCACAAACTCAGAAAATTATTATAAAATGTAAGGTTTTTTTTTTAAGCTGCAAGACCTGATCAGCAAAATCCAAAGAAATAAGAACTTGAAATATATTGATTTGCATATTATTGGTTTATACAATATGTCAAATTCACCTTTTAAGTTGAATTGCAGAAATACAACAACCTTTTCAGGATTTTCTAATTTTCTTGGTAGTACCTGTATGGTGAGACACAAACAGACACACGCACACACACACACACACACACACACACACACACACACACACACACACACACACACGCTGCAACTCCCCTCGACTTTGGCTAGTATTAAAGTTTTCTTCAAACAAGCCGGTTCCCCAATCTTTGGTTTTCCAATTTCAAAAGTAAAAGAAAGAAAAAAAATGTTAGATGCACAAACCTGTGAGCCTCAATCTCATAGCTGGGCAAAAGAAGCTGTGGTAAAGCATGAAGTAGCATGGGTGTCATTTATCGCGGTTTTAAAGGAGTAGAAAAAGCAGCATAGTGCTGCTTTAAAGTGCATGGGTGGTGTCGCTTTGGCGTGCCAGATGGAGCTGAAGTTGACATATTGAACCTGTTTCCAGCCAGCGTCAGCCCTGTCGTCCCTCTGCAGGAACCGACAACCACAGACACAGCCGACGTCAACACGAGGAACACTTTTTTCCCCCCTAGCTAATCACACTGTGTTACCTTTAAAGGGGATGGATGACTGTGTGTGTGTGTGTGTGTGTGTGTGTGTGTGTGTGTGTGTGTGTGTGTGTGTGTGTGTGTGCGCGTGCGTGCGTGTGTGTGTTTGTATGTGTGTGTGCGTGCCTATATGTAAGCAGAGACTTGACAGCTACGCATTACCGGGACATTTAGCTGTTCACACTCGCCGTTCAGGGGAGACGCGGCAGCCAAATCACTGTTGCTGCCACCAGCTTTTTCTCAATCAGCGCAGGGAAGATGTGAAGTGGATGCAAAGCTTTTCACCACCCCCTCCACCGACGTCCTGAACATAATGGGAAGCAATTTCGGCGGCAGTAGCGGCGGCGTCAGCGAACACAATGATGTGACAAGGAAAATTCGACGCTCTGGCTTCGCTGCTGCATGTAGCAGCTCACGCTGTTGCTAAAAGTGACTGGAGCGGGAGGAGTTTCACTGTAGAAAAATCTTGTCTGGTGTTTTTTTTCTTTCGGGCGGTCGAGCCTCATTTTCCAGGGTCGCGGGTGGAATTCCAGAGGATTTTCCTGTGGCAGTTCCACTTCACTCCAGCAGAGGTGCAACTGGATCAAGTACAGAGTTCAGGGTGTCTGAAGGGAAGTCCTGGGGTCGTGTTGGCCGTGTTGACTCCCAGCTTAAAGGAGTTGTTGTGGAAGAAAGCAGAACCAGCCCAGATGTGGGCAAATGTTAGCAGGGGCTGGAAAGTTTCCACCTCTTTCGTGCTCTACAGGGGCGCCGATAAAAGATGCGCTGGCGAGGAAACGTGATCTCTTCTATCGTCCCCTCCATCTAAAAGCGGCTCGCCGTCTTTCTATTTGTATTTCTCCGTCCGGAAACACGATACCGGATCAGAACATGATATCACTTTCGACCGTGACTTTCGGTTTCGGCTGACCCATGCGGTCACGTGATTGGCTCCCTTTTTAGTACTGCTTTTTATTGCTGTTGCTGCCGTATTTCTGATTCTTTTCTTGGACCGCTCACTGCCTGTTGCATTTTCAGCTTCTTTTTTGTCATCCCTCATTCATTTACACTGCAATCGTTTCCTCTCCTCTTCCGAAAACATCTCACATCCCGTCAGCTCCGGGCCCAATGTGGCTAATTTTTTTAAAGCTATAATTGGGTCATTTTGACAGACAAAAAAATTTACATTTAGAAAGAAGAGAGCAGGGAAAGAAACTAGCGAAGAGGCGGAAACAACAAACAAACTCCACCAGATGCCCCCTCTAGACTCCCGCGCTAACCTGTAACCACGTTAGCTGCTGGCGAACTCCAGAAAGCTTCCAATTAATCTGCATAATCAGTTGATTCCAAGTCTTCCGGCTGGCTAACAGGATTACACGGGCGGAGCGGGTAGGAGGAGGGGCATGAAGAGGACATGGAGGAGGTGGATGAAGGAGAGAAGGAGGTGTGGGAGGAGGAGGAGAAGAGGAGGGGGTGGTGGAGGAAGAAAAGGAGGTGGAGGAGGGAGAGAAGGAGGTGGAGGAGGGAGAGAAGGAGGTGGAGACGGTGGCGGCTAAAAATCACCTCGGACCTGAGAAGTCGGTGACAGTTCCTCAGCTGCTGCTCCAGCCTCCTCCTCCTCCCCCCTCCTCCCACTTGTCCTCCCCCTCAAATCAGGCTCACGCCTCTCTGCTGTGAGACTGCTGGCGGCAGGAGGTGCTGGATGCGGAGGTGTGAACGGAAGTGCGTGCATGCGGGAGGAGACGCTGCTAATTAGCAGGAAATCAGCGACGAGGCTCAAGTGGTGTTGAGGTGGGTTTTATTTTTATTTTTTGACTGGCTGCTGCTGATTTCTCCCCTTCACCTCTTCCTCTCTCTGTGTTTTATTTTTTCTTGTCTGGGAGTGGGTGGCGCCCAGCAGCTACAGGTGGCAAAATACAGGTGACCAGCAGGAAGCGTTGTCCTTATGTTCTGATGTTACACTTTTTTTTTCTTTTTTTCTTTTTTTTCTAATAAATAAAGGTGCTTGTGAGTGACAGGATATTGACGGGAGCGACGTCAGAAACTTGAGCAGCGAGTCGTGTTTTACCCACCTGTGACACACATCACATCTCTTTAAAGGTCCAGTGTGGGAAATTTTTAAGGCTACTGTCAGATGGGCTTCCTTAAAAGATTGCACCACATGATGGCACTCTTGATCAAATTCTTCAGACCAGTTAAGAAATTGCAAGAATTTGCATTTTGCACTGCTCGACCTAAAGAAGGTTTAATGTAGAGCATCAAAATGCAAAAAGAGGAAATGGAAGCAAGAGAAGAAAACAATGAGCAGGCAATTTGTTGAAAACAGCTATGAACTGAAATCGGCTGTTCATCAGCTGATCAAAAGTTTAAACCCACAGTCTTTGAAAGCCCAAATCTGTGCCAAAAATGTGAATTCCCTGTTATTTTCTGTCAAGTAATCACTCTGTCAAGATCTCCTGATGGCAAAGCTCACTGTCTTTGATCGTGGTTTGTGGACTGTTGAGCTGCATCAGCAAGGCCTCTCACAACGTGACATCGCTGCTGAGGTTGGACCGTCATTTTGATTTTTTTTTAAAAAAGATCCTGAGGGTTGTGGAACAAAAAAGCCAAGTGGTAGAACCCAAAAAATTTCACTGGCCAAAAAAATGTGGCTGTCCGTCAAGACACTGGACGACCCAAATGAAGGCCATTACTGGTGCTGACTGCAGCCCAATAACCATCAGACGACATCTGAGAGGGAAGGGCTTTAAAACAACGTGGGCCGGACAGGGACACACAGCGGGCAGGATGTGGCCCGCGGGCCTTACTTTGCCCACCAGGTCTGGTATATGAGAACCATTCAAGGGTTGGAAAACCAAATTACTTTTATTGTACTGCGAGTATACACTCTTATTAATGTATTTGTAGGCAGTATGTTAAGCTTTCAGCAATATAAAAATCATACATAAAGCCAAATTCTATACACTGGACCTTTAAACGTGACAATTCAGAGGTATGAATGGTAGCAGTGTATCAGCGGGCGCCGAGCAGCAGGAGACGACAGACTGACTGAACTCGCTGCTGCCACTCGGAGAGTTTGCCCAGAAAGTTTGCGCACTGTCCCGAGGTGCTTCCAGAGTCCAGAGGTTAAAGTGGAGCGTCCTGAACCTTCAGCTGACGTGAGCGATGAGCTGCATTGGATGAATATGAGAGTCCGTCTCGGTCTAAAGAGCAGCGCTCCTATTGGCCAGTGCCGGTTGACCTGCAAAGGTAATTACAACTTGGCCGGTTGGCAATAATTCCTGAACTCCCACTCCGTCCTCATCCTTCCATCCTTGCCTCATAGTGCCCTCAGCACTCTTGTTTTTCATTTTTGGTTTTTGCTAAAAACTCAATTGAAGCTGGAAAAAAACAAAACAGTTGGAGAGTAGAGTTGCCCAGGTGGCAGTTTTTCAGTAAGTGCGATGGTGATGTATCCCAGTTCTACTCTGACATCACGATTCAAGTTCTTCTACATTGCAATGCTTTTTGTTTTTGTTTTTGTTTTGTTTCTTTCTTTCTTTTTTTGCAGCTTTCCCCCGTAATACTCTAGTTTTTGTTGCTTTCCCCCGTAATACTCTCGATATCTCTGCACGATTGCACCTGTCTGCCTTAATGTATCGTCCACCTACTTATGTTGCGGCTCTGAGCTGTTTTCCTCTTGCACATTGCCTTGCAAATCTAAAACCCACGTCTCCTCCTCCTGCCGATGTGCTTTTAATTACACGCTGCTGAGGAGAAACTCACGCCACCCAACTTCAACATCAGTGCGACAATCCCAGCGGAAGCAAACAACCTTGTGCTGTTTGTAACTGTGGCGGTGTGGACGGGAAGGGCGCCGCCCGGTTCAGCAGTTTCATTTGATTTTAGTGAGTGCAGTGTGTGTTTGTGTGAGGTTAATATTATTTTTCCTCCCTTTTCTCCTGCCGACTTTGGATTATAAACTAGCCGCACATTTAATTACCAGACACACGGCTGCGTCGAGGGGCCCAAAGTTGATGTCACGCTAGTGCATTCTGCAATGACAGCTGCCAAATGAATCACCTTGTTCTCTGAGGGGGGTGGGGAAGAGAGAGAGAGAGGTGGGAGAAATCGGGGCCAAATCATCTTGAGCGTTTAGTATCCTGCATGTTTTCTTGTGAGAGTGAACCATAAACACCGCTGCTGCTCCGGGGAGGCGAGGAGAGCCGGAGTGGTTTACTGAATCTCACCCTCCCGTCTGAAAGCGCCGCCCCTGACTCCTGAACACAGCGGTGCTGCCTCGTCGCTGCCTGGAGTTGGAAATCTCCAGATGTGTGGGTCGGGATTTTCTCAATCTTTCAACCTCCTCCAGAACAAACACAGATAGAGCGGCGCCAGTTTTCATTTTCATCTGGAATATCAGCAGCAAAGACCCAAGGGGGGAGGAGGAGGAGGAGGCGACTGTGCAAAGCAATGTGGAATTGACCTGAAGGGTCTCGCTCTGGCTCTCACTCTCTCCCTTTGCGTCAGATTGCTTTCGGTATTATCTGGAGATGCTGCCGCCTCGACTCCTGGAACTCTAAATTGGTGGGCCAGCCAAAGTTCTCATGTTGTGTCAAAAGTCCTTGATGGGGTTGATGGAAGAGAAGAAAATGAAACGAGTTCCTGGCTCCTGGTGGCAACGACTCGTCCCAGTCACTGACAATAAATCAATAACTGCTTCACACAACCAGTTGGTGCAGAATTTAGGCCTTTAAAATTATAAGTTTCAGTCACAGGTTTCGCGCATCAGGTGTTGGACATTTTTCACCTCGCACGCTCTCACTGTCCTGATAATCAAGTCATTTTTGAGCATATTTGCACACTGATTTAAGTTTGTGGTTCTGCGTCCTCACCATCATGTCACGGCGTCCAGCTGTTCAATCAGCGGCGAGGAGCCTCCTCAGTCCAGCAACTTTAGCCGTAATCCCAGAGTCAGACGTCCTCACTATCAGTGGTGCTGGTTGATAAATGGTACTAAGCTTCCTGTTGGTGTGGATGTATAACTGCTAACTGTTGCTAAGGCCAGCCACGAGCAGGGAAAAGCCTTGAGTGCCGCCATTTACTCTTCTTTTAAAGAATAAAAGTTGCCTCGTGGAAGTCAAAGGGACCACGTTGACCACGGTTGCTGAGTTTAATAAATTAAATAATCAGAAAATTTCAAGCAAGCTTTTGAATCAGCTCATCGTTTGAATCGTGTACGCCCGCTAGATGTTTTCTAAAAAAAACCAAAAAACAAAAAAAAACAACCCGAACCACCTCAATCCAGCGCTTTTTTCATAAACATTCTAACGCGACATTCTTCAAAGTGCATCTTGAGAAGGCTTTCCATAAACTCGCCAAACATCACCTCCAGCTCACCTTGGACTTGAAAACTGCTGCGATTTTTTTTTTTAAGAAACAAGAAATCTAAGTTGCCCTGGTATATTTCGCCCCACATATGTTGGTTGTGAGTTACACTGGTTTCACCAAACCTCATGGAACCATCACACTCCAGCAGACCTTCAGGCGACTTGCGCTTACATCATTAACACCGAACTCATACATACTCGCAGCGGAACATTGTGCGTTCTGCACCCGTGTTTCACCAGTTGCAGAGGTGGGGGCTCCAAGCTCATCAATCAGTGTGTCCTGGAACTGCCAGTGCGCGGACACACACACACACACACACACACACCTGGACGAGTCCCCCAATGCAGGTTTTAACTACATTCACTAAGATATTATAGAAAATGAGCATCTCTGATTCTTCCACTGTGACTGCTGTTTAATACATCATGGGGGGCTTTTTTCCCACCTTTACTTGAAAGGCAAATTAATTATCCACATGAATATTTTATTACAGTCACAAAGCACCTTTGCAATTGTGTATATTCAACTCCTGGTGGACCTGGAGACTTGATAAGACTCCTTGGAAGCAGCCAGCTGGATATACAGTGTCAAAGGTTTTTTTCCTTTTTTTTTGAGAAAAAAAAAGAGTTGATTGAATAATTTAAGTACTGAAAAACTTTCCCACTTGTTGAATCTCCATTTCTTCTTTTTAATTTATTTGCCCATCATAATTCCTTTCAGACTTACTCCCTCTCACAGAAAGGAAACCCCCATGATCGCCCAGTCACTAAGTCACATGCAGCTGGTGCCGTCGTTGCTTGTCTGTCATTTCAACAAGGATGCAGGCAAATTGCCTCTGCACAAACTGACAAAATGGACAAAATCACATCCAATCAATGTATGTATCATTGTCAACTAATGTAACTAATACTAGTATTAGATAAGGCCCGCCCCATACTACATGCAAATGGCTGTGATTGGCCAGCACAGCTTTGTTACTAACTATATATAGTGGGTCACTGTAGCTCAGGAAGTGGAGCAGGTTGTCCAATGACCAAAAGGTTGGCGGTCCGAACTTGGCTCCATCCCAGTCTCTGTCATTGTGTCCTTGGGCAAGACACCATCATTACTTGGTATGAAAGTGAATGTTTGGTTGTGGTCGGAGGGGCCGTTCCATCAGTCTGCACCAAGGCAGCTGCGGTTACACTGGTGGTGATAACTTACCAGTGTGTGAATGAAGAACGTTTCCACTGTGAAGCGATTTGGGTGCCCCAGAAAGGCGCTATATAAATCCAATCCATTATTATTATTGTTGGAACTATTCCAGCTCTCTCAGTGTCCGCTTGGCTTCTCTCCAGGTGCTCCGACTTCCTTCCACCGACATCCACACAAGGCTGTCCGACAACTATAGATTGTCTGTAAGTGTGAACGTGAGAGCGGATGATTGTTTGTGCTGGCTGGAAAACTACCCCTGGGGAAAATGGATTTAATGCCAGACTCCCGTGCAAACCAAATTCATTTTCAAAATGAATTGTGAGAGAATTGTGCAAGGCATTGAATGAAACCACAGCTTTGCTCCACAACCGTTTATAACTTGCCTCCAAAGAGGCAGAGAAAAACAAAACAAACACTCAGCTGGCTTTAAACCTGCAGTGACTTCAGGGACAATGCACTGGATGAGTGGCCAGCATCAGCTTGTTTTTCTGATATCATATTCTACCTTTGATAACCTATTGCATTAACTCCAAGTTGCCTCTGCAAAGCAAAGTTTTTGTTTTCCACTGAATTTAAGCACATTAAAAAAGCACTGCAGCATCCATCAATGGCAAAGGAGCGGCCGAGTGCTCCCGCTGACTTCAGCATTAAATTGCTTTTGAGTATTTTGCTGGCGTGAAAATGCCGACATGTGCAACTGTGGTCTCGTGCAACTGCTAGGAAACATCTCCTCGTGCACCATATTACAAGTGGATTGTCTATACATCGGAAGTTAGCGTCCTGTTTTTCCTGGCTAACACCTGCAATCTTGTCACACACATATGGCTCATCGCAATGTCTTCGCTGAGGGAGAGGGACGGTGAAAAAATGGAGGAGGAACGAACTGACTGTGTGTTTGGATCCGACATGCCAACATTATTCGAGCCAGAATTATCATTTATGCTGCAAAGACAAATAGTTGCTGCAGTGGAGGAGAAACGGCAGAGAAGCTGATGACTTTTGCAAAGCAAAACTCAAATGCTCATCTTCCAGCCCTGCTGCTGGTGTAAGCAATACGGATGTCAGAACATGCCTGGAGATGCAGACGTCCCTGCAGTGCCATTGTCTGCAAACTTGCTCTCAAATGTTGCCTCAGCGGCCGGCAATGACCGACCCTGGGCAGCAATTCTTTGAATATCCTCTCAATCTTTTTTGCTGTTGTTGTTGTTGTTTACCTCAGTACACCAGCATGATGGAACACAAAGTTGGGGTTTACGGATTACAACTGCGTTTGCTTTGACATGCTTCCATTTTATCTGAACAAAAGATCACTGAGGATGCAGCTCACTGTGATGTAATCCAGCCCTGAGGCTGAAGGCCCAAATTTCCATACTCGTGTGGTCCTGCTGCTGCATCCAAACGTTAAAACTACCTGCGGCATCCAGAGCGTTGTGCACGAAAGCTCAAAGGCACACCTCAACCACCAGGGGGCAAAGGACCTCAGAATTCAAAGAAGCGAACATAGGCGCTAGTCAATCGCCAATGAAGTCATAAGAAAAATGTTTTGGAATTAGCAATAGGAGGACAAGCAGATGTTTCTATAAGCATGCATCATGCATGAGGGAGGGGCGGGGCCAAAAGTGAACACACATAAGTAGGTCATGGGGGAACCAATCAAAGCAATAACAAATTAGTGGCCGTTGCCCCATTTCCTATATAGAAATCTCAGGAGGTGTGTGAGATTTATATCCAGTGGAAAGTCGGGGAGCCGGGGTAAACAAGCGCTGCACAGCTCGTTCTCATAGTGCGAAAGGGCGGAGTCAAGCATTTCAAAAGTTTAGGCTGTGTGAGCATTCAGGCTTCCGGCTTTCTGGGTCAGGACCAGTTACCGTTGGTAGAAATGAACAATGTGTGAGCTCCTCTGAAGTAAAGCCGTGGGATCTTCATCTCCCCCTGCTTTTGCTGAATACGGCCCCTCTGTTCTAGACCACTGCTTTGTTGGACCTTCCACTGGTTTGAAACCAGTTCTCAGAGGGCGGGGCCAACGCCATGCAGACGTTGTTATTGCTTTTTTTTTTGGTTGTAGTATCAGTGTTTTTTGTGGCATCACAATATCACAACAGCTAAGTTACAGAATTGTGTACTTTAGAATATCATATTTTTGAAAAACAGATTGAGCACACGTTACAAAATGTTGATTTGGCTGTTTCTGGATTATTATTTTTTTGTGCATAATATATGTCCACTCAGGATAAATATTTATTTTTCTTGAAAAAATAAATAAATAAATAAATAAAAAAAGTGGAGTGGATTGGCTGTCCTCGCATAGAGAAATGAAGCAAACTGGCCATAAGCCTCCTGCAGCAGAAAAAATTATTTTTGTTGTCTCGCCAGCGACTTGGACTCCAAAGCGGTACCTTGTAAGTGTTGCTTCAGTGATATTTTTGGAAAGCGCACAAGGGGAGAGGACCTCGGCCATTGCTCGGAGCCATGCCAGGAAATGACACTCAATCAGAGTGCATGATGTCATTTTAAGCTGCGGCTATAAAAAGACGGCCTTCCGCTGTGTCCCAGTTCAGGGCTTCCTTTTTGGTTATTGATGCATGCTAATAGGTCATTGAGGGATTTTTTTTTTTAAGATCCCAGTAGTTGAACAGCCAAACATAAGACAGATCACAATTTCCAATCATATTTGCGATTACATTTGTCTGGAGTATTTCAAATCTGTTGAAAGCATCCAATAAATACATCTGTATTCAATAGCAGTGTTTTCACTGTGAGTATTAGGGAAGGTTTGACTGGTTACAAGAAACGTATTGCATAGAGGTCCCAAAAAGTTCAATGTTGACGTTACATTCAGTGATTCTATTTATCACCCTCCTTTATGGATGAAGACTTAAAACAGCAGGGAGTTATTGCGTCAAGCTACTATTAGAAAAACTTTAGTCTTTAATCAGAGTTTCAGCATCTAGCCATGGCGCTAACTCTGCCCCTCGCACCAGCAGAAAGATTCAACTACAAGCAAATGAAAAATCTCATCTGTCTGCTTGGATGTGAGAGACAGGCGGTTTGACAAATCACCTTTGACTTTTATGATTTTGATTTTTCTTCCTTCTCCCACTTTTAACTTTTTAACCTTGAAAGACTAAAAGTTGGATATTTGGCCCCCGCCAGTCTTTTCAGTCAGTCATTTCAACTGCTGCTCTTTGATTGAAAAACTGGGGTTGATATTTTCGGCTCCCTCTGTCCCAGTTTGCTTCAGTGGCAACTGGAGTCCAACTCCTGGGACTCGTGTTTACTGGCCAGCACATCCAGCACTTCTGAGACCAAAGGCAAAAGTATCAAAATGAAAGGATGTAATTATTTCAGCCACACGAAGGTCCCAAATTGTGAAAGACGCAGTTTACAGTGACTTTCAGTCAACAGTACTTTGTGTCAGTGAACTCATTACAAATGAGAAAAGTACATGTTTTGCTTCTTTTGTTTTCTCAAATTTTCAGGAAGAGTGTGCTGTAACAGCAAACAGGAAACAGGAATACCTCTTGGGTTCCGCCCTCTTTTGAGACCGCCTTGTTTGTGGTGGAGATTCCAAACATGTGGAAGGTTCACCAAAGCAAATCATTTTTTTAAATGCAGCTGTAAACAGAGGGCTAAATACACTGTTTTCTAGATGTCTACAGATTTTTATGATAATTAGTGATGTAAGGCTGTTCTACTGTTGGCCCTTGAAATAACATGTAATATTCACCTGCATGTTACTCTGACAAAAGTTACACAATCACTCTGGCGCAAAGTTAATGAGTGATGAGTAATGACTTAGATTTAGTCGTGACATGCGAAACACAACCTCATTATTCACACACGTCCCGCCTTATACGAACCCACGCTCGGGCACTCTGACTCCTCTAATTGTGTCTTTACTCCGAGCGCTATTAAACACATTAGTGCTTTCTAATCTAATAGAATTACTTTTAATAGGAGTAAAATAAATGACCTGGACTCAGCCGGCAAATGATTGCGTCTAAGTGATAATTAAGCTAATGATACATCATCCCACTGTCTTTAAAGAGGATTTATAAATATATATAAAACATATGAAAGCCCTTTTACAACAAAGGCGCCACAAAAAGAGAAAGGTCTGCATTTTTAACAAATTTGCACGTGGCCTGTTCTTCAGAGGTAATCAGCATCTTTATTTAAAGCCTGTGAGTCTATGTACACGTGGGTTTTTGTGTGTGTGCGTGTTATGTAGATGATGCGATGAGAATATGTCGGCTTCAGAGTGTAATCACCGGTATGGCCTCTCCTCCTCGGCTGTCTGCTGCTGAGATCCTCCTGAATTAAAGATAACGGCCTCCGTCACCGACACCCATCTAAACAGGATGATGCTCCGGACACTCGCTCTTAATTATTTAGGATGCAAAGACTGAACGTTATAGTGATTTGCGTTGTGTTTACTTCTCTACCATTCACGAGACTCAAAGGAGGAGCCGAGCTGAATTGAACTGAACTGCTGTTCAATTCCCATGAATGGAGTAGAATACTGCAAAAATCGCAATTGTGAGCTTTTTTTTGTAACTTGCATTTCTGCTCGCAAGCTTTTTTGTAACCTGCATTTCTACTACCTCATGTAATTTTTTTAACCTGAGAGGAAAAAACATGTTTGGCTGCGCACACAAAATGTTCAAATGTTTGCACAAGGAAGAATTCTTGGGGTTTTCCACGTGCAACAACGATCTCGCAAACAAAACTAGCACAAGAGGCTTTTTTACAAGGAGGATTTTGTCAGTGAGGGAGGTGGGTTTTATCAGTAAGGGGGCAGCATGCCAATTTCCATTGTATAAGAATATGATTGGTTGAGTGACTTTGCAAATGGGACAGCAAGACTCGGCAAAACCAATTGCAGGGCAGTAGAATACAGGTTACAAAAAAAGCTCGCAATTGTTGTGTTTTGGCTGTTTTGAAACTCCATACACACATGCACGCACAAACGCACGCACGCACGCTCTTGGTCAGAGCAACGCGAATTGCGTGACCCTGCATGTGAGAACTGCAGGACCTGTGCACTGGTTGGAGTCTGACCCTGCGACTCTTCTCTGACCCTGGAGCTTCATCGACATCTGCTGAAGCTCAGCGGCTTTGTCCACGGTCAGCTTTAGCCACGCCCCTTTTATTTGCATGCAGAGGCAGACAAGCACAGTATCAACTGAACAGCCTCTTAAGATTACACCCGTCTCCCACCGGAGTCAATCACTCCCTGTGATTTCCAAATTGATTTTTTTCACCTCCTTCTTCTTCTCCTCCTCCTCCTCCTCCTCCGCTGGGTCGGCAGGACCATTAACCACATTTCAGAGGAGGCAATAACCTCGGCCAGGTAATCAATTAGAGGCGGATATCTGCAGGCTGTCGTTAATTGCGAGCATCGGAATGATGTTGGGGTTTTGTGGCCTTTGTTCTCGGCACAGACACAGATGGGTGGCAGGAGGTGTGACGCGGTGGAGCAGCACCAGTAGCCAGGTGGAGATTCAGACCTTATAACACATGCTTTTATTTTATTTATTTATTTTTATTTGGTTTTGTTTGTCTGTTTCTTTTTGTTTGTTTTTTTCCCCAAATGTCGATTGCCGTGATTCAAAAAACAAAAAAAACAAAACAAAAACAAAGTTTGGACTGAAAGGGAAATGTGAGAGTGAACTTTTTTTTAGTGTACAGTGTGTATATGAAGGAATTTGCTAGATTTGGCTTGGTTGTTATTGTTTGTACAGCAGCCACTTCAGTTTTGTATTAAGATAATGTTAACGGACAAAACTTAAGAAAGTAATCTTCCCAAAACCTCGACAGATCTGCATGAAATAACATGTTTAACCCTCTGTTTACAGCTTCCCATTGAAGCTGGTGCTTTTTTTGGACCTTCCCCATGTTTGAAAGGGCACAAAAACACAGCGGGCCAGAGGGCGGAGCCAACACTTGGCCAGTGATGTTGTCATTAGCCAGTAAGTCATATCAGTGCCACTCTGTGCCATTGCAAAGAGTTGATTTTTTTTGAGCATGCACTTTCTGAAAAGTAGAGCAAACATTGACTTTTCTCACTACTGAGCTGTCGACCGACAGGCTGGACAAGCAGATTAATGTAAGGATTGGTTGGGTGAATTTTACATAATCTGGGACTATTAAAGTGTCGCCAGCGCTGGAGCCACGACGCCGTCTCTCCCTGCCAATCTACTCGTGCCCACAGCCGCAGTGAATTCTGCATAACAGGACGACTTTGATGACTTTCTTGGTCTCTCCTCTGTGCACTTTATATCTGCTGGGAGACAATGACAGAGCAAGGCGTCCTGCAGAAAGGCTCCTTGTGCACCAGTAACTGCTTCTCACCGACCGTCAGCATCCATTTCATTGTCATACAGAAATGGCACCTGTCTGTTTTTTTTTTGTTTTGCTTCTGGATGTGGCGACGAGGGGTGGAGACAGGACAGGGGCGATAATGGCAAGTGAGACAACCAAGGTGAAAAAGATGGACGATCATAATGATGATGATGATGATGAGGAGGAGGAGGAGGATGATGATGATGATGATGAGGATGGCGCAGTGAAGGAATATTCAAAAAGGGGTCCTGAAAACAGATAAGGGAATGACAACTGCTGTGTGTGTGTGTGTGTGTGTGTGTGTGTGTGTGTGTGTGTGTGTGTGTGTGTGTGTGTGTGTGTGTGTGTGTGTGTGTGTGTGCGTGTGCATGTATGGGATAGAGAGAGCGCGAGAGAGACAGAGCGAGCCTCTGACAGGGACAATCAGTATCATTGTGCAGAGATTTGAATGAAAAACAGAGACACACAGAAAACATGAAGGATCCTGAAGAGTGAGGCAGTGAGCAGGAAAAGATGTGTGAAAAACAGAGACAAACTATCTTTGGAAGGTCCCACAAAGCATCAATTTCTTTTTTTTTTTTTTTTTTCTTTCTGTCTGATCTGTAGGCTTTTGGTGGACTCTGAGATGCTAGATGACAGATAATCAGTTCTGGAAATGCCCCTTTGTGGCATCAGATAGGGTTCTAATGTCCAGAACTAGTTTGCACATTCCAAAAACCTGGAGCGAGCTGCAGAAGTCAAACTTTGCTGAGCTGTCGACAGACAGACTGGAGACACAGATTATCGTCAGGAAACACTGGTCAGCTGAATTTTACATAATGTGGGACCATTAAAGTGTCGCCAACGCCCGAACCACAATGTCGTCCCTCGCCGCCTCCCTGACTATTCACTTTGCCTGCAGCCCTGCAGTGATGAGCCGGTGGTGTAGAGGCTCTGAGATGAATGGGTGGAGACTCCCTTCATCATTAATGTTATGCACGGTGGAAAAGTTGTAGGCCAGGAGCCTAAATTACGACTCTGGAGCGCTCCACCTTAATTTGCATTGAAATTCCCCCTCCGGTGTACTCTCTGCCTTTTTCCCCCATAAAATGAGTGCAGGTCACAGAGTTACCAGTTAGGAGGTGGTGGGGGGGAACTGCTCTCGGCCATTGAAATTTCCTTATGAGCGGTGCAAGGTCAATACATCTAATGTAGGCCAGCAGAAAATCTTCCCTTCCGCTGTCCATGTCTCCAACCTTCATCTTTTCCTTCCTTCCTTCCTTCCTTCCTCCCTTCCTTCCTTCCTTTCTTCATTTTATCTCTGTTTCCTACTCTTCCCGCTGATTTCTTCTCCCCTCCGTCTAGCTCTTCCTGTCTATGCAGGTCGGGTAAAACAGACAAGAGAGCATTGCTGGGGCATCCACAGGGACACGTGAGTCACATAATGAATGCAGACGGTGGGTAAAGATGTTGAAACAAATGGCGTAGCCTCAGGTCGTCCAGCCAACCTCTGTTTGGTGTCCGTGTGCAAATTTTGACCTTGCTGTATTTCCAGATTATTTTTTTTTTCAACGAAATCATTTCAAGTCCTCTGAATACATCTTTAACATGCCATAGAGCATTCAGCCATAACCCGTGGCTTTCCGCGACCCTTTTTCCAAAATTCGAAGAGCGACTACCTTTCAGACAGTGTTGTTCAATCTACTGATAGTGCTTCCTGCTAATTAGCTTTCTAATTACAGATTTATTGTATTAATCAAAGACTCATTCGGTCTTTAGCCTGAGCGCTTTCAAATGCATATCACACAAACTTAACAGTGTTGTGCACCGCATTTGCTGTCCGGGAGTCACAAAATCTCTGATTTCACAATGACGTGCAACTTGGAGCACATTGCTTCTACTCCAGCCAGTGTTCTCTGCAAAAATGAGTGGAGAGTCCAAGCAGCTCAGCCCCGCCCTGTTCCGCTCCATATATACCCTGCTGGGTCCCTTTTTAGTGACCCCGCCGAATCAGATTACACATAACAGGAAATTAAACGCTCGCGTCGTCCTGTAAATTTCAAAACACGCCACCATGTGCAGGCTTGCAGTTGTGTTGTCATTTAGCTTTCTGCGCTGTGTCCAGACAGTATGGTGCCGTCACACATATTTGGGCTTTGTTTGTTTATGAGATGCAATCAGTTCCTGCATTAAAGATTCAAGTGACGTGCTGATGTGTTGAGTCTTTTTTTTCTTTCTGAGAGATCATTCTGATGTAAAAATCCTATAATAAGACGCCATGCTAGTGGAACAGAGGCTACTGAAGTAATTATGATTCGGGCACGTCCGCTGACACAAAAAATCCTTCATCTTAAGCTGAAAATCTAAACTTTTACTTTTCTTGTTTCTGTAGTCTAACTGTTCTCCGCTTGTTGCTCAGAACTGCCAAATTAACCCAACCCCCATGATTTCTGGACTGCAGCCACATGATCTCACAATTCCTGTTCGAGCTTGTCGCTCTCCTGCGATCTCACAGCTCCGAAGCTGTAAAAAAATGGATCCAGTAGGTGTGGGTCTCGCACCATCAGTCGCCAGAGGAGGTGGGATACTGGGTTGAAACCTAAGTGAAGTGATACTGTGTATGTGTGTGTGTGTGTGTGTGTGTGTGTGTGTGTGCAGTCGTGCGCGCACACCTGACAGCATTTTTGCGATGCTGGCTGACTGGAGGGTCCGTACTGGCACAAACTCATCTTCTTTGGCTCGCCTCTCTGCCCTGATAAGACCTCAATTTCCCATCGCAGAGAAGAAGCAATAAAGGCAGAGGACGGCGCTGACACACGTTTACAAGCACACCACAGCCCGGATGATGAGCGCTGCCTGACCGCCTGTTCGTCGCCTCAATCTGGCGAGACCTTGCCGGCGTTGGAGCCTCTCTGATGGACCGAATTGCTACGTGGTTTGAGCGTAAAATAAACAGCTTTGCTCTTCGAGGGGGAAGAAATGTCAAACATTCGAGTTCATTGCCTCCGCAGACGCGTCTGAAATGAGACATATTGACCAGGAGATGTCCTGTTTGACTGTGTATTCCCTCGATTATGACTGTATTGGGACCAGGGATGAGAAGGGAAATTAAATTGGATCAAGTAGTGTCTGGATTCACTCTTCCCCCTCGGTGGACTGTTCCGCTGATCGTCACATTATTAGATAGGGAAGTTCAAAACCTTCCACCCATAAGCCGCAAGTTTCACTTCAACTGTTCCTGACGTGACTGGGCGAAATATAGCCATAACTTAAATCGCCATCGTCACGGTTGAAGAAGATGACTGTGGGGAGCCGCAGACGGAGACGTGAAACACAGTTTATGATCCTTTTCCCTCTCAGCTCGGCCATAAAAAGTGCAATAGAATTCAAAAGTTACTGCTGGAGAAAGTAAAAGCAGGTGCAAGCTCTTCTCCAGGAGTTATGCACCTTTAGGGGGAACAGTTGGTGCGAGTATTTGGTAGAATCATTTTTGATTTTTCCAGTTTAATCTGAGTTCATTTTATTGACTGCCTGAGAAAAAAGTTAATCTTTTTTTCAAGAGCAGCTTTTTCAAGACGCCAAGCTAAAAATCCCCGAACATGACCCAGTGGTGAAGGGAAGTGAGCTGCGTGATGAATTGCCTCCGTTTTTACAGTGTAATATACATGTTTTAATCTAAGCCCAATGCATCACTTAATAAAGAATATAATATATAATACGTGAACAGTAAAATCAATAGTTTGTGAAATAAGCATACAACTTTTAAACATTTAAAATGACAATAAACGGGTATTTCAATAGCTGGGTGAAATGCAGAGTAACGATCCGATACATGTTTGTTTTTTCGATAGCAATTGAAATAACCAAGTTCCAGACTATGGCCTTTGTCTATTACAGTTCAGCAAAAACAGTTTCTTCTTGCTTACCTTGACATAGAACATGTGAGCTGCTCTTTCAGAGGTTGGAAGGTTCTGAGGATTCTGCCTCAGAAAAGCATTAACACTGAAGGATCAATTTTTGACATGATGCGGCAGGTGTGTTGAAAGCCCTTGTCCACCCCCTGTGTGGCCTCACCTGTCTGATGGCGCACAGCAGCTTCCCGTAGCAGAAGACGATAACCAGGAACGGCAAGATCAGGCAGAAGACAAACAGGCAGATGATGTAGGATATGTTGTTGGCCGTCTTGGCCCTCCAGTCCACTGAGCAGGTTGTGCCGGGACCCTCGGGGCCGTAGCTGCTCCAGCCAAACAGTGGCGGCAGGGTCCAGATGAGGGAGTAGACCCAGGACAGGATGATGCCCAGAGAGATTTTGCAGTAGTTGGACGGGTCAGCCTCAGTTGGTGTCATCATGGTGCTGTAGCGCTCATAGGACAGGACGGCCAGGGAGATCAGGGACACGATTCCTGCAAGGCAGCGAGAGAAGGCAGCTGCATTTAAAGGTCCTACATTAAAAAAAATCTCCTTTTTCTGGCCTTTTGCAGTTTTCGGTAACCGTGTGCTAACAACTGATGTCGCAAAGGGCACCGATACCCAACCCAGGTTTTTGGCAACACCACCAGTCAGGTATTGGCTCTGCCTATCCCTGTCAACATATATATATATATACATATATATGTGTATACACACATATATATACATGCATATATATATATGTATATATATATATATATATATATATATATATATATATATATATATATATACATATATATATATATATATATATATATATATACATATATATATATATATATATATATATATATATATATACATATATACATATATATATATACATATATATATCTTTTTCACTTTAATATATATATTTTAAACAAGGATAAAGGTCACAAATTCTATTATAATACAATATAATTAAATACTATTTCCAGAAATATATACTGTTTCGCCAATATCTGTAGAGCTTTCCAGGGTGTAATTAGTTGTGGGACAACCTCTCCACAGCAGTCCAGGGATGAGAAATAAACGTCTTTCATACAAATCCCAAGATATGAAGCTTAGTTCTCTATCACAGAGACAAAGAGGAGCTTCATGGAGCTCCAACTGGGCCAGTCATGATCGGTTTGAAGATCAGCCACGGCTAAAGGTGCACCACCGTAAACTGCTGCAAAATCTCTCTTAACGAGCCCTATGGGGCTGGTCAGGGGTGAAACACACTCCGCCTGTTCTGTCTCTGCGTGACTGAAGAAACGAGCTGAAAACCAACACCAACAGTTTTGGAGAAGCCATCTTCTCCTTCCTTGTGTCTTTACCCGTCTCGGTTTCCCGCCGGCGCTGCAGGAGGGGTCTGCAGGTCGGCGCTCACTCTGACCCTGGCCACCCCGCTTTTATCCCGGGACGCTGTTTGCTTTGGAGCCATTATGATCCGGGGAGGCCATCGTTCACGCCCATTGATTTTCGCCGGCGGCAGAGCAGACCTTAACTGGACGCCCCCTCGAGAAGGCAGTTTAGGCTTTTTTTCCCCCTGAGGCGCTAAAGTCATGTCTACGCTCAGCGGGACAAACAGAGGACAGAGGTGAGGGAAAAAAACAACAACAACAGGGGCGAAACAAAAGTTCGAGACAGAAGTAGAGGATGGAAACAAGGTTTATTTGCCTTGAGAGATGACAGCAGTTTTGCGGAATGTTCCAGTGCATCTGCATCTGTGTCTGAAGCGATGCAAATTACGTCCTTCTGTTACTCGTTCCCCCTGCCCCAACACTACGTCCACATCAGTGTTAATTTCGTTGACGAAGACTATGACAAAAAATATTCGTCAACGAACCTTTTTCACGGACGAAAACTAAATAAAAACTAGATAAAAAGTCGGATAGACGACAAAGACTTTGACGAAATATAACTGACACTTTAGTCAACAAATAAAAACGAGACGAAAATGTCGGGCGGGACGAATGGAAAAGAGATCCAATCAGGACTACTCTTTTGTGGGACAAGTTGGGAAGAAATCCAATCAGAGCGAATCTCATTTTGAGGATAGGTTGATTTATGCGGAAGCAGCAGAGCCAATTAAAAAACGCACCGGAGCTCGCAAAGACAGAGCGCATAAAGACAAGAGAACATACCGACGAGAGCGCGAGCGCGCCATGCTCAGAAACATTATTTGATTAATTTGTTCTGTGTTCGCCCTTTTCTTGTGATATAGAAATGATCAGTATTTCTCCATTTCCTTCTTTGACCGCTAGATCGACTGCCTTTAACTTAAAAGCTGCATCATATGCAATTCTTCGTTTGTTTTCCATAATGAGGGTTTGTGCATGAAAACTTCCTTTGCGCAAACTGTCTTGCTCTCGTTCTGTATTTGGTTCCACTTTCGCTTTTGCTGTTCGCGCGAACTGCTTGTCTCACTCTTTCCCGAGCCCACCCAAAAATCCATAGTTGAGAAGGCCCCCTAGTGGCCGTTAGCTGTAAAAAACTGAAAAAAAAAAACAAAAAAAAAAAAACATAGATTAGCCGCACCGGGAAAAAAGTAGCGGTTTATAGTCCGGAAATTACGCTAGACTAAGACTAAAAGACTAAGACTAAAACTCTTATGATATTTAGTCGACTAAAACTAGACTAAGACTAAAAGATTTCAGATGACTAAAATATGACTAAAACTAAATGGTGTGTTATTCAAAAGACTAAGACTAAGACTAAATTAGAATTTACTGTCAAAATTAACACTGGTCCACATTCTCCCCCTTCACTGCACTGCGTTTGCTTTTGTTTTCATAAAAAAAAAAAAACATGGAATGACTCAGCAGCGCCTCTGTTACATTATGCTTCCGACTATGGTCCTGCTGCTGTTTGGAGGGGAAACAAGAGAGCTGTGACCTCCAGGTTTAGTCACGCATGCACATTTTTTTCAAAGTCCCTTGTAAAAACCAGCTCGATATCAAACTCTGGTAGTTGGAATGAGTCTAAAAAAACTGAATTTATAACTTTCTTATGCTTGAGGGATAAGGAAATGGTGGTTAAAATGCTTTTAACGCTGGTCACAGTTCAGCCATTCACCATCTACTACAAACTAGTAACCACAGTGGAGGCTTTGGTTCCATTTTATATCACCAGTAAACAAACGACAAACATGTGTTCAGGCCACACATTATAATTTTCTTCAGAAAAAGAGCAACAATACAGCCATAAATGGACAATGCAGACAGACAAACAGCACTGATCATATCTGGCCAACACCAGAAGCACTGTTCAGTCGCTGCTTAGGGTTTTTATTAGTATTCATCAATATTTGAGACGAACAACAGGAGAAGTACATTCCGTGGTTGGAATATAATCCAACTGTTGGAACCCTGTTTGTTATAAAATCTTGTCTATCTCAAATGTCCCATGTTCTGTATTCCAGCCAAGTCCAAAAGCTTGATTAACAGCTCTTCTCTTTGACTCTCACACAAAGGCATTAAAAAAAAATCATCTTGTCACGAGTCTTCAGCCCTGCGGCCCTACAACAGATTCTCAATAATGTTTATCTCGACTTTTCAGCGGATCAGACCAAATCTTCACCCTCTTGTCAGACACACTTCCTCCTCTTCCCATGACATTATGCACAAAAAACGCAATTTTCTTTATTCGCCTTAAGTTGGTGTCGCAATGGAGTGACACCTGCACATCTCATCTGACTTCCACCATTTAGCCATTGAGGCTCGTCCTCCCAAAAATCAAATGCCCTCTGATGTGATCTTATGAGGAATTGAAAAAAAAAAAGGAGAGGGATGATCTTTGTTCGGCATGTGTTTTTTCTCTGCTGTCTACTGCTGGAGCAGTGTGTGGTTGTGCACTGATCTCCTCGCTGCTTCCAGGGATGCGGGGAAAGACTCTTTGAATGGAAAACTGGGGATGGAATTCAGATGTGTTTGCGCTACAAATCAGGTCTCTGTGTTTCATGTCAGTGATGGCAGGCGCTGCAAGGAAGACTTAAAGACTCTGCGGGGTGGGGAGCTGCTTTCAGCACAGATCACTTGGAAACATGGAATTTTTTTCCCCTTGTCTCGGCTTGGTTTGGTGAAAGCATTTGACCGCCATTGGGATTTGGCAGTTTCCGTGATTGCGTAATTCAAGATGAAATCTCAATCTTCAGCAACAAACATCTCAGTCTTGGCAGCGATTTGACTGAAACAAGCAATGGAGAAGCAAGATGGTGCCCCTGCGCTTGGCTGGCCGTCTTCCTCTGCTGAATGTGCTGCTGTTAACTTTGCTTTTGCTGCTTGTTATACGGAATGTGTCGCCGCTGCTGGTGTATGATCGTCTGCCACTTCTTAACATTCGGGACTCTTTGGAAAAACTGCCGATCTGTGGCTCTGACGGCCGCTCAGAGTCACCACCGCCTTTCATGAGGTCCATACTGCCACATCTACAGCATCTTTCCTGCTGGTTGCCTCGCAACAGTCACCGCAGAAGACGCGGAAAGCGGGGTGTAATCTTCGTCAGACTGAAAACCTACCTGGCTGCGTGCAGCTACAATCACCGCCGTCTATTAGCTCAGCTCAGCTACTTCACACAGCACTAATCAACACTCTTAGACTTTTATCCTGAATGATTTTTTTACGACACACAATCTGGATTTCCTCCTTCTGACAGAGACCTGGTTAAAGCCAGATAAATGCAGCACCTTCTCGGAGCTCCTCCCACCCGGCTGTTGTTTCTTCAGCACCCCGCGAGCCACTGGTCGTGGTGGTGGTGATCTGGCTGCTGTATTCGTAGAGCTTCAAGTGCAGGATAGTAGCTGCTAATAATTATTCTAGCTTTGAATCGCAGTTATTTGTGATCAACCTATCTTCCCCCGTTTTATGTGCCACAGTGTATCACCCCAGAATTTTTTATCAGAGTTTATCCAAAATTTGATAGAGTATTAATTTGTGGGGATTTTAATATTCATGTTTGCTGTTCTGCGAATCAATTGGTAATGAGTTTAAAGGCCTATTGGACTCATTTGGCCTTACTCAGTCTGTCAATGCACCAACACATGAGCATGGGTACACTCTGGATTTGGTCATTTCTCTCAGCCTCTCAATTTCCCTTAGAGATATAGTGGACACTGCCATTTCAGACCACCTACCTCTTGTTTTCAACGCATCTTTACTCCTTCAACAGCCACAGAATTTGCTGTTGCTTTCAGGGACTCTTAACTGCATGCTGATTCCAGGCTGGTTTCTCCTCTCTGTCCAGACAGGCTACTATCTACACTCAACTCAACTTGTTCTGCTATTCTGGATTCTGTTGCCCCTTTTCGGCTAAAAAGGACCAAAACCAAGGTTGACCCCTGGTTGAATGACCACACCCGCCTGCTCAGGCAACAATGCAGGCAGGCTGAGCGGCGATGGAAAAAGGACAAGCTACATGTTTACCTGGGCTGGCTGAGGGACTGTTTGGCTGCTTATCAGAAAGCACTAAAGGAGACCAAGTTGAAATATCTGACCTCCATCATAGCCAACAGTTCCAACAATCCAAGGCAACTATTTAATACAATCAACTCTGTTATCAACCCATGTCCTACAGTTCTGTCTCATGCATCCCCCACAACCTGCAAAGAGTTTGACACTTTCTTCACCAACAAAGTGTCATCTGTCAGGCAGAACATCTTTCACATGGCTGTGTCCCCTGATGATATGTGGGATCCTCCCGAACGCTCTGCTGTTTTCGAGCGTTTTGAATCAATTTCCCTATCATCTCTTACGGACGTAGTTAGTGGCATGAAACCCACTAACTGTCCCTCAGATACAATCCCGGCTTGGTTTTTGAAGGAGGTTTTTAGTTCCCTTGGGTCGAGTCTGCTGGTTTTTATTAATTACTACCTTAGTTCGGGGTCTTTCCCAGATGCCTTCAAACATGCTGTGGTTAGGCCTCTTCTTAAAAAACCAAACCTTGACCCCTCTGTACTGTCCAATTTTAGGCCCGTCTCCCACTTGCCTTTTCTCTCCAAAGTTTTAGAAAAAGTTGTTTTAACTCAATTGCAGATATTTTTAGACATTAATTCCCTCTTTGACAAGTTTCAGTCTAGCTTTAGATCCCAGCATAGCACTGAGTCAGCACTAATAAAAGTGCACAATGATATTGCCCTATCTGTGGATGCTGGAAACCCTGTTGTGTTAGTACTGCTGGACCTTACAGCAGCTTTTGATACAGTCGACCATGCAGTTGTTGTATCACGCCTAGAGCGTTACGTAGGCATCCGCGGCACTGCACTTCAATGGTTTAGGTCATATCTCTCTTCATATGCTCCTCTCTCTTGCGGGGTGCCGCAGGGCTTGGTTCTCGGGCCAATCCTGTTCTCTCTATTTGCTACCTATTGGATCAATTTTGAAAAAACACAATGTGTCTTTTAATTTTTATGCTGATGATTTGCAGTTATACTTGCCCATGAGGCCCAATGATAGCTCTACCCTCACCAAGCTAATGGACTGTATCAATGATGGAAAACAGTGGTTGGCACAGATGTTTTTAAATCCAACTCTCGTACTCTAGCCCCCTTTTTTCAGACAAGTGAAGAATCTTGGGGTAACGTTCGACAACGGTCTTTGACAAACAGTTAAGTTCTGTTGTAAAAGCCAGCTTTTTCCAGCTCTGCCTTTTGGCCAAAGTGAAGCCTTTTCTTAGTCTGTAGGACCTTGAGAAAGCAATTCATGCTTTTATTAGTTCTAGACTAGACTACTGTCATGCACTTTATGCTGGCCTCCCCAAATCTTCTATTTCACGTCCCCAACTTGTCCAGAACGCTGCAGCCTGATTTTTAACGGACACATCTAGACGTGAACACATTACCCCTGTGCTATTATCTCTCCACTGGCTTCCAGTTAATTTTAGAATTGATTTTAAGCTTTTGTTGTTTGTTTTTTAATGCCATTAATGGCAGGTCTCCCTCTTACTTGTCAGAGATTTTAATGTTTCGCAATCATGGCAGGGCCTTGTGTTCTTCGGGTCAGCTGCTGCTTGAGGTCCCAAGGTCGAGATTGAAACAGAGGGGTGATCGTTGTTTTACTGTT
The DNA here is from genome assembly GCF_046127955.1 of Nelusetta ayraudi. NCBI lineage: Eukaryota > Metazoa > Chordata > Actinopteri > Tetraodontiformes > Monacanthidae > Nelusetta > Nelusetta ayraudi. The sequence continues at coordinate 9,998,054 of NW_027466061.1, forward strand.
GCTGCTTCCAGGCTGTGGAACAGTCTTCCTTCTGACATCCGCACCATTACTGAGCCCAGCCTTTTTAAATCCAGGTTGAAGACCCACTTTTTAAGGCCCTGTTTGCACTTGGTCACTTGCAAATGTTTTTGGGGATCGTATCACGAAGTACGCATCTTGAATCTGTTGCACAATCTGTTCGCACATAGCATTAACATGCATCTCGAGCGTGCCACTTGTGATCGCATTAGTGCATTTTTAACCACTAGGGGCAGTAAAGCGCAAACTATGGCTAGTTTCACATGAAAACGAATAAGAATCAACTTCCTGTTTGCGGACTATATCAAGTCACTGGTTTTAATTCTACTGCGGCTCGTGCGTATGGATCCGAACGAGGAGTAACGACTGGTGGGACAGAGTGGTGACGACTTTATTTTCGGATCAACAGTGGCTGGAAATTTTTCGGATGCAACGTCGCACATGTAATCTCATATGTGGGAAACTGCGACCGCTGCTCCACTGACAAAATACGCTAATGCAGAATGAAATTTATTAGCATCCTAATAAAAGAGTCTAACAAAAATGATTTGTTTTCGCTTCTTGTTTGTAACTTTATAATGACAACGCAAGGAGGTGGGGCGCCGACCAAGTACGTACACGGGAGAGGTGAGTGGAGTAGGCGATCGTTAATGTGGACTGAGCTCGCATTCTGTTCACACGTCCGTGAGGAATGCTATGCTATGCGAAGCGTCGAAACCACCTCCCCGAGGTGGTTTGAGTGATCGGATGACAATATGGATTTGGACTGTTTCCACTTGATGACTTCATGTGATTTTTGCCGATCGGAATACGAAAAATGCTTGAAATTACCAAGTGCAAACAGGGCCTTAGACTGGCATTCACCTCTGACTAGGGTAGCCCGGTGTTCATGTGTGCCTATTTTATCTGTTCAGGTTTTATTTATTTATTTTAAACACGTCTTCCAGCATTGTGACACTCCCCCGTGTTTTATATTTTGTGTCAAGGCATTGGTTTTGTGGCGCAGTGGTTAGCGCTTCCACCTCACAGCAAGAAGGTTGTGGGTTCAATTCCGGGCCTGGGACCTTTCTGTGTGGAGTTTGCATGTTCTCCCTGTGTCTGCGTGGGTTCTCTCTGGGTTCTCCGGCTTCCTCCCACACTCCAAAAACATGCATGTGAGGTCAATTGAACATTATAAATTGTCCGTAGGTGTGAGTGTGAGTGTGAATGGTTGTCTGTCTCTATGTGGCCCTGCGATGAACTGGCAACTTGTCCAGGGTGTCCCCTGCCTTCGCCCTAAGACAGCTGGGATAGGCTCCAGCAGACCCCTGTGACCCTGAACTCGGGACTAAGCGGGTCTGGAAAATGAATGAATGAGTTTTTCCTTTGTTGTACAGCACTTTGAGCTTTTTTGGCTATTTTAAAGGGCTATAGAAATAAATTTGAATTGAATTGAATTGAAACTGTGTTTTCAGGAGATGGAGAAGGATATGTCCGTCTGAGGAGAACATTCTTGGAGCTGATGGTTGGAACCAGCAAACACTCTGTGAGTTGGAGCTGGAGACAGAGACTTGATTTTTATTTGCCCACTTTTACCCACAATTCAAAGCACTGCCAGGTCCATGCCAGGCAGCGCTAGTTGGGGACAGTCGACAAGGCAAGTTAGAGCAGAAATGTGTTGGTGTGTGACAAGGAACGGACTCCGATCGGTGAAGTGTGCGAGGCCAAGAGTCTTTGTTGGAAAAAAATGGTGGAACTGAGTTGCCGTCATGTGATTGGCCGATTAGATAATGGTGATAGTAAGCTGGCGAAAACTTGGCTTAATGAAGCGGCCGATGGGTGCACGTGTTTCCTGTCATCGAGAGTTGCTCCAGGCCTGATCCATGCTAGTGTGTGTGTATGTGTGTGTGTGTGTGTGTGTGTGTGCGGAGGAGAGCAGCGTGAAAATCAGCTGCACACAGTTAATCCACTGTTGGCTCCATCCGCTGACGGTGTGCAGGCGGCATAGAGGGTGTGCAGTTGAAGTGCAAAGTGCTCGACTGCTTCCGCCCAGTGAAATGGGAAAACAAAGACAAAAGATGCAAAGATGCAGCTGGGGCGGCAGGAGAAGCAGCGGAGACATGGCGGCGCTAATGGCAAAGAAAGAAAGAGGAGTGCGGGTGTTTGTGCGAATAGTGTTGAAAATTGTGCTCTGGGCATAAAATCAAAGCGGCGGAACTTTGGCTGTTGAGACATTTTGAAATCAAAGGAAGCAAGGGATGGAGGTTTGGAGGGGTGTGGGGCACCAACTGGAAAAATGGAAATCGATGTTAAAGAAAAAAGAAAGAAAGAAAGAAAAATCAAGGCGGGAGCACAAAGTGGCAAAGTCGAGCCGACAATGGCTGCTGTCATCCTGCGGTGACACTCTCTAATTTGAAGGAGCAGCGATCACTGGAGACGAGACGCGGTGCCGTGGCGGCGAGCTGCACCATTCATCCAAACAATCAATTTCACTTTTTCCTGCTCCTGCCGCTCCTGACCCTCCCTCACTCTTTTCTTTTGACTCCGCCTTTAATGAGCCCATTGTGGAGTTACTCATCCATAACTGACGGAGGCTATAACGACGTCTGCCAGCGCGAGCGCACACACACACACGCAGCCCCTCGATCTCTCTTTCCACCGTCAGCTCCGCTCACAGGGGCCAAAGTCCTGTCAGAAGGATTTTAATAAATTGTCTCCTTGTGGATGTGCGCCATGACACAACTTGAAGACAGCGCTTAATCTCCGCACAACACCGCCTCTGGAGCGGGTGAGGGTGGGTAAAAAAAAAAAAAAAAGGCAGCTGATAACAATCAAGGATACATTCAGATGCCGAGCGGTGCCTCTGAGATGCGCCGGTAACCAACTAATGCTGTTTGGTGGCGTCTTGTCCCACAGGAAGGAGGCAGCGGCGCTCGTGATTCTGTGCTTAAGTTTTAGGAGTTTTGACAGATTTGAGAGATTCTTTGAGACATTTTTTTTCTAAAGCAAGAGTGCAGTCAGACAGTCAGTCCTGGGTGAAGTTTTGTGAAGGTTCTTGGAAGTGGATCAGGCAAATTGGGGAAGCCGGTGGCAAATAACATGAAGGCTTCAGACTTTTGTGAGTTAAAGGATAAGTGAAACTGAAATTTCCCCTATTTACTATTGAACTGCATGTCAGTGGAGCTGTTGGCTTTTTCTTAAGCACATCACTGTGGTAAAGAATTCTGGCTCCAGAAACCAATAGACTTAAGTCCAAGGACTCTAGTGTCGAAGAAGAAGAAGAAGAAGAAGAAGAAGAAGAAGAAGAAGAAGAAGAAGAAGAAGAAGACATTTCTTCACAGGGAAGAATTGACAGTGCACTTTGTTTCAAAATGATGATTTCAGCCAAATTATCATCTGTAGCTTCTAAGACGAAAGCTATTTAGACTCCAGGAGAAATATTTTTGCATTATTTCGTTTTTTTCAAACATGATTGACAAGTGTTCCTCGGCTTCTTATCAGTTTTGTTTTTTGTTTGTTTTTTGAGGTTGGAGTTCTTGGCAAAATAATAATCAATAATCAGTCAAATCTGTTGTGTCGCAGGCAGCTGGGGACACGCGATACCGAGTCTTTGACTCCAACAGACTTCAACTGGCCGGAATTACTCATCTCCGCATAGCCTCCGTGAGCATCAGGTTTAGCAAGTTCCAGTTTAATGTAAACTTCCCCTTGTTGCTTCCTGGGACAGATTACTTTTAATTTCCCCTCCCCAGTTGCTCAACATCGGTTTTGACCTACAAGCAGGCGGCTTAGACGGGGATAATCCCGCTCCGGATAAGGACTGAAATGCCTGAAATCTTTATTTACAACAGGTGTTTAAAGCTGCAGTGTTCAGTTTGCCAGGGATTTGTCTGCGGTCACTTTAGGGAAGGCTTAAGACATGAGGAGATTAGAGGCGCTGGAGTGTGCGATAGAGAAGCCTTTGAGCAAGATTTATGAGCCCTTTTACGAAAACTTCATCAGAGCGAAGCGGCCGAGGCAACTGACTCCACTGTGCACGCCGCCGCCGTCATCAGGCAGCTGTAAAGTCAGATTGGGGGACTGCTAAATATTTTATCAAATCCATTCACAAAGTCGGCACATCATCCAATTCCAATATGAACCTTAGAAATTCATTTCGATATGACACTGACCTCCGAATGTAAGTGGCTATGATTAATTCATGCCAGCCTGTATTGCTTTAAGGAAAGGGGCGGAAAGGCAGCCAAGTGAAAACACAATCAAATATGGATGTGTAACTAAAGCGCATCAGTTGTCATTTGTTTTGACAAATAGACTTTTTTTTTTTTTTATCAATTCAGATGATTCTGCGGCTGATTCGCAGCTGCTGACACCGGCTCTCCTCGCCGCTCAGATCACTGCAAACTTGTCAGAGTGAACGCAGAGAGGTGGAATCAATCCCAACACAACATGACAGCCGATCTGATGCGATGAAGTGACAACAGGTCCAAAGGAAATGTTGATTTTGACTGCGAGCACTGGCAATAGACAGCGTGCTGGCGTTAAAGAGAGTGAAGCAATTACCAGCAGCTCCTAGACCCAACTTTCAAGGCTGCCTGGCCTTAGAAGAATAAGAAGTGTGGACGGCTGGCGGAACTTTTAGAGCAATTAGTGAGAGACCTCAGACTGGAGTCAAGACAGGGCCCTTTGAAAGCATTATTGCAGAGGACTTGGCCTGCATTTAGGCAACTGTCACTCGCACATTTTCTCTCTTTTGCAACTCTGACCAACAAGACACGAACAGTCGCCATTGTTACAGGTGCAGCTTGTGCTTGTCTGGCACAACTGCAGATGTGTGAGTTCTCATCAACACACACACACACACACACACACACACACACACACACACACACACACACACACACACACACAACCAAGCAAAAGCAAGCACCAGCGGCGGATTTTCAGGCTTGCGGCTAAACATGAGAGTGCACCTGCTTGGTGGCACGTGCTCCATGCGTGCTCAACGACCGCGTCCCCTCCGCGGGCAGCAGCTTGCTTGACGGCCATTCATTTCATTTCAGCTTCAGGCGGGGTGTCGAGCATCCAGCGACCACACCGGCAGGTCGGACAAATTAAGGGAGGGAAAGGGAGGAGAGAGAAAAAAAATCCCTTCTCCGGAAAAACCACCCAGACTGAGAGGTTTACATATGAACGCTCAGCTTCAAAAACAATCCCTCCCCCACTGGACTTTATGTGATCATATGGCCACAGCCGTGCGCGCCAGCATAAACGTGCGGCTTTTGGATTCCAGTGAGTCATGCCGCGGAGATAATGAGCGTTGAGGGATCGCGCAGGCACTCAGTGCGACCGCAATCTGTCGGCTCGCCCCCCGTAATTATCTGACAACTGCAAAGCGAAGGCAGATCCACCGAGACGCGGTCTGCACGTCTACCGGGAATCTGCAAGGTGGGCAGGATGCTGAGGCGTGCAAACCTATGTTGTTTTTTCTCTGTGGGGGGGGACTAAAGGCTGAAACGTTTCCGACTTATTATCGATTAAGTTTATCACCGTGATTAAAACCGTACAGTGCCACAACATTCTAGTCATTCAATCCGCACTGAATCTGTCTCTCAAAGTTTAAAACGTGCTAATACGAGCAATGGCATGCGTAAAGACTGGCGAACATCCTGCTTCGGCTACATCACCCTCAAAATCCCCAGCATCCGGAACTGATCTGCAGCTATTCCTATTGCGTAGTACTTCCTTCCGTGCGACCACGTCCGACATGCATCAAAAAGATAAATAAATCCATCCACACCTGCAGCAGCAGCAAAGACGCCGCCGTCTGTTCTACTCACCGAAGAGCGAGTTGGCGAAGCCGTACCACACGCAGCCGCTCTCGCCAATGAGCCAGCGACCCTGCGTGCTCGCCGCGAAACTGAACGGAGTCCCCAGTACGCACACCAGCAGGTCGCTGACGGAGATGTTGACCAGAAGCAGGTTGATGGGCGAGCGCAGCATCTTGTAGCGGCAGAAGAGCACCAGCACCAGCAGGTTGTTGACCAGTCCTAAGATGCCGATGAAGCCCAGGCACACGGCCACCACCAGGTTCCCCGTCGGACTCAGGGTGCTCCGCAGCGAGCCACCCCTCAGGTGTCCTTCCGCGGCTCCGGCGCACACGGCGCTGTTTGCCCCCGCCGCCGCGCAGCCGCTCAGGCTCACGTTGGACACGATCATCGCGCTCCGGTGTCACGGCTGTGGCGCACCGGGGCGGCCACGGTGCTCTGAGCGCCACTTAATGTGCCCTTGGCATCCCCCCCCTCCGTCCGTTCGTGTGTGTGTGTGTGTGTGTGTGTGTGTGTGTGTGTGTGTGTGTGTGTGTGTGTGTGTGTGTGTGTGTGTGTGTGTGTGCGCGCGCGCGCGTGGAAAAACTGATAAAGACAATCTGTCGCTCTAAGCAACACCTGTTGCTGTGAAATAAATGTGGAGTGCTATGTGTGTGCGTTGGTGAAAAGTTTGTTGTGGGTGTTTAAAGGTGGTCGGGAGAGGGTGTGGATTGGTATGGGGAGGTGGGTAGTTTTAGAGGGGGGTAGAAAATGAAGGGAAGAAAAGTTTGGCCGCTCTTTGCTCTTTGCTCCAGCGATGCGCGCTGCTCGCAGAGTCGCAGCCGAATCCGAAACGGACGCGGCGCCTCCACGTCCGTGTTTAAATCGCCATAACGGCAGCGGTGCATGCGTGGTGGGAGGGGGGGTCAGGTGGGCGGGGCGGCCGCGGTTCGACAGGCGAGTCTCAGGAAACCGGTCCGTCATCATCACAGGAATCATCATCGTCGTCGTCGTCCGCATCCTCATCTTCCTCCTCCCCGTCGTCACCATGTGGCTCAGTGGCAACGTCGCGTTCAAATCACGAGCTGTGCTGATTCCAAGTAGTCTCTCTCTCTCTCTCTCTCTCTCTCTCTCTCTCTCTCTCTCTCTCTCTCTCTCTCTCTGTCTGTCACTCTCTCTCGCTTTTCTCTCTCTCTGCTGTACAAGCGCGTGTGCGTCCGCTGTCCATGGTGCTGAAGGCAGAACAAACATGAGCACTCAATGCTGCTGATGATGAGCAGACGAAGATTTGCCTTTCATTCTGTTCTCAAAATACAGTATTGATCTTAATGTTTTTCCTGATTGAGAACAAGACTTGACACTAAATCACATGCTTGCTGGTGTGGTGAACCTTTAGTTTGATAACATTATAGTTAATGTAAAGCATGTCCCTCATTATCTCACATTTATGTCATAGCTTACCACATTCACCTTATCAATATCAGTTTTTCTTTCAAACGATGTGTCTCCAGTTTGCCAGTGTTGGCTCCGCCCTCTCCGACTGTGCTATTTTTGTCCACTTTCAAACTAGTTGATCAGTTTTAGCAGGTCAGTAAGGACAGTAATTTATTGAGTTGTTAGTTGTTAGATAATTAGGGCAAAACACTCTGATGAAGTCTTGAATGTGATAAAAAAAAAAAAAAAAAAAAAAAAAAAGAAGAGGATGGGAAATTTTGAGGGGATCATTTGCAAATAAATCTTTGCATTTTTGCTCTAATTCTGCTTCTTTTTTTTTTATAGTATTCAGAAATCAAACTTTTTGCCACAGGGTTTATTAACCAAATAACTTAATTTATTAGTGCCATATAACCTGCTCTTAATGAGTTTCCGATTTTGTAGAGATGAACAACTCTCTACATTAGCCGACGCAAAAGGCAATTATTCTTTGAAAATACACCTTTTACCTTCACAGCATTTTCTATATATTCTACTCCCCGCTCAGGGTGGCAGCAAATAACCTAATGAAAAAGAAGTGTGCGGTTCCTCGTGGAAAAGCCTCGCTGCCCTCTTGATCCTTTTCCGTGGAATGTGTCTGCGTTCTTGGGAGACTGACAACAAAGCGTTGTGGCCACATTGTTTTCCATCTTGTAAACCGCCAAAGTGTAGACAGAGTGGGTCACTGAGTCATCTATTCATGTGAGACCCCTTTACAAAGGTTTGATATTAAATACATCAAAAGACTCTGACCTCTCTTTATTGCAGGTTATTCCACCAACAGGACTTGAGAGGGTCAACCGGTAAAGATTTGGCTAATTGACACCATTTCAAGTGAATGTCAAGAATTCCAATGTGCCTTGCTTTCGGCTGAGGGATGTTGATGAGCTCATTTTGGAGCACAATGTGCAATCAGCAGTAAATTTGTCTCCCAAACCCCCTTATGCTTGGATACATAAGGGCTCTTGTTCTGCAGAGGAAATCATTTTAAGTTGTTTTTCCAATCTACCTTGGGCTCTTTTTCATTTCTGTCACAGTTAATTGTGTAAATTTAATCATTATTCCTCTCACCTGTCAAAACTGAGAACTTCTTTTTCCAGAGACGACAGGCTGGAATAATGAAGAACAGCAAAATTCTAAAGCGACTCATTGGCTCCGTGCGCATTATTCACTTACAGGTTGAGAGATGGAAGTCAGGTCTTGTTTTGGGAGACATGCTACAGAAAAAGAAAAGGGGGGGGGGAGACGTATTCGGGCGAAATTAATAAGGTCTGACGGAGGACTGACATAGTCTATTTTCTACCATATGCTTATCTATCATAGCTCGCTGACAGCTACAGTGCTTACTCATGGTACTTTAAATATTATTTATTTATTTATTTATTTTAGGGAGGAACAGCAAGTCCCATTTTGAATGGGGAGCAGCAATTTTCAAATCATCATTGGATTGGTTTTTAAAGGCAGACCGTGTAACTTTTAAATTGATCTATTGATATGAAATGGAATATAAAGTACATATCTGGTTTGTGTGAAATAGTCAAAAACAATAAACAACTGTTGCGCTAATCCCTGGCATTCATACCTAGATAGAGATTGGATCCTCTAGTAGGGGAGGAGCCCACGTCGGGCCACAGTGTTCTTAAAGCTGAATGTGAACCAGAATCTTAGTTCAGTCAGGGTGTTGTGATTTTGCCCTGACACAGCTGAGCTGGGGCATCTCCTCATACACCAGGTAATGTGTCCCTCCAGCGACAGCCACCTCCATCCAACAGAAATAGAAGTCCTGCACCTTTTTTTGCAGAGGCTTCATAAGATCAGAGCTGTGATGTACAAACTTTTATTTGTACAGCGCTAAATCAAATCCAAAGGCACACCAAAGGGCTTTCTACAATCAAAAAAAAAAGTGAGATGAAATGTGAGATCAGAAAACAGAAGTTAAAGTCCTCATGGTCTGCAATGTGCTTTACTACCAATAGATGGTGCTAAATGTCACATGCCACGCCTTTAATACACAGTTAGTGTGCTCTCTTGTGATTTCCCCAGAAGGCAATTGGTCCATGGCAGGTTCAGCTCCCAGAAGTTCCCATCGCTTTTTGGTGTGTGTGTGTGTGTGTGTGTGTGTGTGTGTGTGAGTACATGCACCTCTGCAACACTTGCATGCTGCAGCGCAGACGTTTACAATATGATGCACCCAGGGGAAGGTTAAGGAAAAAATAAGGAAAGAAAAGCGCAGGTTCAGAATGTCAGCAATTAGCTGGTAATTAAACACAAATCCTTGTGGTGAAGTGCTGGCATTTGGTGTTGGAGCAGCACTTAATTTGAAGGGGTAGGGGGAGTTTTAGGGTAGGGGCGGGGGCAGGAAATGGGCTCCCCGCAGCACTTTGCCCCGCAGCACCGCAGACAGGGACGGTGGGTTCGTGGCCATGATCCCAACCCACCGAGCGGCCGCTTTGTCACTCTGAGGAGAGGCAATTACCCACCAAAACTGTACACTGACATTTACTCTGACATCTTCCACAAGCGGCCTCACCTGTAATTGGGTTGGATTAAGACACTTGGGCTCTATTGTGAAAACCGCCGACGTTTAATCATAACAGTGGGAGCAGGCCGTTGGTATTTAGCCGAGTTTGCGAGTCAGCACCGTGGAATGTAAAGTACATGGAGGGTGAGAAGGTTGAGAGCGAGAATACGGTTTTCGCGCTTATAATGCCATGTAGTCGTAATTGTTCTAAGGTTTTGCCATCAAATTCATTTAGCTCAGTACCAGGCGCGGTGCCAAAGCCGCACTTCCTGGTCCCCTGACAGAAGATGGATGAAGCCTTTGTTTTATCGAGCGCCATAACTGTTACGCAAGAGGGTTTTGTTCACCTGCATTGAGCATTCCCTGTCCTGAGACTGTCCTGCCTTTACAGATCACCTGTTCACCACCATTTCTGGTTGAACTGGTGATCCAGTTCAACCAGAAACCAAGTCAGTCGACAGACCCCATTCTGCTTTGCCTATAAATACTCAATGGTACCTCACAAAAAAAAGACAACATCAAAGGAAAGCCCTTCAGCTGCTTTCCCAATCAGGCAGATGTATTGTCTCACAGACCATCTGCCTTTAAAAAACACTTTGACGAGAGCCAGTCATGTTACTGGTGAGCTCCGTGTGACTTTTCATCCGGCACGTAGGGCAGAACGTTTTCCAAATGTGTTCATCCAATTATACTGGTAAAGAGTCATTGGAAAGGGTGAGGAAACACTATGATGGATGTGCATGTTTTCACTGCACAACCTAAAGGATTCAGCCTCTGTGCTGAAGGTTACTCTCCACTTCACTCCAGTCTCTGTGTAATTCCACAGATTATCCAATTTCCTCTCTTGGATCAGCTCAATACCAGGCCAGAAATTGGTGCCTTTGATTTGTTTGTTCAGCCTCACAGAAGAAGAAAAAAAGATGGCCAAGGCCTTGGTACTTTGTTTGTGTTGACAATATTCCCAAAGGATCCGCAACTCAGGCTGACAGTGTCACTGGGAAATCGCGGCCCTGCATCCAAAACATCCCTGCGCTGGTACAGTACGGCGGGAATCTTTGTATGTGGGCAGCCCAGGGGCTGCCGTATTGTCGGGGGCTGAAAACATGATGGTATCTCAGCAAGAGCAGGAGTGAGCAGCTGAGAGGGAGGGAGCAGCCGTCAGCGCAGGAACGAAAGGTCAACAAATACAAGAGAGTTCAGCGCAGATTCAAGGAGTTTGGTACATCTGCTACACGTTTTGTTTTTCCTCTGCAGCAAAAATGTTTCTCCCCAATCCCCATCACCTTTTCGATTTGTTTCGCCTTCTTCCTCTTCCAACACACCACCACCACCACCACCACCAATCCTCCACATCCCCACATGATTTCCTTCATCACTGCTGCCCTCCCTTCCGACACCGACCTTGGCTGAGTGGCCACTCATGCTCCGCAACTTAATATGCCCCTGACTTAAAGAGGCGCTGGGATGAGCTACGGCACCATGGATCATATAGATTTATTGTTCGCAGTTCTAATACTAGGGGTCTGCCAATGCGACACACACACACAGACACTCTATCTGGACACATGTGTCACTCGAGTGCCATGCTTCTAATGCCTGAGCACCACCTGTCTTCCCACCATGCAAGATGTGAGAATATATAACTGGGATGACGGCGGCCAGGGAGAAGGGATGCTGAGGAAAAGCTGCCCGACAGCGCAGTAAGGCTGCAGACTGACAGGTGTCAAGTCGGATGTTGGGGCCACCTGCAGCTTGACGTGCAGAACATCCAAGTATCTCTGAATCACAAGGCGCAAAAAGACAGAATAGAATACAAGTCGTCAATCGCACTCTTTGGAAAGTGAATTAATTAAACAATTCAGTTTCCACGCTGCTGAAGGAAAACCCAAAGCTTGGACACTGCAGTTTGTCAGATTTTCTCAGTGTCTTAAGGCTCCCACAGACATCACAATTTATGCCCTCTTCTACAATCATTGAATGTCACACTGTGCAAAATGGATTCTCATAAACTTTGGTGAGAAATCAAATTTGAATTTTTTTATCAGGCTCTACAATGACTGTTCACTAAATCAAAGCTACGACGGTAAACTTGGCATGTGTATTTTACACAGAGTTGGAGGTACATAGTCATTGGCTTCTGCTAGCAATTAGCATTAACGCTACAAGCATTTAAACGATCGCGTAACTGTAACAGATATTTATCGCAAAGCTGAGATGACAGTACAATATTGATCAATTGCTCTTACATTTCTATTGGTTGGCTAGTAGTTGTTGGTCGTCCAGCTGTCACATTGGGACACATCGAAACAAGACTGTGACGTTGTCAGACCCCAATTTTTGAGCCAAAACCACTGACACAGTGCCCTCGCCTGGCCTGCTGCAGGAAGATCTCTCAGAGAGCGGGCATGAGTTTTTGGGCACATTTTCCCACCAGAGGGGTCACTATTCCCAAACTCTGAGTTTTAAATATCAAATTCAGCATTTAGTCAGAGACGTTAAGGTCAAAAAAGGCCAAATTGACTAATTTACAACTTTTAAATGACCTTTTCATGCTGCCGCAGGCTGAACCTATGGCAGCATGTCTAATTTCTGCTCAGCTTTTTTGCTTATTTCAACAACTAATCAAGTCACTTTAACCAGCAGTGGGGAGATTTTTCATTGTCCTGCTGTTGGCAAATGGCACAGTGGTGGCGACTCAGCGTGATGGCAATAAAAAAACAATCATGCTGTAAAATCTTCACAGTTCTTATCACCGTAACACCCTAAAAATCAGAGACATTATTGGAAATAGTCAGTTGATATTGAATATGCTTGTTAGCCTATTAAATGTAAAAAAAAAAAATGATCTGCTCTCATGTGCGGTCAGCCTTTTGCTTTATTGCTTTTCTTGCTGCTCTCACTGATTTCTTCAATAAAAAGAAAAAGCATCCCACAGTTCTCACCTGACATGAAGCCAGTCTTCTTTCTGATCTCGTCATTTCAAGAGGAGGTTGGAACCACCGGACTTGAGAAGTCGCACGGCAGGACAATGTTGCTGACGTGCGCCCTGCAGTACCTGCCACTTATGAGGTTAGTTTGAGGTGAAAACTTTAAAAGATGAAGCGCAGATGGCTCATTATCATATATCCCAAGATTTTTTTTTTCCGATGTTGTTCACATTACCGCCGATCTCAGAAGGTGACAGTTGCTTGACCGCCGTCCCCTGCACACAGACAACCTCGACCGTCAGATTGTCTCTGCCTTGATGAGTGGCAGGGTTGATCTACTTGTCACATGTACTCGCCGGCCCTATACTCATTCTCCCAGGGGAGTGACAATTTTATTCTTGTCTGCTACGCATACGCCTGAAAATATGGTGTAACTCACTTTGCGCACTTCCGGGAAATACACTGCAATGTAGTGCACTCGGCAGATTGTACTCTTAAATCCATCATGCAGTAAACGATGGGCAAGTCTGGAGCAAATTGTTTAAAACAAAAGCGTCAATTTACTGACTTGTGAGTCAAGACTCCTTTCGTCCCTGTGCCATGAAACACTCGTCTACATGGAGTACTCACCTATCCTCGTGTGTGTGTGTGTGTGTGTGTGTGTGTGTGTGTGTGTGTGTGCGTGTGCGTGTGCGATCACCATGTCATCCCGTTGACCTCAATCGGTGTAACAGCAACATGCTGTGAACGAAACCATTGCACCTATTGACTAAGTACAATTCCACCCAAGGACATTTTCTCACAGCGCCATACCAGGCGATGTCATGGTAAAACGTGACGTCACCCGGTATGGCGCAGCCGGGGCCCCACCCTGGAACCAGGCCTGGGGTTGGGGATCGCATGTGAGAGCCTGGTGGCAGGGCATTTGCCCACGGGGCCCGGCCGGGCCCAGCCTGAAGGAGCGGCGTGGGTCCAACCTCCTGTGGACAAACCACCCGCAGAAGAAGCCATAGGGTCGGGTGCTTTGTGGCACAGGCGGCAATTGAGATCGAGGGCCTCAGAAACAGCCTCTGGCTGTAGGGACATGGAATGTCACCTCACTGGGGAGGAATGAGCTCAAGCTTGTGAAGTAGGTTGAGAGATACTGGCTAGGTATAGTCAGACTCACCTCCACACACATCCTGGGCTCTGGAACCCAGCTCATTGAGAGGGGCAGGACTCTCCATTTTTCTGGTTGCCCACAGTGAGCAGCGGCGAGCTGGTGTGGGCTTGCTTATCGCCCCACAGTTCAGCTGCTGCGTGTTGACAGTTCACCCAGGTGAACAAGAGGGTTGTGTCCCTGTACCTTCGGGTTGGGGACAGGTCTCTCACTGTGATTTCGGCCTACGGCTTTGAATAGCCGTGCAGTGCATCCGGCCTTCTTGGAGTCCCTGGGAGGGTTGCTGGATGGTGTTCCGACTGGGGACTCCGTTGTCCTGCTGGGGGACTTCAGCGCACATGTGGGCAGTGACAGTGAGACCTGGAAAGACGTGATTGGGAAGAACGGCCTCCCTGATCTGAACCCGAGCAGTGTTCCGTCCATGTGTCCTGGACACTCGGGCAAAGGGAGGGGCTGAGGGGACCCCTGAAGCAGCTGAGGGGTACCGACTGTGTGGCCTCACAGAAATTCTGGCAAACTGTCCGACACCTCAGAAGGGGGAAGCATTTCGCCGCCAACACTGTTTATGGTGCAGGTGGGGAGCTGTTGACTTCGACTGGGGATGTTTGTTCGGCGATGGAAGGAATACTTCGAGGATCTCCTCAATCCCGCTGTCAGTTTGGAGTAGAGCCGCTGAGGTGGTTCGGTCTCTGTTTCGGATGCCTCCCTGGAGAGGTGTTCTGTGCATGTCCCCCCGGGAGGAGACCCCGAGGAAGACCCAGGACACGCTGGAGGGTCTGTATCTCGGTCGGCCTCGGAACGCCTTGGGATCCCATCGGAGGAGCTGGAGGAGGTGATTGGGGCCAAGGAAGTCTGGCCGTCTCTGCTGAGACTGCTGTCCCCGCGACCCGACTCCGGACAATGCGACAGAAGAAGAAGAAGAAGAAGAAGAAGAAGAAGAAGAAGAAGAAGAAGAAGGCATTTTATCCCTTGCAGACAGGTAATGACTCGATTGGTGCAACGAGATCAGCTGCTTCAGAACGACAGGGCACCGAGCCAACTGCAGTCCAGCAGATTCAAGAGTCAGCAGCAATTTTTACATGTCTTTGTTGAGCGGCAGCTCAGTGTTGGTTGATGACTTGTGTTTGTTGGCAACAATATCTAGCTGATGCGGTGGGTTTGCGATGATGGCGACGCCACCACGTTGTGCTCACTCACAACTTATTGTGGAAGAAAGCACTGAAACCTTTCACCAATATAAAACATGATTACACTTAATTTCTCTGTTTTTGGCAGAGGGATTCTGTCAAGCTCGGTGACCAAAATCACTTTGACTGTCAGACCTGAAACTACAAGGACGCCTCAAATCCTTTCATACATTTTCATTGGCCTGGCGCAAAGCTCCCGACAATCACCTTCCAAGGACTTTGCAAAGAGTTTCTATGTCAGACAGATGCATGAAATAAATTCAACAAAGTTTGGGAAACTTAGCACTTGGCCTAAAGTTGGCGTAGGAGGGCACCGTGGTGCTCCTGCTCTCAGCCGTGGAGACTCGCACTGCCACACATCGATACATTTGGCCTCAATGAGGAAATAAGAGAGTGATTACTCTCATGAAACAATTACATGGGTCCCTTGAGGTTGCGGTTGAATCCAGTTGCACTATAACATGCTGGAACTGTCCACTATCATTGTCACGCTTCTCTCTGAGCATTTTTCCTTAAAATCATTGAAGAGTCCATCCCTCATTAAAGATTGTCAAGTCTCATGCCACGTTCGAAGTGCATCTTTCTTTTTCTTTTCTTTTTTGTTGCTGTTTTGGTAAAGGTCAGTGTGAAAGCAGGAACCTGAGGAGTGTTATGCTGCTGTCACAGGGGTGTAAACCTCTGTGGCCGTCTGGAGACTCACTTCCTGCCAGCAGATATTTTGTCTGAACTCTTAAAAACAACCGTAATTGAAGTCTGCATGTCTCCAAAGTGATTACGCTCATAAAGCATGTACTTACCGCCGCAATTATTGTTCCATCCGCTTCTAAGGAACTGGCAAAACATCAAACTCAGTTCACTTTCATGAGCAATGTGAAAATGGCTTTTTGGCACTTCAAATGTGCACCTTTCAGCCGTGAAGTATTAATGAAAAAGCGCACGGCTGGGTTTCCTTTCACTCTAGGTGTCTTAATTATAGCTCCCTCACCTTCTACCCCAAGACGACACTTTTCCGTCGGTCCACTTATCATTAAAATCTTTTCAGATATCAGCCTCGCAGAGAATCTTTGTCCGCTGAACCCCCTTTTCAGGTCATCAGCCGCCGGAGAAAGAAAGGCTCTAAGTACAGCATGAGAGGGCCAAACTGCTAAAAGCGCCAGCCGTCAATTTAAGATATAATAGTAGCAAGAGAAATAGCCACACCCAAAATATCAAACTGTTGCCGTCTGTCGTGTTACAACGTGGAACAAAATTCAAACAGTTCTTGATGTTTTGCGCATGTGCGAGTTTAAAGGAGGAGACATTTGCTCCCACTTTGGTCCAAAGACTCGTTCCGAGTGCTGCACAGCCGTTTGGCTTGCAGCAATTTCAGTCGTTGTCTGTTGTGTCAAAGGTTTCGGACCATGATGGACTCCCCTTTCTGTTAGTTTACTGGCCTGATCAAAAACAACCCATGACTTTAAAAGGCCTTCAATGGAAAATGAACAGGAAAGAACAGAAAAAGGAAAATATGTTGTTTGTTTGTTTTTTCCCTCTGTTTAAACACTTTATGAGAATAAAAAGGACAAATAGTATAATAAGCAAAACATTTATGAAAACAACTGTAAATTAGTTTCTATTGCAATCAAAACACAAAATCTAGAAAATACTATAAAAATAGCAGTTTCTTTTAAGTTAAATTCACACTTGTAAATCTTTTTCAAAAAGCTTCTGTGGGCACGACAGGAGGGTAAAAATGTCTCTGACTGTCGCCATTCCTCAATCTTTTTTATTGCTTGGATTGAGGGGATTTTTTCAGTGTATAAATCAGCGTAACGTCATAGATAAAAAAAATATATATATATTATTCTTGATATACGCTCTATATGTGCATATATGCATATTTGTGTATTCTTACTCCTAACTCCAATGTGTGTCGTTTTTTTTCTGTATGCTGCTGGAAACTAATTTTCCTTGCTCAAAGGTATTATTTTTTAGTTTTTATTCAACAAATCAATAATTCATAGTTTAACCAATTTCAAATTTTTAAAACAACTACAGATTGTTTGTTGTCTCTTTTTTATACAGTCTAAACAAAAAAAATGCAAGATTTCTTTATGTTCTAATGGAAAACGAAATGAAAAAACATGTTTTCTTCCAGTGTGGTAATAACAATATTGGTGTCTTGTCCAACAAGCCAAATATCTCTTGAGTGCAGAAGAAAAAAGCTCAGAGAAAACATGGCAATGGAAAACGACTTTAACGCACAAATACATTCATTAGGAATAAACACAGCATCAAATTAGACAAATTGGGACCAGCAGATTGTGTAAACTACAGGCGTGGCTGAGACACAAGATGGATGGCCGGCTGAATAGGGAATGGAAGCATCGGGGCTCAGTCTTAATTATGGTGCAGACCTGGATACAAAAAGATCTGAGCAGCAATTTATTATCTACTGTGTGCCTCAACCGCCGGCAGTTCAATTGTTTCTGATGAAACATCTCGCCTCTCCGCTGGTCTCTCGCGGCTCTGTCCATCGACGGGGAGACGGGAGAGAAGTGGAGGAGAAATGAAGACACAAGACACTTTGTTATGTTGGCTCAAGGTCAGATACAGTGGATAAGAGAAAGGACCTGGTTCACTGCGCGACATCAGCTGACATCAGACACTTAGGCCCGGTTTACACGGAGACTGCAGTTTTTGAAACCCACAATTTTCGGAAATTCTGAAAAACTGCGTTTACACGAAGCCGTCTTCAAAAATTTCTGATCCTTCACTGCCATATGACCGTGGCTCCGACTTGGAGGAACCTGGGATAATATTTTGACTAAAAACACCTCGACATTGCCACCTTGCACGGACTCGCGCGAGCACGTCTTCAAACACCACGTTAAGCAGTGAGCAGACAAGTCTTCTTATCTCTGCTATTTACGCTGGAGTCCATGACATGGTCGCAGGCGTCTGTCGGGTGGAATTTCAAATTTGGGTTAACTGCAGATTTAAATCCTGCACAAGACGGCAGAGATGTCATTTTTTTTCTCTTCAGGCCTCATCATTCAGGTGGCTGGCGGACACAATTATGGCACGCATGCACTCAGTCAGTGTGTCACATCATAGCAGCAGCACCAGAAGACAATCATATGTTCCATTTAAATCAAATGTTGCCGAATCAGCCAATCAGTGAAAGTGGTGCTGGACCACCTTTTATTGTGATGATGTTTTGTCTGGTCCCCAAAAACATTGTACTTACATTTTAGGATGAAAACTTTGGTTTAGGGACAACTGTGGTTGGATTAAGGTTTGTTTGTTTTAATTTAATCTTTGAGTTGTAGAAATACGGAAGTGTATTTTATAAGCAAGGCACTTTGGCCCGTTTGCACGATTCGACTAAACTTTACTTTAAGCCTGGGTTTGAGACAGGGTGAGATTCTGAACTTATTGAGCACCGTCAATGACATTAATATCAGTATCTGTACTTTGAGGAGAATTTTGAAATGCAGGTGGTTGTACCATAGGAACGATGGGTCTTGACAGTGGCGAAGCCACATTTTGAGCCATGGCAAAGTAGCAGTAGCTCAATGGGACACATGCCTGTTCAGTTGGAGCTGCATGAAAAGACTTACTAGTATAGTAGTGCCTTTGCTTGCCTCGCTGCATTTAGTTTTGATGCGTTATCATGAAATAACATGAATTTAACCCTGCAAAAACCTGAACCTTACACGTAATAATGTGATTTGGAGCCTTTCACCATCATGAAATAACGTGATTGCCTGTGTTTGGAGTCAAGGTGCGGACTGAGATAAAAGAGAGCCTTTGGCTGTACAACTAAAATACAGGGAAACAAATGCTGGGTCCTCACATTGGAAATAGCAGTGCCGCGTGAGCGCCACGTGCAGCCCAAGGGAAATGACGTCTCAGTTTGCAGCCTCCCGGGAGTGACGCCTCTCCCACAGTGACGCCTTTTCATTTGACAGACGTTGCTCTTTGTCACGGGCAATTTAGGGAAGCCGGGGAGAGTGAGCGGCCGGCCGGGGTGCTCTGCACTCCGTCCTCCGCCTGCGAGCGTCTGCGACAAACTGCAATTTTCCAAGGCGACGAGCTGGACTGGGCGCGGATCCATAATGTTTCAGCGTGATGCAATTATTCATCAGTTTACCTCCAGGGAGGCGCCGTCGCCGCTTAATAAACACGGGGCGGATATTTGGATGGTGAGGGGGTGGGGGGCAGAATAACTGAGGGCTCGGCTGTTACTCGGCAGTTTGGGGACTGAGTGATTTGTCGGGGGAGACGCAAACCTGTCTGGGTGCTGAGATTGATAGAAATATGGTCAGAAAGGCACAAGAGCACAGAGCAGTTTGTTAAACGTCAGAAACAAGCTCAAAGTCTCTGAAATGTGGCAGCCACGCCGACTGGCACTCTTCTGCATTGACTAGAAAAATAAAAACAAAACCCACCTCTAAACCTCCAATCTTCTTTTTCTAATGCACCTGCTGTTTTTTCAAGTCTTTGATGCTAATTGGATGTTTTATTACATCTCATTGTGCGGCTGTGGGGCCAGCAGGGTCGCACGCCTGAGGTCAAATGTAAATGTTGGTCGTTACCAACTAAAACAACAGGAAGCAACGACTCCGAAGCGCCGGCATAATAACAATATTCTGTCATTTAGCGTCGCCTGTTGGGACTGTTAGATCAGCGTGTCACACGTTGCGTGACGTACCCAGCCGAGGGCTCCCTCACTTCTCAGCTCTCAGTCGGTCCAGGAAGAGACTATACGTGTCATTACATTGACGGCATGCTGGGTTTGTTTTTTTTTTGTTTTTATTTTTAACTGCAAGCAAACTGTTTCTTAAAGAGACATGCACCAAAAAAATTAGCAACTACTTACTCAAATTCACGATACTCAAGAAGCGTCTCCACGTCATGGACATGAAGCTTTTCAAACCACAGTTTCTTCAGCGAGGAAGTTACAAGGCTCAATCACACAGATTGAGTTGTAAAGTGAAAGCGGTTGGTAGTGGAGGACAAAATCAGATCCTTTAATTCATCCAAGAAAAAAACACCCAATTTGAAACCTTATATGGGCCTTAAAAAAATTGCACAATACACAAACATGCAATTGACCCCCCCAAAAATACGTTAAACTACAGAGCACAAAATCATGACAACAATGCCAGAAAGTTTTTTTGTTTTTTGTTTTTTTTACAGTAAAACTATAAAACCATTTACACAATGTTAAAAAAAAAAAAAAAAAAAAAAAAAAAAAAAGAGGCATAGGGTTAGGGTTAGATCCCTAACTTAGGCTATGGAAGCAGTAGTTCCATGAATAAAGAACCACCTTCCAAGGAAATATTAGCATCCACTACGAGAGAGGAACAGTGTCAGCTCAAATTGGAGAATAATTGCACAATTCGTCACATTTTATGGAGCACAGGTTACATTTAGTTTAAAGTCTTTTTTCGTGGTAAAAATAATTGTTCCATGGAGTTGATGCTACTGTATTTTCATATTGGTACTTCCTTTTTTGTCGTTAGTCTCTATACTCAGAAGTTTAACTTTACAACAGGCTCACCGGTACTCTTAAGTATATATTTTAAATATGTCCCCTTTGTTTATGTGTGACAAGTAAAAAAGGTCAGCAGTCGGACTGAAGCCATGGTGTCAGGAGAAACATGGCCAGCGTCTGAGACGGCCGGCGCCACCTCTGGGGTCCCTTCGTCGGTCGTTTGGTAACAACACTAACAAAGGTCAACAGTCAGATGGGCATGGTGATGTCAAAGGCTGAAATCAGTACGAAAGCAAGAAAAGAAAAGAAAAGAAAAGAAATCTAGAGTTGTCCCGTTCATTTTTAATGAGGCCTGTCTTCCTCTTTTGGCTGCCAGTGTTTCTGCCAATGAGAAAACAGCTGACTGTAGGGAACGGAAACTGGCACTGGCTCCCAAAACGGTGAAACAACAGCAATCCACAAGACTTGGCTGGAACCACTCAGAGGCCATGCCCACTTTTTCATTTTCAGTTCTTGCACACTTGCACACACATACACACACACTAGGGATGCTTTCTCCAATTTACGCACGGTTTGGTATTGTGGTGGTTTTACAATAGGATATGCATGGGGTGAGTAGAGAGTAGCTGACCAACACCAGAAAAACTGACCAGTGATGGACACCTGCAGCTGGCAAGTGACCACACGATAAGAATACGCCAGGGCAGGTCAAAGGTTGCACGACCAGCTAAGGATCTGTTGGTATAGCCACTCCTCACAAGAACACAGCTGACCAGCTAGAGATCTGTTGGTATAGCCACTCCTTATAAGCACGCAACTGTAGCGGTGGTTCCAGTATAACACCTTTTTGGGAGATCCATATGACAGGGGGACACTATTTTTGCCATGCTGGGAGCTTTAAAACTGGGTGGATTCGGGCACATCGTTGGTTCATCGGCGGTGCACAATAGGATGCTGTTGTCTTGTTTTTGTAATTTTGATGACCCCAGGTTGCTGTACAATTTTTCCTCTGCCAGTAAACCTGCAAGAAATACCTCTGATCCTTGACTACTTTGTGTTATTTCAACTTTTGAACAGAGTTATCAAGAACTACGAAAGCTATTGAATCTCAGTTGACCAGGAGGACCCGGAAAGTGCTGCACTGGCCCCGGGTCATTTTTTGGTACAACAGTATGCGTTACAGTTT
The DNA here is from genome assembly GCF_046127955.1 of Nelusetta ayraudi. Classification (NCBI taxonomy): domain Eukaryota; kingdom Metazoa; phylum Chordata; class Actinopteri; order Tetraodontiformes; family Monacanthidae; genus Nelusetta; species Nelusetta ayraudi. The sequence continues at coordinate 10,019,793 of NW_027466061.1, forward strand.
TTGGGCCATGGTAACGGTCGATATCTTGATATAAAACTACTCTGACTGGCAAAGGCAATATTATATTGTAAAAATAATTAAAAGCAGAGATATAATCAAACCACAAACTTTATTTAAAAATAAAGAAAGAAAGAAAAACTGTGCACTATTAGATCAAGTTAAACAAACAAAAAAACAACAACACACAAATTAAATTTAAAGTTTATAACTATCTAATTACAATAAACAAAATTTTCATCCACTCACAGCCGAGTCAAGACCTTTTCATTTTATTGGGCTTGGCGGGTCAAATAATGTGTAATAGGATTTGGAGGAACCTTGGTGAGTTTTAGGATGATAGTTGGACTGAAGTTATTATCTTAGGCTGCTGTATTCGACTTGGTTTGCCCAAAGAGAGACGCTCAGGTTAATGTGGTAAATGCATCATGTTATTGTATTCAGTTCGTCGTTTCACGCACTTAGCACTTAGAAGCAACATTAGCCGATTAAGGCTGTTTACAACCAGTTTTTTGACGGAATAAAAAAGCCCTGTTCAAAAACGTATTGGTCTATTTAATGCAATGAGTCAATTTACTGATAACTGCTGGACCTGCAGCTATCACCGCTAGTCTCAGCTCCTCCTGGATCTTGTAATGGGAAAGTGACATTGTGAGCAACTGCTGTTTTTTAAACTTGTTCTCCTTTTTCCACACCGGATATGTGCTTGTTCTGTCTTACTCCGGTCAAGATGTTACTCCTAGCTCCTTTAACCTTGATTTGACTATCTTCAATACACAATATAAGATTATCTTCAACTTCTTAGTCTGTTTTAGCCTTCTCCTCTTATCGGTGACGTCAACAACTTCTGTTCAAAACTCTTTGCAGTCCGTTCCTCTTTGCAGTCCTACAGACACCATTCGAGTGTGTCTGTAGGAGCCCGGATCCGCTCAAATAAACTCAACGCAGACCAGTTCGGATGTTGGATCTCTTCATTTCAAAATTTCCTCAACAATTTGGCGTCACGAACAGGATGGCTGAGAGGTCATCGGACTAACTCCAGGATGTCGAGGGTTGGCCACCGGGAACACTAGTGTTCTCCCTCCTAACTCGTGAAGTTTCAGAGAAGAGGGGATCGACACCTGGCAGTGGGACCGATTAGCTCCGCGTCCATTTAAAGAACCAAGTACACTGAAATTTTGACCTGGAGGGATTCAGTGTCAGCTGGGAAACGGTGAGGTGAAAGTTTCTGATTGTCTAAAAAAAAAAAAGAGGGAAGAGGGAACAACCCAGACCAAAGGGAAAAAAAACAAAAAGGAAAAAGAGAAAAAAGGGGGGAAAAACCCACAGAAATAGGGAAGAAAAAATAATAAAAATAAATAAATAAAAATTCTCATGTTCATTTCGTCTCTCATGGGTCATCAGCAGAATAGTTTTAGAGAACTATTCTAAGGTGTGAAAAATAATTATTTGAGAATTATTTAAGGAGAGTCCTTTGAGGGCTTTTTAAGGAGGGTCAATCTGATCCAAGGTTTTGTTCCCCTTTGTACCTAGGAAAACAAAGCAGGAGTTCACGGAGACGTCTGTGTCCGAAGTAGTGGGGTTGCGCAACCATGGGGAAAGGCCAGAGTAGACAGGGAGAGGAGAGGGGTGACAATCTGCCCCCCGTGCTTCCGTCTGCCTTCCCCTGAGCCTGACAGGCCCATAGTGAGAGACATGGTGAAAAAACATGGGAAAGAAGAATGCACAAGATAAAAAAAAATTGGTCTGGGGAACGCGGGAACTTCAGCTGGGTTCTGTGTTTTCTCACTTGTGATGCCCAGAGACTCAATTTCCCAGAATGCACTTAGTTGTTTGGAGACAAGTGTGTCCTCTTCAAGTTGAATGAACATGCAGGTTGACTCCCTGACACTCAACATGGACACTGGTCCCTGCACCGACCATCCAAAGGTGCTCTCCAGGGCTACTAATGTCTCTGTCAGTCTCTCCACTTTTCCTGAGACTATTTGCCAGTAATAGTCTGCTCCTATCAGCACAGAGAGCTCAAGATCGTCAGCATTGTCTGGGAAGTCTGCTAGTTTTAGTCCCTTTCTCTTGAGCTCCTGTTGAATCTGGTCACCAGGAATATTCATCACAGCTGTGCACACCTGTGGTGTTTCTATGGCTTCAATTTTCTGCTGGCTGTCCCAGATATTTTCTAATGTTGTTCTCATTGTGTTGCGTTGTGACGTTGTGGGAACAGAGGAGCCAAACGTGTGAAGAGTGAGTGTCTCTTGCCTTATTATTGGTAGGTTCAGGCTCTTCACAAGGTTTTCATGGATGAAGCTTCTCTGACTCCCTCCATCGAGTAAGCAGTGAGCTATTTTCCTGCCTAATGGGCCAGCCATCCATGCCTTGGCAGTCTGTAGCAGCACAGTGTTCTGTCCACCAGGTTTCACTTTCCCAAGATGAGGAATGAGGAAACAACAGCATCTTCTGTAACATGGGGGTCCTGAGCCTCCCTTTTCTCCCCAGTGCACACAGCAGTGTGATGTCTCCTTCCACATTTTTCACATGACATATCTCTCACTTTACACGTCCTTGCAATGTGCTTCTGTCCCAAACACACAAAGCATCTTCCCATTTTCTTTATTTTCTCTTTGCGCTCAGGAATGCTGTGATTTGGGCAATCTTCAGACTTGTGTTCTGCACAATCACAAAATAAACAGTTGTGTGTCTTCTGGCTGGCAGTGTGCAGTGCAGCAGTGGATTGCGTGATGGATCTGTTCAGTTTTGTGTCGTTGAATGTGGACTGCTTCCATGACTTGCTTTCTGGTTTCCGTTCTTTCTGGGTGTATGATGCTGTCATTTGCAGTGCTCTTTCTCTGCTCTGAACCTCCTTCTGTAGGAATTTGACAATTTCATCAACCTTCCATTCATCATCACTTCCCCTTTGACGGCTATATTCAAGAGCTATGTCATCTGGAATCATCTTCATTAAAATTGGGCATAGTAGGCTTCCATAAGTGGCGGACACCCAGTCATTCCAAACTCCTAATTTGAATTTCACATTCATCATACAGCTGCCTTAATGCATGCACATCAGAGGATTTCTTCACATCTGGGTGGTCAGATGCACCACTTGTATTCTGGTTACCATAGCCCCATAGCCTGCATCGTTATTCGCCCAGTCATCATGATTCCAGAATGACCTCCCAACTGCACACATACACCCAAACACATGCTCCTGACGACAACGACCTTCCCTCTTGACTTAGGTCAAGCTGTTTCCACTGTTGATACAAAACCCTATCGTGTCGCCACAAGTATATGCTGTCCTTAATCTGCTGCCACTGCGAAGACAACCTTGATACTGAAGCAGACAGTCAACCATGTCGAGACACACCAGATTATCAAGCCACTCGTTTAATCTCCACAGCCCTTTCTCCTCCACAACTTGCTCTTCCATGGATTCCATGCCATGTCCAGTTTTCTAGCCCAGCAATATTTTTCTGCTTCTGAACTGATGTGGAACCCCTTTTCTTTCCTAGCTCATCATTAAAGGAAATTGTAGTCCATTTTATGACGCACGTGCCGAAAATCTTACGGTGGGTATATGTTGATGCGTCTATGTTTCCTACTTTCCGTCATCTTGGTTTTATGTGATCATTGAATGATCAAAAGGGGGAAATGTAATGGGGAAAAATGCTGCTGCGAGGGACATTGTGAGCAACTGCTGTTTTTTAAACTTGTTCTCCCTTTTCCACGCCGGATATGTGCTTGTTGTGTCTTACTCCGGTCAAGATGTTACTCCTAGTTTCTTTAACCTCGATTGGACTATCTTCAATACACGATATAAGATTATCTTCAACTTCTTCGTCTGTTTTAGACTTCTCCTCTTATTGGTGATGTCAACAACTTTTGTTCAAAACTCTTTGCAGTCCGGTCCTCTTTGCAGACCTACAGACACCATTTGAGTGTGTGTGTAGGAGCCAGTGAGTATCAGCGCTGACGTTTCACATCACAGAGGGAGAGAGTTGTCTTAGTCAACGACCCCCCGCTTCCCCTCCCTTTTCCGTGTCACATTTCTTTTCATCCCTTTGTCTGCATCCCTTCCATGAAAAATGCTTCTTCTCAGTCTTCTTGGAGCTCTTCTGACATACTCGAGGCTTTTAAGCAGTTATTAGTGATTCTGTGCAGCTACCAGGTAAGGTCAACAAGCAGGTAACGTACAGAAATGACTCACAGGCGGATCAGCTGCTGAGGGCCTGGGCAGCAGGTTGTGGAGCCTCTGGGACGGCCTCCTCAACATCCAGTCACTCAGTCATAGACCTTCGCGCTCTCCTATTTCCCGACTTTGCATTTAATTGGCTTTTGTCGACGTGAACAAATGAATCTCAGATACGCCGTTCACCCCAACAGCGGGCGAGGGCGTTCGTTGGCTGACATTGCCGCCACCTGGATCACTTCCACTCCAGCACGTGTGCTCATATCCAGATGTATGCAAGCGCCGCGACTGCCTCTTTAAATTAGCACCGTTGTTGCTCAACCAGATGGCAATAAATAGCAGCTGTTTATCATGTTGGAGGTAATTATGTGCCGCTGGGGGCTGCTCATTGTTTTGTAGCTCCACCACAAGAAAATGTTTGCACGGAGCGGATGCTTACACCGCAGAAACTCCTCCAGGGTAAGAGGAACAATGTGCAACAATTTTGGGGAAAAATAATAAGAAAAACAATAAGTTTGTACCTAAGAATTAATTTTGAGTAATGCACCGACAGCTACAGTCCAGCCTTTGGGAGCATGGCTTTGCTATTTAAAATAATGATTGGGCATTGTTTCATTTTTGAGAAAAATTCCTGTGTTTCTTACTTGTTCTTATCAGGTGCATCATTATCTGTTCAGTTCACTGGAGTACGTCGACTTCTCATTAAATGTTCCCATAAATTAAGCTGAGTTAGCTTTCAGTCAATGTTAGCCCCGCTGCTAGCTCAAATAAATTAGGATACATCTGTTTATGGTGCAAGTTGCTAGTACTTAGCACACACAGCTAACTAAAGTTACATGAGTCTCTTCTCTACTAAAATTAGAGTGTTGTCACTATGTTCTTTGAACGCGGAACATCGCACAATCGATCGGCATTTAGTCCCTTCTCTACGGACCAAACCCAGCGGTGTGTCACCCCTGCCAGCAAGGTGCACCCCCTCCGCTTTCACCGCTGCGTGTCTGCTGACGTCAGCGTGCTGATATCACGTAGATGAAGTGCGACAGGATTCAGGAGTCCGCTGGTAGCCAGGGTTCTTAGTTGTTGGGCGCTTTTGGCTGTAGAATCGTTGCGCGAATAGCCACGGAACGATTCTTATCATTCACGCCAGACTTTTTTTTTTTTTTTTTTTTCTCCCCTTGTCCGGTCCGGCCATAATGACAAGCAGAAGTGTCTCTGAATGTCTATGATGGCTGACAGATTTTATTCTCAGAGGTAGATCTTGAGAGTGTGAGCCACGTGGGTGGTTTCAGGAGCTACCTCTTCAGTGGTTTTATTATAATGTTCTTGGTGACATTCTGGCCATGACCGGACTGAGGGGGATAGATAGGGGGGTGAGTAGAGAGGGGAAATGAGTGTGTGTGTGTGTGGGGGGGGGGGGGGGGGGGGATGATGAGATGATGAGAGGGATAGAGAGAGAGGAGTAGAGGAGGCAACTGGCAACAATATACAATTGTGTTAAAAGAGAACAAAACAGATCGTAAATATGCATAGCTAATTGTCAGATAGTGCATATATACCCATACAAACATACATGCGAGTTCATTCAGTGATGTTAATAATAATAGCGATGATAATAATAACAACGTTAATAGTAATAACAATAATAATAATAATAATAGTAATAATAATAATAACAATAATAATAATAATAATGTTGATAGTAATAATAACGATGATAATAATCTACTCATGGATCAATAAGACAATAAGCTATGCAATAGTGTACAACAGTGTACCCGCGCTTGTGAATATTTGTGTGTGTGTGTGCGGGTGTGTGTGTATATTTGCATGTGTGTATACTTGTGTGTGTGTGTGTGTGTTCACGCCAGACTTGAAGCGGCAGGCACCTCTGCGACTGGTTTGCGCCGTGCAGCGATCATTTCGGCGTCTGGTCCAGCCAAAAAGCCAAAGCACAATGAACAATTATCGAGTGCTAATGGTACGTGATCGAAGACTTTTGCATCAGTACTTGATATACGCCGTGACTGGCGCGATGTTGTGACTTAGCGCCCGCAACGCCCAATGTCATCAAGTTTGGCAGGTAAAAGATGTGGTGATGTTGCCGGTGTCCCAATTCCATCGCGTTTTTATCTTGTTAACTCATTGATTTATAAACGCTGACAGCCGGCAGCTCATGTGTCGCACAATAACAAGCACGGGGCTGATAGCATACCCACCGTGCTCGAGGATCCATCGTGGATTGTGTGCAAAGTGAAAATAAACATCACAAAAACGATTTGCAAACATCCTGTTTTACTTTTTATTTATTTTCCTTTGGCTCGGCAGACCGGGATGTTGAGGCAGGAAACGCAAAAATGTTAGCGAACTTTTACTGACACAACTCCGAGTCAATTTTAGCATGGACCTTTTCAGACTTTGTGTTCTAAAGTTACTCGAAGCAGACGTTGAACTCTGTCGTTTATCCACACCGTCTTTTCAAGAGCGATCTTTCTTTCTGTTCTCTGTGGCGTTTGTTTTTAGCGAGCTACTGCTTCTGCAAACACAGCGTGCTTTAGGCGTTGTTCTTCTTCTTCCGCCTGCAAGGAATAAACTTGCGGCACCACACCAGGCTGGGCATAGGTACTACATCATTTTCAGTTGTTTCCCGCCGCGTATCCGTGTAAACGGGATGTTTTTTGGTTTTTTTATTTATTTGGGACTGAGCCCCGGCGATAGACCAGCTCTGAAGCAGAGCAGGTCATCGCAAGGCGAAGACCCGTTTGTTCTTCGTATGTTTATTATTCGGGACTGAGCCCCATCGCAGACCTGCTCTAAACAGAGCAGGTCTTCGCCAGGGCAAAGACTCAATTGTTCTTCGTATGTTTATTATTATTTACAAAACATACTCCAAAAGTCACCAGATTTGGCACGGAGGTAGAAACTGGTACAAAATCAAAGAAAATGAAGAGAAAAAGGCAAAATTCCACTCTCTAGCGCCGCCTAGAGGCGTCCAAAAATTAGAAATGGCCCTTGCTTCCACTCGGAAGGTCGAAAAAATAGAGCAGAGTGAAACCATAAGGCTCAGAAAGCGCAAGTCCGACGGGCTTGAAAATTCAGTATGACATAGACTGGACCTTCATTACAAAGAATCATCAAAATCTTTTTGATTACGCGACCTGTTTTCATGCAACGGCCCTCCGAAGTCGATGCACTTTGAAAATTGACCAAAAATCCCTGAAAATGCCCAGCTCAAAAATTTAAAAAGCCTCTAGCATCCTCTAGGAAGGTCGAAACGACATGGGAGAAAGACCCACAGGTTCCTTGTATACAGACCTACATTCTGACACTCTGACCTTTGACCCCTGACAAACCGGAAGTGAGCTATTTTCACTTGTTTGAAATCATTTAGAATCACAGAACTCAACAACCGTGAATGCTGCAAGTTTCAAACCTTTTGTATTACACAGACTAGACTGTCAGAAGGTCAACGTAAAAAGAATGGTCCGGATGCGTTGCACCGTTTAGCAGTTTGGGGTGCTGGAAAGCGCTATATAAATGCAGTCTGTTTATCTTTTTTCACATTTAATGTGGACTTTTACACCCAAGCCGACATTTGAAATTCAAAATTATCCATTCAAAATACACGATTGAGTCGCTGTTGCTTGACCACAAGCTTTAAATATGCATCTCGTTGTGTTCATTTTGCCAGAAATTATTTCAACTCCATACCATATCTGCTGCATAACTCCCCCCAGCCTTCCTCACTAAACACTGAGGCTCCATTCTTTTGCCACAAAAGATCTTTCAAAAAGCTGCCTCTGATATTTCTCCCAAGTCAAATACTCCTTAATACCATTTTTAAAGCTCTTGTCAGCTAATAAATCATATAATCCTTGTCCTCTACCCTTCTGTAAAATGAGGCAACTTGCAGTGAGCGTATCAAACATTAGGGCTACGATTGGAAGAGGAGATGAAGCGGCTATCTTTTGTCTCCGTGCCACTAATGCGCAAAGCTCTAAGAAGTCTTGCGTATGGGGGATATCTGCATGTCTGTATTTTTCTCAGATCCAGCCTTTGATCGCTATCACACGGTACCAGTCCGTTTCTTTTTTTGTTTTCCCAAGAGTTGCTAGGTGGGAGCCTCCAGATAAACCCAGCTGTGGAAGGCTCTGTTCTTGTGCCAAGTGTTATGTCCACATAATTCACTGTTGCCTTACCACATTTTTTCCCTTTCACAAATTGCCGTACATCGACGTGTCTTCATGTAGCATCAATAATCACTGCTTCTTAAAGGTCCAGTGTGCAAATATGATAAGGAAGTCTAGTATTTAAGGGAGCCCTTCTGACAGCACGTTTCGTATTCAGGTCACTGCCAGGTGGGCTTCCTTAAATACCATTAAGAAATGGCAGTGCAACATGGCAGCTAACTGGGAGCAAATCCCTTGCACAGTGTGTATCCCTTTTTTTTCTTCTTCTTTCGTTTTTTTAATGATCCAATTAGATTAAAAGTAATGAAAATAAAAGTCCTTCCATTTTTTTGTTTTGAGTCCTGGTAGCGTGCCCTGGGAAAACAGCAAACATCCTCCTCCTGAAGCATGCACCAGTTAGATGTGTTGACTACGTGTATAGAACTCTGATACAACTTAATTACGAGTTGAACAATTCCAATAAACAATGAGCAAACAAATAAGAACCTGAGGGTCACCCGCTGAACCAATAAATTGAAAAAAAAAAAAGTATTACCAATGAAGTATTCATTCATTCATTCATTTTCCATACCCGCTTAGTCCCGAGCTCAGGGTCACGGGGGTCTGCTGGAGCCTATCCCAGCTGTCATAGGGCGAAGGCAGGGACACCCTGGACAAGTCGCCAGTTCATCGCAGGGCCACAACCAATGAAGTATTGCCAGTGAAATTGTAAAAAAAAAAATCGCTAATGGGAGTTATAAAAAAATCCAGTTGTTCCAGATTTGGTAGTTTGTCTTGTTGGATTCTCAGTTTAAAGGTCAGTTTTTCCATCCTAAATATCTCTGACATGGTCCAGTCATCTAAAGTAGGTGGGGTCGGAGCTTTGTTTATATTCTTATATATATGAGAACCTGTCTAAGGGTAGGGAAACCAAATGACTTCTTGTATTGCGAGTACACACTTTTATTAATGCATTTATGGGCAATATATTAAGCTTTTAAGCCCTTGGTTGTGCCTGTGGTTCCCGGCACCAAGCCAGAGGAGGCCACCACTGTCCTGAAGAGAACCCAGTCCTGCCAGCAGATCAACAAAACGACGCCTGTTTTTCTTTCTACTGCTGTTGATGCTGCTTGTTGTACACGTTCTGCCCTTCCTCGCAAGCGTGCTATTTGTGTTCCATCATCAGTTAATAGTAGAGATGCAGTGGTAGATCATGGCACCGGGATTAGGCTAGCCAAGGTTGTGCGTGGCTCTTTCAGTCAGACAGATGGGCGTTTCAAGCACGCAGGAACAAATTGTATGGCCGTGGCTTTAGTCAGTTTAGCCAAACAAACGTTGTGCAGTGTGTTGTTGTGGCGCGTTAATGACCTTGATTGTGCTTTGGTTAGGGGAGACGAGGAATACACAGATGTGTATAACAGTAGTGTTAGCGTCCAGGAAGAGAAGTATCTTTCCGTCCCAGATTTGCCAAAAGAGTTGGCGGTAGATGGTCAGCTGTTGAGGTGCATTTCTGGAGACAGTGTCAGGCAAAATAGGCGTAACGAAAGGTTACAACATCGAAGTTGGCGCCTCGGTTATTTTTATAGCTGGACTGGAAAGGGTGTTGAGTCAGTACAGCACCTGTATTTTGACAGTGTATCGCAATCCTTTAGCCATTATCCACAACAATGGCCGCTTTGTTGTGGTTGACAGCCACCTACATAGTAGTGTTGGCTTGTCTGACGATAATGGAAAAGTTGTTTGGCAAACACACTTACCTCAGGGGCCAAGAAATTTGAATTGTGTGTGTAACCAATATGTAGATAACAAAATCCGAAGAGAAGTTTGTCTCGAGGAGGTAATGGTACACACACACAATATTTCCTTTGCGGTTGACACCATATATTAATGGAATACATTGTGCAATATATATACAGTGAAATAAACAAAACAAAATCCAAAACAAGAATAACAATATTCACAATCAAGATTAGTTATGCGGCGCATGTCATAGTTCATATACATCAATAAATTCCTCAGCCATGCTATGGGAATCCAGCTCGAATCCAAAGTTGCTGCTACCAATGGCTGAGGGTGTGTCTATGTATGGGGTGTATTTGTGTGTGTAAAAGAGAAGAGAAAAGAGAAAATCGGGAAAACACACAGAAGGTGAGAAGATAGAAAAGAAGGCTGCCAGAACCTCCCACCAGAACAGAAGAAGTTTCTGGCTTGTTGTTTGCCTTGCTCTAGTCGTCAGTCAGGGCCGACTTTCTACCGGAACCCTGGCCTGTATAAACAGAACCTTGTCAATACAATTGCAAGCATTGCATGAGCAATATGCTCATATATTCAGTGTACACACTATTTTAATGGGGAAATAACAATTCAAGACTTAATAAGAAAAGAAACCAACAAAAACATTTCTCTATAAATGCATTTACATTAACACATGCACAATGACATGTAGTTTTCACATTTCTGTGGTTAGTGGCGAGGTGAGGTTGGTGTTGGAGATTGCATCTCGCCTGATTGGAACTTACCAATGCACACAAACAGCAAGACTCAAAACATTGGCACAGATGATTCCGACGTACAGTTTGTCGGTGCTGTGACCAATGAAGAGTTTATCTTCTGTCCTCTTGGTCTTGATGATTGTAAGGCGCTATATACTTGTGTGGAGGGGCAAAGTGGCCTCCCCACGAAAAAGGGGGTCTGGGCCGACCGGACTGAGGTGGTGGAGTCGAAGAAGAAGGCAGGCAGCGTCAAGTGCAGGAGGGAAAAAACCTTTATTCTTTTAACCCCCCAAAAAAAACATAAATGAAGCAGCAGGAAACAGTTTCCAGGTCTGCTAGTCTCACAACAGACTTGCCGGCTCAACCCCCCACATCAAAATGAGCCCCCTTTATATCGGGCAGCAGCCTATGGCCAATTGGGCCACCCCACTAACCGTGGTGACATCGACAATACCGAACATTCCAAAAAAACAATAACACAAAGAAATACACACTTCAATAAACAGAACACAATCCCCCCTAAACATACAAACCCTTAAATACAAATAAACCCTGCATGTTCCCCCTACCTATTCACATTAAAATAAAAAAAAAATTAAAAAAACCCTGACGGCAATGGGCTACGCCACTTAGCCCGGCGCTCAATAAACCCCCACCCCTGCAGCGGCGCACGCTTCCGCCCAGGAGCAGCGGAGCAGACGGCTACAGATGAGGCGTGTGGGATCAACATGGTGACTAGGGTGGAACAGATGATGTTGGGAGATGATGGAGCACTAACTGTTACCCGTTGTTGATGCAAAAGAATGGGAGTCGCGGTGCTCTGCGCTCCCAACGCCGACACCCTGCTCACGCCACACGTCCCCCAACCCCAAAGCACAGCAGGGCACAAGAACAGTAACAAACTAACATTATACCATAATAAAATCCACTACACCACCCCGTGTGTGCCACTTTGTGTGTGTGTGCGCGCGCGTTCGTGCGGAACCACTCACTCTCCCACGTGGGCGACGCCACGTCGCCGCGTCCTCCTGGGGAGACAGTGAGAAGGGGAGGGGGAGCTTGCTCACCTTCTCACAACATGGAATTGAATATTGACTTTGCCAGGGTCAGTTGTCCAATGTCCTCTCGGGTCGGTTTGTTAGGTTCTCCATGTAAAAAGGAGAGTGTAGCGAGTGATGGTAACTGCTTCTTTAGAGCTGTCTCCCAGGCAGTGAGTGGTTTGCAGAAGCACCTGTATTTCCACGGTCTTCCTACAGCACTATTACAAGATTCGATTAGCCATATGCAAGCATTTGCAAGGGAATGCTGACAAATATTTTAGTATTTTGCGTAGTCAATATTATTCGGTGGCGGAGTACATTTTCCAGTCCGGCATAAGGTATGTCAACTTGGGCCACAGAGGTGGAAATTCAAGTTGCTGCGGATTTGTTAGGCGTTAACATCTTGATTTTTATCAGCGGCCGCTGGTTGAAGTACAGCTGCAGCTGTACTATTGCATCACAATGCATTTATTTAATGTCAGAGGCACCCATTTTGAAAATGTGCTTTGTGCACATTAACCTGGACTGCCTAGTTGTTATGGATATTGTACTCTTAATGAAGTGACAGGTTACAGCCTTAGGCAGAGAACAAGAGTAGCCGTTGTTAAAAAGGCTACTTGTAAGGCTGTGCAAAAGTACCTGATGCAAAAGTAACGGACATGCACGAGAAGGGACAGTTTGCTCGCAGAGAAAAGGAAATTTAGCGTTAGAAAGGCATATTCTGAAAAAGTGCTTGTCAGGGACAATACTAAATCCAGGAGAGTTTTTAAATATCAAAACGACATACACCACAGGGAAAGCGAACAAATGACCAGTCTATTGAAATATAGGAACAGCATTGTGCTCAGGACAAGGGTTAACCAACGGAGTTTGTTGCGCTATAGGGACAACTGTCTGCGCAGGGAAAGGGTTAAGGAACAGTTAAGAGCAGCATTTGATTGTGCTGCATATATCTTTTATGAAAATGTTGGCGCTGCCGAAAGGGGGCCAGAATGGAGTGCACGGACCGGTGACCTGTGTTCCAGCCAATATTGTTCAGCGTGTTGCCACGTTCCAATATGGAAGGGTCTTTGTTACAGGTGAAGCTGAAGCGCAAGTTGACATACAAAGGGCACTATGAGTATCAGTTTGTACATACCATGCGTGTCAGGCAAGCTTTAGAGTGTTTAGTTAGGTTGAACCCTTATTACAAGGACATCACGTTCAACGATGCGTGGATGAATGCGTTTTGTCACCAGGAGGTGGATGAGTCAGGTCAGGTAGTTGCGGAAGAGGAGGCAGCAGTTGTTGAAGTGGAGGGAAAGGAAAGTGATCAGGGTCAGCAGGACGCAGATGCAAACATGTTACAAGATGAACAGTTACATGACAGGCAGCAGCACTGCATGTTTCAGGACACTTGTCTCATGCCTGTTGATTTAGGCCAGGAACTGTTGGATCAACATTTTGATCAGATTTTAAATATTGCGCCTGCAGAAGGCAACAGTCCAGTTAGGGTACTTACAGATAAGACAAATGAGGCCAAGTCTTTTCCAGTGTTGTTTTCCCAGGGTAGAGGGACATTCCACGACAGTCAGCCCCGCGGTTTGACATTGTCGCGTTATTTAAATAATAGGACTATGCACGCTGATGGTCATTTTGCGCGCAACACGGAATATAACTTTGCAGGTCAGTCATGGCAGAGGTTCAGCAGGTATCGTCGAGTGTGTTGATTACATTGCGCAAAGGCAAAGGTGGTCAGGGTGCGCAGAAGGTTAGTATTGAGACGTTGACGAACGAGGCGTCGTCGAAGAAGTTGTTGCAGTTTGATGAGGGCTACAAATTCCTTAGGCCGATTAGAGGAACGCCAGCTTTTTGGAGTTCGGTCCAGAGAGACCTGTTGGCTTGCGTGCGTCAATTAGGGATTCCGACGTGGTTTTGCTTCTTTTCCTCTGCGGATTTGCACTGGCAGAACCTCGGGACGGTCCAGCACAGCGTCACTGAACCACACAGAGTTGGACGGGATGTCCGTGTGGAGCGTAGGCTCAACAACGGGCGTTACACCCTAGTATAAAAGAAAGGGTCAAAAAAATTTAGGACAGTTTTTATTTAAAACAAAACAAAAACTTGCACTTGGTGACAAACATCGGATGTGAAAAAATTAATTAACATGTTACCTTGACCTCCTGTCCAACAAGAGTCCATGCAGGAGCGGGTCCATACACTAGCATGCGGACAGGATCCGTCACAACCAGCGCGGGAGACACCCTGGGCCATGACGATATGTGGCAGGGCACCTCTGGCTTAGGGGCGGGGGGTGCCAGCTGGTGGAGCACTGCAGCATGCAGAAGTTGCACCAGTACGGGCATTCCGAAATCGTCACTGATATGCACTTACGTGTAAAACAAAACGTTAACGCATATTTATCAAATGAACAGCAAATAAGGTCTAAGGAGGCTGTACATACACCATTGTAGCACCACAGCTTCAGGCGGTGGACAGGGAGGTGCTCGGCCACAGACACGAAAGTTACACCTGGAAGAAATGTTACATAATCACTATTTGTAAACAAGCCTAACACACACACACACACACACACACACACACACACACACACACACACAAAATTAACATACCCATGCCTGCAGCATCACGTTGGTATTCCTGACGCAGCGCTGCCTGCAGGTCTGCCAAGCACAAAGACCTAAAAGAGAAGAAAAGAAAAAGATTGTCAAGAATATATTCTTAACAAAAAGATGTAATGATGAAAGGCATGTCATCAACTTTGGTGCCGTTGGTGGCAGGCAAACACACCTTGGGCCAGCGGCTGCACACAGTTGCTAGGAGTGCTGCAAAATCCCGGGCCAAGTCTGTGACGGTACCCTCTTCCAGGTTGTTACTCATGGCGACTACACAGACTGTGTCAGGTGTGAATGGCACAGCAGCGTGGAGCACCTCGGTCCTGATCTCAGAAGTTGTAGCACCAGGTACAGAGAGGTAGCTGTACAGCACGGGACCCTCGGGTAGCGACACAAAACCATCCACGAGTCTCCTACCACCAGAACATTCTGCAGGAAGAGAGACTGCGCTTGTTAGACAGATAAATTCATCAATCATTTCTCGTGTATTGACAAAACCACAAGTCACACCTTTTTGTCTGGCTGATGGGTTTGAAGGACAAGCTTGATCTCCTTGTTGTTTATGCTTGTGAATTCGTTTTCTGCCTAGTTACTGTGCAGTTGTAGTGTTTATCGATAAGTTTTCATGTTTCCTGCGCTCCTGAATGCACCGCAGTTTAGTTTCACTTTCATTATCGAACGCACCGCGTGTGTGAGATGCAGCCCGTCAGACGCAAGTTTTCCTCCTCGGTGCCGCATAGGCTAGCGGAGTTTTCACTCTTTCATAACGCTCACCTGGTTGTCCCTGGTTTATTTCTGTGTGTGAATGACGAAAGGTGAGTTGAATTATGGTTTTGTGTTGTTGTTTAATTCTAGAGTTTGTCAATTTATATTCTCTATCCGAGCATGGGCTGTTGCTAATTTCTATTGTTAGGTAAGCTAATCAGCAGAAGCCTCGTTGCATATGAACCTCGTGTGAGGATTTGTTTATTCTGTTATTTATACATATAAATTATCTGTTAATACAGTCCTTTATTATCTTTATGTTTGTTTGTACATAATGAATGATGTTATATAATATTTTCTGTATTGTTATTGCTATTACAGACCGCAGTCAATAAACCCTCTACAAAGGGAACATCTGCATTCTCCTGTTCTTTAACTGGAACACCACCCGTACACCTTGCCGCTCTAAACTACCTAGCCCTTGGAGAGCCCCTCTCTCCTGTTTACATATATATGTAGTGATTTTGTATTTTATAGTCCGATCCTACACGGTGCTTTGGGTATATTGAGGCACATATAAAGCAGCATTCTGACGGTAGGAAAGCCCGATTTAACATGTACACAAAGATTCAAATGCCCATACAAATGGATGTATGTCCTTAGTTGAAGGAGAATCATGAATGTCTTACCTCACGGCAGTGGGAAAAGGGAGTGAGCAGAGGGCAGCTGCAGATATACGTCTGTCGTTGTGGGGCGGTCCAATCACAAGCCAGCCATACCATTTATGATTGTCGTGTTTGAATAGCCAATAGCATGTTAGTATGTCCTACATCGCTGCTTTGATCATGTTCTGCCTGTAGGTGCCCGTTGAACAAAAAAGGGGGGGAAAGAACGTTATGCAGTCAGTGTTCTGCGTTGTGGATCTTTCATGTTCAAAGCCGAGCCAACGTTCTAACTATATCCCTAAATATGAAGTATTAACACAATGATTTAGAGGCTGGTAAACGTTGCTTATTGTCTTATACTTTTGTCAGTGCATAAAATTGTAAAATTGGAGACAGCAGAAAACAAAGTGCAATTGCCTGTGATATATTCATATTCAGTTCCTACCAGTGACAGTAGATGTGAGATGACAGCAGGAAACTAAGTTTTATCTAAGCATTTTACGTGTAGTCATAATAAAAGTATAGGCATTGTTTGCACTTTTTTGGACATCTATCATGTTTTAGGCCGCTATCATTTTCTTTTGCATGAACTGAATTTTGGAAAAAAGATCATAGAGGAGTAGATCAATTGAATTATTTTTTTGGAGAAAAAAAAAAAAGAACTCTGCAGTTTCACTGATTGTCTGTCATAAAATTCCCACTTTAATTTTATATGCCTGCTGATGCTCCAAGACATGAGTCGATGTCCCCCGACACATGCCGACGATTGTTGTCACTGTCTGAGAAAGAGCGGTGAACAAACAGTCCGAAAGTGCAAACAATGACCTTTCACCAGTTTATTTCTGTGTGTCTCTCCTGTCCCAGGAATTGCAGGTTATGTTAAAGGTGCCGGTTAATAATTCAGCTGCACGTAAAACATTCTTAACCTTAGTTTTTATGAATCATTACAAGTGGAAAACACAACTGACAATTTCATTAAAAGGTGTTATTCTGATCACATGTTTTTAGCAGGGTGTGTGTGTGTCTGTACATACGTATGTGTGTGTGCGTGGTTGAACTTTGGGGCTAAAAGATGAAAACTATATGCCCACAGCCCTATCAACAGAAATAAAATCAGTATACCATTTAAATATCTATGTCAATAAGAAATGAATTCACAATGCATGGGAGTACATAATTACTTTTTATTATTATTATTATTTTGTGTTTTTTCTTTACCCTAAAATTAAGGGTAAGCTTTAGATCGTGTCTTCCTGGTCGCTGTTATTGTCAACATGGAAACAAACAAAAGAGATGAAATATAGGGCGAAAAAATCAGTTAGGGTTACATGAGCAGACATGAATGAAAATTGTTAATTGTGCCAAATGTACACAATAATAACAAATGTGCAATTGCATCTTACCATTCCCACCGTCCAACTTAGGAGCCTTGTCCTGTGGCGGCCCCATGGTCAAACTGTCTATATATAAACAAAAGAGAAGAAATACAGGGGAAAATCAGTTAGGGTTGCATGAACAGACATGAATTAATGAGGTGCACCTACTTCATGACAAACATACACCTTAATAACAAATATACATGAACAGACATGAATTAATAAGGTGCACCTACATTGTGCCAAATGTACACGATAATAACAAATATGCAATCTTACCATTCCCACTGTCCAACTGAGGAGCCTTGTCCTGTGGCGGCCCCATGGTCAAACCGATTGAGTTATTTTAAAACGGCTTCGTGTAAACGCGTTTTTTTTTTTTTTCGAGTGCGGTTTCAAATATATGCAGTTCCAAAAACTAAAAATCCCAAAACATGGAGTTGAATTGTTTTATATTTTATATTGTCACTTTTATCGTTATCGCAATAAATGCCAGAAATTAGTGTGATAAAACTTCTAGTCCATATCGCCCATCCCTAGCTGTGAGTTTCTAATGTTTATTGTGAGTGCACTTCTTTAACACCTGGGTAGGGGGAGTGTGTGTCACTGTGGGGTGTAGCCACACCGCTATTTAATGACATTCACCTGTGCGCCTCGGATGGCTTGGTGTGGTGGGGTGAGCGTCGGAGGTCATTGTGATGAAGAATAAAGTAAATAAAAAAGAACCTTGAAGCCAGACTGGATTCATTTTTGCATGCGCGTCAACAATTACTCCTTCGTTTAGCCCACAGCGGCTTATTTATATATCGATCGCCAGTTAGCTGCAATACGTGCTTTTATTTTGTAAAAGTGTGTTGCTGGCTTCTGCAGAACCAGAAAAGAAAATACTTCCTTCATATGGTAGAACATTAAAATAAAAGTGCACTATACACTTTTAAATTCATTATTGGATTTTGCGTATACATTGTGATTAATCGTGATTAATCAGGGAAATCATGCGATTAATTGCAATTAAGAATTTTAATCGTTGTCCAGCCCTAATTTCTATTTATGTAGCGAGGTGATCAGGTACACAAGCGTTGTTCAACTCAGCTCCCGGAAAAACTCCCAGAAACTTGAGAGTTTTGGATGTTTTTTCCATTCCTGCAGCTGTTTCTCCGTGGACTTTTTACATTTATCACCTTTGTGAGTGACAACTCTCAGGTGTCAAAGTAACCCTGTTTCACATTGAAGAAAATCAATGATATCAGAGTTTTGTTAATAGCGTTTGTCCATTTAGAGTCAATTCCTGACCCATATCTGCAGCCCACTGGTGACCTGACGCCATATGAAACAAAGAACAAATTGAGGTGTTCTTACTAGTTTCTGACTGATACAGCCATTCATATGGTCTTGCAAAGTGCCAAATATCTCTCAGTGTGGGTTCAATTTGGCATCCAAAATTTGGCCGCAAAATTCTCAGTCTTGACAAACTGTTTTGTGCCGAAAAAAAACTCTGTGACTTGTTGACAGATCGTCCTCAGATGTGAAGTTCCTGGAAGGTTGTCTAGTATGCGATTGTTGTCAGTTTGCCTCTTCTTCCTTTTTTGAAACTTCTCTCCTTTACATATTCCAGTTTATGACTCTCTCCTTGGCCTTCTTCGTGGTCCTTCTCACCTCTTCTCGTCTCTTTTCCGACTTCCACCTTGTTTTTCCACTTCCACTTTCCCTCCAAGCTCCCCTCACCCATCCACAAGTCCTTCTCATTTCACTTCCCCCACTTCGCTTCAGCGTCTCATCCATCTCGTGCTCCGCCTCCCTCGTTCATCCCGGCTTTTTTATCCCGGGACCTGAGCAGCTGCGCCGAGTAATTTAGCAACTAGAGAATTCTGAGACCGAATCTGTCACCACGGACACACGGGCAGAACCGCAGACGGTTTCCCAACCAGCACTTTTAATCACGTCCTCTGGGACACAAGGGGGGAACAGGGTGAGGAATAACAGACAGGTGGGGGAGGTGGGGGGTGGAGACAGAGGAAGAGGCCCATTAGGTAAACAGGCGGGGACACAACCTCTAATGGTGGCTGGGCTGCGCTTTAGTGAATTAATTAGGCGCTAAAGTTGACTGTGGGTGGAAGTGGGTCGAATCAGACGTCGGCTGTCCACGTCTGATTGTTTGAACTGGTTGAATAATTTTACAGCTGTCACACACGTCACGCAAAGCACCGAGGTGACGCTACGTGCGGTCGCGCTGCTCAAACCTGGTTGAAATCTGGAACACTGATTGCTGCAGAAGAAAGCAAGCTTGGAATGTATTTAAAGGAGCAATAAAAAAATAATATCATAAAAAAAAAATTAAAAAAACGGCGATATACAGTTCTCGTAAGCACAACCTCTAAAGCAGAAAGTGACTCCACAGCGCTCTCCTGCCCAAAACCCCACAGCGTGATGGAAATCATCAGCAGTCCAATCATCAGCAGTTTGCTCCTGATGAAATCACATCATTAACTCGTCCGTCAGCGCCGAGCCGTCCCAACATCTCTCTCTGTTTTTTGTGGCGCAGCTGGCGCAAAACAGACATCGAGTCAAAAATCGAGTTAGGTGTGACTCCGCTACTGACGGATGCTGCCGCCGCGGGCGAAGCCAACCTCCGTCCACATGTGTGCGTCCACTTCCCTCCCTCCATCTGCCTTTTTTTGATTGAAGAGAGCTACGACCTCCGTCGTCAGCCGCGTGTGCTGCACTCAGAGGAAGACTTATGTCCACATCACTCGTCCGCCAGCTGCCTCCTGATTAAGAGATGCCGCGCTGAGTGACAGGCAGGTGCAGGGGAGCTGCCGTTCGTTAAGCGATGCGCCGCTGACAGTTGCCATGATTGACGGGAGGGACGGAGGACAGGCGAGAATACATATATATACATATATATATATATATATATATATATATATATATATATATGTATATATATATATATATATATATATATGTATATGAGTATACATATTCTCACTGTGTAAATATTGCACTTGTCCAGACTATGGATTGGTTTGTTAACCTGTCAGAGATGCTTTTTATCAGCCTTTAAAAAAAAACATGAGCCTTAAAATCTAAATGTATGTGCAGGGTTTTCGATCCATGGCATAGTTTTGCAGCATTAATGTCGAGCCTGCGTGACATTTTTTATTACGGCTGCAAATTTCCAAATTAGCATGTCGTAGCCCATTAACCTGGAATTGCTTATTGACTTATTATAAGCATCTTTTAAATGTACGGGTTAATTTTCCACCCTCTCTTCTGGTCATTACATCTCGCATACAGAAATTACGTCGCAGGTCGTTTTGCAGTTTCTAAAGCCTCAGCGTCTTAGTTCTCACTCATTTAAAATGATGGATCAGCATCATTAAAGGTCGCATATGAGGCAGATTTCACTCTAACAAATATATATATATAACAACGACCAGCACATTTGGACTTGAGAAAAAAATCCTTTACTTCTCTTTCTCGTTCCAAAGTGCTGCGAAAACGCAATGTTCTGTCAACCTGTGCTTTGTGATGTCACAAAGGGCAATGGCACGTCTCCCAGGTCAGCAACTACAATGCCACACAAGGTCTTAGCCACGCCCTCTGAGACTGCCGTGTTTTTGTCTCATCCCAAACATGTGGAAGGCACAACAAAGCATCAATTATGGCAGGACACTGAGGGCCAGATGCACAAAGCGATTGCTCTGCTTTTGCGCCGACGAAAAGGTGAAAAGTAGCGAAAACGCGCCGAGGTGCAGGTAGCTACAGGGCTCGGCCAGACTCATTTGAATATATTTAAATTAGCACAAAATGAAACAGTGCCAGAGCAATGAAGAGTTTGCGCTCACATCCACACAGTTTGACAGGCGTAAACACCGCCAGCCAAAACCAGCCTCAGTTTTGTCTGTCAAAGTGTTTCTGGCGTCAGCGACTCTCTCCTTCGTGAAGAGCTGATAAGGTGTGTGTGTGTGTGTGTGTGTGTGTGTGTGTGTGTGTGTGTATACACTATATATACACACATCTTACTATATATAAAATATGTTTTAATTTTTTTCAAATATATATATACATGTATATATATAATATCTGACGATCTATCGTGTAAATCACGGTCAAGTTAAAAAGAGCGCAAATATCCGCTACTGACTCCTCAGGTGCTACATTTCTGGGCATTTTTGTGCCTGCATATCATTAGTGCAAAAACCTTTGTGGATATGACGCAAAGGTGGCAGAGATTATGGCCACAAAGTCACCGCGAAAAGCACCACAATTTACCGCTGCGCTCCATTCTGTGGACACAAGGCTAAAATTGTTTGCTTTTTTTTGCTAGCAGTCTATAGTTTTAAGATAATTGAATGTGGGAGGCAGGGGGTAGGTGTGCAGACTGGAACTCGACAAATAAAAGAGCTGAAATTAGGACATTAAAGGAGAGCCAACAGGTTTGGTGAAGTTGGGAGATGAAGAGTCGACCTGTGAGAATGAATGTTTGCCTTTTGGGTTGAGACTCATCCTCCACTTACTTCAGCCACTCTGATGTCTCACTGCATCACCTACTGCTTCAGGCCAGCTGTGCCGCACCAGACTGGACGTGGAGAAACATCCCACTGCAGGAAGCTTCAGTGTCTTGACTTTAAAGAAAGAAAGAAACACTCTGCACCACATGTCCTTCTGGTTTTGCATGTTGCCATGAGAGTAGCAGGGCCACGGGGAGGAATATTTTCACGGTCATTATGATGTCGGGCCAAATGCCGTGTGAGTTACAAGCTAGTCGTCTGGATCATACACAGCGTCTGATGTGTACATGAGATGAGACAGAGACAGAATGTCAGCGACCTTTGCTCTGAAACAACCTTTGGCTAGTTAGACTACTACTATGACTACTTTCATGCTATTCCCCTGAAAAGAAAATGCAAATTTATCACCAAACTTTAAACTAAAAGACCATTTATTGGAATAGTTCACCAAACCTGAGTGTGTTGCCACCATCCGCTTTCATTGTATTGACACCCACGGAACGGTTACATCAATAGAATAATGCTACCTGTCAGTATGTCAGTGGTTCCCAGTGACTGACTCAAGGTGTTTGTTCGTGTTCATGTCAGCTAAGTGTGTGACCCTCTTCAGTATGTGTGATCAAAGGTGAGTGTGTGTGTGTGTGTGTGTGTGTGTGTGTGTGTGTGTGTGTGCAGAATGTGGATTAGAATAATAATCCGCTGAAGGACAGTGGTTTGGCTGAAAATGAGGACACACGGGGCCTCATTACAATGATTTCAACACCTGCAGAGCAAATCCTGGGCACAACATGCATATTGAACCCCCGCCATGCCTTCCAAACCCCACCCGCCCATCACAACAGGTGCATAGAAGAGCTCAAGTTGTAATTTCTGACCACTGAAGGCCATTGGCCAATGTGTTGTTTTTCTCCTTTGTCCACAGTCAGTCTGAGGATTTATAGTGCGTTGGGGGTGTGGTTAGTCGGTATCTCCACTGTCACATCTTTGTGCCAAACTATACTAATCCCCTTTGGTGTCTACTGATCATCTTTGCTTTTTGGTTTCCAAGTAAATAATTTGGCACAGGGGTCACCAACGTGGTGCCCCCAAGGACCACATGAGTCACCCGCAGGCCTGTTCGAAAAATTGTACACCTTGTTGAGCTGGGTCTAAAATTCAGTTTAATCCAACCTTGTTAAGTCATTGTCGATACTTACTGAGAACTCATTAACTTGATAAGTGTCTTCACATAGATGAGTCATTCACTAACAATGATATATAACTCAGAGAGTTTGTTATTTCAGGAGAGTCTAGGTCTAGGTAATAACCTAAGAGGGGAAATTAACATGAAACAGCCCTATGCTTGTACAAGTATGTGTATTTTGATTTGTGGTGTGATCTTGTGGAATGGTCTCAAAGAAAATATAAAACTAGCGATAAATGTAGAACCATTTAAAAAAAATATTTTTTTTTTCCAAGGTATATATGAGTGTTTGACTTGATTTATTTCACAGAATATAAACTCAAAAGTATTGTTTTTCTTTTCTATAATTTGTAATTGCAATGTACGGTAACATTGGGATATCAATAGATTTCAGATTTAAAGTTTATTTTATAAACTTGTTTGTTTGTGTCTGTAAAAATAAATAAAGTTTCCAAAAAAAAATAACAACATAAATAACAATTGAAGAACCCATTGTAACTTTCTTTTCAGTTAATTTCAGTCCCAGATAAACAGCATGGTAAGAATTCAAAAATAATCTTTTGATCTCAACAAAGCCACATATTTTGCCGTCTGTTTACAGCGGTCGAGATCTGGCGTTGTTTTCCTGCTTCCCCTCCTCCCTTCCTGTTGTTTTCTGTCTCTGCCGTCTGGCAGCTGGCCTGGCAGGGATCATCAACGCGACCAACTACACTGGCTCCCTTGACTCACCTGCCACTGGTCCTCCTGATTGCCTTCTGCTCATCTACACCTGTATTTAAACCTGGTCTGATCACCTGGCCACTGCCAGTTTGTCAGTTACTTCCAGAGCACCACCTGTTCGTTCAGTTTTTACTGCCCTGCATTTGTTAAGTCTGCGTTGTAGGTCTGGTTTTGTTTGACCCTAGCAACAGTCTCCTGCTCCTGAAAGGGACAAGGGGGTGTTAGAGGGCGGAGCCAACACCTGGATTGGGTGTGGTTACTAACCTGGGAGAGGTACCGCTGTGGTAGTTTGTCCCTTTGACACCACAAAAGACTGATTTCCAAAACAGAACTGAAGTATAGGATGTATTTTTCTTATTTAAGGGAATTTTATCATCAGGCTGGACACAGACTGCAGCTAGAGAACATTGATAAAGAAAACTTTATATGATATGTGACCTTTGACCTTTGACCTGGCTGGAGTTTTGACTGGCTGGCACCAGCAGCAGTGGCTGCCAGTAGAACTGAGATATCTCATTGTAAATTTCAGCCTTTTATTTTTTTCCTCTCTGTCTTTGGCCTCCTGATCTTCTCTCTTCTTGTTGTCTTTTTTGCTGCCGATGTTCAACAATTTTTAAAAAAGGATGCATTCATTTTCCATCTCCAGTTCTGCCTCGAACTCCCAAGAATCACATTTTGCACTCGTATGACCTCACATTCAAACCCTTTTCCTCCAAGTCTGCCCGACCTGTCTCTCAGTGGGGATAATTACAGGAAATTGGGATGGAGGCATGTGGGGAAAGAGGAGCACACGTAGGAAACAGCTCCCTATGTTTCCCTCTGCTGCAGTGACTGCAACATCAGCGCTGAAACTCGTTAATTGCAGTGTCACATCAGCCTTTATGGCCTGCAGGGGGAACAAAGGTCTCTGACAGATCAGCCTTAAGAACAGCAGCAGTGCAAATAAAGTAAGATTGCGTATGATTTTTAGTGGGAACCTTTAGCAGGTCATCACGCCGCAGCTTTCATTTGGAAGTGACCTGCCCTGAGGTGGACGGTCTCCCCTCGGCTGGAAGCACTATTTTGTCCCAGAATATTGATGAGACGTTCCAAGTTCTGTCAGAGTGGCGCAGTCAGACAAAATCTGCATGAGTGGAACAGATTTACAACAGAAATTTTCATTTGCGGTAATTGTCCAAAGGCCAACGGGGCAGAATCCCAATTTTATCCTAACAAATTAGTAATAAAAGTGGAACTTTGATTGTTTTTTTCTTTTCCTTTTTTCCCTCTGATGGGCTATTTAGTCTGATAAAACTGTTCAATCAGCTGCACAGGCAGAGACAGAGCTGCCACCAGGCTGAACAAGTGTCCCACTTCAGGGAAGACATTTTTAGCCAGCGCCCCACATGTGAAGACTATGTCCCACATTTTACTTGTCAAACCACAGAGTGAAGAGGAAACTCTGCAACACACCCGAGGGCTAACTGGCTATTGAGAGTACTGGGAGCTTTCCCTATTGGGCCGGTGGGTTAGTGGCAGTATGGCCATGAGGGAAATGACTTTAGTCACAGTTGGGCTTTGATATGATAACCAATGTTTATACTTTCTCTACTCAAAGCTGCCTTAACCTCACGTTAGGTCCTGGGCTGAGAAATTTTGAAGCCTCTGTCCCATCCTTAAAATTTACAGAGTCTCCCTATTAATATAAATATATAAATACACATTATAAATATAAAACATACTCCACATCACAAGAGGCATTTGTTTCTTTCAGGACATACAGAAGCGAGTTTTCTCTCTTTGAGCCTGAAAATACCAGCATATGCATCAAGAATCCCACTTAAACATAAACCCAAAAGGAAATTTCTAGAGCAACAACTTATTGTGGTAATACCAAACCAAACCTGTCAGTTTCACTTCTGACTTTTCTCGGCTCTCGCCAAGTATCTTACATGCAAAACAAAACACATACCTGCTGACTGGATGGCCGTTACCTCCACATGCGCCAGTCCCACATCATCTGCTCCCTCTTGTGCGTCCGCCATCCACGGGTGATTTAAAGGGTCCTATTAACTTCGGGATGCTCTTTAATAATTAATTTGTTCCGATATTGCTTCTCGCAAACCAATTTTCTCTTGTGGGAAAGCTTGACACATAGGGGGGCGGCGCTGGGCTTAGCACAGGGTTAAAGTGGATTCAGTCAATCAACAGCCTCCAAAGTGCATATAAAGTGATTGATAGGAAGTAACTAATAGAAATAGCTGAACACCTGATCGAACATTATCTCTTGTGTACCGTATTTTCCACACTATAAGGCGCACTTAAAAGTCTTGATTTTTTTCAAAAAACGACAGTGCGCCTTATAATCCGGAGCGCCTTATATATGGATTGATTCTGGTTGTGCTTGCTGACGTCGAAGCGATTTTGAGAGGTACACGGCGCTCTGTCAAAGTGTTTTACCGTAGTACGACTTAGGTAAATTACAAAGCCGCACCACTCGCAGCATTACGGCTATTGCGGAGTAATACATAAGCCTGTTATACACTAAGATGAAGATGAAGATCGCGTAGATGAAGTGAGACAGTGTTGAGGAGTCCGGCGGTGCTGTAGAATCAAGCACTGATGGAACGTAATCGAACACCTTCCGAACCGTGGTAGAGAACCTCCGGTGGATTTCAACTCGCGTTGGTAACATATTTCTAGCGGTATCATTCTGTTTTTTATTTGTTACAAACAAGTTTTAGAGTTACTGTGAACGCAGTTAATAAAGTCTGACGGACTTATCTCTGATTCTTTTGTTTCGCTTAATGCGCCTTATAATTCGGTGCACCTTATATATTACATAAATTAGAAAATAGACCATTTATTGACTGTGCGCCTTATAATCCAGTGCGCTCTATAGTGCGGAAAATACGGTATTTCCATTAACGGTAGTGAGCTAAATACTGCTCTGCTGTCTTAGTTACTGTGCTCATTCATCAATGGATGTCAGCTTCTTTTTTATGTGGGTATTGTTAGTTAATATAAAATTGGGACAGTCTACATGCAGATGAAATTTAAGTTGATGTATTTTTTTTCTTAAAATGTGGCCTATTTGCAGTTTGTAAAATGTAAGCTGTGCTTATTCAGTGTAATATTATTATATTAAAGTGGAAAATATTTTCTAATCAATTTAAATTAAATTCAAATATTTTAGTAGTAATCACAAGTCACACAACCTGTCACAAAACTTTATCAAAACGCGCATGTAGTGCAAGTAGATCCATGCAAGAGCCGAGACTAGTGGTGCGCGGCTTTTTGACGACCAAGGGGTCCCACAGTATGTCAATTCAACTCATTGCAACCCACCCCGCACAACCGCATCAATTATCACAACCCACCTCAGCCCGAAACCCGCTGTCAATGAACAGACCAGCATGTCTTTGAACACAGCTTTTATATTCCATCAAAAAGGTGGTTGTAAACAGCCTTAATAGGCTAAGTGCTTGGAACAGCAATGAGCAGAACACAATAACAAAACACATTTACCACATTAACCCAAGTGTTTCTCTATGGGGAAACTAAGTAGAATATAGCAGCCTAAGTTATTAACTATAATCCAAGTCCTAAAGCTCACAAATCTTTCTCCTTGCTGTTTGTTGTTGTGCCGCTCTGTGCTTTCGTGACGTATGTGTCAGTGCGCAAGCAATTCAATTCAACTCTTTCATGCAATTGCACTTTTTAAGACATTTTATCCATAATTGCCAAGTCTGATGTTCCATATTTTGGACAATGAATGTATTGCTCTCCCTCTGCCTGCTGCGTGTGCGTCGCTGTTTCTAAGTGAGGACCGGCACATTGGCCAACCACCGTATTAAATGGGGAGAGTTTAGTCGCCAAGTGCGTTCCCTGCTCAGTTCATCGCCGAGGCATGTAGCCATTCATCAATGGCGAGAAAATGAGTCAGGGGTGGGGGGGCGCTGTTCTCACATAATGGCCCAACAGGCTGTTTGGTCACTGCCATACATCATTATGCCTAACCAGCATGGACAAGGTTCTGACCCTCCGCCGAGCTCCGTGCTCTTCCGCTTGTCCCTTTGTTCATGTTCAAATATTGTTTTTGTTTTTGTTTCTTTTTGCTTTGCGCTCAGGTGTTTGTCTGCGATACGCAACGCCATCGATCGAGCTCCAAACAGGACGGAGCGGCGCCACCTGCCAATCATTCAGCACCATCGGCACACATTCACAACTCCATTGTCTTTTCGGCACGTCCGTCAAACCATGAGGCCTAAATAACTTTGTGTTATTGGCGAAGGCAGGACCCAAAACAGGATGAAACAATAGGGAAGGTGGAGGGGTAGCAAAACAGGCAGGGAAGAGTGAGATCTACTGAGATTATGTTGTAAAGAAATGCCCATTTCATTTGACGGTTTTTTGGAACACTGATAGATGGAAGGTTTCCTAAATTTGTTCAATTTATTTCACAGATAGAGCTGCCGATGGGGCCAAGCATTTGTTTGAAGTTTTAAAAAAGCCTAATAATAAGCAGTTTCCCAATGATGAAATATGTGAAGTTATGAACTTGGAATGGTTTCCCAAGCGCTTCCAGTAGAAAGTGGGGGTAAATGTGTTGGAAACATGTCTGGCCTAAGTTTGTCCAAATGGAAGTCTCAGCCATCCAGCAGCCAGGTCAGGTTCTTTTCAACAATGAAGGCAGTTTGTCCACATGCAACTGAAAACAAATCTAGCGGTACATGATATAGCACAGAGACGGTATTGACTCACGCACGCGGCCCATACTTCACTGTCTGGCCGTGTCAGTTCCCAGATGATGGAGACCAGCTGTGGGGCTACTGTACACAGTGGACTGGAAACTACACTCTGGCTGGATCCCCTACACGTGCTGGGAGTAAATGTGTGTATGTGACATACTCTCAAATATGATTGCGGGAAAAGGCCATTTCAGCGCGATCAAAAGCGACTGCAGGTGACGATCAGGAAGAATGGGTGAAGTTGGAGGGAGTGGGGGGGGAGTTATAATGGGCAGGGGGAGATGGATCCGCAGATTTCACAGATTACCTTTCCATGCATTCAAAAGGTCCGCCTACACACAGACAATTCCTGCCAGAGAGGCACTCATCCTAAATGTAAGCACAGGTGGAGCGGGATAATAACGCGCACTGCTGGCTGAGGCGCTGGAGGAAATGAAATGGTTTATGATGGAAGCGCCCATCCTCTAATGCCTGCTCCCAACGTGCCGTCGTCCCCCAGGGATGTTCTGTGTGAAAAACAAGAGAAAATGATTTGGTTTGCACAGGCGGTGCAGCACCCGGGTCGGTCACGGAATGTGCGTGGCATGCACATCGCTAATGGTCGGAGGGTTTGGTCCTCTAGTTTTGGTGTGTGTGCACCGAGGTAGAGTGACTGCTGGGGTGTCTGAATTAATTAAAATTATATTAACAATCAGGCTCATTAAGTCTGATTGTTTGAATGCACATCTAATCAAGCGGTCACGACCTGCTGATATTTCAATGCTGAAATCTTAGGATTAAGGTTTCATATTTCAGCGTCATTCGGCTTCTTTTTGAGCAATGACAAAAGCTTTAAACCCCATTAAGGAGACAAAGAAGATAAACAAGAAGAGACTGCGAGCCTAGTCGATGCAGAGTTGACAAGTAGTAGTGGCAATTTCATCCACACTGAATAACACTGAGGCAGTAAAAGAGGAGTGACCTTTTTCAGTAAACTTGTTATTATATTTTCAGCCAAACAATGCAGCACGGTGCAATCCAGCTCGTTACAAATGGCTACTGTGTGGGGAAACAGGAAGTGGGAAATTCTCATACTGGCTTCTGGACCTGAAGAGCTGGTACTAGGTCATTTTTATCGCCGTCTCTGTTCAGGTAAATCTTTGACCGTGACAGTCCTTGCTTCCCTGCGTCCCTCTGCCCAATGGATGTGCCCACAGTTTGCAACATTTATGCAAAGCAACATTGTCGGATGTAATAACCCATAGAAATTCAACTGGTCAGCTTGCCCACCAGTTTTGTACCAACTCTGGCAAATGTATTTTTACGGCTAGAAGGATTTCTGAGAGAGATAAGTTCCGTCCTTTCCGCTTGAGAATAGTTTGAGAGTCGGTGTCTGTGAATAGTTGGACTGAATTGAACCAAAATAAAGGAAATGCAGGGAATTCAGCAGATCGTAACAAAGATGGGAAAATATTGATAAAGTCCAGTTTGAAAGGTAAACTTGCGGTCATCGCAAAGCTCATTCAGATGTATGGACATTTTAATGTGCTAAGAATACGATAATGTGGCACCTATTTTTACAGGGAAAAAAGAACAACAAGACGTAATTTATTGGAAACACCCTGTGGGATTTTGTGTAAGCATGTGGTAATTGTTCTGCCCCAGAAGAGAAGTTATTGACAAATACTGCAGGCTTGGAAAGAAAATTACAAGGTTTGCGTTTCATTCTTCTTACAAAAAGAGGAGCAAGACTTGTTTTCTACAATATTTTAGATTGCTTAAAGTCCTAGTTGTGTTTGTTGCACTGTTTACCTCCAAATCAATAGCGTTTTTCTCTCCTTTATTCAGAAAGGAGTGAAATGTGGTGCTCGTTTCTTATTTTGAGGTATTTGTGCCCAAAAATCAATTACAAAATACAGCTCTTTATCTTTTTGAGGCGTCACTCCTTGTGATTTATGCAGAAACAACAAACCCTTCTGTGCCAGGCAAGGTCACGTTGCTCCAATCAAAGCCACCGTTAATCAATGAAAAACCATTTGCAATGACAAGCTCATCGTCTGTCATCGGCCACAGGAACCCAAAGTAAAAACAGTCGGGAGGGAAGGATGTGCCGTCACCTTGTATAGCGATAAAATATGTCAGGTGAGAGAATGCGTATTTAAGTGTTTAGGAGACCAGAAGCACGTGGAATACAGAAAAAAATCACCACATATGGCGTAAAATGAATGATTTCTGTGTACATTTGTAGTTTGTTCGTCTGCCATTGGCTCAAAGCTTGCACAGGCTCTCTGGTCGGGAGAGATAAATATTTTTCAGACATTTTCAAACCACCAAGAGATACCAAGCAGTCTGCTGAGGCATGTTTACATGTACAGGACGGCACGTTGCACCTCAGGAATGGGGATATTTTCATTAGTCAAGAAATATGTTCTTGGTATGATTTGGACATTTTTCAACTTGTTTTGAACTCTGGGCTCGCAGAGTTGCACAAAGCATGCAGATCAGCTGATCAAACCAGAAGAGATGGGGCCAAAGTAATTCTAGTAAACTGCTGTTGTAGTTGCTCTGTGAAGAACAGCCTCAGTACATTTTGAGAGTAATGGACACATTCGGGAGGAGTTTTTGGGAACTCTTTAGTGATTGCACTATTGGTGATTGTGAACTGAGAATTGATCCCTCTCGCTTTTGGAAAACGTAAACTAAATGTCAACCCATTTTCGTGCGATACAAAATCAATTACGGTTTGGACAGAGACATGCTGTGCAGGCCATTGGCGAAATGGACGATTTCCTTTTGACGGACAGTATTACCACCCTGACCTTCCAATAGCAGATCAGGCCACACCCACCAGTAAATCATCACACTGCGCAGATCCGCATTTTGCTGGCCATCGAGCTCCAGTATATTGATAACCACTGTTACTGATCATCTCACAGCAGCCCTCTTTAAACCGAGCATCTCTGTGAGAAAAATCTGAAATCTATTATTCCAGGTCCAGGCTAACGCAGCAGCTGGCCATGAGGGGCTTTGATGCATGGTGCTTGCCTGCTCCGCGGAATGGGAAGTCGGATAATGTATTTTAGATGTATGTTTGTACTGATTACAGCCTCCACCAGGACCAAGCCAGGCCCCAACCCCCCAGCAGTTATCTTTGTACATTAGTAAATTCACACAAGTGTCCATTAACACTGGGAATCCGCTGTTTTTGCGTTATCTGCACAGCTGAAGAACAGATATTAATGTGGACTTTGCTGCAGGAAACGGTTGACCCTATTGCCCTCCGTGTTTATCCTTTATCTTTTCTGTCCTGAGACTGAACCCACTGGAAGAACGTGACAAATGGCAGTTGGAATGCATCAATCCGACTCTGTGGGTTTTGATTCTGATACGAACACCATTCGGTAGGGGCCAATGTTGAAAACCAACCAGTTATCAGCCTTTATCAATTAACAATCTGTAACCCTCATTTGTTTGAGAGGTTTTAGACAAAGTCCCCAAATTGCCAAACAACTATGAATAACAAGGAATAAATCCATGTGTTTTTATTATTAATATATTGGTTATTACTACGAGGTCTAACCCTAACCCTAACCCTTACTTTCTATCACATCCCAGGAACTAAATTGAATTCATAAAAGCAGCTGAATGAAACAGAGCAGATAGTTAATTTGACAAACACTGGGCCGATATCCAGTGTTGATATTCAGTGACAGTAGTTCTGTCATCCGTCTCTTCTGGATTCCCCATTTTAAAGAACAGTTTGCCTAGAATAGAAACGTCAACGGTGACGTTTTCTGACCCACACAACCCCTTCAGAGTTTCAGTGAAGGACAGAATTCCATCCAGTGGACACCAGCGGTTTCACATTGGAACCATTATCCATTCACACAATGCACACACACAATGCTGGTGGGAAACTATGTGTAGCCACTGACTGCTGTGACTACACATGCCCAGTTTAGTTTTGCTGGTCGGCATGTTACTGAATCTTGCCCTCTGTGTGGGAGCTATGGTGGATCTTTTTGGCTAAAAAAAAAAAAATGCTAATTTGGACAATTTGGAAGCCCTCGAGCCGTACAGAGACGCTGTTGTTCCCGTTGGTTTCCTAACCATTAACCTCCCATAACCTCTGTTCTCTCCATCAATGTTGCGTTGGGTAGTACATCAGATTCTGCCTGAACTGAAGGGAAATTATTGGATTTGTGCTTCTTGCTGAAAAAAAATGAAAAAATGTATTTGTTTTGTGCGTCGCCAGGAGATTACACCAAACGTGGAGGAATGGGTGAGACTCTGTGCGTCCGTCTGGCCAATGCAGAGGGTTTGCGGGACTCATTACTGACCGTCGCCGAGCATGTGACAGAAACATCAGCAGAAAATGGCCACAGTGGACAATTCATAAATAACAGTGACGGTCGCTCGGAGCTGACGTCCCACTTCATGTTCAGTGCCCCACCGGCCCCCCCCCCCCTCTCTTATCGCGTTTCTTTTGCCTGAACATCTGGTAGAAGATCCCTTGTGCAAACACGGCGACGCTGTAGCCTCCCCCCTCACACTCGTCCTCCATCACACACTGGAGCACGCCTCCAACGCAAAGCACGGCACCCAGACTGGCATCTCTCCCTCCCGTACAGGGTTGGACTCGTGGCTTTTTTGGTGGGGGAGATTTCCTTTTAATTGGTCGCATCACTCCCCGGGGATGCAGCCACGTCCTGTCATGGGCTCAGTAATGGTATACCATGGGAT
Organism: Nelusetta ayraudi; assembly: GCF_046127955.1. Lineage (NCBI taxonomy): Eukaryota > Metazoa > Chordata > Actinopteri > Tetraodontiformes > Monacanthidae > Nelusetta > Nelusetta ayraudi. Next base: position 10,052,904 of record NW_027466061.1, read on the forward strand.
CCCGAGGAGCAGCCCGTCCCGTAGCCAGGTTCCACGGCAGGGTCGCTCTAGTGAGGGTGCACTACTTTTTGTCTGTGTGCATGGAGTTGGAGAGAGAGAGAAGGAAGTGATAAGGTCACCCCCCACCCCAAAACACACACACACGCACACACCTCCTCCCTCCCTCCCCTCCTCTCCTCCAGAGATGAAAGGCAGTTTAAATAAATGTGTTGTGCAGAGTTTACAGTAATGGTTTGGATAATGAGACACAAGTTTGTCTCATTTTCTGCGTTCTGTGTGTGTGTGTGTGTGTGTGTGAGAGAGAGAGAGAGAGAGAGAGAGAGAGAGAGAGAGAGAGAGAGTGTAGCGGAGTGTGAATAAAGCAGTTATGTAATCTCAGAAAAGTCAATAAGGGGCATCAACGAGAGCCGGTCGATGGAGTCACTAAGTAAAAGACAATGTGGCGGACAGCCGCGTAACCTTTTTTTTTTAGTTGGTGGGCTCGCCTGAAGCAAGGGCTGTGATTGGACGGTGGGATCGGTTTGGTGCCGGGCCAATTAACTGGCCATTGGATCACCGAAACGCCGCTTTCCCAGGGCAAATGTTATCGAATGTCGAACGGAAGCGGGTGAGGTTCTTCAGAAAGTGATTGTTATTTTTCCTGCGCAGACAAGAAAACATACAGGGTCCTCAGGGGTGCTTGAAATCCTTGAAAATGCTTGAATTGTAATGTTGTATTTTCAAGGTTTGAAGAATGCTTGAATTTTGACTCTACTGCTTGAAAATGCTTGATGTTGTAATCACACATATTTCAGAACAAATGGAAATCTCACTCAATAGACCGCTTTGGAAAAAGAAAATGTTAACCGCTCTCTCTGGAGGACTTTAAGGGCGTTTAACCACTAGCCCTGTGCGGCTAGTGCCAGCCCTTCACGGTACGGGACAGCTCGGTTGAAAGGTATTTCCATAAGCCCGACTAGTACCTGAGCGTGGGCGGAGTCACGGTTGCAAGGCGAACCGAAGGTTTTTTTGTGCCTTCCGTGTCCCGGAAACCATAGGATTCACTTTTTGTATTATTTGTGGTTTTGTTATGTTTTGTGCGAGACATTTTCATAGGGCTTAGAATTATTTTGTTTCATACTGTTGACTTGTATCAAAACACTGTCCTAGAAGAGAAAATGTAGACGCTGAAACGATCACCTTGAGTCTCACAGTCGTTTATTATTAGACAAGAATATCCGCACAACTTAAGTCCACACAAAGCACAAAACAGCAACAACTCTACTCGACCGGCGTTAACAAGCGAGCAGCGTTTAAAAATCGCTATAGGGAGTGAAACGTACGAAACTTGCGAGCCAAAATCGCCGCCTCTTCAGTTTTGCTGCCAGCGAACACAACACAAGCAGAGCACCGAGTTAGCGGTGGTGGCTAGCGGTTTATCGACACGATTCAACGGCTCTACTTTGCAAATAGCCTTCAAACTAAAGTTGCTTGATGTTACAAAACACATTTACAGTCCTCAAGCATGTTTTCAAATATCGTCGTGGCCGACTATTCTCTCGTCGTCCACCGGCCGAGTCGAGCCCGTCTCACTCCCGTTGGCCACCGCGTCGGTGTTCCATCGCATCCGAATTGGGCTGAACAAACCTCCAACATTTTCTCTGTTCGTTCCCTCCGACTGTTGTAGTCCTTGGTGCTTCGGTAGTCGCTCGGCATTTTTCTTTTTTTATTTCTCCAGACACTGTTTCGCTGTACAGCGACAGCCACCGACTGCGAAACCAGGAAGGCTTTTCATTGCGTGTCGCTCCGTCCGTCCAGCTCTCTATGAGCTTTTTCTTCGGCCACAGACAACAGAAACGTCTGTAGTTCTACGTTCGCCTATGGTACAGTTTCATAATCTTTTCAGTTTTTAATACGTGAAACTGTAAAAACCCACACGCGGGGCATTTAAAAAATGGCGGTTTTGGTCTTTCGTGAGAGACTGCCTTTGGCTTTCGTCAGAACTTTTACCCAATCAGTGTCCTGCACGTTGCTACGTCACCCATACGGTGTCAGCTCTGCTCGCTTCGAACCCCAAGGAGGCAGATACCAAAATCGTAACCCCTGGGACCGTGCTGGGGCCCGTGGAAATGCGTCAATACCGACCCGTACCGTACCGAGATGTTACCGAGGGCGCCTGTGGGTAAACACCCTAAGTGAGCCTTGGCGTGTGTGACGTGCTGGTCTGTTTCTGTTTGACGTCGCTCCCAATTGGACAGAACGTAGAAGCGACATGCGGGGGCGGTGTCATTTTAATGAGCGGTGGCTTGACGGCATAAAATACAAATCATGGCTCAAACCTGGAAAAACTCCTGTTGATGACATAATTACGTGCGCAACGCACTCGCTGTTGGCAGCTGCTAGTTGACACGTGTGGCACAGTAACAAGCATGGCGGAAGGCGGGGCTGGTAGCGTAGACATGCACGTAGACACATGCTCATTGATCGATCGTTGATTGTGTGCAAAGTGAAAATAAACACAACGGAAGCTATTTGCAAACATCCTGTTTTTTCTTTTGAGTCGATGGACTGGGATGTTGAAGCAGGAAACCTAAATAACAAAAATGTTAGCAAACTGGCAGACTCCCAGTCAATCATAGCATATACCTCTTAAGGCTTTGTGTTTAAAAGTAACTCGAAGCAGAAGTTCAACTCTGTCGTTTATCCACACCGTCTTTTCACCAGCGATATTTCTTTCTGTGATCTGTGGTGCTAAACGTCTTTAACGAGTTCCTGCTTCTTTAAATACGGCCTGCTTTGGGTGCGCTGCTTCCACCTCCTCCTCCCCCTCCTCTCCTTCTTCTTCTTCCGCCTTCAGGGAGTAAACTTGTGGCGCCACACCGGGCCTGGCATAGGTACTACATCATTTGCAGTCATTTCCGTGTAATTTTTTTTTAATACGGGTTCTTGTAAATGAGGTTTTTTTCCCAAGTGCGGTGTCGAAAAAAATCCAAAAATATGGAGTTAAATTGTTGAAGTCGAGGTAGATGGGTGTCGACTATGTGTTTTGTATGGACCTATAAGAGATAAAAGTGTGTGTGTGTGTGTGTGTGTGTGTGTGTGTGTGTGTGTGTGTGTGTGTGTGTGTGTGTGTTAGTTAAGCATCTTACTGATACTTGAGAGTAAGTTAAAAAAAAAAAAAATCCCTCTTGTGTTGCATAACTTTAATTAAAGAAAAAAGTGAAATTGCCATTTTTGCGTGTGCATGAATTTATCACAATGCAATTTCCAAATGGTTATGGTACTGGAGAAGCTTGAAAACTGACCTTGAAAGTCCTTGAAAAGTACTTTGACCATGATAAAGGTGTACGAACCCTGAACATGAGACGCCACATATTGTTTTTATTTGGAGAATTGACGTACAATAATGCCTGTGATCTAACACACTTAAGATCCCAGTAGGTGTGGACCACAACGTAAGGAAGATCTGCTGACTGAGTTTTACAGCAGGCCCAGGTGGTGGCGCCATGGAGTTTGACTGCTGACGCCACAATGCTTGAAGTTTCGTTTAACAGGTTCTTTGCATCTTTTACAAATCATGGATAAGAAAAGCATCGTGATTGATATGAATGTGTTTTTACACCTGGTTGTCACTTTGCTCCTGGCTGCCGTGGCTTAAAAAAAAACTTCCTGCGTGAGCTTGTAGTTCTCATGTGATTTTGTGACTCCAGCTACCAGACGCTTCAGTACGGTGCCAAAACTGACAGAAAAAAAAACTAAAGTTCTTTGCAACTTCATGTGTGTTTAGAGGGAGAGAAAAACCTTTTGACCTGCGGGAAGTCCTCCAGGCGACTCTTAATAATAATAAACTTTATTTATACAGCACTGCTCATACACAACATGTGTAACCCACAGTGCTTAACAAAATAAAACAAAACAAAACAAAGCAAAACAAAGAAAGATAATAATAAGAAGAACAACAATCATAATAGTAACAATGAGAAAAAATAAAAAGCTCCACTGACCCTCCCCCCACCCCATACGGACCCACCCCTCCCCACCAACGCACACAGACAAACGCCCACCCCCATATTCACACAGACATTAGATAAAATGGCTTGGCACTGAAGAATCTGATGAGGAAAGGCCACTATGGGGAGCCGTCCACACAAGGGGGCACCATGGCCTGCAGCGCCCCTATGGGCAGACCAGGCGTAGCTCCCAGCGTGGAGGGGCCCCCATGAGGAAACACTGGCACTAAAAGTATAAAAGGGAGAATAATCATAATGAGAAATAAAATAGATACATAAAAATAAAGTTTGAAACAGTGGCATAAAAATGGGCAACCATTATAAAAGTATAAAAATCAATAGAAGGTAATAAAAGGCATAAAAATAGTAAAACGGCATACAATTAGTGGAGTAAGAGAGAGAAGAGTAAAAGAAGTCAGTTAAACGGCAGGTTAAAAAGGTACGTCTTGAGCCTCCTCTTAAAAATATCAACAGTCGCTGCGGCCCTGAGGCTCTCTGGCAGGCTGTTCCACCGAGTAGGGCCGTAATGGCTGAAAGCAGCCTCACCATGGGTTTTGGTTTTGACTCGGGGAACAGTTAACAGGCCAGTGCCAGAATACCTCAGGTTCCGCGAGGGCTGATATGATAAAAGCAGGTCAGATAGATAAGATGGGCCAAGACCGTTAAGACATTTAAAAACTAATAAGAGAACCTTAAAATCAACCCTGAAGCGGACGGGGAGCCAATGCAGCGACTTTAAAACCGGTGTAATGTGTCCCCTTCCTCTGGTCCTAGTCAGCACACGTGCGGCTGAGTTTTGTAGTATTTGTAGACTGTAAACACTGTTTTTGGGAAGACCAGAGAGCAGGGCATTGCAATAATCTAGTCTACAAGAAATAAAAGCATGCATTAGCACCTCCGTGTTGGCCTGAGAGAGGAACGGGCGGATTCTGGCTATATTCTTTAGATGATAAAAACCTTTCTTTGTAATATTTTGTATATGTGGAACAAAGGTGAGCTCATAATCAAAAACAACACCCAGATTCTTTACATATTGCGAGGGTTTAAAATCCCGAAGTTTTGGTAAAAGTTCCTCTCTCCGGTCTTCAGGACCAATAACTAAAACCTCAGTTTTGTCCTGGTTGAGCTGTAGGAAATTCTCTGCCATCCATGATTTCATATCTAAAATATAGTTAAAAAGGGCATCAATTGGCCCTGTGTCATCAGGAGACACGGCAATGTACATTTGTGTATCGTCAGCATAGCTGTGGAAGCTGATGCCGTGTTTCCTGACGACGTCCCCCAAGGGAAGCATCTACAGATTAAAAAGAACCGGACCTAAAATTGACCCTTGGGGGACCCCACATCTAATTTCATGCATTCTGGAGGAGCATGTATCCATACCTGCAAAGAAACATCGATCTGTGAAATAAGAACGAAACCAGTTAAAAACAGTACCTGACAGGCCCACCAGGTTTCTTAGTCTATTTAATAAAATATGGTGATCTACTGTATCAAAAGCAGCGCTTAGGTCCAGTAGCACCAAGACTGTCAGCTTCTAAGAGTCTGCGTTGCACCTGAAATCATTGATGATCTTTAAAAGGGCTGTCTCAGTACTGTGGTTCTTTCTAAAACCAGATTGATATTTCTCTAAAATATTGTTTGTATTTAAAAAGTAATTTACTTGGTTAAAAAACAGTTTTTCTAAAATCTTTCTTAAAAATGGTTGGATATTGGGCGGTAGTTATTAAAAATGTTTTGATCCAAGTTGCTCCTCTTCAAAAGGGGCCTCACCACCACTATTCTAAAGGCAGCAGGGAACTCCCGTCTGAAGAGAGCAATTGACAATATATAAAATCTGCTCCTCAAAGAACCCATAAAGTGACTTTAAGAGTGATGTGGGAATCGGGTCTAATAGGCAGATTGTGGGCTTGACTTGGGAGAAAACTCGATCAAGTGTCCTTGCGTCAACCAGAGCAAAACTATCCAGTGTTTCCTCAGATAAAAGTGGTTGTCCAGATGTGTAAAAATTTTGATTTTGATGAGTGAAAGAACTGGACCTAATGACATCAATTTTACTTACGAAGTGGTCTGCAAAATCCTCACAGAGGGCATCTGTTGGTGTCTGTACGCCCTGATTAAAATTTTTATTGGTTAAAAGATTGAAGGTGGAGAAAAGAAATCGAGGGTTTTTGCTATTGTTTGTGATGAGATTGGAGAAATGGGATATTCTTGCCTGTTTGACAGTTTTATTGTAAGATTTGAGTAGATGACGAAATGTTTCATAATGGACAGTTAATTTACTTTTTCTCCACCTTCTCTCTGCACTCCTGCATTGTCTTTTTAATTCTGGGATTCCATTTGCAGATCTCCATGGGGGTGTGGGTTTACTTTTTATGGGTTTTATATGACAACTGGAGCCACAGAGTCCAATGTTGTTTTCAGTTTTCTGTTAAAAATTGTCAACGATAAAATCACAGGGTGCGGGTAAGATTTCAGCAGGAGTGCTCTTTAAAATTTCAATAAAATTTGCAGCCACTTCGGAAGTAATTTAGCGTTTCCTCACCGTTCTCACCGGGGCTTCCTGATGATTAAAACTGGTGAGGTTAAAATACACGCAATAGTGGTCAGAAACAGCCAGGTCAACAGGACACACTAGTGGACAGGCCATATGTTATGACCAGGTCCAGGGTGTGTCCTCTGTTGTGAGTGGGCTGCGTGACATGTTGCTTAAAATCCAAGCAGTTTAAAAGGTTTAAAAATTCTCTCGACAATGAGTCGGAGATGGTATCAATGTGCAGATTAAAATCACCAGTTATTAAAATTCTATTATAAGTCGTGTGTATAATAGATAAAAACTCAGAAAATTCAATGATAAAAGAAGGGGAAGGCTGGGGTGGTCTGTAAACTATCACACAGAGGATGGCTGGATTGCTAAAAACAAAGGCATGAAACTCAAATGATTGATAACTACTAAAAGACACTTCCCTTGTGATTAGCGTGTTTTTAAAAACTGAAGCAGTTCCACCTCCCCTTTTACCACCTCTGATAGAAAATAAAAAGTTAAAATCCGGTTGGCAAGCCTCGGTGAGAACAACTGGTGCATCAGTGCCAAGCCACGTCTCTGTTAGAAGAAGGCAATCTAAATTACTGTATAAAATCAAGTCATTAATTATGAAGGATTTGTTTAAAATTGAGCGAACATTTAAAAGTGCCATGTTGATTGTGACAGGTGACCTATTAATTATGCTGGTGGATTACAGGTGTCTTGAGATATGTATAAAGTTATTAAAGTTGACAGAGTGAGCTGTGTGAGATGTTTTTGGATGATGTTGTGTGATTATGACGGGGATAAGTGAGTTGTTGGTGCAGTTAGTCCACTATTGTCTGTACTAAAATCAGAGGAACTAAAAACATAAGGACTGGGACCTGGGGGGCATCAGTCTGTGTAGGTTTGGAGTGGTGGGAACAGAGTGCGGTGGTGCGTGCGTGTAGTAAGCCATGTGCAAGGTGTGAGGACAACACGCCGCTGCCGACTATGTTCACTTGGATGCCGTCTGGACCATAAAGATGTCTCCTCTCCCAGAAGACATCAAAGTTGTTGATAAAACCAACATTGTGGGAACTGCAGGTAACGGAGAGCCAGGTGTTTAGGCTGAGCAGCCTGCTGAAGCGCCCAATGCCTCTGCCACAGGTGGGGATGGGGCTGGAGATAAAAACACACAGCTGAGACTGTGATAGTTGATTAAAAAGCTCCTTAAAATCCTGTTTTAAAAGTTCAGACTATTGTCTGCAGATGTCGTTGGTGCCCACATGGATGACGACACGATTAATCTGGGGTTCAGAGTCCAGAACGGTCGTCAATTTCTCTGCTATGTCCGTAACGGTAGCGCCAGGAAAAGACAAGGTAAGCGCTCCGCTCAGACGGACATTCCGGATGATGGAGTCCCCGATTACAAGAGTTGTTGCCCGTTCGGTTGCCGATTCGGTGAACTCGTTCTCCCCGTATGCAGCCCGGTGGTCTTGTGGAACCCGGCGAGGAGAACGCCGGGAGTGCAACCGCACGGCGTCCCGTAGTAGCCGCCTCCGCTGGGCTGAGGACGGAGGCGAGCGGGCCGATGCTGGACGTCCATCCGCCAGGGCACAGGCAGCCGTTAGTGGGGGAAAGGCTGTGTTGTCCGTCAGCGGGGGCAAGGCTCCCGACGGAGAGGAGGCTCCCGACTGTTCCAGCACCCCATCCGGCTCCTCGGACCAAAAGAGCGCCGAGTACTTGTTGGTGAGGGAGACGCCGAGGGATGGGGGCGCGTCGCCAGGAGCCCTCTGCCGACCTCGGACAACCACCTCGGTCCAAGTCCTACCTCGGTCAGACCTGTTGCTAGGAGTAGAGCAGGAGGGTCGCTGACAGGTGGAGGAGGAAGGCTCCCAGAGGACGGTGTCAACCGGTGTAGCAGCAGAGCTACGCTGTTGTAGCTCGCCAGTCAGCGAGGTCTCAAGCCAGCCGGACAACACCGGGAGCCGAGATTTGAGGGTGGTCAGCATTGAATCCTTCCTCCGCAGCTCATCTGACAGCCGTCCAATATCCTCCAGAAGGTCATCGATCTTCTTCTGGGCTCTACTGAGCTGAGTTCCCACTTCTTCAGGTAAGGCAGTGTTGGTTGAAGTGGCGTCCATGGTTGCCATGGTCGGACGGCAATTTGCTCGCTAACAGCGTGCAACACAACAGTCAAGTGGCTGGAACATTTTGCCTGAGCGTGGCAGCTCACTTGGAATATCCAAGGATCTATTCGATGTATTCGAGCAGTCAGATAGCCGATAAAGGCTGTGTGTAAACAATGAAGTTAGCTAGCTAGGTGGCGTGCTCCCCTCGGAGCTGCCGTGCTGCCTCTATTTACACCCGCGCACAAACATAAACCCTCTGAGCTGGAGTTTAAGCCTTGGGGGCTTACAGCTGAGCGAGCTTTGTCCTACCACCCCTTCATCAAAGCGGCCTGCTGTGATTTCTGACAAGCTCAGAGCTCAAGGCCACCGCCACTGCTGCTGTGAAACCAACTCCTTTAACTCTCAGGTACACAGATTAATCTTTGTCCCAAACCGTCGGCTGCACCACAGGAGAGGGGTGGGGGTGGCGTGGGGGGGTTGTTTACTCTGAATTGTAATACACACGCGCGCACATGCTTACACACACACACACACACACACACACACACACACACAAAAAAAACACATGCACAGCAAAGACAAAGAAGAGTACATGGCTCGTCCTCATTCTATTATTCCATTAACTGGGATCGTGGCCCTGAATTTGCTGTGCTGGGGACAATCAGCAGCTCTCCTCCGGTTTACTCTCCTCTTGTGTATCACGTGAGGCAAACAAGTAAATAAGTAATAGCCGCAGATACTCTTCAGAACGGCCTTTAATTATCCACAGGCAGCCGGAGGGGGTGGCCGGCTTTCTTTCTCTGTTTTTTTTTTTTTTTTACAAGGGGGTGACAACCTCTATGCGTAGAACCTCACTGCGACACACACGCACACACACAAGCAGAGGCAGAGTGCAGAGCCATTCATCATGGTGTCACTGGGAGGCCTGTGGGGAGGACTTCTGGGCAAAAAGCTTCTCGAATTAGAATTTTATTTCTCATGTTTACGCGGCTCTCGGTTGTCTGTGAGGTCTGTCGCTGTGTGCGTGCGAGTGTGTGTGTGTACGAGAGAGAGAGCCAGAGAGAGAGAGAGAGAGAGAGAGACAGAGAGAGAGAGAGAGAGGCAACATGATCAGAATTACAGTTTATGCAACAAAAAAAAAAAATTCCCTGCTTCCAAGATGAGCCTCAACTGTTCACTGTAATTTCCTTCACACGGCAACATGGGCATGTTTATTATTTCCTCTCCTGCAGGTTTGTACCTGCGCCGCGAACACACAAGGTGTCATTACATGTACATGATTTTTTTTTTTTATTTCCCTTGAGATCATACTTGTTTAGGTCAGATACCGCAGACAGCTGGGGTATGGGTTTCAAATTTAGCACGTTAACCTGAGAGTAAATTAAAAGGCTTTCAAAGGAACATTGCCAATATGTTTTTTTTATTTATAACATTTCCCAACATTCAATCAGTGGATAATCTGTTAAATTCCACACAAGGCTTGTACAGCGGTGGAAAAAAAGCTTACATCTACATGCTGGCAAAACATTGTCAAGATGAAAATGAGTCATTTGGTCCCTCAGTTGTCTCTATTTTCAGGTTGAATATATCAGGGAATGGATGTAAGACTCTTTATGGTAAAGCACACCTGTGTGGTTATTTTAAGAAAGACTTTAAATGTGAGGAAGAGACGTTTGGAAGGCGAAAGCGTGACGTTTGTCGTCTGTCTGCCTGATGTCGCCCTTTAAAAAGACAGGAGTGAGTTTGTGGCTGTTAATCGCAGCCGAGCATATTTATAGCCGCTGACGAAAGCTTGCCTTGATTACAGTCTTTCGCGACCCTTAATGAACTCGCTGCTCCTGATAATTAAAGCTGCTTGCTGAAAGGTCTAATTGTGGGTGCCGTTGAAAATGTGCAATCTCCTCTTCCTCCGCTTGCTGCCGTTGCTAGGAAGCCACTATTTTTAGGAAAGTGGGGATAGTTGGGGGAGCTTCTCCTGCCTTTGGACCTTTAGGGACTTTAGATTTGGAGTATTTTCCCTCACGTCTGATCCCAGTAGAAGCCTGTGTGTCTCACGCAGAACTGAGTTTCCTCCAGGGAGGAACTTTGCGGATGCCAGTGAGCCCATGTAACCTACTTGTACAGTATAACCAGGTGCACGTGAAACAGGAAGCAGACTCTGTGCTTGGATTGAAATCTCGAAAATGAAAATGGGTTTTAGTTCAATTGCCACACACCTCACAAGCGAGTGCCAAAGAAACAACTTGGCAAAGCCTCGGCCCAGGAAATATTTTTTTTATTTATTTTTTTAATACTTTTTAAAATGGCCTCTGAAACTGTTTTAGATCATGGACAGCATCGTCACTACACTTTCCCCCACTTGCTCTCAAATGTTGGGGAGTAGTCCAGTTGTGTTTTGACTGGCTGAAATGAATTCAGATGGGATGTTTTCATGACAGATGTAATATTGAGGGAAACACAGCAGCTGATTATATAAAGTGCAGGGTGATTCGTGGACCTGCGAGCCATTTATACTTTTACACCAGTTGTTGGAGACCTCAACCGTCTTGAGTTGGTCTACCCCTCCGTCAGTACGCGCAAACTCATTACTGACCAGATTTTTGTCAAAGGTGATGGCGTGACTGACTTCCCCTTTGATTGGAAAGGTGAGCTGTCTGCCCTGAATGTAGAAGCATGCAGTGGAAAATGAGTCGACTATCTCTTTCAAACTGTTGATCTTTCATGGGTGAAATGAAGGTCTTTCATGTCAGAGGGATGCAAAGGCCAGAAGAGGGGGGTAAAAAGAAAATCTGTCGCTCTAAAGTCTCCATCACATTTGCGTAATTGGAATTCTATTGTAGACCTTTCTGGAATGACAGCTTGGGAATGGTAAAAAAAAAGCTTGTATTTGAAATTGCTGGCAATGAAGGAACATGTTACAAAAAGTGGAATCGACTATAACATACTAGAACATTTTGTGCATGAAATCCTGCCAAAGACATGCACATGGACATATTTTCACTCTGACGAGAGCCAGTCAGCCTGGCAGTGTTGACCTTTGAGGGGACGGAGTGGTGGGGAGTCCAGGCTGGACGAAACCACTGAACTTATCAGACGCAACATCCACTTCCTTCTAATAACTTCTAAGTCCAAGTTGAAAAGAGGGGAAAACTACTTCCGACAAACTCGTAACAAGTTTATCGGGTGGAACCGCAGAGTTTCAGCAATTTTGCTGGTTTTTCACCAAACTGTTCTCAGCGAGACTTTGCGGTTCATCTGATTTTATGATCTTATTTAATCACAGCCTTCGTTTTATTAGCTGTAGGGCGCTTTTTTATCGTCGTATGCCAAATTATCCTCTCGGTTAAAAAAAACACAATCCTAAATTCAAGCCAGCCCAGTGGTGCAAGAACAAAAAAAACATTAAACTCTAAAGACAAAGTCTATGGATGTTTAAGCGCTGTTTGATCCTGAATGTGGCACACAACAACAAATTTCTGTTGGATTTATCTTGAGTGCAATGCTGAGAAAATGTAAAGGAGGGGGGGCTGTCTTCCATGTTCCCGTGTAGCAAGCAGTAGCTATAGCAACACGTAGATTTGGCTAGGTAACACCAAACTGTCACATGCCTGTCAGTCGTGCCTGCTGGGTTCTGTGTGCCCTTGGCTGGCCCGCAGCAGAGGCCCGTTTTCACTGATTCACACACCTGTTTTCCCTCCGCCATCATTGCTGCATAAAAGCCCTGGTCCCACACACACTCATTGCCAGATTGTCCGCTAACCCCTGTTATGACCTTCCAGCGTTTCCTGTTCTGCCTGCCTGATCTCGACCTGTTTCTGCCCCTGACCTGCGTTCCTGTCCCGGTAACCCGACCTCGCTACTGTTTCCGACCACGAGCCTGTTTCTCCTGCCCTGCTCCTGCCGACCTGGAACGCCTTGGAAACAACCCTCGATCCCTGCCCCCGGACATCCGACCCGCCTTCCGTCCCCGACCAGCCTGCTTCGCCGCCGTCCCGGAGGATCGACCCACCTTTCGTCCCCGACCTCGAGCGTTAGCCTACGGTTGCTAACCGTCATAAATAAATCCTCTTCTATTGACCATCTGGTGTTGCGTTTGGATTCCTACCTGACATGTTACACAAACATTTTGTTTGTTTGTTATTGTTGATAGTGAAAGACAGTTGAAATTAAATAATTGAAAATGGCCGACACAGTGTTATAATTACTACGACAAATGTACGCAAAGGCAATGACAGTGAGATCTTACTTCCACTGTCTATTAGAGCTGCTAACACTAAGACACGGTGCCACACTGCCCCTCACTGACCTGGAGGCACATAGCACCTGCTTCACACATTGAGTCAACGGCAGAAAGACATCATTTAAAAAATACCCTGCTTATGACCACACATTAGGGGGCGTCAAATAGGGGTGTAAACCTCTTAATGGCTCTGTGTCATTACCGCTGAAAGAACCCCTGAAACACGATTGCTTCACATGTTGGATTAAAAGAGCATGAGTGGAGGAGGAAGAGACATATCCTCTCAACCTCCCGCCTTCTCAAGACCAGCTCTGCTGCAGATGTGAATGCTGATTGTTGGCAAAGGCAGTTATTTTATTTTAAGTCACTTAACTTACTTGAACTTTACGTCAGTAGATCAAATGTTGCACAGTCACCCGATAAAATGGATTTAAAATATTTGCAAATCATCCGCGTTTAATGTTTATTACATAAAAAACTTTATTTGACAACATTTTCTTGACATCCAGATTTGTTCACATTTAATAGCTGCTTTAAGCCTTGAACAAGGAAACCTGGCGTTGCAGAAGATGCAGCAGTGAGCTCTGCACGGCCTCTCTTTGGTCCACCACGCCAAGGACCTCAGGAGATTTTCCACACTGCCTGATTAATCTGCAGACTGTTACTGGTCCTGTATCGGAGCTTTATGGCTTCAGTCCCATTGTGCTCCAGCTTCTTCCCCCACTTGGTCTTTGTGTTCCTTCTTCCCGTTCTTTGTCCAGATGCTCTTTGTTTAGGGAGCTATAGGACCTTTAAATTCTATCCGAGAGTGTGTTGTCCAAATTGCAGTGAGTGTTGCATGATGGGAAAAGAGAGCACGGGACTCGACAGGTCAACAACCTGCGCTGTTATTCTAATCCGAGTGTGCGGACGTGCCGAGCTCCTGTCTCTGGACAACATATAGATTATTAAATGTCACATGTATGTTTAATGCAACATCTGTGTGCACAGTCCGTGCCGTGTTCTCAGCCGGGATTCCAGGCACAAATCATTCTGCTTATTTTGAGGTGGACTGGCGGAGGAAGATTAGCAGCTGGGGAAATGCTGCCATAAATCTGTTCACGCTTTGTTCAGGGGGCACTCCCGCTCCATCTTTATTATCTGATCATTTTCAGTGATGAGGCCGAAGATCGTTACTGTTTCTAAAAGAACCCAGGAATGGCTTTAAAATGAAATGAAGAACAAAGAGATGGGCCAAACATCCCAAGGTCAAGCTAATAGGCTATTTAAAACAGAAACACTGTGGAAAAAATAGGTGTAAATAAGCAGGCTTTCATTTGAAGATGGCCACCACAGCGGCATCACTGGCCGCATTTAAAAGGCTGGACAGATCTGTCAGATGAGTGAATGAGGGATAAAAGGGTCGACCCTGCTGCCTTTATCTCCTTAAGCCAGCAAAAGGCCAGAGGGAAAATAACTGAGTTCGTCGGAACTTGAAAGGCTACCTGAGATCTTGCATGTTTCTCAGCGCAATATTGCATGTGTGGAATCAATTTCCATTAGTCAGTTATTGGCCTTCCCGCATAATCATTCATGCAAAATCTCTTAAGCAGCAGCCAGCTGCATGGAGGCTCCCAGTGGCTCTTCCTCTATTTCTTCCAGGCCTCCTATATTTCTGTTTGGCGCTATGTGTTGTGTCGGTCGCCTCCTGGTTTTCACAGCTGAGCGGACGCTGATTAGTTTTGATTGACTAAAACACACTGAAAAGGCTGCAGAGTGGAGGCTGGCAGGGTCGATGTACCAAATTTTCAGAAGTAAAAAATGTCAGCGCAACTATATTTTGTTGCCACGAATGTAAATGTGAAAGTAAAAAGTTTTTTTAGGCTCCGAGTCTGGGCGAAGCAGTTATCTCAGCTGCACCATCAGTTGGATTCAGGAGTCTGAGCAGGTGCAGAGGGGGAGAGAGCGTGAGCGCAATAAAGTCTCTACATCCTGCAGGAAGAAGTTGCGGAGAAAGTAACACCGAGATCCAAACACCTCCTGCACACCGCCGCTAAACTCCAGAACTCTCCACCTATAGACGAACCGCAGAGTGTCTTCGCCAAGTCCTCCAGCGCCACGGGTCAATCCCGCCTCCCTGCAGTTCAGCTGCCTTCCTGTCGAAACCGCTGCCGTCCTCCCGTCCTGTCAGTGCCGCCCAGCAGCCCCAGGGCGCCTGACGGCTCCTCGCAGCACTAATGGGGCACCCGGAAGGAAGGAGGGGACGGTGGAGGGGAAGAGAGATGGGACACATGCATGCAAGAGCAGGGTGATTGGGTTTGAAATGGTAAGGTAAAATGAGAAGGAGGGAGAGGGAGAGACCATCTGAGTGACTGAATGGAACCAGCGCTCAGCTGTTTCCCATTAAAAGTCAATGTCAACTTCTAATTTGGCCACACTGTAACTTTTAAACAATGTGGTTAAAGGGCTAGCTCATCCAAAATTCACGAATCGTGGTTGACATGTTTTTGTTGTGTCAGGTTTTGGAGCGCATTATCATCATCATCATCATCATCATCATCATCATCATCATCATCATCATCAAGGTCAAGGTTTCTTTATTTGCACCTGACAGTAAATTAGCTGTGCAGACAAGAAATCAGCATTCACAAACAGACACCATTGGACAGTCATCCAGTGAAAGGGGAAAAAATCGTCATCATAAGGTCTGGACATCAGCTCGGTTTTTGGTAAATGTGTGATCGAGTGGGACTGAGGCTCACCAGTGCGTTGATCACCCCTTTTGACAAAATTAGGGCATAATATTAGGCTTTTTCTCAGTATTTCGCTGTGGGTTTTTTGTTTCACATGTTCAAGATTTTTGTAGCAACTTCCTGAAAGTTCTACGGTGCAACAGGAGCAGTGCAGAGGTCCATTAATTTTTCTGCTCTTGTTTATTAATGCTCGACTCCATGGCCACTGCGGGCATGAACTTTCAATCGGTGAAACTTCTAATTGGTTCCTTATATCTGAATATGTCACCAGACCCTCCAACTATAAAAAATAAAGCATTGCGGAAATAGCAATTTTAGGTTAACTAATCCTTTAAGGTGCACTTGAGCTTATTAAAAAGTGTGGAAATTTTTAAATAATAAAAAAAAAAACGTATTGATGCTGCCAGCCAATGATTTCAGTCGCCTGTGTGCGTGGCAAGCAGAGTGAATTCCTGACTCGATGTAAGTGCTGATAGAGTCCAGCACTGATAAACAAACTACAAGCACTGCTTCAGTCCCCATAGGTGCCCCGTCAACGTTCCCTGCAGAGTAATTGTTTGAGAAAGTTAAATTGTATTTTTTTTTTTTTTTTTTTTTTTTTTTTGGTGTGTGTGTGTGTGTGTGTGTGTGTGTGTGTGTGTGTGTGTGTGTTAAGATGAGCGCGGAGATGGTGTCAGGAGTCGCCACTGTAGATACCAGCTTTTTATTTCCACTGTGTCGAAGTCTATCTGTTCCGCTGCCGTGTGGGATGGAGTTGGCTGGTTGGTGCGCACGGTTTATGTAATTTTATTTTTCCATGAAAAAAAAATCTACCCTCCAATCTATGGTAGCTCTCAAAAACCATGCATGCCTCCAAATTACCATCTGCTAATCCTGAGTGCTCACTGCTGCTCGGCGGGGAGAGCAGGCGGGTGGGGAGGCTGCCCCTGTCTGGCTGCAGCGCTCTGAGGCGGGTGTCAGCAGATGTCCTCTGGCCGGCCTCCTCACCCGGATCTTCAATCACATAATTACTTTTCATGATCCATCATGTCTGTTATTTTCCTTTGACCACGTTTGACACACAGGGGACGTGTGACGTTGTTTGATGAGCAGCTTCCTCAGTTTAAAAAAAAAACTTTCAGAAGTCTCCTTATCCATCCATGCAGTTTCTGCTCCTGCATTCATGGTCAAACCAACCATTGCTTGATGTCAGTCAAAATTATGCAAGTTAAGTGGCAGCAAGGTAGCTGCACATGGCAATGGGGTGTTGTTCAAGAACTGAGTGGCCATGTTGCTTGCAGCCCGAGGTGAAGGGTCAAAGCTCAGAGACAGCTGAGGTAGTTTGCCGTTTGCGGTGAAAAAATGAATTGAAGATGAAACTGCACCAAGTTCATTGGCTGTTAGCCATTTCTGTCAGCATCTGTAGAGAGCCTGGATGGCGGAACTAAGATAGGTTGACAAAATATTGCTTTAGCCTACAAATTAGCATTAGCTTTAACGTCGCCACTGTTCTGTGTTTTCCAGGTCCAGGTTTTTGTGGTTGTGCATGAACATTAAGTCTTGTTTGAAAACAG
Source organism: Nelusetta ayraudi (assembly GCF_046127955.1). NCBI lineage: Eukaryota > Metazoa > Chordata > Actinopteri > Tetraodontiformes > Monacanthidae > Nelusetta > Nelusetta ayraudi. The sequence goes on from NW_027466061.1 coordinate 10,070,056, forward strand.
CAGCAAGGCTTATCCAGCTCCAAAAAGACCAGGAGGCCCAGTTTTTGGATCCGTGAATGCCTCAAGTTCACCTGCAGCGACGATGTGAAAGTGTTGGGTTAAAGCGACACAGCTTCACTTGTGTGCAGTCTGCATGTTCTCCATGTGTCTGTGTGGGTTCTTCTGTGTTCTCTGACTTATTCCCACAGTCCACGGGATACGAACTGGGAACCCCAAAAAAATTAGCCATAGTTGTGAGTGTGAGTGGAAATGGTTGTTTGTAAGATGGCTTGGATTGGCTCCAGCAACCCATGGTTGGAGAAGCGGTGATAGGATGTGGATGGACAGCTTAAATTTGCTTTGCCGCTTCCTAAATGAACAAGTAGAGGAAGCAGAAGCCAGCCGAGGTTTTGCTTCACCCAGGGCTGGATTAAGAATACAAAGGCCCCTGGGCCAGACTCTTGGAGAGGCCCCCCCACACACGCGCACGCACACACACAGACACAGCTGATCTCTGGAAGCTGAACTACAGAGCTGGTACCACACACACTCTCCCACCGTTTTAACTTTTTTTTCCATGTCTTTCCTTCCTTTAGATTAGCTGACGTTAACGTGTTAGATACATGTGCGTTCATGTGGTGTTGAAATAAACGGAAAAACGACTCTCCGACTGGGTTATATTTGATGGCTGATCTGATCTGTTTCCTCTGCTACCTGGTGTCTCACACCTGATTTATTTGTTTGGAAAATTAAAGAAAATACTAGTATTCATGTTTTCCCACATTCCAACTTTAGAGCACACGAACGCAACAAAGTTGGAAGAACGGCTTGCCAAGAAGAACTCGGATTTCCGACACCACATGAACACAGCATACATGACAAAAAAGAAAGCTAACTGCCGGAGCCTGGAGGCCCCTGAGAGCTCGAGGCCCCCGGGCCGCGGCCCAGACGGCCCGGTTCATGATCCGGGCTTGGCTTCACCTCCCTGCGTGTCTTGACCCAAAAAGCGTGTGAAAGTGCCTCCCTGCTTCAGACACTGCAGACGGGATTGAAGTGACACATCCGGTGGGGCTTCCACTCCTTGCCTCGGTTGCGTTCCAGGCATTTATCTGTGCCGTGCTCAGACTCGTGCGCTCTCTTCCTACTGCTGCGCTGCTCCGTAGCTGCTCTCCAGAGCTAAAAGTCAGCTTTATCCGCCGCCACCGCCACCACCACCACCGGTGCTGGTGGGTTTTGGAGAGACTTTGATCCGGGTGTTTAACATCAGAAGCTGCTGCCAGGTCGGCCTCCGGCGCTGCAGGCTGCCCACTCCCGCTTTGTTGCGCGCAGATCAGTCGGTGGCGCCAAACAAACGGACAGATGGCCGGGAAGACGCCGGCCAAAATGGGAGCGGCCACGACGCAGAGACAAGATGTTGCAGAAGTTCAGATCTCTTCCAGGGAGGGCTGGAGGAGGAATTATAATCAGCGTGAGCAGGCACGGGGGGTATTTTTAGTTTGTTTGGGATTTGCACATCGACGGGAAGTAAATGGCAGAGTAGTTTGACGAGAAACAGGCTGAAATGGACTCACAAAGGGGGGCAGAAACAGCGACTTGGCAGTCAAATGCCTCCGATGACGCACAACATCCAGATGGAGGAACCACGGCAGACGTCGAGCAGAGTCCATGCTGCGCTAGCCTACCCAGTCTATCTGCATGATGTCCTTTTGAATACCAGGGGGCAGCGAGGCGGAGCCTTTTGGTACTTACAGCATGCATTTAAATCCTGAATCGGGTTTGAGAACTGTGCCAAAGTTCCAAAGTGAGCTGATTTCTCTAGATTCAGTGATGATTTGTCATGGTTATCCTGGTGTTGTCACCTGCACATTCCGTTGTTTTTAACAGTCCTTTTATGTGTAACCTGCTGCCTGAGCCGCTGCTTAGTGTCCTTGCCAGGACTCACTATCAAGACAGATTATTTCTTTCACTGTCAGAAATCATTTCCGTCTCTTCTGTCTGAGTGTCTCTCCTTCATACATAGACTAAATTAAAAAAAATACATAAATGAATTAGAGCAAAATCATCAGACTAGTGGAATCAGCTGTACAGACTCCAAACTGTTGTGGAGTTCTGGAGAAACAAAGTCTGGTGACAACCAAACTGAGTTGTTCTAGCAGCTCCGAGTAGGTTGACTCAGTTTTTTGCACCACAGCTCTACATACAAAAAACGGCCAGAGGTGGAAGCACTTTGCCACCCAAATAAAGAGGATTAAGTCCAAATGTTTGTTGCAATACTGCAGGTTGAGAGTGGTAGCAGGTCCAGCAGGTGCATCAGGAAGTGGCTGAACTGTGGCTTAGTGTTGTCTTGGCATATTATCACCGTTTTCAGCGAAGAAGTTGATATTTGATGAGTCCTCAAGAAAAACAAATAAAACTAACAAACGCGGACAAAATGAAGAAGGCTGATATCAAAACTTGGCAAAAAAAAAAAAAAAAAAAGTTTGCAGCCACTGTGTTAACAGATTACTCATAGTTACCTCTGTGACAGCTCTGCTTCACCAGTAGTGTTGGTGAAAAACTGTAATTCACACAAAGAAAGAAAACACACAAAATAGTGAAAGTACTCAAAGAATCTGCTGGAAAGACGGCCGACAAAGAGCCTACCGAACCAGGGGGTGGCGCTGGTGGGGCGCCAGGATCTGGCACATGTGTCAGAGATTTGTGACCGACAAACATCACAGTGCAGTCGGCGCCTCACAATAATCTCTCAACAGGCTGTGTAAACCTACACAAGGATAAACTGAAAAATGTGCATCGCCCTGCAGACACTGATTGCATTTGTTTGAGAACGGAAAAAACAAATCTCTCAGTTTTTTCTGAATTAATGAGATAATATGTTCATGAGTACAATGTACGAACATCTGCTAACTGAGGAGATGAGACGTGGTCTCAGGCTATACTGGAGGAAGAAGGCGACTAAGAGGAACTTTGAGTTTCTTTAGGAAAACCTGCTTCTGACCAGGTTCGTCCCACACTCATTTGTCATGGCAACAGACTCACAGTTCATGTCACCTTCTGTTCCTGAGGTATGTTAACTCTGTCTCAACTTTATTTTATTTTTTAATGAAGTTTAGGAAATAAGGAGACAATTATTGTAAGGAAGGCATAATAGTACGCAAAAATATGCACATTGTTGTTTATCCTTAGGGCCGTACATTGTATGTTTTGCTTTGATTTTTTTGCAGGACAAATTTCCCTACTAACTTTATAGATCCGGCCTGTATTGTTCACTAAACCTGCTTTCTCAAACAAGACCCAGTTCTACTTCTTCCAACTTTTAGGGCAAGAAGGATTTCAATAAAAGAAAAAAGGGGGAAAAAAAAGAAAACACTTCCTCCTCCATTTCCCCTCACACGTTTTGGATGTTGTCAGTAAGGAACAAGCAAGCAGCAGGACTCGGAGAAACACAGGACAGCAGGAGTGACGGCGGCGGCTCACTCTGACGCTCGCATCAGCAAAAAAGGAAACTGTGATGGTGTGAAGCGGTGTCCAGCAGAGTGTCAGGCATTGATTCTACCTCCCCTTCTCTCTGGCTGAATCTGGCCTCTGCTCTAAGTTAAACTCTATCAAACCTTTTAGTGTGGACAGCAGAGTTTCTGGAGATGTCGGTGGTCTCGGCCATCCTAAATATGTGCAGCTGAAGAGTTTCCTGTTGTCGATCTTGTCTGCCACTGCGTTAGCGACGACGGCTGCAGCAGCAGCAGTTCGGATCAGTTGTTCGGATTACACATTGGGGAATGTCAGAGAAGTTTGCACGCGGCTCCCAGTTGCCTCATCAGTTTTTCCCGATTTAAAATTCTGATGACAGAGTCTGTAGCAGCAGCCCGGTCACTGCTGCACGAGGCGAAATGTAGCCTTAAAGGAAGGGGTGGTGGAGATGGGGGGGGGGGGGGGGGGGGGGGCTGTGCAGGTGGGAAATTGAATAGTTTGTTGTCACAGGTTGGTAATCAGTTCCAGCCAAAATCAGTCATAATGACGAGCGCAGACTGTCTCCTGTCGCCTCCTGCAATGTGTCTTGCTGGATAAGCGAACCGTTTCATCAATTTCTTTCCACCAAGGGGTGAGATGTAGCCGCCAGGCGAAATTACACAGTAAAAGTGTGAGTGGACACCGGCGTGCAAACTAATGAATGTCAGGTTCCCCAACATGAAATAAATAATCGACGAAATGTATGTAGACCATGAAAAACTATACTCTGTACTTTTTTTATCAAATGCTTTTTATTTAATGAAAATGACATTCAGCAGAGGCACACAAGTTAAATGTATTCATCCGGTAAAGAGTCCAGAAGAAGTACAGTGTTTGTAGTGTTTAAATGAGCCTCCTAACGATCCCATTTAATTGGACCAATCATTATTTCGATTGTAAATTGAGCCAAGTAGTTGCAGCTCAAAGCCACATTAGCCATTATCACTGTTTAGCAACGTGTGTGCAACGAAAAAAAAAACATGTTGTCCAGAAAAAGGCTCTTTCAGTGTTATCCAGTCATGATAACTCTGCATCTAAAGACTCTAGCTAGCCTCAGGATCTGCATGGCTCACAGTGATTTCCTGTGTTTTCTCTTGATCTTCTTGTGGGATAAGTTGAATACTTGCTTTCTATTTTCTATCAATCAATCAAAAATTTGTTTATAAAACATTCCACCCACAAAATATACATTCTCTCTCTCTCTCTCTCTCTCTCTCTCTCTCTCTCTCGCTCTCTTTCTCTCTCTCGACAGTACAGACACGGCATCACGGGATCAAGGAAAACATCCCCTTTGGGGGTATCCACACTGGAAGGAGCCATGACTGAGTGGTCATAGCCAGCTACAGTGTGATGAACATAAACACCCACACCTAACTCCCACCCCTGACTCTAACAGACATGCAGACCAAAAAGACTATAAGAGGAATTTAAAGGGTCAGTTAAAAACCTGGTTAAAATGGTGGCTTAAACCTTCCTTTAAAAATGCAATCCTGATTCTTTCTGCAAGCTTTTCCACAGGTGGAGGTCAAAGTAGCTAAATGCTGCCTCAGGTTTTGCTTTCGCTTTTGGTATGGCTAAAGGTTTAGACTTCATGTCTAACATCCAGTTAAAAATGGTGTCTATGGATACAAGATGCTGGAGACAGTGCAGGGAAAATAAAGCTAATCATTTTCATATTTTGGGGGGATGCCCCTGTATTACACCATTCTGGCAGGAGTTAAAAAAAAATATGGAAAAGATTTTGAAATTATGCCTCCAATTTACCTTTGATGTGTTATATTTGGAGGAAGTGGTTAAATAAAGATGCACCAAATATTGATGACTGGATTGATTATAGAATGGAGAAGCTAGCTTTTTCAATGAGACTCAAAACACATAGGTTTACAAACTACTGGAAAAACTGGGTTGAGAGGGGGGGGGCGTGGAGGTGTTTCTTTTCTACCATATACATTTGCTCTACCGCATTCCTGGCAATTCTTGTTTTTGATTTCTCCAATGGTGGAGTATGTTATTTTCCTGGTATTGGTTGAAAACTGTGCAAGCAAATGTAATAATGGATATTTGACAAATGGATTCAATAAAAAAGTAAGTATTAAAAAAAAAAAAAAAATTGGTGTCTATGGGCCCTGTGTCATCAGGAGACACAGCAATGTACAGTTGTGTATCGTCAGCTTAGCTATGAAAACGGATGCTGTGCCTCCTCATGACATACCCAAGGGAAGAGTGTAAAAATGAAGAAAGAATTAGAAACTAAAATTGCACCTTGGGGATCCTCACCCCTAATTTCAACTACATTAATTGATGGGATAGCTAAGCCAATCAAAATACTGACTGAAAACACAACTCTCACGGATGCAAAGCAAATGAATGAGAATTCATTATCAACATGTGAGCAATTCAGCTGCTGTACAGGCTTACATCCACTAAGTTTTTAACTATATCATTAAAAAAAAAAAAAAAAACACTTTGGAACACAAGAAAATTCCCTTAATTATGAAACAGTAGGCACAGGTCGAAGTGACACGAAATAAAATACTGTAGATGGATTTAATGCCTAGTGAAGAAATCAGTAATCCTATACGCAACCCATTTAGTGTTGAGATGCATCAGATTCCAATTGACATGTATTAATCTTCCTCACAGCTAATTGATTCTCTCAGATGCATGTGTGACCATCTAAAGCAGCCATGAATCTTGTTTCACTTTCTTGACGCATGAGTCTAACTGTTACACCCTCCCCATGTGATGCAAGAAGGCTCCTCCAGCTTAATTAGCTTTGAATGACACTGGTGGGGAGCAATGCTAACTTCATTCAAGAATTTTGATTAATTTAGAATTAGAATTTGATTTTAGATTTCAAGAGTAATTCCTGTGTTTCTGTCCTGCTATTAACCAGCAAACTCTGCTAAACTAGAAGCCTGGATGAAATTTGATGATACGGTCTCCAGTTATAAAGCGCACCGGCTAACAAGGAAATTGTATTGTATGTCCAGAATTCTCCACCACCCCTTTAAAATGCACCAAAAATGGTCAACTTGGAGGTTTGACTGTATACCTGGTTCAAGTGATTAGCACTAATTAAGCTACAGTAGGTTTTCAGTCCCCAGCTACACTAAAACTACATATTATAATACCATTAATGATAGTAATGATGAACATTTACTGAACTCTTAGCATACTTTAAGATTGAAAATGCATATGTATGTTGGCAGATAATGTCAATACAATGAGTAACTGTTATGCTTTAATTGATTGAATCATTAGTTGGACATTAGATAGCTATAACTAACATGGCTGAAATGCCATGAGCATGTGAAAAAAACACAGTTTCTTTATTGGAGAGTTAAGAATATACACATTGGGATAAAATCAAACTAATGGAAGCTTCTCAAATGTATTCAGAGAGCAGGAAGCCACGTTTTAGCATTCAAATGTAGTTCTCACTGCCTGTCATGCATGCTGCACACTTATTCTTTTTAGTGTGTGTGTGTGTGTGTGTGTGTGTGTGTGTGTGTGTGTGTGTGTGTGCGTGTGTGTGCGTGTGCGTGTGTGTGTGTGTGTGTGTGTGTGTGTGTTATTGGGTGGGAGAAGTGTATCCAGATGATGGAGAAGAGGAGTAATGAGATGTGAAACAGGAAAAGAAGGGAGTGTATGAAAGTTGAATTACGAGAGAGATGGAACAAGGGATGATGGGCAGCAGTTATACTTCCCACACACAGCTGCTTCTGCTGGCAGACGGCGCGGGAAGTCAGCAAACAGTGGAATACAAATCACTTTTAAATGTTTCATCGTTGGAGCTTCAGCCTGATTCATAACTTATAAGATGTCTGGTTGTTGTTTCTTTGTCTTTCAGATGTTATTTCAATAATTGAGGAGTCCAGATGTAATAACAAAAAGTGTGGTAATTACTCGCGTACATAGTCAATATAAAGTGAATTCAGACAACTCATCAACGTCTAATTAAATTAATAAAAACTCAGTCCCTGCCTCACGTGGTACCATCTATGGTTCCTGGTTAACGATACCAACATGGCATGTCAAAAGGAATCAGATTACTGGGAAGAAATAGGTAAACCCCAGTTGGAACACCTGGTTGAGGAGACCAGCTGCTGGAGTTCTAAAAGGGTTACTATTGCAATGGCCGTAACCAACGATGTGCCCGAATCCACCCAGTTTTAAAGCTCCCAGCATGGCAAAAATAGTGTCCCCCTGTCATATGGATCTCCCAAACAGGTGTTATACTGGAACCACCGCTACAGTTGTGCACTTATAAGGAGTGGCTATACCAACAGATCTCTAGCTGGTCAGCTGTGTTCTTATGAGGAGTGGCTATACCAACAGGTCCTTAGCTGGTCGTGCAACCTCTGACCTGCCCTGGCGTATTCTTATCGTGTGGTCACTTGCCAGCTGCAGGTGTCCATCACTGGTCAGTTTTTCTGGTGTTGGTCAGCTACTCTCTACTCACCCCATGCATATCCTATTGTAAAACCACCACATCATCTAATTTCTGAAGAAAAGACCGAATTGTGATCTGGGTTTGTGCTTGAATTGAGTTGTCCAGTGCTTTATAGTATGTGTTGTTATTGAGTTGTCAATTATTAGTCTCTATTAAGTATCGATGTCTGTCCGTGTTTACTTTTTTTGATCGGACGCAACCCCATTTTTATCTGAAGTCTGACCTGTTGCAAAAAACATGCACGTGAGGCAAATTGGAAATTCTGTCCATTGGTGTGTTGTGAGTGTGAATGGTTGTTTGTCTTTCAATGTGGCCCTGCAATGAACGTGGCAACTTGTCCAGCGGGTGCCCTGTCTCCACCCTATGGCAGCTTGATAAGGCGACAGCAAACCCCCTGGCTGCAAAAGCCAGTATTTATCCTGTGGAGGTCGAGTGCTGCAGATTTGTGGCAAGATCAGCAGTCCAACTAGTACAAGAGGCAAGGGTAGCAGGAGTATGGGCTGAAATGTGTGCCACCAGGAACTGAATTTGAATCATTTATATTTGAATTTGAATAGCTAAACATGAATAATTGAATTGAAAATTTGAATTTGAATCACATAATTTGAAATTGTATTGTTAAATTTGATTCATTGCATTGAAAAACTGTATTTGAATAGTAAAATCTTAAATTGAAATTCAATAAAAAAATGATTGTCACTGAAAGTCCAACTGTCCAACTGTCTTCACATTCAGTTCTCACAATTCAAATTCAAGTTCAGTTCTCAAAATTCAAATTCTCTTCTCAAATTCAGTTTCAATTTACTGTGACAGACATCCGGGTGCTTGGATGATGAAGGGGAAGAGCAATCGAGCTCAGACACACAGGACTCCTCTTCGGCCAATCAGCAACGTAAGTTAAAGTGAGTGTGCAAAAAGCCCTGAAAGAGCTAGAGGGAGAAGCTGCAGAGGCAGGACATGGTCAACAGCTGAGGAAGGACAAGAGCTGGGGTTTCACACCCCAGTAAAGACAGCTAGGGGTGGTTGGGAGATGTCCCCCGCTATACCACTCTCTACCACCGCCTGAAGATGTGCCGGCTAAGGGAGTGACAAGAAAACAAAAGAAAGAAAAAACATGTCAGCATATTGTATGACAGATTTGTTTGTTATTTGGAATTTGGGAACTTTTAAAATTTCTAACCCAACCTGAAACCTAACCCCAGCCCAAGCCCTAAACCCAACCCTAAACCTAACCCTAATCCCAACCCTAACCCCATTCCCCAACCATAACCCCAATCCCAACCCTTACCCGAGCCCTAACCTCAACCCTTATCCCATCTCAGTAGTAATGTGTCGGTCGCGAACGAAACGGCTCTAAGAGCCGGCTCTTTGACGTGAACAACGGGAGCCGGCTCCTGATTGGGAGCCGGCTCCCGTCTCTCTCTCTCCTCTTTCTCTCTCGCTCTCTCTCTCTCTCTTTGTTGCGCAACAGCCACGAAACTGCAGGCTTCAATTTACCGACGCCTTACACATGTGATGGCATGGAGACTGTGCAACCCCTTCTCCAAAACAGGGCAGATAATTACAGAGAAAGAAACAGGATCAGCCCCTCAAAGCTGAGGCACTTGGTTTTTCTCAATGTCAATCTTCACTAAAGGACGAAACTGTTATCTGAATGCTGATTTTTTTTTTTCTTTTTGTTTTACACATTTTAATTTATATTTTGTTGTGTGAGTTTCCGTAAGCTTATGTTGTTTGACTTCAAATTTGTTTAGTAGTAAAAAAAAAAAAAACTAAAAGTTTAAAATTGTTAATAGTTATTTAAGTTAATTTTTAAATAGTTTAACATTTGTTTTTTGACTTACTATCTTAGTTTTTATCACTCTAGAGTGTATAAATAAAGGTGTGTTTATATTATAAACATTGGATATAGTCCATGTTTCTTTTTTTACATTAGTAATTCATATTACGCATAATCTTTTATTACTGTTGGTAATAAATTATTTTAGGGACCAAAAAATTTGAAGAGCCGTTTGGGAGCCGAAAGAGCCGGCTCTTTTTAGTGAGCCGAGCCAAAAGAGCCGGAATGCCCATCACTACATCTCAGACCTCAATTAATCCTGTAATCCTGACCCCTACCTCAACCCAAACCAGCCCTGGGGCTCTTTTGTTATGTTTCATTTGTTATTCTTTTTTTGTTTATTTGGTGTTGTTGTTTTTGGAAAATGATTGCCTGACTCTCATTTTATGATGATAGCCTATCAACATTTTTAGAGATTGTCAGTTCAATGTTTCTTGAATTTACCTCGCTGGGATTTGACCCCAGGGTTCTCACACGAGTCTGTGGTTCATCCCGCAGAGCAATCCACTCCCTTAAAATTAAAAACTGTGAAGTTGAACAAGTCCTTCATATGAACAAACTGAATGAGTTTACAAAGACGTTTCAGGAAACATTAACCAGGTAACGACTTGAGGTGCTCAAAAACTAGATAAAAGGCAAAAAATGAAGCAGTAGCCTCTCCAGACCACCACCTACAGGCAAAAACCACAAAACATTTAAATCCACTTAGTGGCCAAAATAAAGGGCGTAGAAACATGGGACAAAATTGCACCTGTGTGTCTCTTTAGGTCCTACATTTCATACGCTCGGACGAAAAACACACCTTTTTAAAGCTCCAAAACTACAGAGCCCTTAATGTTGGTGGCTTGAAAATTTTGTATTTGACAGAAAAGACATTGATGATTAGGGGACTGGGAAAAACTCTATTGGGTCATTTTGTGAAAAACGTCTTCATTTTACAGCTCTTCAAAGACCAACCATCAAATCTGAGCTCAAGTTAATAGGAAGCCTTCTTTTAAAGAGCCAATAGGTGACTTTGTTTTACAAGACCCAATAGGAAGTCTTATTTTGCTAAGGCCAAGCTTTGTTTTACACAAGCCAATAGGAAGCCTCGTTTTGTTTCTTCTTCTTCAAGTTTCCTCAGAGATACTCAGAGTTTTCCCAGGGTAAGTAAACCCAGGGGAAAGGTGGATCAGAATTAGAGTTTGCTGAACCCTTGAGGTTTAACACATCTGAAATTTATATCGGAAACAACAGTCATACTATCCACTTAGGTTTTGTGTTGTTGTTTCGTAAAATGGTGGTCCAACTCAGATTTTCCTTAATCTCACAGGGGTTATAGTTTTATAAGAACCTATTATGAAAATAGGTAAAATAGCACAGCTTTCTTTTTGTTTTGTTTTGTTTTTTTAATGGGGCTCCCAACTCAGAATTGCCCCAAATTGGGGCAATCATTAAATGAAGTGAAAGAATGCAGTCTCAAAATGTCAAATGCCAAAACTGTCACAAAATTAGTAGTCAACGAAAAAGGGGTACAAAATACTTCATTCTTTAATAAAAAATACATTTATAAACTTGGCAGCATGAACTTCTCTTAACATTTTCCATTGACCCAGGAAGGTAAGAACATCAATAAGTGAACATACAGTAGGTTTTTAAAATAAGACATTAGGGTCTGGGGGTGACATTAAAAAAATAGAAATTGTGAGGAAAACAGCAAAAACAACGTGGACTTATTTTATTATCATTATTATTATTATTATTATTATTATTGTTATTATTATTATTACTATTATTATTAGCTTCATTTTGATTACCTCCTTCTGACACTGGGACGACAGTTACATCAGGTCAACAAGAACAACCAGAAGGTTTGCTTGAGTCCGTCAGTACAACTACAGCAGCTTTGCAAGACACACAGGACGTGCACAGACTTATTGGGAGCTCCGATGGGCACAAGTCAGCTTCAGACTGACCCAGTGCATAAGGACGACTTTTACTGTACTCACGACAGGAACAGTTTGATTCAGCCAGGAGGTTATAGGTTCTATAGCAGCCTTATTGGACGTGGGGGAAACCTTCTACTAACTGACATATACAAAAAATCAGCCTCTTTATCCTTCAGAACTGAGTACATTGTTTTTTTTGTGCGTGAAAGGGCTGCTCTTTATTTTGCTCCTCGCAAATAAGGTAGAAAATAAAGAAATTAAAAATTAAAATTGGGCAGCACAGAAAGAGTTGGATCATGCTTGAAAAGCCTCTCTGTCAACTTAGTATTGAAAACAACTCTACACTCCAAATTGAGGTTGACCCTGGTTTTGTTTGGTGTTTTTATCCCTGCAAACTAAAGTTTCATTTTGCACATTTTTCCTTAAATCTTAAGCAAAAACTCAGCAGCACGATCAAGAATGTTAAAAATTGGGTATTTGCATCTGCATTCTTTTATGTAGTAGTTTTTTTCCCCAATTGACATTCTGAACAGAAGATGTGGGAGTCATAAACTTGCACATCTGTCTTAAAGAGTCAAGTTTAATGCTTGCTGCGAGTCATCAATAATGAGGAGTTACAGTGTTTAGTCTGTTAAGGACGGGAATCCAATAAATTTTATCTGGAAAACAGAATTTAAAGACAATGAAACAGATTTTACGTGTCCAGGTCTCTGTGCCTCTTAACAGTCTGTCAAATCACGACCTTTGAAACTGAAAAAAATATATATAAATAAACATTGGAATTCAGCAAATCAAGTCTTGCAAAACCAAACAATCAAATAAACACTTGAGTTTGAGTTTTGTGTTTTCGATCATGTGACCTGGAAGTCCTGCCTCTGCTCTGTCCGTTCAATGGACAAACACATTAAGGTGCATCTCGTGCTGATGGTTGTTTAAAGTCACTTTCACCTGGAGTGTTGATGCATTTTACCAAAAGCGAAGCAGGAAAAGAACGGTCAATGGATTCACAGTAAACTGAGAGAGAAATCAAAGAAGAGTTTGACTTTTCCTCAGCTGTTCCTCGATTTCTTCGTAAACCCACAGTTTCACACCAGAGTCAAATAATAACTGGTGTGATCTGTCTTTGAACCTGTGGTTGGAAACACAGCAAAGTTCTGAGCCAGCTGAGTGAGAATGTCCTTGATTCAGGGGAAGATGTGGAGATGGGAGGCGAGAGCGGAGCGTCCAGAGCCAATCCAGGTCCTTCGAGGCTGAAGTTCCAGTCAGAGCTCAGCAGCTCAAGGCTTCTGTCATTGTCTGCAAACAGAGAGAAGCTTTAGATTAGACTTCATAAGGAAAAAAAAAAATCATGTTGGCAGAGCAAATCCTCTTAAATTAACAGTGAAAAAGTTAACACTGTCTTGTATAACAGAGGGCCGCCACTTCTCAAATGAAAATCTACAGAAAAAGATCAACAAAACAGAGAAAAGAAAACTTCCAAAGACGAGCAGCCGAACCGGAAGGTCCGCCTCATTAACGGAGCGCCGATTAATCTGCCGCTAACCTGCCGCAACCAGGGGAAAACCTCCAGCAGGTTCCGCCTCAGCGGGGAGCAACGGCTTAACGGCTCGCGTCCCCAAGACAAACGTCACCGGCCTGACCCGGTGTCAGCGCCACGCTGACGGAGCTCATTTTGTGGAGACAAAGTCCCGGCAGTGGCTAAACTCAAAGCACGGCTCTGCACTGTCGCCAAGTGGTCAGAAAGGTTGCGGGCTCGACTCTCCAGAGGCGGTGCCTTTCAGCGTGGATTTTGCAGGTTCTGCCACGTTCTCCCACTCCTCTTTTCCTTTCCAGTTTCGCTTTTGGCAAAATGCATCAACCGTCCTGGTAGGAGTGACTTTAAACAACCATCAGCACAAGATGCACCTCAATGAGTTTGTCATAAAACATAAACCCCAAACACAGGTCAGTTTATTTTATTGTCTGGGTTTTGCAAGACTTGATTTCCAATTTCTTTTTCAGATATCAAAGATCTTGTTTTGTCTGCCTGTAGACTAAGACGAACAGAGACCTGGACACATAAAATGTGATTCATCCACAGACACAAACCTGAGGCTGAAGAAGGAACACTAACATAATGTCCTGTGAGTGTGAGCCATTGTCTGTCTCTCTGTGAGGCCGCGCGATGAATTGGCCACTTATCCAGGGTGTAACTCCGCCGTCGCTCTCAGACAACTCAGCTGCTGGATATTTTTGGGATGACACACCTAAACCAGCTGTGCAGCAACAGGAAGCTGATGAAGACCCTGGAACGCTCGCTAAAAACCATCAACATTCCCGCATCGCTCCCCCGCCAAAGGATGCTGATTGGTCCAGTGCTTCTCTGACCAGCAGGCAGCAGGTTTGGTGAGGAACTGTTTACGACCAAGGCGGATGAGAGTTGTTCAGCGCTTCTAAGCTGAAGAACAAAACTCTTGCTTACTGACGGACATCAAAACTGAACATGTGTCCTTCATTTGCTTGAGAGTCCTGATTCCAGCGGTTGAATCCTAGAGCGAACCGTACCTCTGCCTGGCCACGGATCCGTAGTTGTCCAACATCTGCGTGCTGGCCACCTCCAGGTTCCACTCGCACAGTTCCAGCAGCTTCAGGCACTCGGCTCTGCTGCTCAGCCCCAGACAGAACAGCTGCTCCACCTGCATGCAGCAAACGCAAGTTAGGCCGCGAACGCAACGCGCCCCCAAGCGGACATTGAATTCTTTGTTTTTATGCTCGAGTCTTTAAGTTTGCTGCCATTATTAAAGGAGCTGTGAAGCTTTCCCACGTGGCCGGCACAAGGGCAGCTGAAACATTCTGCACACACAAGGACTTTTTTTTAACATTTATTGCAGCGCTGACCCAGCTCTCCCACAAGGGTTGCACAAAAGTTGCTCAGGTGATGCGATGCGATGCGATGCGATGCGATACGGAACCGTTAGATAAAAACGACATTCGTCAACTTTAAATCACGACCCGTTTGCCGTTAACGCACGTATCAGAGGAAGTTATTACGGAAAAGGGCTGGGAGCCTGCGCTGCCTAGTGGCCCTCCGAGGACTCCTCCGCCTCCGCAGCAGCAGCTGAACGCTGTTTAGCCTCCACAACTCCGGATGGCCTTCAGCGGCAGGCGGCCACGCTGTAACATAAGCGTTGCGCTTCCCGCGGCCTTTACTTTGATGGACGGTGGCAATAAATTTGTGCGGAAGTTCACTTGCACCCGCTCAAGTTTACGGCTTCCTTCCAAGACAGCTGAGTCAATACCGCCAGGCAAGAGCGCACTGTACTTCACTTACGGAAACAACCACGTCCAAGTACCTCCTACAACAAGGAATTGATCTCAGTGGTGCTTTTGCAGCTGGATCAAACTAAAACTATAGAGCAAAGCTGCTCACAACTTTCTAGCAGAGTGTCACAGATGACGCAGCGGAGAAACCAACGACGTTTTGACCGTACACACATGACCCTGTGCTGCCATGTCCTCAAGTTTTCTTAAAGTCTCTCAGTCTTTTTACAGCCTTCATCTGGTTAAAAAAAAAAGAGTGACAGACGCAGCCTCTACACTGGAAACTAGATGCCAAATGAACCCATTCAGTGAATGTTGTTTACAACAAATTAAATTTGATATATTAAACAAACTATATTATGTTACAGTAAAAGCTGTAAAGGTGGCTGGATTCTGCTTTTACAAAACATTTTCCTGCAAGCTGCAATTTACAGTGAAGCTCTAAGAACCGCTAAACTAAACATGCTAAATTTGGCACGTTAGGGTGTAAATTTCTGCAGCAGATGGCAAAAACTAAAAAGCCACCTGCAACTCGACTGAAATAGTAAAACAGTAAAATGGAAATCACAATATCAAAGCTGAATATTGATTAAAATCCATCCCAGACAGTCTTGTGTGGCATGCGTGTGTGTGTGTGTGTGTGTGTGTGTGTGTGTGTGTGTGTGTTTGTGTGTGTGTGTGTGTGTGTGTGTGATCTCAAAATGCAGTGTGCTAATAACTCACTTTAAGGGAGTGCATGGCTTTCTGCACGTTCCAGTTATGGTTCTGCAGGGCTGCCTGGCACTCCTCTATTGTAACACCGTGAACAGCCTCCTGCACCTGCATCATGTGACAAAACATCAGCAGAGTTAACAAACCACACACATGCACAACCCACCCAGTTCTGCTTTTCTTTGACTCTTTCTAAACTCTGCAGAAAAACATAATGAAATGAAAAACAACATTTGATATTTATTATTAACTTGAGTGTCTTTACTTTAATCACAACCTGTCCAGGCTTTCAGTAGCTGCAGCCAATCCAAAGAAAGATGATTAAGTCATTTCTCCAAAGGCCACGAGTAAACTCATCACCATAAGTGTTTCTCCACTTTTCCACTAATTGCGTTTATCAGCCACTATTTGTTTTATGCACGCCATTAAACAAAGCACGTGTCCGCTGTAGTTCAGTTAACATGTGAACTATCCAACTGTGCTTCATGTGTGGCTAAAGATTTTTTCATGCAATGGAAAGGGAGAAAAAGAAGCCCAATCAATGGTGGGCCTTTGGTGTGGAGATCAGCTCAATCGGGTCCAATGAGAGGCGGAATCAATTGGCCAACATTAAACAATTCGCGCTCTGCTCTCTGGGCTTTGCAATTCAATACAGAGGAAATTTTGATATGGAAAAGACGACACTGTCGTATGACTGAAATTAGCCCAAAGGAAGAAGGGGAAAAAAGATAAAATCCAGGTTTAGGCTGCCGGTTACTATAGACAGCAGAAATCTGTCACTGCAACGGAGAAATGTTTGTTCACCACTAAATCACCACCACCAAACAAAAATTACCCTCTGTTGCCCCCTTGTGGTCAATGTCTGCACAAGCTTAACAAAACTCACAATGAAGCGAGCGTTGCCTTTACGTTTCTGCTGACGGCATCCTGTTACAGTTGTACTGCTGGGTTATAAAGAGCTGATGTTTTATCTGCAGGCTGCATGGCGACAACGCTTGGTAATAGGAAAACACTCTAGTTTAAGGTCTTCACTTTTAATGTCCTTTCCTGAAAAAGCATTTAATAATAATTGGCATCCCGGGGACTTTTTATACCTAAAGGTGTGAATTACTCAAGTCTTTCAGTGGAGACACACTCAGTTCAGCCTCGATTAAAAAACATAGTTTATGCAGCCTTCCGCCACATACCATCAATTGGGAATTAAGCGGCGCAGTGGGGCCTACCAGTCTGACTCTGTCGGCCGAGTTCCCTCCTGCGTCCGCCGGGCCCGTCGGCCCATCTGAGGAGACGCGAGGGAGGCTGACTGACGTCTTCATCGCCGGCCGCAGCCCACCCAGGCCACTGTTGTTGTTGGAGGAGAAGTTGGCCTTCAGCTCGCCCAGCCCCTGAGCTTGACCCGGGCAAGCCTGTCCGCCCACCAGCATGGGTCTGACAGTGGCCGTGTTGGCCGGCCGAGCCAGCCTCTCCTCGGGGCCGCTGCCTGGCGGCAACAGGCTCTCCGCCTCTCGGAAGAAGCGGTCGTAGCGGTCGAGGTAGGGCGGCCTCTCTGGCAGCAGGTAGTAGTGCGTGTTGCTGACTTTGCGTCCGTCACGGACAATGGGGAGGATGCAGGGCCCCCTGCTGGCGCCGTCCCTCCCCTGCGCCTGGATGACTTTAGGTGCCGCGTATTTGGGGTCGGAGCCGAAGCTGTGCGTGGTGGGCATGTGCTTGGCCGGTGAGGTGGAGAGGTAGGAGCTGTAGGGGGCGCCAGAGACAAGGGCGGGGGTGTGCGTGGCGGTCGGGCTGACTGAGTAGGCCCTCTGATGGGGGGAGCCCACCGCCAGGCCCATGGGGCTGGGGGTCCGGGAGCCCGGCTGAGAGAAAGGGTCCCTGGGGGGCACCTGAGGTGGGCGGTCCTTGCCCGAGTCTGGAACAACATCCCTGCTGGGCTCCGCCGACGTCAAGGACAGGTCGCGCGACCAGCGGGCGGACGAGTAGTCGCCCCTCTTGACGGGGCGAGGAGGGATGGGGACCCGCGGCGGGATCTGGGGTCTGTCCTCGCCGCCGTCCTGCTGTCCATCCTGAGCGTGCGCACCCGAGGCGGAGTGGGCGGCGCCCACGGCCGGCACATTGAGCCTCCTCATGCACTCCTGCTGCAGCTCCTGGAAGATCTCGGCCGACTGGGAGAAGGAGGCGGACAGCCCCTGGCTCTGCCTGCTGGGCAGGAACAGGTTGTCCTCCAGGGAGGCTCTGTCCGAGGTCCTGCAGGCCAGAACCTCAGCCTCCAGCTGCGGCCCCAAGGGGGAGGCGGCCTCGTCCTGGACGAAGTCTTGACTCTGACACTCTTCCTCTTCCTGTTGCTGCTGCTGCTGCTGCTGCTGCTCGGGGCCGTTGATGGAGCTCACCTGAGCAGAGGCACGAACAACAGGCGCAGATTAGCAGCAGCTTCAGAAAGAAAACATGAAGATGATGATGATGATGATGATCTCCAGCTTCTTCTTCCAACCTCCAGCAGATCTTAATCGCTCTTAAAATTTTAGTGAGTTCCATAACCAGCTTAGTCAAGTCTATTACTTGACTATTCCATTACTTAGTCTATTACTTAGTCAAGTCTTCCATTTCAATAAATGTGAGCGAGATCCAGGAGCGATGAGTTCACTGCTCCTGCAGATGACTGCTGATGCTGCAGCTGGAGCAGTTTTTATCAGAAGTGGACAGAATTTTCACGTTAAAAGAGGGACAAAATTGCCCCTGAAGGCATCTCTGGGCGGAAAAAAAACACACTTTCGTTTTGGACTTCGGCAAGAGTTTAGTTTCGCCGTAATGCATCATAACTAGCCCACAGACCAGCAATGTAACTGGTCTTACTGGTCCACTTGAACTGGACTGATGAAAGAAGATCCAACCACTTTAAGTGTTGATGTTGTCGTAATGCAGAATGACTTGTATCACCTCCTACCGTACCTCCATATCGTCCTCGTCCTGCGCCACGTCGTCATAGGCCGGTGGCGGCGGCAACGGCCGGGCGTCCCAGTCCACCACCGGCGTGGGGTGAAGGGGGCGGGGCAACGTCCTGCATGGGCTCTGAGGCGGCGTCCGGTCCAGGAGGTTCTCCGCTTCCAGGACCAGTTTGGCCACGACAGGAATCTGGCTGACCACTGGCGAGGGCGTGGCGGAAGAGAACTCCTCGCCGAAGTCGATGAGGGAGACCTCGCCGCCGGCACCGCAGCCCGGCCCCACGGTCCGACCAATCACCTGCTTGGAGGCGGAGACCCAGGCGGCTGGTTTCAGCTTTAATCCCTTGACCGAACCGGTTTTACGAAGCGAAAGTCTCTTGAGTCCAACTGACGTCAGATCCTCGTCGTCGTTGACCGGATCGTAACAAGGCTCTGGTGACACAGACACACAACACAACACAACAGTTTGTGAGCACCTCACACCAAGGGTGTAACGATGATGTGAGAGATGTATTGATGCATTCAAGATACACGTGTTGCCAACAAGTTCATGTTAAAATATTTATTACAAAAGAAAAAGCAGACAAGGACTTGGATAAAAGTTTTTTTAAAGCAGCAATTCTACTTTTAATATCACAATGTGTGCAACAGACACACACAGTGTCTGCCATTGTAACTCTACAACTAGGTCAGTACGGATGAGCAGAGTGCAAAGGATGATGGGTAATTGCAATCCCCGCATCCCCCTGCTCTTCTCTGCAGCCTTGATAAAAAGACTGCACAATCTGTCCTGAGGATGTGATGCTGGAAAGAGTCACATGCTCCCATCACTTCGCTGTGATGCTGTGACTTCTGTTGATGAAGAAATTTGCCATTACATCCCTGCAGCAAAGCACAAAGCTCGAGAATCCCCAAACTTCTAGTTAACTTATGCGGTGCGCAGCAAAAACACCACAGGAACCTGTTAGATGGAAGCAACTGGTCTCAGGACAGGGAGGCAAAGAAAAAGAGGAAAGTGATGCATCTTCAAGGGGAGGAAACAGGAAGTGAGTGAGTGAGTGAGTGAGTGAGTGAGTGAGTGAGTGAGGAGCTGCCAAGCAAAATCACAACTTACTGTTGATCAGCACCACCGGCTGTGGAGGCCGGGGAGGCGGCTCCTCTGGAAAATGAAGAGGAAAATCCCGGCGTTGCAAAAGAAGCAGCAGAAAGCAGCACAAATAGAAGCAAAAGATCAGGAGAAGGTGGAGAAACGAGTGTGAGGCAGCGATTGTAAGTTTGGCAAGAAAAAGGTCAAAGATGACTCCTCTTCTTTCAACTCAGTTTAAGAAGTATATGGCCTGTGTTCTGTCCTTTAGTTACTCTATGTTGTTAACTGAACACGTCTGATGCTGGTGGTTTGTTCACTGTGATCTTTGTAAGAAAAAAAAAGCATTTTAAAGAAAGTTGATTATTAAAACAAAACGGAAAATTGCGACGCTGCCATTAGTTTACAACCTCCGGCACGAGGCTTGCAGCGAGGATTGGCAGGGTAAATAAAAACAGCTACACGATTAGTTTAACAAAAAAGTGACATTAGAGCAGAGCTTGACGTCCATCTCCAGCACTGACTGAAGTGCTGCGGATGTGAGCGCCGGGTTTCTATCGTTTACGGATCAAACACTCACTTTTAGAGCGGCCAGGCAGCTGCGTGGGACGCGCACTGTCCAAGTCCACACCCACGACGTCAGGAGGGTCCATGGGGTTCCCCAGGTACAAGCTAGTGTTGGAGGAGGATTGAAAAGGGGACGCAACATTATGACACAGCGCAGCTGCCATCTGCTGGAAACCTCTGATCACTGCAGCACATGAGAACAGGGCGAGCCGGTCCTTACTCGTCGATCCTGTCGGGGAAGCCCCAGCAGCGGTGGGGGTTGGAGTCTCCGTGTCCCGTGTGGATGAAGCTGTTCTTGAGCGGCCGGCTGATGTCGTGAGCCGACAGACCCGCGACCGACGTCACCACGTTTCTGGGGAACTGTCCCAACTTCAGCGTGCGCTTGTTCTGACCTCTCCACCAGTAGTTCTCGGCCCTAAAGAGACAGAGAGCAACAGGAAAGGAGCTTGATGAGGTTGTTGGGTGGTCCGAGGGTGGCTTTTCAAGGTTAGAGCGACTGAGGTCTACTGAACAAATTTCCTAGGGAGAAGGAGGAGGATTTTAAGCACTTTGGATCAGCAGTCCAGAGCAACAGAGGTGAGGAAAAAGCATGTGCAAGCAGGTTGGAGTGGGTGGACAAAGGAGTGGCAACAAGAATGAAAGAAAAAGTGGCACAAAGAATGGCCAGAGCAGCAATGTTGTCAGGAGGAAAAGACAGGAGGCGGCAGAGGTCAAAAGGTTGAGCTTCTCGGTGGAAGTGACCTGGATGGACAGGATCAGGTGAAGCATACGTTGGATTTTGTGGAGATAAAACCAGAGACGTCAGACTGAGATGGTTTTTTCACGTGCGTAAAGCAGGAACAGGGAAGATGACTGGAGGATACGGAGGATGGAGAGAGCTGTTCGGCTGTAGCGACTCCTGATGTTGAGAAGATGGAGGAGGAGGACAGGCGAGCGAGCAAAGTCAACAACACACTCACCTCCCCTCGATGATGGTGATGACGTCATTGACCTGAATGTGGAGCTTGTCGGCCTCGTCAAAGTCCTGCAGAGCACACATGTCTGTGGGCATCGTCTGAGAGACGCAGAGAAAAAAGTAGTGATTAAAAAATATATATATATATAAATAAATAACTAGACTGTAATTCCCAGTAATTCTACCTGGTGGAACTAAGTGACTTTTATACACAGTGTAGAATACAATAGAGTAGAATACTAGAGAATGCCTTGAATGCCTTCATTTTTCCCACATGTGGGAAGAAAATTTCAGCTGAAGGTGTCCAATACCACCATCTCTTGCAATGCAAGTGTTTTTCCATGTTAAACTGGAGCGCAGAATGTTCAACCTCGCACCTCCAGCAGGAACTCGCGCAGGGCCACAAAGGTGGGCCTGTCGTCGGGCTTCTGAGCCCAGCACTGCAGCATGACGTTGTAGATGTCCTGCGGGCAGTCTTCAGGCTTGGGGAGACGCTCGCCTTCCTTGTCGATCTTGTGCAGGATCTGGGTCAAGACACAGACGGAGCGGTGGACGTCGCAGATTAGAATCAACGCCTTCACTTCATGGCAGGGCTATGTTTTTTGGTGTGTGTGTGTGTGTGTGTGTTCACCTGGCTCCCATTAAGGCCCAGCCAAGGCTCCTGTCCATGTGTGAACATCTCCCACAGAGTGACTCCAAACATCCAGGTGTCGGTAGCGTGGGAGAAGGTTCTCGTCTTCAGGCTCTCTGGGGCGCACCTGCAATGGTACAAACATCCAAACGGCTGAAGAGGAAACACTGCAAAATAATAAATGAATCCTTGGTGCATCAAGGAGTAAAGAATTGACTTGACAATGTGCCTGTGAAACCACCACGCGAGTTGGCTTCAAGAGGATTTTTTTCAGCATGGAGGATGGAATGCAGCCGTGACCATTCAGATTCCTCAGCTGCATACAATACAAATTCAGGTCCCACCCCCAACACTTGAAACCTCTCATGGACTTGTGTGAAGTGCACTCAAAAGCCCCCGGCTTCCTCCTTCCCACTGCTCCTTGTCCACCCACCATGCGAAGGGAACCTTGCGATGCTCCTGCATGACGTAGTGCTCGTGGTTGTTCGGCAGCGCCCTCATCAGGCCAAAGTCGCCGATCTTCACCCGGTGGGCTGACGCCAGCAGAATGTTCCTGCGGGAAGCGTTTCAAATATTCATCGGCTCGGCGTTCATTGTTAATGCGAACATATGTGCACAGCGTGTGACCGCTTTGTGCGGCATCAGAATTGACTCACAACACCGGGAGCTTCTACACTCTTATTATCTTGTAACACTTAAATACCCTAAAACAGATTTTTCTCACCACAATGAGTAAAAGTGCCAAAATTAAATAAATAAATGCCTTATTGAATAATTATTTTTTTTAGAATCACAGATAGAACTAAAAACACATGAATGTTGTTCAGTAAAAATAATCTATTCATTTTCTGCAAAAAAAAAGAAAAAAGTTTCATAATCAAAATACATGTATTTATCAAGATTAACTGTGTTTATAACATATTCTGTACTTACTGGCAATAGATCCACTAAACTGAATTGAAATCACGCCATGTCAACTACTGTTTAAAAGGCGCTGATGCAAAAAGAAGCTGTGCAGACTCTTAAAGTGAAGTCATAGTGAAGAGACGATTATTTTACTATAAAAAAATAATGATCCTATCGTTTGTTACTCAGTCATCCATACCACAGGTTTCACTGCGCCGATGACTCACTTTTACCGCTAATTAATGCCTCCCACTGCCTTCGAGTCGCGTCAGCAGTGAAACGAAAACGGCTACAGAAGGCAAGACCTCAGACCACCCGGCTCAGCTCGCAAGCACGAGTGACTCATTGCCGCTTTTGGGCCAAAGTCTCCCTGTACTGGCCTGTAAACGTCTGGGTGGAGGAGAGGGAGAGGTTCTACGCACGCACCAGCACCTCAACACTGGAAAGTAGCTGTTTTTCCAGGGGAAGCAGGAAACACAGGCGAGGTTCTTCATGCCTGCTGAAGCTGCGTCGCGCCTCACCTGGCTGCCAGGTCCCGGTGGATGAACCTCCTCTGCTCCAGGTAGGCCATGCCACAGGACATCTGCACGGCGTACTGGCACAGGGTGTGGATGAGCACGGGCCCCTGCGGACGAACGCAGCGCAGACGCTCCAGCAGGGAGCCCAGCGGGGCCAGCTCCGTCACCTTCACAGCGGAGGGCACAGGGGCGAGACACAGGGTGAGCAGAGAGAGGAAGAACTGATGACATCACCGGCTCCAAGCGGCTGGCGCACAAGTGGAGACACAGCGATGGCAAACCCCTGTATACATGTATTATATTCAATATAAAGCATAGAATCTTGCTGTTTTTGTGGATTTTTAAATAGCTCATTTTAAACGTGTCCCCGTCAATGACGTAAGGGACAAAACTTTATTCTATTTCTATTTTTCCAGCTTTTCCAGGAGATCAGCCCGTTGTGATGTCACACAGGGATGTTCAGTCAGGTCCACTGAGGTATCAGTGTTAGCAGGGAGTTAACACACAGTGGGTTTTTTTTGCAGGAGGCTGCAAACAGTGTGTTAATAAGGTGTTTTATTCCTGACATGTAGATTTATGACACAAGTGAAAAATAAAGACGTGAAAATGGCAACAGAGGTCCTTTAATCTGTTGTCAGTGTGTGTGTGTGTGCGTGTGTGTGTGTTAGTACCATTTTCATTGGGTGTGTGATCACCACACCGTAGAGGCGGATCAGGTTCTGGTGGTCCAGCGAGTGCATGACGTTGACCTCGCAGACGAAGTCCTCCAGAGCGTCCGGCTGACTCAGCACATCCGTCTTCAGACATTTGACTGCCACGTTCACCTGGAGAGGCACAAAAAATATATAAAATCCAAAAATTGCACTTACCAAACACAGATTCACTGATATGCAGCAGCTGCGCTGCAATGTCTCACATGTCTCTTCCTCTATATCGAGACTTAGGCTTTAATAAACCAAAACAAGGTTAAAGCACTTTAAAACGCCTTTGGTTGTGATTTAGTACTGAACAAAAAAAAGTTTTTTGATTGATTGAATAATTCATTGATAATGAAGATGAACGAATAGTTTATTTTTGTTCACAAAGTAAAATAATGAAATTTTGTGCAATCAGGTGAGAAAAACAGAAAAAAACCCATATATGCTCTCACAACAACAAAAAACAACTCTGTAAATGAAAAAAGGAGTAGGCTGAAGCCGAGACTTATTTTTGCCCGTACATATCCCATTGATTGATTGATCGATCGATCGATTGATCGATTGACTGACTGACTGATTACAGCCCTCCTCACCATCTTCCCGGCAGGCGTGGTCCACTCGCCCCTCTTCACCACGCCAAAAGAGCCGTCGCCCAGCTTCTCAAACAGCGTGAGGTCCTTCTCCGGGATGAGGCACGTCAGCGCCTGCTGCTGGACATCCAGCAGGGTCCCGGAGCCGGCGGGCTGCGTGCTCAGGAGCCCCTCCCCCAGCACTAGCGGCGGCGTGGGCGACAGCTTCCGAAAGGAGGTGGTGGGCTGACCCTGCTGTGGGAAGTCGGCCCCGTCGGGACGCTTCCCGCTGAACACCTGCAACAAACGCCAGCCGGGACATGAGACGAGCTGCGGCGGCAGAGCTGAACACCGGTGGCTTCAACAAACACAAACACACCGTTTTCCAAGATGCCAGAGGGCAAGACCTGGAAGAGGCCCGGAAGAATTCCACCGAGACCAAACTGAACCGTCCTCTTTCAAATGAAACTGTACAAATAAACTGCAATGACGAGATAATGAGCTACTCAAGTTTGTTTGTTATTGTGTTGATAAATCATTGAAAACTCATTAAAACAAATCAAATTTCACAGTTTCCCAAGAAAATGAGCGACGCAACGCGAGTGCACAGGCTCGTCATTATTGGAGGACGGAGAAACTTCCGGCCGCTGGTCATGACTCGGCAGCTAGGAGGCGCTCATCTGGAGCGCAATTAGATTAAGAGGCCGGAGAAGTTTTCTGTGTGTGTGTGTGTGTGTGTGTGTGTGTGTGTGTGTGTGTGTGTGTGTGTGTGTGTGTGCTTGCCCACAAGAGTTTTCCTATTTCCTTCCATTTAAAGCCTCACAATGTGAGCGCTGTGCACAGGCAGCTTGCTTAAAGCTGCACGGTTCTTGGCAAAAAGTGAGTCACAAAACGGGATTAAGATTTTTGTTTTGCCAACAAAAAAACTGACTGCATTTTTTTTAACCAAAAAAAAACAAACAAACAAAAACAAAAAACCACAAGAAACAAGAAAATGGCGTCATTGCGTCTTGGAGAAACGATGTGACTTAAAACAGGATCAACGGGAACTGAGGCCTCAGTCGGTTTTTGGCATCATGAATGAGGAGGATGTGCTGACGAATCCCCGGCGCGCCGCCTCATACTCGGATATAAACAGTTCTGCACCGCGTGAGGTTTCGCATTCACACTGCAGCAGACATGACATAATGCTGCCCAGCCCCTTTTAAAATACCACGTCTCTGCGTCGCCCCTGGTGGGGTTTTAAAAAAGGAGCCTCCACATTTGAAAAAGTCTGATTATGATAATACTGACCATGCACGCACACACACACACACACACACACACACACACACACACACACACACACACACACACACACACACACACACACACACACACACACGAGCAGGGCTGAGGAAACAGATTGTGGATGGTGACAGAGTGAGAAGGAGACAAGCGTAATTATAGACAAGTACCAAAACTTCCACGAAAGCCAACACACACACACACACACTGGACATTTGCCTGTGTGCTTAGGAAGGAAAAGTCTGGCTGAATGAAAACCATCTCTGTGAATGGAGCGAGCTCTGAATCTGTGTCACGACTCTTGTGACTGGACTTGCATCTGAGTGCGCGCTTGTTTGTGTGTGCGCGTGTGTGTGTGTGTGCGCATGTGTGTACCAGCGAGCGAGGAGAGTTCAGTGAGGCCACTGGCTTCCCTCTCACACACACGCAACACTTTGACATCATGGTAAAACCGTGTGACCAATCAAGAGCAGAGGTCACATGACCCCCGCGTCTATAAAGTTGGGGGTGGAGGGGAATTTATGGCTGAGGGGTTGATGGGTTCCCTTGTCTCGCCTGCACGTGAATCTGGGTCCCTGTCACGCTGTGTCTTAAACAATACCAAAGAATATGTGGAAGGTCCAACAAAGCAGCATTTTCAGACGGAAGCTAAAACCCAGCCTTTGTCGGCAGAAGGCTGTAAACAAAGAGTTAAATAAATTGTCATCTAGAGAGCTGAAAAAGTTTTTTAGGGGGGCTTTTAATCCAATATCCGATTTTTAGGTTTTGCGCAATTCTAGGGGTCACGGAAACGCAGCTAGTGAATCTATGCTTGCGTGTGTGTGTGTGTGTGTGTGTTTGTCACCTTGCTCATCCAGGACTTGCGTTTGCACATGGCCTTCCTCCTCTTCACCGCCTCCCACAGTCGCCGCTGACCTTCACGAGAGTGAGAAGAGGCAGAGGTCAGTGCATCTGCGCATCTGAACTTTACTTTAATATCACTTGATAAAGAGAGCTCCGCTGCAGCTCCTCACCAGGCCGGCCCATGCCGATCTTCTCCAGGTCTTCGTTCTTGACGTAGTCAAAGTGCGAGAGCCGCGTGACGTTCAGGTCGTCCCGGATGCGCAGGAAGTACTGCTGCAGCTGAACCTCCACCAGCAGCTCCAGCAGCCACTCCGTCCCCTCCTCGCACTGCATGCTGCTGCCCAGCTTCTGCAAGACAGCGGAACACGCGCACGTATGAGCGTCTCACAGGAACTCGGCAGAAGTCGGGTGTGGACAGAAACTGAAAGGCAAACAAAGTCTTTTTTTTTTTTTTCTCATTGGCTCGAAGGAGAAAAAAAGCAGCCAGTAAAGAGAGCCAAATTCCACAGTTTCTCAGTGGAAATTCTTTACAGCGCGACTAAAATACCTGCCAGAGAGGCTCAGACATTTACATCACTGGCAGCCATAAAAACACACACGCACACACGCACACTGCGGGCTCCAAGTTGATTGCCCAAAGTGGCATGGCCACATAAATAAGGACATGGGGGAGAAAGAGGCTGAATATAGCAGGTTCTGCATGTCAGGGGGCTAAAAACGAGGAACCGCTCGCTAAAAGGAGGAGACACGGACTCGACGGATCCTGTGACAACATGGCGCTAATGTATGACTTGGCATTTCTCCTCCTGTTAGAAGCAGCCAAAATGCTTTGTTAAAGGCCAGTATTGGTGTCATCCGGGACTGCAACATGATGTGACCGCGACTGCATAGATGTAACAATAACTGTCACTGGCACAAACCTCTGTTGTTCATTTAAAGCCATCAGCTTGAGAAACCCTCATTACGGCCATCAATTAAAATCACACAAATATACAAAGATGCAATCTACCATATATATCATATAGATAATATGTATCATCAAACAGTTAAGTTAAAAGTTATCACTGTCCACTGAAATGCCTTCATGCTGCATCAACTTTCCACAAGTTGCAGGTTTCTGGGTTATTTGTGGGCATTTCTCAATTTGACATTTGAAAAGAAAAGCTCTGGTTTTTATTTTGAAACAATCACAGGCTGCATAAAATCACACAACGGGCCAGATTTGGACTTTGAGTCTGACATGAGTGTGTTACTGGGTCCAACCAAGGCCAAGACGAACACGTCCGCTGGTGTTTTTCACAGCGAGTCGCTGCACAAATTCACCAAAGTGGCAAATACTTCTGATCGGAGTGGGGAGGGGAACCTCCAGGACGGCCCTGTGCGGCAATTAGACTTGAATGAAGAGCTTCCTGTGCAGGCTGAGCCGCGGTCGGGAGGGTCAGGGGGGTCGGGGGAGGGGAGTGGGGGGGAGCTGAGGGCTCCCAGCTTCCTCTCCGTCTTTATAACTTCTGAACGACGGAGGCCAGAGGTCACTTCCTATTGACTGGCGACCTCGCGAGTTAGGCAGCGTGTTTCACGTAGCCACGCACACCTGGTGCATGCAGCAGCGGCGCGCCCCCTGCAGGCTGAAACTGGCAGCAAACTCCCGTGGGTTTTCTTTTTTTTATTCCATATAAAGCAAATTTCCTGATGCAGATCTGAGTAAAGGCGATCAGCTGGGAGGGCTAAATCCCAGCAGCAGCAGCAGCAGCAGCAGCAGCAGCAGCAGCTCCGGTGTGTTTGCCAGATGTCGGCATCCCAACGCAAATTCGTTGCGCATAGCTGATAGAAGTGGGTCAGCAGTTATCTGTCTCCCTGCACGCAGCTTCTGGCTTTCTGAACGAGCGAATCGTCTCAGTCCATTTGGGCGGCCGACACTCGTCTTCTCTAGAAGTGTCATCAAATAAAACTACACAAATTCCATCAATGACTCCAAAAATAACATGTTCAACTAGAATTAGGACTACACTGAGAATGAATCGTTTATTTTTTTCTCATTACTACGACTGTAATGCTGGTCTGATCTGATACCCCTGATTAAAAAAAATTTAAATACACAGAAGCAGAAATTGTCTGGCGTCAACGAAACAGTAGCTGACGGTCTAAATCCAAACTTACATCATTTACTCAGCCGTCGTCATCCCCATCATCCCCATCTTGGGAAGAGTCGTTGCCTCCAGTGCGAATCTCATCCTTTTCTGTTTTTGGTTTCCGAGCTGCGCCTGATTCCCTCGCTGTAAACTGTGGCCAACGCCTTAATCTGCAACCACTTTTAAGAGGTTTACGTCTTTAAGCCCGTCAAGCGCACGCGCTCGTTCCCGCCGACGCACATCACCAAACCATATTCCACCGCAGGCGCCAACCGTTGCCCCCCCCCCCCCCCCCCCCCCCCCATCCCCGGACGTCCGCGTCTGAGTGTTACTTCGCCGGCAGGTGCCAAAGACGCACAGCCGCTTCCTGTTGGGCCTCTTTCCGGGTCAGCGCCGCGCCTGAAGTCTCAACGGGGGTCAAAGGGCGCAAGGTGACGTTCAGCCCTCGAAGTGCATTTCTTCTGCGGACAAACGCAGCTCTTGATTCCTTCATCGTGAGGTCACGTGGGAATTATTATCGTCGTATGAGTACAGCCGGAGGGACTCGAACCGTGAGGTGCCAGTTCTGGCAGGAGCCTGAGGAATCCCGCCGAGGCCTCGGGTTCACCACGGCGGGGGAAGTTCAGCTCGCCACGAGTCACATGCAAACACACACCTACATTTTTACACCAAAAAAAGAGAAGTGAGTAAAGGAGGATTTCAGGTTCAGATGCACCGTTAAAATCTGACATTGGCAAGTGAAGGAAAACAAGCAGGAAACAGTAAATAGAAGAAAGTAAAGTGAAAAAGAAAGGAGAGGAATGTGGGAAACTATATGCATGATTCCCACACACACACACACACACACACCCCTGGCCAAAGCCATGTCCTGTGTCAGACCTATTCTGCTCCAACATCCTGCTGCAATAACAACTAGTCTCAGAGGACAGACTGAGTCCAGCTGGACAGTACTCACACACACACACACACACACACACACACACACACACACACACACACACACACACACACACACACACACACACACACACACAAGACGAAAAGAAAACAGTATACTCAAACATCTGTGCAGACCACATGACCCCTCAAACAATATGTCATGTGTCCAAGAATCTTTTTAAAAACTCTATTTAACTTACTTTGTAAAGGTGGAAGTGAGCCAGGAAGGGAAAAGACTTTTTCAGCTTCCCAAAGCGTCTCATCCTGATTTGCTTTGTCCAAACGACAGATTCAAAAGACAGAATCACAGAAACATTGGGGGGGTTTTGTGGTTCAAGCTGCCAGAGGCGGCTGCTCGCCCCGCCAGCCGGCACCACGGCCCGTCAACTCCAGCGTTCCCAGCCTCCGCTGGGAATGTCGGTGCTCCTCGGACCCGCCAGAGACGGAGGAAAAGCCTTCTAGAGTCCTGCTGCGTACAAAACTGCCACATTCCATGGCAGGGCAATGCTTCCGTAAGCCGCTTCGCTGGCTTCACCCACTCAGGCGCTGCTGCGGGAGTCCTGAGTGTGTGAAAACAAACAAGGCGTCTGCAGCCACCAGGAGCTGCTGCTGCTGCTGCTGCTGCTGCTGCTGAGCTGCAGCCATGTGCCTCCGTTACTCACTGCACAGTTGCAGGAACTTGCAGCCAGTCAGTCAGTCAGTCAGCCAGCCAGCCCCTCCTCCTCCTCCTCCTCCTCTTCTTCATACTCCTCCTCCTCTCTGCCCACCTCACACTCGCTCCCCCACTGCCTCTCCCTCTGGACGTGCAGCTTCTGTCTGTTTGCTTGTCCATCCCTCCAGCAAGCAGCAGGGCAAAAATAGGAGCAACCCACTCAAACCTCAGCTCAGGATGAAAACTCAGCATTCAGACTCACTGTCACACAGTCAGACAGCCTGTTAGGTAGCCAATCAGTTAGACAGCCAGTCAGTCAGACAACCAGCCAACCAACCGCCAGTGTGACAGTCAGTCGGACAGACAGTCAGAAAGTTGAACAGACAGACAGTGAGTCAGTCTGTCTGTCGGACAGTTGGACAGTCCGACAGACAGTCCGACAGACAGACAGACAGACAGACAGTCAGTCAGCTGGACAGTCAGACAACTGGACAGACAGACAGTCAGACAGACAGTCAGTGGAGGTGCCACTGAGCGTCTCCTGGTTTCAGATTTCAGATTTCGGGTGCCCCCCCCCCGTACCATCTTGAGTGTTTACATCATCCGTTTCCTCGTGCTCGGCTTCAGATCCCGTTTCTGTCTGGCCCCGCCCCCTTTTCCCCTCCCGCTGTGCAGAGGACAGAGGCTCCATGGTTTCTGGCCCGGAGGAGCATTTGATCCGGGGCCAAAGGGTCGCATTCAACTGGAGGATAGAGGGATTGTTTCCTGTGATGCAACCGTACACACACACACACACACACACACACACACACACACACACACACACACACACACACACACACACACACACACACACACACACACACACAGCCTGCTTCTTTGCCTCCACCTAGTCCTGCCAGCCTTTCCTAGAAATAACCACAGAGGAAGAATTTATTTTTCCTCAATTTTTCACCCATCTTCTGGATTTTCATTTGTACATTTAGTATGTATTTTTGGGTGCTGCTTAAAATCTAATCACCAAGGTAATTTTTGACTTGAAAAAAACAGCATTATTAAACCAACAAATTGAGGAACCAATGCATCTTAACTGCTCCGGCTCCTTGGATGGTGATGCAAAGATTCGGCGTATTGTATAACTTTTTTACCGGAAAACCTGTACAGGCTGATTATGTGCGACCGAGAGGCGACGTTGGTCTCCAGAGTCAATCCACTACTGGAGCGAAGGGACAAGTCTGGCTGCTGAGGGTGGATCAGAACATCAGACGCTTGCTGGCAGCCAATCAGCTTCTCCCACACCTCGCCCCCCTGGGCACTGGGGAGTCGGCCACCTCACCCTTCCTTCTCCTCCCTTTCCTTTTCGCCCCTTCAATAATCCCCCTCTCCTTTCCGCCCGGCTCCCCTCCCTTGGGTCCGGCTGGCCCGGTTGCAGTTTCTTCTTTATTTGGTGCTGCCTTTTTATTTCCTGCCTCTAATCCTCCAAAAATGTTATCTCTCTCCCCCTCCGTCGACTATAAACAAACCCTCACCAGCTGTTTTTCAGAGCCTTGGCGGCGACACAAAGACCCATTCCTCCCCGTTCACCCTCTTCTAGCCAAAAACTGTTCAACCTTTGGGGTTTTTTGCCTTTGGGGTTTTTTTATACAACTTCACAGGTTTTGTAGCCTTCCCTTCCTTGTTAATCTGTTGACTGCTGCCTTTTTGCTTTTTTTACTGTTGGGTGTGTTTATGCTTCTCTCTCTCTCTCTCTCTCTCTCTCTCTCTCTCTCTCTCTCTCTCTCTCTCTCTCTCTCTCTCTCTCTCTCTCTCTCTCTCTCTCTCTCTCTCTCTCTCTCTCTCTCTCTCTCTCTCTCTCTCTCTCTCTCTCTCTCTCTCTCTTCCTTTCAATTAGCAAGATTCGATTAAATTTTAGAGGAAGGAAAAGACGAAGCAAAAGACGTGTTGTCGGAAAACATTAATTAAAAGCCGAAGGGTTTCTGCTTACGAGGACGCCACTAAAAATTATAATAATAATAATATTTAAGTATAATTATTATCTATTTTTTTATTTTATTTTATTCTTTTCCCTTATTATTTTTACTTCAGAAGTGTCATCTAATGACTTCTGATGTGTCAATGTGCCCATTTGCTGTCAGCCTCCTGCACAAATGTAATATGGCAGGTGTCTGGCCAAAGATCAACAATAATCTACTTTCTGCCACACATCCCACACACACCCACACCCACACACACACACTGTCAGACTGGGGTTGTCATGACAACAAAGGTGGGACAAGCAAACGCCCACCTTGCAGCTGCTAAAGTCAGCGCACAAGAAATTCAATGGAAATTAGAGATGTTCAATTTTTCCCTTCACAAAACTGAAGTAAATTATTTTAGGAACGACATGTGAGAAGCGTAACTGGGCTGCGAACCAGTCACATGTATGAGGACAGCAAGCACAACAACGCTGGATTGTTTTTTTCATTCGACACTCGCAGGTGCCTGCAGCTGCCGCCTGATTTAAGCAGATTAAACCCACAGCGGTCAGTGTGTCAAGCTGCAGCACTGCAGTGATGCCACTAGGTGACACCGGTTCTTCCACCCATACCATCTATACCCGTACAAACTGCACTGGGGTTTGCACGGAGCCTATGCCACCTCAAGGCAGGGCGCCACCCTCGACAAGACACCATATAGAAAGACAAACAAAGAGCCATTCACACTCACACTCACAGCTACCGACAATTGACAGTTCCCAACTCACCTCTCGTGCATGTTTTTGGACTGTGGGAGGAAGCCAGAGTTACTCGGAGAGAAGCCACGCAGACACTTGGCCCCTGGTCCGGGTTCAAACCCTCAACCTTGTTGCTGCGAGTTGGCAGAACAAACAACTGCACCACCGTGTCGCCCGACACTGGTCCTATGTAACAAGATACTGCTGCTGCTGCTGTCTGTAGTTACTGCCACATCTGTTAGTGTTCTACAATGTTTCTATGATTTCATTTTCTAATGTTTTATAGATTGACTGAAGGTTACACAATTATTAGGCCCAATTTATGGTATTTTCACATAATTATTTTAGTGTGTAAGTTAGGTAATAATTATTAGGTAAGTCACAAAAAATTGCTGAATTTGCAGCTGAGTTGCATAATAGACTACATCCTGTTTTTACTGACCAGTGACAGTTTTTCTGGGCAATCCGGCTTGTGAAAGAGCTACTCTGAAGGATGACAACACACCCAACAATAACCGTAAATCTGACCTGACCCACTGAAGATTATCAGGATTTTTATGAATCTAACAGTGCTTGAATTGATTTTGAGATCGGATTAAACAGAGTCGTACGCGCAGAAAAGTTTATATAAGCAAACAGCAAAACAGTGTTTTATTAGAACTAGGAAAAAAAACACTAAACTGACTGCTGTCGCTGCTGCTGCTGCTGCATCTATCAGGCACTTGCCTCTTCCCCTCTGAGTGCATGAATCTCTGGCAGTTCCAGTGGAAAATTAAAAGGATGCTGATAGGACAAAGGACGAGTTAAATGGCTCAGCGTGTAGACTGCATTATGGTGATGTGGCATCAAATTAGAGTCTGGCTGGCTAATGAGATTAAGAAGATGGACAAAACACTGTGTGTGTCCCGCTTTATGTCTCAGCACTGCATCTCACACACTAACACACACACAGATTCTGTAATGTGATGCTCACTGTACACACACACAGGCACGCAGAGGCATGCGCTCACACCGGCTGGTTTCACACTGACACGCGGCTCAGGGAATTAAGATAGATTAGAAGATCCGGGCCGACACACCGTCGGCACATTTCTAAAATAAATTGCAACCTTTTCAGCGGCAAATCTGCAATCTGCGGTCTGCGGCACGATGGTGTCATGCTTGCACAGAAGCACAGAAAAACATCAGTCTCATCTGCGACCTTCTGCCCCAGTCTCGATACCATGCGTCCGCTTCAGTGTTGGGAGCAGCTCATCGCCACTCAGGGGAGAGAGTGCAGAGGACACTAGTGTGCATTCATATAAAATAACTAAATATGTGAGTCCTCCTCCTGCTAACTTTATGCTGCCATAAAAGCTAACCAGACTCTGGCAATCCAGCCACAGCAGAGAGGAATGTGTGGATGAAAAGTCATGAGATAATCAGGTCACAATCAGATTATCACAGCGTCAGCTGCAGATAAATGACTGCTGTTATTTTAACTCAGCGCACAGGTTCAGGTTAGCATCCACCAGCTCAAGATGCGGTAATTCACGTTAAATATGTTTTTTTTCCACATTCCGTGCCTTGTGACACGCCATGACTTTGAATTTCACACACAGTGTGAAATTACACGTTTCAGATTGCAACTGCACAATCCCCATGAGAGCATAAAAATCAGGTGTTTCCATGACTAGTTTTTATTGCGCTATTTAGGTTTTAGGCTTTTCCAAGGATAATGGGATCTCAACTAGAACTCAGGTTTCATAATTTCTACAATACACGATTAACAGTCAGCACAACTTAGAGTTCAGTTAACATAATTAAAGATTTATCGTTGCTACAATGTGACTTGCTAAATTCTACATACAACTGTTGAGCTAAGTTAAAAAACTGAAAAATTAAAGTTGAACAAAATTCAAGCAAAACTGTCTGGTATCCAGTACTGGTTTTTGTTGTTGTTTAGCTGTTTTTTGCTTATATTGTTGTTCATATTGTCCGACGTGTCTTATGGCTATTTAGGTTCTGCCGGAGACAGCAAATTAATAAAGTGACTCTGGGGTTGTGCGGAAAGTTTTATAAAAAATGTGTGTGCTTTTCACCGAGGCATCCCAAACCACAGGTATCAGCTTTGGACTCTCTGACTCTCCAGTGGTGATGCACGTCCGCAGTGTGCACGGCCGACTGAGATTCCGGGCTGGTAGAAACTGCTGGAATCAGCACAAAGATGCGGCTGTACGAGAGCGAGAGATAGCGATCTGATTCGTGCTCGTCCAGCCTGGACAGCTGCAGCCGCCTGCCGGCTTAACGCCGCATAAAAACTGGCACACGGTCACTGAAGCAGTCCAGAGACTCTGATCTCAACACAATGGACAGTCGTGCCGAATTAACTGTTGCGCAGATCAACACGTTGAGCCACATCTTTGTTCAACTGCAGGCTGTGGACTCACACAGCAAACAGTGCGCTTTTTTATTTTTTTTTCAATGATGTGTATTAAATGAATTTCTCAAACATAGGCCGCCATTCTCAACCTTTGAAAAAATAATCATCCTAAAAAAAATTTTTAAAACTGCGACGGGCGACCAGGAAAGAGCACATTTAGCCTTCTGTTGACGTGTTTGACACGCTGCACCTCCAGCAGGGTCGACTAACACCTGCCAAGCAGAGAGGCTTCCCGAGACTCTCAATCTCAGTGTCAATCTCAATCTCAGTCTCAGTCTCAGTCTCAATCTCGAACTCAGTCTCAATCTCAGTCTCAATCTCAATCTCAGTCTCAGTCTCAATTTCGAACTCAATCTCAATCTCAGTCTCAATCTCGAACTCAGTCTCAATCTCAATCTCAGTCTCAATCTCAGTCTCGAACTCAGTCTCAATCTCAATCTCAGTCTCAATCTCAGTGTCAATCTCAATCTCAATCTCAGTCTCAATCTCGAACTCAGTCTCAATCTCAATCTCAGTCTCAATCTCAGTCTCAATCTCAGTCTCAATCTCAGTCTCAGTCTCAATCTCAGTCTCAGTCTCAGTCTCAATCTCAGTCTCAATCTCAATCTCAGTCTCAGTCTCAATCTCAATCTCAATCTCAGTCTCAATCTCAGTCTCAATCTCAATCTCCGTCTCAATCTCAATATTAGTCTCAATCTCAATCTCAATCTCAATCTCAGTCTCAATCTCAATCTCCGTCTCAATCTCAATATTAGTCTCAATCTCAATCTCAATCTCAATCTCAGTCTCAATCTCAATCTCAGTCTCAATCTCCGTCTCAATCTCAATATTAGTCTCAATCTCAATCTCAGTCTCAATCTCAATCTCAGTCTCAATCTCAATCTCAGTCTCAGTCTCAGTCTCAAACACTGATGGCTTCATGTGTGAAAGAGTCGGGCCGTTGCACCACAGGGCTGGATGTGGGACGTCGGGGGAGGGGCGGGAGGGGATGAGGAGTGGAACGGAAGCTGCGGGTGGGAGGGAGGGAGGGCACCATGCATCGAGTTCATCCAGCAGCACTCAATCAGTGACCTCATGCTCTCCCACTCACACACACACACACACACACTTAATGGTGCAGGCCTGTGTGTGTGTGGCGCTCAGCCTGATGCAATGACACGGCCGACGGCAAAACGCGCACGATCACGTCAGTGCCGGAAAGTCCAAGTGAGGGTCAGCAAAGGTCTGCGTTCTAACGTGTTAAAGGTGCCACCACACACTCCCTAGACGCTGCTGACCCCGAACACGCCGCCGTCGCTCATTAAATATGAAACACCATCCGGCCGTCAGCCGGGGCCGACGTCGTCACCTCACAGCCTTTCATTTCCCCGCTGACACAACACGGCGGCCGCAGAGGAGTGAAAAAGGCCGTTTGTCTTCAGCTCTTTTGTCTTTGGACTCAATGAAAGAAGAGGGTGGGAGGGAGGGAGGGGTGAGGGGCTGAGGGGGGAGGAGGGGTGAGGTACCTCTTCGTCATCGCCGGGCAGCTGCTGGTAGTCGCACTCGGACGTCTCCTGCAGCCGCTGGTACTCGGCCGTCTCCCCCATGGCAGCGGGAGACACCTGGACAGGAAGCCCCTTCCCCTCTCCCTCAGTCGCACGCCGCCTTCATCGCCACCTGCTGGCGGCCTTCACAAACAGCCCGAGCTCCTCATGACGACGCCGGCCGGCTCGGGGTCGAGGAGGGAGGAGAAGGATGTCGGTCTGAGGTTCCTGAGTCCACGTCCTTCTGGCCGGCAGCAGCAAATCAAATCCTGCAGAATCAACATCAGAGGAGGAGACGCCACCTCTGATGTTGATCCAGAGCTCCTCCTGCTCCTCCAGTGAGCCTCTCCTGGAATCCTCGGAGGTGTGAGGGGGACAATCCCACAGCCTGCTGCTGCTGCTGCTCGGCAGGCGACAACCTCTGATTGCGGTCCTCGCACACGGCAACAATTATTTCTCCCCTCACACACACAAGCATGTGCCTCTCTCCCTCTGCCCCTCTCTCTCTCTCTCTCCGTCTCTCTCTCTCTCCCTCTCTCCCTCTCTCGCTCGCTCGCTCAACCTCTCCTCAGCTGTTGACGCACGCTCGGCTCGGCAGAGCCGCTCTCTGGGCTGCAGACCCTGAAGCGTCGCTCTCGCCGCCTCGCCTGCTGAAATATCGCGGCAGCTCTACTTTCGCCTCCCTTCACCTGTTTCCTTCCATCCTCTCCTTTTGTGTACACGTGCTTCCTCCTCCTCCTCCTCCTCCTGCTCTCCCTCCTCGTCTTCTCCTCCTCCTTCTCGCAGCTCTCGGCCGGCTGTCCAATCGGACTGGCAGCTCGCCTCTGACGATC
Source organism: Nelusetta ayraudi (assembly GCF_046127955.1). Lineage (NCBI taxonomy): Eukaryota > Metazoa > Chordata > Actinopteri > Tetraodontiformes > Monacanthidae > Nelusetta > Nelusetta ayraudi. The sequence goes on from NW_027466061.1 coordinate 10,107,985, forward strand.
TGCCGGGATTTCTGAACCACCGCTGCTGCTGCTGCTGCTGCTTTTGTCCTAAATGGACTTCCTGATGGTGGGTCGATGCCTAATCCTCGGCCTTGCACTGTTGTTGTTGTTGTTGTTATTCTTTTTTCCCCTCCCTCTCCTCCTCCTTTTAGTCCCTTTAACCCGCTTCCACTTCATTATCCCTCCACCCCCAACCCACCCTCCGATGATTTGGCAAGAGCTCAACCTCCTCCATTACCGTGGCAACACCCCCCCCCCCCCCCGAACCCCCCTCCTCCTGTGTCCTGTAGTTACGGCCATGGAGTCAGCAGCGGTGGTCCTGGTAGGAACAACCAATGGCAGTCAGGCGTGCCGAGAGGGATAGGGAGGGGAGGGGGTATGGCGGTGGGGGTGAGGGGTCCTAATGAGGGGGGGGGGTTAATCCAGCGAGGGGGAGAAAAACACGGCCACGCTGCTTTGTGTGTGTGTGTGTGTGTGTGTGTGTGTGTGTGTGTGTGAAACGCCTCTCCACCATAGGGAGGGTATCCAGGCCATCTGGAGCCTTGCTGAGTGGACATCTGGATGCAGGGAAAGACAGAATAAAAGAACAATGCGTATGTGTGTGTGTGTGTGTGTGTGTGTGTGTGTACTGTGCCTTGTCTTTCCCAGGTATATTGAGACTTCTGTACTACAGTCCTGATGCCCAGCCAGGCCTATTCTTCAGGCCAGACCAACACACACACACACACACACACACACACACACACACACACACACACACACACACACACACACATTTTTATATTATGAATTTTGTTGTGTGTGTCCAGCATGTCAAAGACAAAGATGCTGATATGACCTCTAAGACAGCAGCCGGCTGTAAAGTGTCATCCTGGTAGCCGTGGAGAAAGAGATCAAGCAAGAAAAAATATCCTGTTTACACGCAAACATTAACAGAGTGCTGTCCTTTGTGACCTTAAAATCCATTCACACATCAATAAAAGGCTAGACTGCAGAGGAGAAAGCTGTGAGTCTCATCCTTCTTCCATCCTCATCACTTCCATCTCTCCTTCCTCTCTCCTCACTCACTTCCCCGTCACCCTTTTCACCCTCCCTCCCTCTCTCCCTCTTTGTCACTGATGTCCTCAGGCCGCTTATTCGCATCTCTCTCTCTCTCTCTCTCTCTCTCTCTCTCTCTCTCTCTCTCTCTCTCTCTCTCTCTCTCTCTCTCTCTCTCTCTCTCTCTCTCTCTCTCTCTCTCTCTCTGTCTCTCTCTCTCTCTCTCTCTCTCGTTGCTTGTGCTCCTCTGCAGGCTGACGGTCAGACAGTGCAGGCGTCACGCAACACCACCACCCACACAAAAGGCACACACACACACTTGTACACAACCTCTGACACAAGTGCACGATCATTAGCAAAGAAATGCTTGTGCGACAGGGACACGGGTCACAGGATTCAGCAGCAGCAGCAGCGAGTGTTGTGTGAGTGTCAGGAGACAGAATGTGATTCCTCTGCAGGAAACCTACAGACCCCAAGCCCACGCCGCCCTTTACCAGTATGGCTTTGTTTTCATCTCACTGGGGTGGGTCATGCTCTCTCTTCCCACCTGCTAATATTACAGCTCAGTCCTTACTGGTCAGAGTGGGCGGCCTGTCAGACGACGCTCAGGGGCGAAACAGCTGAAAACAATTGAAAACTGCTGCTGCTGGTCAGATTTCAGATTTCAGATTTCAGATTTCTTTATTTGCCATTGTGTAAACACGTAGGAATTTGTTTTGGCAATGCATGTGTGCATTTCAGTTCTTTTCACATATATATCAACTAACAAACATACAACACAGTGCAATGCGGAAGTAAACAAAGACCATATATATAGTAATATATATATATATAGATAAAGTGCATGTTGGGATTAGTTAGTGCAAGGAATTTATGTACTGCTGGTGGTGAGTGCTGGTGTCACTGGTGTCACTGGAGGGGCAGAGGGAGGGAAGCCAGAGTCATTGAGCAGCCTGGCGGCTGAGGGGAAGAAGCTCAGTTTATGGCGATGGTATATGCTGGTGGATTTCACAGGCACACAACAAGGTATAAAAATATAATCTGTGCATTACCTCTTTTTAGTAGAAATTAAAACAGCAACAACAATGAATAATACAATCCAATAAGATTTAAAAAGAGCACATTGTGCCACACAACAAACGAAACCTTGTGGACACTTGCAGACAATTTTTCTGCAGTTTTGTTTTGCAGCCAGCCACCAGTGTTGCTCAAGTCAAAAAGTCAGTCAATCAAAAGAAATACTAATTATAAAAGTCCTCTACCACAGAAACTTTTATGCTCATTCTACAGACTAATCAATGGCAAGTGATTTCAGTCCAGCAGGTCAGCTGACCACCCTCTCACCAATAGCAATAGCCATTCCAACTCACTCAAAAGCATTTGTTTAATGCCCATCCTGATTGGACAGCAGGATTGCAATCTCACCGGCTGCACAGTAAACTGATGATGCATCGCGCCTTCACCTCTGACCTTCTCCGCCTTCACTGCGGAACGTTTCCACACCTGGAAAAGCCCAACTAGCGCCGTCTGCGCTCCTGACCTGTGAAGCATCACTGTTAGTCATCTTGTGTGACGTGAGGGAGGCGACGCCTGTTAAAAGGATGTCAAACCGCCTCCTCTGTTCCTGTGACGAACACACGCAAACAGGGTGTGGGCGTTCCCACACGGCGTTCCCAGCGCCGGCGATCAAACTCGGCCAGAGTCGGAGGCTGAGAGACGGGGCCCTGGGCCCTGGGACCCCTGCTGTCTCTTCACAGTCGTTAGACGGCGGCCCCTGGGGGCCCCGCTAAGCTCTAAACCAGGAGCAGGATGAACTCCATCATGTCTGCTACTGATGTTGGGTTGGCTGAGTGGAAATGTAATCAGGTGGGGTGTGTGAGAGGGGTCATCCTTCTGCTAAAGAGTTCTAAAGAGGTTCAGAACCGTCCAAATTGGTTAAAAGTGGATCTACCCACCATTGATGAATGGGCTGACATTGCACAATCCAACCAGATCAGGCTTCATTTGATTGTATTTGTGCTCAGTGTAAACCCACCCTGCCTTATTTTTTCTTTTCTGTTTTACATGTGTTAGCTAGACTGACAGAGACGCTGTGCTCTCCTGCTCAGTTTCCATTATTTTTAGTGCTAAAAGAACCTGTGGTTTACAGCTAACTATGGACACAACTGCTTTTCCATATAAGACAATTAAAAAAGTCCAAGTGCATTACTTGAAAGGTTTATTGCACATGGTTCTGGAGTTTATTCACAGTTAAATAAAATTGTAGTTCATCAAATTTACTGACAAATATACAGCGTACATGATCGTATGATGAAGTTTTCATCCTAGACTCCGTTGAAGAGGTCTAGAGCTCCAGAAAACATGGATGGGTAAAATGGTGGGGCAAGCATTTAAAATCAAATGGTAACAGGAACAACAATTCCGTCGAAATTGTTCAAATTAACAAAAAAAATCAGGCAGGGAAAGAGAGCTGTTCCTGGTGGGAGTTCACAAAAATCAAGTTCACAACCACTCTGTGCTTCTGAGACCAACTCCAGTCAAGTGAAAAGAAACATGTCTTCTTTTAGGTCAGACAATGGGAACACACACCCACACCTTCTGGTCAGGGATCACAGCTTGTTGACTTAACCAATGACTTCACCACAGCCAAGGTGGAAAAAAGAAAAAAAACCTGGCGCGCGCACACACACACACACTGTGGCATGATTCACGATTGGATATGGATGATAATGAGTCAGCGTTGGTTCCTGGTGAGAGTGAGAAGAGTTGAGGGTGTGGACGCCCTCCATTCATCCACTCGGCTTGCGTTTCTGTCTTTACCATCAGCAGGATCAAACCCGAGCGCTGATCTGCACTCGTTCTGTTAGTCAAAGCTAAACCTCTATCCTCCCCTAAATCCTCACCATATGCCCAAAAACCTTAATAAGATTGCCAACATGTTGCCTCGGATTAAAAGCAAAACAAAACTGCATGTCAGAGAGCATTTCCTGCTTTGTCCAAAACGAGTGAAAAAAAATAGATTCAAATATTTAAAAGTTTAATTTGGCTGCTTTGTCACTAAAGTATCGCAAGCAAGATTTATAGCACAAAAAACAGCAAATATAAAATGGCATAAGAGACAATAAAAAAATCTAAATGCCATTAAGTGAAATGCTAAAGGAAATTGCATTTTATTGCACTTTCCGCGTGAAGCCCCATAAAACATTTATTTTCAACCAATTGGTATAAAACACTGCGCCTTTAAAGCATAACCAAGCATATTAAAGAACATTTTTAAACATTTTTTGCACATATCACTCCAACTTCCTGTGGTGCTTGTCACAGAACAACACACGCAGACCTGAATCTGTAAACCCGGAAAAACCTGACGTGGCTGAAAGCGACCTATCAGGGCCTTGTGGGCGGGACCAGCAGCGGCTCGGGCTCCGAGTCAAACGCCCTAATGGCTCCCATTCCACCGGGAGATATTTTATCCTCGACAAATCCTCCGCCGTCGGCCCATTCCCAGAAAGATTTCCACTTTGGCTGTGTCACAGGTGGACGGCCACAACGGACAAATCCAGCGCGGGCAGAGCGACGCAGGGGGAGGGGCCAACAGAGAATGTGTGGTGTGTTTGCGCGTGTGAGGCCGAGAGAGACCTTCATGCTCTGTAAATCCTCGGCTCTTATACTGTCTTTCTGGGAAGTGTGGGGCCAGTGTGTGTGTGTGTGTGTGTGTGTGTGTGTGTGTGTGTGTGTGTGTGTGTGGTATTGGCTTTCCTGTGTCCCCGCAAACAGGTGGAATTTAAGAGGGTGAGCCGAGGCCTGCAGGCAGGGCGGCGCAGGGCTGTGCAGGGTAGCAGAGGACAGGATTAGGGGGCCAGTGGGACAGCACGAGGGTCCCACTGATTCACTTAATCTGTTTTGTGTGTGTCTGCGTGTGTGCGTGCGTGCATGTGTGTCAAGGTCGCAGGTGGAGAGGTATGCAAAAATCATCAAAGGCTAAATGTCAGCATCTCAATGCCATCTGGGTGCCGGTTTCGTGCATCATCTCAGAGGATTTGTGCCAGTGTGTGCGTGTTTGCGTGCGTGTGTGCGGGCGGAAAAAAATGTCCTCTTATCATCATTGTCAAAAACATGATTTGAATTCCTCCCAGTTTTCCACTTCATTTATTTCTTTCCGCAGTGGCTGAAACTCCAAATATCCTGTTTTCTACTTTTTTTTAACTGTCAGCTTACAGTTGATGTGTTTGAGGGTTTTTTTAAAAAATGAGGCATTGATGAGGAAAGGTTTTCTCTCACATATAATTCAAGGCATCGCCTGAGAGACAATTACAGTCCCAACAGAGTGCAGCTAATGAAAGTTACACTTCACAGGCACAAGTCTACTACAGAATTGCACTAAAACCATGTCTGTACTCAAATTGGTTCTATGTTCTATGTGGCCACCAGGTGGCAGCAAAAGCAATCGGTATAAGACTGCCAGTAGGCACGTCTGTTGGGTGTATGAACCTGATCCAAAATCATGTGTTGGCCCTTATAGAATTCTAATTTTTCAAAGCAAGTATACAAACAAAATGTTTTATTGTCTTCATAATGTGATCTTCCTGATCCTGCTGGGTCGAGTGACTGGTGCCAGGAGCAAAAACACAAAAACGCCCCTGGTTTAATGTAAATGATTCTCCAGGAATGGCAGCCATCATCTTTCCAGGACGTAATCTATTCTATTTTTAGACAAGAAGCGGCTGTATTCCAGGCCGGGACGGATCTGAGGGTGCAGTTTATCCTTTAACTCGGACACTGCGACGCAAAGATTAGGACACACACGATGTTGCAAACTCTGGTCTGGTGTTAGCCAGTATAAACACTGAAAAAAACAGATTAAAAAAAGAATACACGCAATCTAAGACTGTGTGTGTGTGTGTGTGTGTGTGTGTGTGTGGTTACTGTATAAACTGCCCTTCCACGCCAGCAACAGATAAGACAGGAAGCAATTGACACTGCACCCTGTGTCCTACAACACAATGAGCCACGCCAAGAGATAAGAAATGAAAATACTGCTTGTAAAAAAAAGAAAAGGGAAAAAAACAGTAGAGACGCAGCGAAACACGGCACCGTGGCATCATTATGGAGAAAAGCCATGACAAACTGGGAGCTGTGGCTGTTCTGGCCTACGGCTGTGGGGATCCACTGAAGAGTCGCTTCACTGGGGGGGAAACACGATGCGAGTCGACAACGACGCAGCACAATACACTAAGGCCGCCGCGCTGATCCAGGATCAGGTGCCGGCGAGTGTAACGCAACACCTGCGAGTCGAACGCGTGGCAGCGCAGGAGAGAAACAGCTGAATGCAAAAGAAGGAGAGGCGGAGGAGTGGAGAGCGCAGCGACGACGAGGCCGCAGGTAGATTGATGGAGTGAGGAGGTGCAGCCTGACAGCCGGATGCAGGTCCAGGGTTAAAATAACACTGCACGCATGCACGCACGCACTAGCATGGCATCCCGGTGGGGCTCCTCTTCCTCCCGGTTCTCCTCTGTCATTCTGGGCCCCTGAGGCCCTTCAAGCATTCAGAGACACTCTCCACAAAAAGCAAACTCACTGCTCGCTGCTGCTATTCTGGGAGCTTCCTCCGCACTCCTCCTCTCCCCTCCTCCCCTCCTCCTCTCCTGCTCTCCGGGGCCCCTCCTCTCTTTCTGTCCTCGGGACTTTTTTAAGCAACGACCCGTCCAGACAGACACTTGCATGCAGCGCTGCACAGTCCACCAGGCCACCACGTCGGCTTTGACTATTGCGTCGCGCAAAGACAGTCACTGCAAAAAATAAATAAATAAAAAAAACTTTATAGTTCCCATATCATGCAAGATTTCTCCTGTCAGAGTTCTACAACAACGTGTGCCTGGCAGCCAGCGAACTGTCACAACACACACGAATGAGGAACATCAATCCTCATTAATCAGAATCTGGCCCTATTGTGATGTCATAACGAAGACTGATAAATGTCCCACCCACTTGTTGGCTCCTCCCACTCAAACCGCCTTCTTTTTTGTTTTTTTTAGCAGGAAGCTGAAACAGGTTGAAACAGGAGGTTGTAAACAGAGGGCTAACTCTAGGTGTTAACCTGAAGTTCTACTAGCAGGGCCCTCACATGTCACTTCCTCTGTCCGTGTGTCTACCTCACACACACACACACACACACACACACACACACACACACACACACACACACACACACACACACACACAAAGAACTGGTCAGCGGACCGAACCCGCTGACGCCATTGCCTCTCTGAGGAAAGCACAGTCACTGTTTGGCATGATCTCATGTCTGCATAGCTCAAACACACACACACACACTCACGAGACAGAAGGGTAAACAGAAAGTGCAGTGGACCAAAAAAAAAAAGTCAGACTCTGAGCTTTAAGGCCGGAGATTTCAGCCTCCGTCATTCAGACAGCAGTACATTTAGCCCTCCGTTTGTAGGCTGCAGCTGAAACTTTCACATGTTTGGAAGGGGACAAAAACCAAGGCGGTCTCAGTGGGGCGGAGCCAACAACACCTGTGGCTGTGACCTGGAAAGTGAATGAGAGAAACAGCCGCTCCCACCTGGTCGTCCTCGGCTTCCGGCTCCAGCGTCAGTGTCGATCACAGTCGTTCCACCACATGGAGACGAGGCCCTCGGTCCACAGAGGGGAGGTCCGGCCCAGCCTGAGCTCCACGGCGCCGAGACTCTAGCACACCCTCACATGACTTCATCCTCACCCATTGGTCAACACTCAGCAGCAAGTCAGGACTTCCCTGGAAGAAGAAAACAAATTAATAACAGCAATAATTACAACAAATTGCAACAACAGGACGTGTGAACACAACAACAACCTGGCGGCAACCTGTGTGGACAAGCTGCGTCTCCCCGCCGCTGCCAGGCTGAAAGTGAGCACCCAAGGGTGTTTGTGCATCTGCACGGAGACCTAATATTGTGATGAGAGACTGACTCAGAGCCAGGACCCCAGGGGAGGATTACAAGGTTTCCACACAAAGGGCCTTGACAGCCGTAGAGGAGGGAGGAGCCAAGCCTCTTTTCTCTTGAGGGTGTATTTATAACCCCTTTTCAAAATTTCCTCTGACCGTCACGGGGGTTTAACAATCATTGAGTTTGTGTGTTCATTTTTATTTTTTGAAAATATTATTATACCAGGGCCTCAACTGACATCTGACCTCAAACTCTCATCTAAACTTTGGCCTCTGTTCCATCCAGGGTTCACACACTACCCCTGTCTTTAACATTAGTTACAGAACTGTTGCTTGAAGCTTGGGCTGCATTGAGTTTTTTGGGTTTTTTTTAAGTTGAAGAAGCCTTCAACTTCAACAAGGCGAAATGTCTTCAAGATCACAAGAACATGTCCAGTCGCCCTGACTTAACCCTTCTACTTTAAGATGACCTGGATGACTGAGAACCTTCACAGACAAAAAAGTTGGATGTTTCCAGAAAAATCTTCAGGAAAACTGCACCTTTCAAAGACATATTTTAGGCTCCAAATTGAGATTGAGCTTGCCCCCCACCACCACCACCACCGACCTCACCACCACCTGACGCACTGGCAGCTAGAACGGTAACTCTAGAAGTTGACTCCGACCCAACGAGGGACCGACGGGGCTTCAGCCGGAAGCAGCTTCCGGCCTCTGATGCGAAGCGACTCGACACTGTTCCAAACCAGGTCTGGGGGCTGCGCTTGGAATGCCTGAGGGGGCCCCCTGTTCAAGAGCGAATGAATCGTCGCGATTCAGATGAAAGGCGCTGGGACCCTGGGAGGGCGGGCCAAGTGGGCCGCCACCTAGCGAGGCGGCTCCACTGGAGAGGAGAGACACCGAGCTGTTCTCCCCGCCACCGTCACCCCTCCGCCGCAGCCTCACAAACGGCCCCATTGTCACGGAGACGAGAGGAGACGAGCAGCAGCGTGCACGTAACAACACAGGGAAACAAACACAGGCGGCACCAATGGCATCAGAGCTGGTGGGCGGCGCGGTGCGGCGGCCGTAAACAAACGGACACCGCAGGGCTGGAGCAGCAGTGGCAGAGCTGTTTTTACATTTTCACTCTTATGCAAGTGCACGCGTGGGCCGAGACGGGCCGTGAGGAGAAGGTTACACCACTTCCTCCCTCCGTCCACCCAGCCACAGTCTCCCAAGAGGTTGGAGGAAAAGGACAGAAATAAACTGCAGAGTCAGCGGCCAATTAAAGTGCTGCAAACGCCCCAGAAAAGCGCCGGCGAAGCGGTTGTTTTGTTAATGTTGTTCACGGGATGAAGCAGGGTGACTCTCTGACTTGTGAAAAATTAAATAAATAAATAGTAATAAATGATGACTTTGTTAGAGGTTAAATTTAGATTGTGTACTCCTTCCAGCTTGAAACCGATGTTTTTTTAGTTTTTATTTTGAGGTCAAATGAACCTCGGAAGCCACTTTGAAACACAAACAAGGATTTTTCCACATTTGGTGACAAGCGAATGATTAAAACTGCACCACTGTTAGCAGGACTTGCTGAACGACTCAAAACTGCATTTTAAAAATTGCAGTGTTACAGGAATTTGCACAGTGGGCTTAACAGAAATTAGTTTGCTGTAATTGTCAACTGTTTCTGTCATTTTCAAGGAAAAATGTGAAACATTCATGACGGTAAATAATCCAGGAAGAGTGTGAATCAACTAAATCATTCAACTGACGGGAATCCTGGTTTGCAACATGACATTGCGACAGTTTGAAATGCTGTTCTTCAGCAGATGCAGGAAGCTGCAACATCCTTCCGTACCAACCGCATACTGAACAACATGTGTGAAATGTGTGATCACCACAATCATGCAAAGTCCCTTTTCTTCCTCAGAGAAGGAACTACGCTGAAGTTAACGTGTCCCTAATGAGAACAGTGTGACTGTCTTCACTTCATGTGATCAGCTGCTACATTGTCATCTGACCGTCAGTCTGGTCAGAACATTCTGCGAGAAAAGTGATCAGTGACGCTTCGCTTTCAAAGCAGAGACAGATTAGATCGTGAGGAAGAAGATGAGCAAGATGTTGCACCTGCACCTGAGTTCAAGCATCCCTTGAACTCAGGTGCAGGTGCAACACAAACAGCATCTAAAAGTGTATATTATCACTCAGCAAAAACTCTGCAATGATGAATTTTATGTAGTTTTATCTGTTTGAAAAACTTTCCATTCTCTGTTAGGGAATTAAAAAAAAAAAATTGTTTGGTTTTTACCTGTATCTAAATCTCCAAACCAGTTACGACGGTGGCGCTATAAACAAGTAAAAGTAACAACCTTGGTCTCTCGGGTGAGGATTGAAACTTTCTGCATTATTCAAAACTTACTGAAGTGAAGTGTGGACTGCACAGTCCAAATATGCTTATTCTATTGTAGCAATTGTCATGTTTGGATTAAAGACGCGTCAGTTCCAGGTAACGGGTACTGTTCCCGTGAGCTAAATAACAAAACACATCACGACTTTACATTTTAATGCTTACAAAATGGGAATAAAGCCATTGGGTGCAATAGTGTTGAGTGAACACTTCCCCCACATTTATCTAAAAGCTTTCACTCGTATTATTCAGCTCTTAAAGGTTCATTTCTTCGAGGGACTTAATTTTGCCCGGTTAAAAATGAAGTTCTCCGACCATAAATGACAACTTCTCGTCCCCATGCTGCCAGTGCACCTGCATACCTGTCACACCGGCTCCAGGCGCTCTCTGGCTCCTGTCACACTCGCTGCCTGTCAACTCCGCTTCCGGCGCGAACAGCCACTCGTACAAACCGGCTACAAGTTCCCCACTTCCAGCACCTGTATGGGTTTCAGAAGGTCGCCCTCCTCCGCAGCGTGAGCGGGCCCGACACCGAGGGTTCGAACAGATCCGAGCTCAACTTTTGACTTTGCACGTTTAGTTTGTGTCCGAGGGGAGATTGGAGTTCGGTGGCTGTTGGCTTTGTAACCGCAGTACAGATCGTCCATTGGTGAGGTGATGTGTCACTCCTGTCGCGCAGGTCTCTGTGTGGCGGCCCGGTGGCATGTTTGTCGTTTGTTTGTTGTGTTTATTTGTTGCGTTTGTTTTGGGGGCTGTAGCTTTGGACCTACGTGTTCTACGTCGTGTTCTTCATAAAAGCAACAGTTTAATCGGGTAGATGATCATCCCTTTGTGCTGAAATCCATATAATACGGGAATGGTAGTGTTCTGCGCCTTTTTATCAGCGCCAGCATCCAAGCAGAGTGAGAGCTCTTCCTTCTCGCATCTGCTACACATTCAGACTGTCAGCCCACTCTTAAAGAGACACGCCGACAGCTGGTGGTGTTGCTAAAATGCAGCCATTGCAAACAAGTAGATTTGGGTCCCAACACGCACCCGAACCTCATCGACAAGCTGTCAGTCTGCCACTCAGATGCGTTTAAAAAAAAAAAAAAAAATACAGTCAGTGACTATCACCACACCTCCACCCCCAAGTCATTCTGTGAATATACGTCACGCTTCGATGATTTATTCTCAAAGGAGGAATAAATAAACAGATAATGTGAGGCGTTACGGACTAGTTTGTCACGTTTTTCTCACGTGAATTTGTGGTTTGTAAAGTCACGCAGCGGAGCCGCGGGTTGCCGACCTCTGACCTCCAGTGCCTTTAACTTGTTTCACTTTGTCGCCATCATCTGGCGAAAGAGTTTCACGACAACGGTTTTCACGTCAGATGCGTTTCACGGGTCTTTGCCAAATACTGACACCAGTTAATGGACATCGTTCGGCCCGTTCTCGCCCCACCCTTCTTCCCCCATTAGACACACACACATAGTGCCAACAAAATACCGTCTCAGACACCGCAGAGCTGTGATGCGACTGTTTATTGCAGTGACAGAAAACATACAGCCAAGCAAACTCGAGTACAGTTTGAGAGAGGGAACAAAGAACTTTGTTATTACAAATATTTCCCAAACATATTTCAGTGAAAATAACAATTTAGCAGTTTTTGCATTTCCATGTCCAAATCCTTTGTTATTTAAGTGTTTTGAGTTGTGAGCATGGCGTCTTTATAGTAAGCTCCACTTCGTTTGTAAGCATTAAAATTATAAGCCAATGTTCCGGTTTAGTCAATAATAAAGAATCCAGAATCTCAATGAGTAACTAGAATTTTTTTGCTCTGCCAGAAGGGACCTAGATCAGCTACGACACAATAACTTAATCTTTAATAAATTTGGGTTTACACTGATTTCATTCCAACAACTTTATCTTAAAAGGGTGCTTTTGCCTAACAGACAAATAAGTAAGATGTGATTGTAACAGGCAAGAGAAGCCACACTGAAAAACAGAAACTAGCCAATGGGTAAGCCAAATATACATCATCATAAGTACTTCTGCTTATGAGAATATATACTATTGTGGAACAAAACAAAATAAAGGCACAAGAAAAATCTCTTTAACACAACACAGATAGAATGTACTTTCACACGACTAAATCATTAACCACCCATTATATCGTAGCAGTGATATTGACTGAAAGCGCTTTGCCACATTGCTGTTGCATGTAGTCCCAAACGCTTGTGACATTTTCTTGCTATCTCATCCAATTCCATACAAAAAAAGATGACAAGAGAAAAATATTACATTCCAACAGATGGATTAAAAGACCAAAAGCTCATTTAAAAAAAAAAAAAAGGGAGAAAGACCTGAAACTTCTTCACCAACCAAAAGGCTCAGATGTTTGTTTCCTTCTTCTCTTCGAGCTCGCCTCACACCTCACGGCAGATCAGTGAGCAAGAAGCTGCAGGCCTCACAGGACACTACAGAGGGCGCACTAGCACGGAAACGGTTGCACACGGAGAAAAGTCCGGTGCTGTATTTACACATTATGGGAAACACTGTTCCCGATAATAAAAACCACCCACGCCTACAGTGATATGGAGGGCACTGCCTCCGATACGGACACACGCCGGTAGGCAAAAACTACCTTCTCAGTGTACATTATGGAAGACACTGCTCCCGATAATGCTGTCAGAATCAGACGTGTGCATGGACCAAGGGACCGGCGCTGAGGTCTCGATTACTTCCCCGGTAAGCGAAATGAGCAGGTCTTCTCTCACCCGCTCCAGTGTCAGTTTAAAAAGGGGGGCTGTGTGGTACGGTTTTTTTGCAGATGTGCGATGGCCGTCTGTTCAGCGCCGGCCGTCGGTCAGCATGCACACCTCTTCTAGCAGATGCTGCTTTTGTCAATTCGACAGTATAACTGTCATAATTATGGGAGTCACTGCTCCCGATAATTACTATTTTTCCATATATAAAATTGTTTTTTTTAAAAAAAAGAAAACTATTTATAGTGAACCCTGCCACTGATAAATAAATAACACAATAAATAGACATACGTTGTTTCAGTGCCACACGGTTGAGACCTTCCGAGCTGTTTTTTTTTCTCTTTTGTTTTTGGAAAAGGCCTTGAGATTTGCTCTCATGGAGGAGCTGCACAATTCAGGTAACAAAGATTCTGTTTTTGTTTTGTTTTTTGTTTTAAATTTTCCCCTCGTTGTCGCATGTAGTAATGACATTTCTCAGTAGATATCGAAGTAGCAAGTGTGCTACAATGGTGGCCGACCAATGACTGCTGAAAAAAAATAATAATAATCAACCCCTCGGCTTGTTCTGTTTAGACACGCAGGTTTGTGATTCGTATTTAGTCTTTGAATGTGAGCAAGAGTCGAGCAGGCAGATTTTAGCACAGTGTGGAATCACAGCCACCAACATCAGCCATCACAGGTTTCAAATATGAGGCTACAGCAGCAGTGGAAGCACAGGCAGCTCTGAGTCGGGATTGCAGTTGTAAACGAGGTTTGTAAAATTTTAGCTTACGTCATACTGGCCTTGAGTGGATTTCAATCAACGCGTGATCTGACACTGTGCTGAAACGCCGACATGCAATTCCATTCAACACACTCATTTTCTTGCCAAGTCAAAGACGCACCGTCACACCATAGTGAGGCTGTTTTGAGGGTAGTTGTAAAAAGCACCAATGTATTTGCAAAGTGGCATCCGAGTGGCCAACCACATGGTAGTTAAAGAATTCACTGAAGTCAAAGTTGTAAAAACAGATCAAGTTTCTTGTTAAGGCGGAAGGTTTAAGAGCATCAGTAAGTGCCGTTTGGCTTCATGAAGAATGTGGCGGCATCAAGTCGAGATAATTAAGCAGGGCTGACGATTGAACAAGCCCTACTTTGTTTTTTTCTTTTTTTTTGTAATTTGGGGAAAACGCTGAACGAGTGAGTTCTGGGTAACCAACACCTCCTACTGGCTGTCATGCTGCTCACTGGCATAAAAGGGCCAAACCAGGAACAGGGGGGGAGGGAATTAAAAAGATTACTAAGTCTTCATTTTCAGGACCCAGATGTCCCCTGTTAGTGAGTCAGCGCAGCCCTGAATGGTTGAGGTAGCGAGAGCAAACTGGGTGCGGAACATGCCAGCGTCCCACTCCGCGCTGTTGGACTTGAGGGCTTCCAGGTGGCTGGACAGACTCTTGAAGGTGTGAGGCCCTGAGCCCAGCAGGATGTGGCGGAAGGGGGCGTCAAGAGGGGACATGTAGGGTGACAGGAAGTTCTTCTCCACCTGCTCAAACAGCAAGACCATAAGAGTTAGCACTGCCGCAGGAGGTGCAACCCTTACTATTAGAAACAGCCCTGGAGTACCTCAAGACAAACTGGCTGGCTGTAAACCAACATTCTGATGACAATCAGGACTGACCAACAACTCTGAAGGTCTTACCGTCATTATGCGCTCGTTGAGGATGCGGCACATCTCAACATCCTCCAGGTTGGTGTTCTGCACCTGCGTCATCAGGCTGCGAACGGCGCGGCCGTACCAGCCCGAGGCCGTGATCAGAAACTGGGTCGTCAGGTTCTGGGGGAACTGCTGGGGCTGCTTCTGCACGCACAAAACACAACCAAAGGGTTGTACAGTGTATTCTGTGTCTAAAAGGGCCAAGGTTGTGCTTGCATGAGACAATGATAACCGTCGCAGCTCTTAAACAACCACCGTTTACACCACGAAAACACTCTGAATAAATACTACACAGTTCAGCCAACAAACACTCTGGTGACACTTTATGCTGAAATCAGAGAAAAAACAAGCAGACACTCACCGACTTAACATCCTTAACTTTACTGATGATCATAGACACGCTTTTGCGGATGACCTTGTCGTAGTGCGCCAGGTCCAGCCGCAGAAGGTGATCGTGGACCAGCCTCAGCGCCATGTGACCTGCAAACTGCGTTGCTTTCTCGACCACCTGAGCAACCTGGTTGGATGTGAACTTGTTCAATTTGTCCCGACTGTCCATTATGGTGCCCATATAAGGGTACGCCTGGCGGGAGGGCAAAAAAACACAGCACCAGTTGAGAAGCGCAGGCAGGTAGGGATGCAGAATAAAGCATGGGGAATGCGTCATGTCTTAAAAAGGTGAGTAATGCCACCACTTACCCTGTCGGAGGTGAATCTGAAAGAGAGGGAGGGAATGCCAGAGAAGGCGAGGAACGGGTACGCAGCACTATCCATACTGATGGACTCCAAACTGGGAATCGCAAGGAAAACTTGTTCGGCTGCAGTTTTTCTGAACGCTTGCAAAGATTTGCACACACAAGACGAGGCTGAAAGCACACCGACAGACCACAACTGACACACTTACATGTTTGTTTCCCAGTTGCCCCCTGCATACTGAGAGAAGAGACTCTTCTCGCCGTTTGGAACTTTCACCTGGAGGAAGGAGAGATGAATTAAGAATTGTGCTTGTTAAACTATAGGCTTGTATCACACTGCTGCAGCTGGATTCTATTAGATGTCCAAACATGGCTTCACCTCCATCAGCGTGTCCTTAATCAGGCTGTACATCAGCGGACTGGCTGCAACCTTGAAGGCATTTCCTCCTGGAGAACAACAACAATTATCGTGTTGACAATGAGGATGGCGACACATTTAACAAGTTATAGTAAAAGCAATGGAATACCTGCTACGACTCCATCCAGGTCGATGTATGAGAAGGCCTTCATATTCAGGGAAGTTAGATAACCCTGAAAATGCAAAAAGGTCAATTAAAATGAAACTTTCACAGAAATCTGAATCCTTTTTTTGAGTTTAATTATAACAGTAATAAAAAAAAGGAAATAAAAAACAAAAAAGCAAGTCTGACCTCCAACCACTCGGTGGCGCCAACGCTACCATATTCTCCGCCGCTCCAACTAGCGAAAATAATGCTCCTCCGTGGCCTGAATCCGTCTGAGAGTGAAAACATGTAAATTCAGACAAGGCTTCGTGGAAAATCCTCTACAGTTGTAAATGTTGTTGATGCTTCACACTTAAAAATGTGTCTGCTGCCAACGAAGAGCCTCACCGTGTTTCACCATTTCAGAGATGGAGCGAGCAAGCTCCACCAAGATGCTCGTGCCGACAGTTGACGAGGCAAAACCCGGACCCCAGGCATCCCGTCGGGCACCGATGACCAAATATTTTTCTGAAACAGAGCAAAAAATGATTGTATCTGTCGTCATCGTTCCGATTGACACCCGACTAGAGCTGTTCTTTAAATCCTACCAGGTTCGACGTAGCCTTTGATGACCCCAAAGAGGTTATAGATCTTCTTCTCAGTGAGGACGTTGTTGACTTCCAGGGAGATGATATCGTTTTCGTCACCCAGTGTGGGCCCTTTCCAACCTACGGGCTTATTGGGGCCACCCAGCTTCCTGTCAAACAAGATTATAAAAAAATTGGAATGAGGAAATACAGTTGCAAGCCTGAAAAGGCAGAAATGCCATTGTTCAGTTTAGCTTCATCTCAAGACACACGTGAGGAGCTCAAACTGTTTTTTTTTTTTAATCCCTCTGCATTGGAAATAAAGTCGCCCCAAACAAAGGCCGCACACAAAGATGATCCAGGTGCAAGTGGACAGGGACTCAGCCAAACTAACCAGAGCAGATCCAGCCTGCTCTCTCCAACAGAGGATAAATTGCACAGTGAATTTTTCTGGCCACTAGGTGGCATCAGCATCCGAGTGAGCAAAGCTTGTGTTCAGACAGGAAAAGGCCAGAGCACCAGGGTTAGACTCATTGAACAGAGTCCAGACTACAACAGCAGGCATTGTAATGACATGAGCGGCCATGTGAGCAAACGATCATTACAACAAAACACAGACACATGTGTGACACTTGCATTATAATGCTGCTGGCCATTTGAGCTGTGATGGTCTGAGCTGGGATTGTGGGCAGGCCTGAGGACTGGGTGGGTGGAAACTGTGTGTGGTTGAAAGAGGGAAAGCCAGGTGTATAGGGATCCCCTGAACCCATGTGGACCTGTCAATGAAATGGGACACGGAGAGGCCGGAATGAAAGGTCAACGAGGCTGCAGTGTCGCTGTGACTGAACATTGTAACAGACTTCAAATCAATCACGTTATTTATATATGCATAAGTTTACAAAACAATTTTCTTTCCTCTCGACTTTACATTCTCTACGGATGCAACGCCTCAGATATGCACCACAGAAGAATGGAGAGGGACTTCACTGAATTGAAGAATCTCAATGTAGAAAACATTCATAAATGAATGTCTTTTCACACTCACGTGTCCAAAAAGCTCAGTGGTGTCCTCAAACTCAAAGTCATCAGGGTCGGGGTAGATCAGCACAGCGGCGGCGTTGACTTTGGCAGCATTGGCTACCTGTCGTAGGAAGAGGAAAAAACAAAAGGGCTCAGAAGAAAAGACAAGGTAGGAAACTCCAATCTGCCCGTTTCCAGACAAAAACACCGACCTTCTCAGCAAAGCTGATCCTTCCAGCCCTGACCAGCATGACCTTGCCGTTCATGTTGATCTGCGCCTTCTGCAGCTCAGAAAAGTCACGCTCCTCCCCATAGAACGCATACAAGACCGCACCCTGGGCCAAAAAACAGATCCAAAAAGCAAAGAAAATGGTTATTCTAGCTTTTAACAGTTTTCCACTTAAAAAAATTCTCTCAAAATGCAGCTTTTTCATTACCGTCACATTCTTGCTGGCGCTGTAAGACAGGAATGAACGTGGATACTCCCCCTTGCTTGCATTCTTGAAAACAAACTTGTTGTAGCCAACTGGGGGGTCCTGAACCTTGACAAAGTGCTCATCGTTCCAGGTGGTCAAGCCGTAAGCATTGAGCTTCTTTTGTATCTTGTTGGCCAGAGCCTGGTCACCTCCAGAACCGGCCCGGTGACTCCCCGAGGTGAACTCGCTTCGAGCGGGAAGAATAAAGTATGAATGAGAAATGCATAGGAAAGACAGGAAACAGCAGCTGGATACTTTCAAAGTGTTCCACGAGGACAGGAAGTGGACTCTGCCAGTCACCTGAAAGCAGACTCAAAGTTGGCAGGAGTGATTCTTTTCGCCAGAAAACTTTTCACCAGGGTCCAGTCCATGATGGGTGCAGCGCCTGTCTCGCGGTCAGGAAGGGCTATATTGCAGAGTGTGGAGGCCTGAGTGGTTGGCGGCCCGTCCTTCTTCCCCTTACTGTAGTACCCAATCAAGATCCCTGGGGGGTGGAGATGGACAGAATGGAAAAGATGAAGGCAGGACCAGGTTTCGCGGTGCAACGTCAACCTAGTCGCTGAGTTCATTGTGAAAAGTGTCGCGTTGCCGTGGACGAGCTGGACGAGAAGTGGCTCTGTCCGGTGCCGCGTCCTCACCGAGGGTGAAAAGTGCGACGGCGGCCATGATGATGAGGGTTGTGGTTTGCCAACTGCGTTTCTGGGCCACGGGGGGGTTGTTGCGGTTGTGATTGAGGTGCTCTCCCACGCCGTTTCCCCCAGCCTCCTCGTCCACGTCTGACGACAGCTTCATCTCCACATGGCTGTCGTCCCCCTCCATGTTCTGCGTCAGGTTGAAGCGCGTGTAGGAGTGAGGCTCTCCGTTAAACTGCAATCAAACACAGGCCGTTCAACACGTTAGCACTAATTATGGAGCACTGCCTGTTTTCACAAGAGTCTGAAAGTTTTCAATTTGAACATTATGTTGATGGTCATTCTCTATGTTGTAGAAATTAGATGGACAAAGGTGCAGCGCCTGATATCCGTCACCAGACACCCTGAACCCTCGAGTCAAATATAGAGGAACACAAATTGTTGCCCACATAGAAAATAGAAGACACTGGAGCTCTACTCGAGATCTTATTGCAGATTATGTCTTGCACTTAATTGCCTAAACAACCTGTTTGACTTTTACTGCTGCTGTTTATTTTGTGACAGTCCATCTGTGTTAACCCTGCAGTGCTGCGCCGGGCGCTCTCCTCCTCCCTCCTCCCCCTTCCTAAACGTTTTTGTGTTTTTTCATGTAGAAGTTACTGCTGAACAATAACCTGCTTGACAGGCTCAAAAATTCAAGCTCGTAGTAAAAGAAATAAAAATAAGATGCAATACTCACAATTTTGGAAATTGTTGACCGCGCCTGGTCCATTGTGGCTTTTCAAAGTGTCTGGAAACAAAGGAAAAGCAGGACATGACATTAATGAATTAACATTAAGACTCAAGACTTTATTCTTCACTCCTACGGCAGACAATGTCTTAAAACGTTTTTCGGATTAAACATTTCCAATGTTTGAAAAACAGAAAACATCTCGCTGGGTTTGCCCAGAGGAACAAAACCAGCACTCTGCTTCTTGCCTTGTTGCATCTTCTGCATCTCCGTGGATAAATCAACTTCCCATACCGCAACCGTCTTATGCAAAAAAAAAAAGCCATATAATGTTAATTCAATAATTGACACCAAGAATTGAGACAGCTCAAACTTATAAACTGCTGCTTTGTTTTAACCATTTATTCTCCAACTATTCTTAAGCTAGAACATTTCAGATGAAATTAGCTTTAAATATTAAATATTGTAATATTTAAATATTACAGAGATGTTCTAGAAAATGTCGCACCACAGTCAGGATAAATGCCCTTTACATTATGTAATAAAAAACAATTCAGACATTTTTATACTAAAAAAAAAAAAAAACCTAATAAAAAGTCTGTAGACTGTGGGTGTGAGGAGCCAACATCAACAAACGTGTACAGTGTGCACGCTGGCTGTGCGTTTCATTCCTGGGAATAACAGGGCATTCATTGAAGGTGTCCCACCTCCTGTCCAAACATCCCTGTGGTTTCCTGTGCTGTATACCAGACCAGGCACAAAAAGACCACTGTCCGGCTCTGGTTCAAAAGGACAACCCGGCACAGCCCGGCACAGCCCAGCTTCCCCGAGACACAGAACACCAGGTGTCACACATGCGTACGTTCCCACTTGAAATTCTTCAATATGCTATTAGTGCACAGAGACATGTTCTGCGTGTGCATGTGTGAGTGAGCGAGCGAGTCTCATTCATGGCTTATGGCTCACCAGTTTATGCGCAGTCTTAAGTGCAGCAACATAGATAATCAATGCCGCAGGATTCAATTTCCCGGAGGTCGCACTATTTTCTCATGACTCACTGATATCTGACACAGGACAAAGTCAGACCAAAGCTTTCTGCTGCACAGTGACGATACACACTGCAGTCCTCACAGTGACAAGGCTGCTCAATGAGCAGCATGACTGACGGGGGGGGTGGGGGGGGGGCTAGAGGGGGGCTGACTTGCTTCGTCACTCTGAATTCACAACATCAGGACGTTGGTTAATGAATAGTTGCTTAACTGCGAGTTTTATGGTACCAAGACCTCTACCGTGTTTGTAAAACTGAACAATTAAACAGGTTGGTCAATGGTGCTCATTTAAAACCTCACATGAACAACGGTTTGTAGATTACAATCATCAGAAATGCACTGCGTTACATTTCAAGCAGCGATCATTTGTGACCACACGACAGCGAATCTAATTCCAATTCAAAACACTTGCAAATGAATGTTTTAAGTATGAGAGAAACTAACAAGAGGATAAAAAAAGAAGGCAGTATTTCCCACAGACCAACACCCTGAAGCAGAACACAAACACCTTGACTTGTAAGACTCCCAGTGACCTGAAGAACCCTGCCTAACCTTGAGGAAAACAAACTAGCAGATAACCCCGAGTTAATCCAACAGCTTATGTGAGAAGTATACGGTTTGTTGGTTAAACAGTGACCACAGCAACTTAACCTTGGATGAAAAAAAACACTAATTTGCTGCGAGTCATTCTGATCCGACACCAGTTCAAACTTGTAGGCTGTACCGCCTACTCAGTGCGTCCTTTAAGGCTGAAGCTACAGAAAACCAGTAGGAAACAGAAAGCCACTGACAGGATGTCAGTACTCTGCAGACTTGTATTCAAAAAAAAATGGGAAAGACAGGCCCTTCAATGATTATTTTGCACCAGTTCACAGACATCACTCTGAGTGGAGAAGTTAAATTGGACATTGCGTGAGGAGAGCTTGAATTGGCAAATGCCAGGGGAGGGACAAATTATCAGGCATGCGAGCAAATCTGCCCTAATTTGATGTGCACAATGGCTTCAACAGCAGGTTTCCCAGACTGGAGAGAGAACGGTAGGTGGGGCAACATGCAAAGTGCATCTAAATAAAGCAAACAAGGGTGGAGCAAACTCCAGCCCGACAACTTCACTCAGAAAACGCTGTGGCTAATACAAGCACCAACAAAGATGGCTTTGGACTTTGGAGCGCCAGTAAGCTTCAAGGCACAGAACCTCAGCGTTGCATGTGACCTCAACGGGTGATACAAGGTCGCCATGTCGGAACAACGTCGAAAACTGGACTTTCAAACCAAACCAAACCCTTTGAGCTTTGCCTATAATCTAACATACCAAGCATACCCAGGCCTTAAGACTTTAATCAGCTTAGCTACTCTTGGAGTTGAGACACCTATGGATAACGGCAACACAAAAAGTGAACACGCCAAGAAAGCGTAAGCGCAGATGCGCCAAAGGGACATCCCAAAACAGAACTCATTAAAAAAATAAAAACTACACAGACAAGACGTGTGCACAAGCGCTTAAAGGTTCAGTTTGATGGAGTCAACTTGAAGTTCAACTTTGCATTGGCAGCAAACTTCAGACACGCCCCTGGGCTCACAGGCATGACCTGTTCAACAAGCAGCCACGACTATTACCAGATGGAAGACCGTCCTTAACGAGAAGCGATGCAAAAAGTAGTTCCTCATTGCTGGGGGACAAAAAAAGAGCTGGCGAGGGATGTAACGTGATCATGGAATGGCAACATGCCGCAGGACGTCACAGCACAAGCAGAAAATATGACTACCTGTGTTTTAATGCGTGATTTCCAGAATGGCAAAAGCAAACTCCTTGTCAAGTTAATGAAGAAAAGACAGAACACAAAATGATTTTAAACATAAAAGCAGACTGTTATAGTTGTGAAAAGACTTGCTAATGCAATGGCCCTATTGTGAAATGAGGTGCTGGTCAATGAGAAGGTTTAAGACACAGAGATTGGCCAAGTCTTTTACCCAACTCTGCTTGTCAAACCCACTTTGGGAAACCCTGGTACAAGTTGCAGGTTACGGTCAAAAATTATTTGGGCTGTTGAAGCAGAAGAGTCAATATAGTTAATTGATATCAGGGGATTTCAGCACTGGAAATATGTCTTAGAAATACTTTTGTTCCAGTAAGATAGGCAAGGAATTTCTTTCCAGGAACTAAACTTCAAATAACCGAGGAAGGTTGAAGAAAACTGTCTGACAGGTTGCTAAACCTTGAGGCATGTGTAAACGGGATTAACAGTCGAAACACTAAACTTGAAAAAAGACATTCAACCACTGACATTGGAGCAGGTTATTTGTTGCATAAAAGACAACACAACACAAGGTGGTAAATCCATCACATGGTCACTTCATGCTCGCATTCCCTTGAAAATGGGCAAACTAATTTTGCAAACTGATTTTTCTTTAGCATGCTACCAGCTTGATAACCGGTAATGAAATCTAGAGCAAAAGACCGAAGAGAACCAATTACACTTCTTTAAAAAAAAAAAAAACACAACGAGAAAGATGGAGGACACAAGGAGCATGGCCAGGGTGCACAGGAGGCATTGTGCAGGTCATGTGAGAGTCACACGAACGGGGGTGCTCACTGCATAACTGTGGAGTGGAGCAGCGGCGTACAATAACTTTTCTTTGGGTTTGCAAGAAGAGATGCAGGAAAGACGTGAGCTGTGCGGTCTAAATGATCAAGATAAAAGAAGCAACACAAGATGCCTACCTGGAGGAAAAAAATAAACATGTATACATCAATTCAGGAGATGACAACCTCCTTCCTTGTTCACACTTTTCACAACCGAGCTGCATTTCAAAAGAAAAGGCACCACTAGGGGGAAGTGTAGAGAACGCTTCTAGAACCTTTGTGAGTCGACAAAATGATCGAGACTAAAGACATATTGAAGGGATAAAACTGTGTAAGTTCTGACGTTCAGGAAACAGTTTCCAATTTTCAGTTAGATTTTATAATGGCCTTGTCTTCTTTTATACAAGCAAAGACCAACGAGCGGTGAAACAACATCATTTAAGAAAAGGTCCCAGTCACTGGAGCCAGCCTTGTCAGATTCACCTGCTACTGTTCGTTCAAGTGTGTGTTAATGAACGTGTTACTAACACTCACTCACGCTATAAAACCAACTGCGGGACGAGTGCTGCTACTTCCTGCTCACGCACGTTATACCGCCGCGCCATTTTTACTGGTACAAATGTGAGGGGAAAGCCACGTTGGGTCGACTTAAGGACAGCCTCTATTCGTCGGCATACACACGGAGCAATATTCTCGTCGAGATATGCTATCTATGCACGGTGGCTTATTGCCTCCGGGCGGTCAAGGTCAGAAAACAGTGTCATGTCTGCCAGCTGACACGGTAACCTCGCAGAGGAGGACGAGTCACGGACAGAGGCAGGGCGAGCGGTAGCTACAATTAAACAGCAGAGCCTTGGACACGGGCCGGACCGAGAGCAAGAATCACACTCTGGACGTGACTACAACCTTGCCCAGTCATGGCGCCCGTGTTACGTCTACAGTGTGATTCTTATCTGCACTACAGTGAGGCCGACAGGAAACGCTCGATTACGACAGATACGTCAATTGACGTGCGGCGGCAACGTGCTAGCATCCCACGGAGTCACGCTTTGATCGGTTAGATTAACTACAGTTGACTAGATTAGTGTCAAGAGTGTAGCAAAAAAAATCATAGTAACGACAACAAAAGACGCATTCCCGACGGAATATGAGGACTTCAATGTTGCCTCGAAGCAGTCAGAGAACATAATTAGAGGTGCCTTTCTTTAAGAAATGATCATATAATGAAGCACAAATGTGTCTCTATGTATAGCTAGAAACTGGGCTTTAGTCACGAGTCGCTGTTAGCAAGCTCACCGTTGTTGCTGCCCGCGGCTCTCGAGTCCCGTTGCTCTTCACTCGGCTTCTTTCGCTCTGACACGAGGCTACTCTCTTCCTTGTCGGCCACCTCCTAGCTCGCTATCTGCAGCAGCCCTGCCTGTGCCCTTCAACGCGCGTCTCTCATATATCGCTCCCATTGGCTGAGGCGCATTAAAGCAGGGTCGTCACTTCCGCGTTCGGATACTATTGGGTGCGCTCGTTGCGGGTTGAAACGTCATGCGGTTCTGACGGCGACACGTGCGTTTTCACGGTCTGAAAGGTTGTTGTCCGAAGCGGTGCCGGACATTATATTTGTAGGACAAGATGTGGGGGAAATGATTCTGTTAAATTTCCCCGAGCAGTGTATGTGGAGTTTTCTATTATTTCCGGTGTGAAACAACGCTGCATGGGATGCGCTTGAAGGGAGAAAAAAAATGCATCTGTGTCACTTGTCATATCATACATAATACGCAAGAAATGTATTGACTAAATTTTAAATATGATTTTTTTAATTTTTTTTTATCTCTATTTATAGCGTGTTTATAGTCTCCTTGGACTTCCTGGATAATATCACGGTGTCCTGTTTCAGGAAGCAGCGTGGTTCACGCGAACCGTAGATCACCTTGGATGACCCTCCACAGCGTCAAACCCACGTTTATCTGCCACTTGGTCGTATCCTTCACCTTGAATGAAGAACAGACAGAGCACCATTGTGCTCAAGGCTGTGAAAATGTCAGACCTCACTTTGCATTTTCTTTTTTAATACACGATGCAGCTGTATAAATATCGGTTTAAGGCTAAGGAAAGGAAGCACAGGCTTATTGAGTCTGGTCACCGGTGTGCTGACTAAGTCAGGCAGTGATTCTTTTTTTCCAGGACCAGTTTGGCTTCTTCCTTTCGCAGTGCAAAGTTGAAGAGCTGGAAGGCCTTTGGCAATATCAAATTAAAGTAAAATATTGACCATTTGGTGACAATATTCTGCAATGTTTTTTTTTTGTCCAGACATGACAGATAAACTCTACCACATGATTGGACATCTGTGGTGGGCAGCAGCACAGCAGTCGCCACTGATGGTCAATTATTTGCAGAGTGTCGGCAAATGTCTCGCATTTATGGATTTTCCTTTTGATAAGACAGTTTTCCCATTTATTTACCACCTGTCCTAGTATTTACCGTGTAAGCAAAACAGGCGTTATTGTACCCTATAATTACTCTTTTGGGTGTCCTCACTGATTACATGTTTATGTCTATCACCAGGTTGTCAACATATATTTTGTGCAAAGAGGTCATTATTGGATAAGAGCTCAGGTCTTAATACTTCTCACACAAGATTGTTTTCCCACATCTTGGGCCATTTGCCAACATCCCACTGACATTTTTTAGGAACCTATGTCAGATGAGAGAAAAAGTCACGACTTGCACGAGGGGCGGCATCTAAGAATGTACGTCTAATGGTTTTGTACTGTATATCTCCTGTGGACAATGCTGGAGACAGGATGGGGAATCATTTCTGCCCCCTTTTGTAAAGAGCATTGTCGCAGTCAAGAATTTAATGTTTATAAAGTTCAGCACCATTCGTTCCCGTAGTTTCATGTTGTTATAGGCCAAGAATTCAAAGTCACTGCAGAGACTGTCTGCAGATTTAAACGTCTGGGTTTTTTTTTTTTCTTCCTCACTCGGCAGGATCATTCCAAGACTGCCAACCAGTCGCTTCCATGGCCATGCTGTTGTGAGGCAACACACGGTAATCTCTCAGCCATGTGATCTCCTGGTTAAAATGTTGTTCTTGGGGTCAAATGTATTGGAGGTGAGCGGCACGGCCAGTTAACAGGTTCCCACGGTGTAACATCCCTCCAAGGTTGCAAAAGCAATAGATTAAATGTTTTTGCAGAGAATAATGTGAAATGTTATGAAGCGGTGGGGGTCAAACACTGCAGAGTTGTACATGTACAAGGAAATCATAACCGTTTTCAGTTGTGTGAGCACACACACACACAGAGGCAAGACCAGACCACTATGTTGAAAGACACAGTGGTTTTTATGTTGTTAAGAAAGTCCCCCTGCAACATTTTGTGTTTTTTTTTTTTTTAAGTTAGATCCTTCTTAAGTAATGAAATGTTGTCGAGTTAATAGAATAACGCATTCATTGTTCAGAATTATTAACTGAACTTGTGTTTGTGTGAAAGCTTATAAAGTGAAGCTCGGTTAGAACGTGATTAAAACAACTTCACGGAAGCAAAAAGGCATAAAGCCTGTTTCACTCGGTGTTGACACATGACTGAGACATCAGATCATCATCCATGAAGAAGTTCAAATGTTAAATTTAAACTCCTTCAAGGAAATGTTTAGGACTTCCTCCTCCTCCTTTGTGTGGTAGCTGCAAATGACTTCAGGGCAGAGCTGTGCCCAACAAACAATTGAACCAGTGGAAATAGATAAGTGCAGTGCTCCCTGCATTCTCTTTTAAATTCTTGACCTTCAGAAGATGAACTCTACTCTCGGTTGACTTAACTAAACATATCTGACTTTAAAAGTGCACTTTATCGTTGTTGTCATGCTCCAGGTTTCTGCAGTCAACAAAATGTAGCAGCGTATTTAGAATATAGTCATCTGAACTGTTTATGATCCACGCAAAAAACATTGGTTTGATACCTAAAGGACAATTAAATGATCCTCCACCTGCAGCCGCTCTGTGTGTGACTGAGGTTGAGGCTGAAGTGCAGCTTAGCGTGCATCAACACTGCTGCAAAGCCAACACCAGCCACGTCTATGTTCTGTGTGCCTACATCGAGCTTCAAAAGACAAGGGATAAATGCTGTTTGCTTTGCTTATTGCATATCGGGTCATAAACCCTTAATCATTACACTGGCGGCACACAGAGCTTTTGCCTTTACAGAAGAATACCGTCCTTAGCATCCCACCATGCTGAGAAAGCCGGTTAGGTAAAGAAAAATGAAAAAATTACCAACACACACATCTGTTTTGTGTCTCTGTGAAGTCAATTACACCACCAGGCTTTACAGGATGTCAACTCGACACTGTGTTTTTTTTGTTTGACTAAAGCCAATGAGGCCACTCTGGGTGAAACCACAGCCGGATTTAAGAGGTTTTGCAGGTAAAGTCCTCTGTTGTCCGCTCTGACAAAACAAGTTCTTCATAATGATACCTTACGCTGTGTGTGTCGCATTAACAGTATTTAATCAACTTGAGAGTCACAGGATAATGAAAGCTGCTCTCATTCATTGGCCCTTCACTTTCAAGGACACGGGTGTTTGGTTTTTTGATTCTGAAACTTCACGAAATGTCAGTGACAAAAAGAGAAGAAGGTAAACCGCCAAACACCTGCAGCCACCCAAAACACATAGAGGGGACATTGTTTCTGCTTTTATGTTTTGGTAGGCATTACTCAGTTTTGCCAGTTTAGTCAATTCTTGCATTTCTTGCTTTGAAACCAAAAGTAACATTCTGAGTTGATCTTTATTTCCACCTACTTTACTTTACTTTCTAGTTTATGGCTAGCTCTGCAAAATGGTTTCTTTGTAATTCTCTTTGGGTGTTTGACCTTGTGAGTTTCTCTTTTTTTCTGTGGAGGAATTCGGCAGCTGCTGACACAAAAAGTCCCACAAAACCGCAGCACACCTGCAGATGTGGAGCTACGTCCTCCAAAAGAAACATACATTTCTAGGGTTCTAACTAGTCGGTTTTGCACAAACGGTACCTGCAAAACCATGAGGGGAAAATTGGAGATTTGACATAATAAATACACCCACCATTGTAGATTCTGAAACTGCTGGTGTCTGGAAGCCTGATTGCATCCAGATAATTAGCCAAAGCCTTGAACACGCATCGGTTCACGCACACTTTCGGCTCCAACCAGCCATTTCAATTGAATATTATCTGCCGGGACCTTCCTGCAGGCTAACAGTAACTCACCGCTGCCCCAGAACAGATACCCTTATCGCTGTCCCACCCATGAGCTCAGCAGTGAGGAGCACCACTGACACGATGATATGACCTGCAGCTGAGCAAAAACAGAACAATGAGCTCTCAGCTCACTTGGAGACAGCGAGAGGACGGCGGCTGAAATCCAAAGATGCCGCAAGACCAGGTGCCTCGTCCGAGCTCACCCTGGCAGTTGGTGTTCCAAGATGTTTCCAATTACATCCGCACCACTGAAATATTGCACATCAAAACAGAAGCATGGGGAAGTTAGTCCCGCGTACACTTAATGCACATAGAATCTGGCTTTTGTACTTTGAATCTTGACATAATGGACTGGATTGGTGTCGGGGCTCCACCGAAAGGATGATGCAATAGCCCTCCTGGACGAGGACAGCTGGAGTTGCGGGGAGTGCCAAAAAAAAAATTCTGCCGCGTTGCAGATGAGCGATAACACTTATCTGTCCTGAAACAGAGGCCCAGCATGCGCACAGAGGGCTTCGCTGCAACATCTTCAGTTACATAATGAGCCGAGGTGGTTGAAGACAGGGCCCTCAGTGAAGCTACTCCGCGGCGCCCTCTAACCCCCTCTCTCTGCAGCACAATTGGGTGATGACCGCCGCCTGAAATATTACAACAGGATAACAATTAAAAAAAAAAAAAAGAATCACATCACAACAGTGACATAAGAAGGATTTTTCCTGATGCTTGACCTCCGACGCGCAGAAGAGCCCCCCAAAAAAACATTTGGCTCACTTCAGCAAGTGACAAACACCTTTACTTATTTTTTTAGTTATTTGATGTGATATGATGTGATCACATACAAAGAAAAATTACATTAAGATTTTATTCTAACAAGAGCACGCAACATCCTTTGAACACAGACCACAAAGAGTCTCAGCGTCTTTCTTCAATCACCTTTTCCCAAAGAACTCTGACCACCAACACACCAAGCCAGAAATGTCCTTAGGTCAATTGGTGGAGCCAAACTACAGATCTGATGGAGAATCTTTGAGTGAAGCTTTGCTCGCCCTGTCACCGTCTCCGAAACACACAAGGCCTTCTTTTGTTATTGACGGTTTTGTATCTCACGGTTCACGAAATGTAAAAATGTCTTAATGTTTAAAAGAACTGCTACAAAACCACACCTGTTGATTCCTGAGAAAAGGTTGTCACCCTCCGATAACTCGAATGGCAACAACACAAGCCAGAAAACATTTAAATGTGAAAACGAACTTCACACCTTTTCCGGAGAAGTGCAGTGCCGCCATCTTCTCGGGAAGACAGGTGCGGCAGATTGGGTTGTGCAACAAATGTCCCATCTCTGTGAGGCGGCAGCGGCATTCAGCCCCAGAGCACCAAAAGCTGTTAACACACCCAATAAACCGTCAAGGTTTTATTTTAACAATGATATCCAACATAATACCTGTTCAGGTGACTGCTTAGTTATAAGTTTTGCTATTTAGCATTCATTCAAAGCAAAGTAAATGTGTTATTTTCAGTCAGAACACAAAGGGAGACGCCGTTGTATTACTTATTTACTTTCCTGAAGAGGGTGCTGGCGAGCAGTACCTCTCCAGCAGGTGGCACCCCAGGTGTCTGACTATCTATGCCAAGACCTACAGTAGTTCTTGTTGATAAGATACAGCTCCTAATTTGAGCCACTTTACTGATTAACTCAGGCATGGCCAAACTACGGCCCGCAGGCCACATCCAGCCTGCTGCGTGTCTCTGTCTGGCCCGTGTGAAGGCAGTCATAAACCCCCCCCCCCAACGCAATTTCCAACCAGCACCCCCACCCCCGTCAGCAAAACTTTCGTGGCCCGCCGAAACCACGCAGTTCTGTCATGTGTCCCATTGTAAATAAAGTTTGGCCACCCTGGATTAACTAATTCAAAATGAAGCAGCCCAGAGCACCATATTTGCACTTTGCGTTTTGTATCTCCTAATTTAATTTTCCCACATTTACATGTCGGATATCATCACCTCTGTTTTGTTCCATCAATAATTCATTTCTTATACAATACATTTCACCCTGTTAAAACATATTGAAATTGCATTCCCGCCGCACTGTACCTTCAGTAGGGAAGAGGGGCATAAGTGGCCTCATGTGGTCAAAATAAGGAACAACAACTAGGTTGAGGTAAAAAAATATTTATTGAACGGACCTCTCAGTCTCACAGTACTTGTAGCAAAAAGCAAATCAATCTTCTCAACATCACATCACATTACACACGTCCACCTGCACACACACACACACACACACACACACACACACACACACACACACACACACACACACACACACACACACACACACACACACACCCCTGCTGCCCCAAGTTTGTCTCAGTGGCTCGGGCGGAAAGGGAACGGCATCCCCGTCATGAACGGCTGAGCTGGGTACTGAGGGTGAGAGGCAGCGTGGGTGGCCAGAGGTGTGTGAGGGGTGTGCACTGGGTGTGTGGCGTGCGACGCGAGGGGGGAGTGAGCTGCATGTGGGCTGAAGGCCAGAGGAGGCGTGTGGATGTTGTTGTAGAACATGACAGGACCGGACAAGACCAACTGCAGCAGGCTAGAGACACAAAGGGTGGGGGAAAAAAAAGTTAATTATATTGTATGTGCATAGAACCAATTTAGACGTGTGCACGCTATCAAAGTGGTTTTCTGCATCACATTTGGGTAGTTGTTGGTTAGCTTTTCAACTTCCTGTTGGAAACAATTCTGAATTGCTACTTGCCCAAATTTCATACTTTTTAGCAGAATGCGAGGCTTGCAGTGTTGTTTTGATGTTTATGGTTCTAAAACTGTGACACTGTTCAACCATGTGAAAGACAAGGCTTTCATCTATGACACTAGTGCTATAGAACTAAAACCAATTTGTTATAAAAGTCCTTTGTATTATGCAAAACTTACCTTTGCATTTTTGTCTAATAATAATTTGTCTTTTAAGCTGCCAGTGAACCTCCCAGCGATGAGAGAAGTCTAACATTTATTCCTCTTGCTTTCCCCATTTTCTCACATGGGGAAAGGTTGGCGGTAGGGATGGGCGAAATGGACTAAAGATTTTATCATGATAATTTGTGCCATTTATTGCGATAACGATAAAAGTGACAATAAAAAATTTAAAACAATTCAACTCCATCTTTTGGGATTTTTTTTAAACCGCACTCGAAAAAACACGTGTATAACAGGATCAAATGTAAAACAGGATGTTTGCAAATCGTTTTCGTGGTGTTTATTTTCACTATGCACACAATCCATGATCGATTCTTGAGTGCAGTGGGTACGCTATCAGTCCCGTGCTTGTTATTGCGCAACACATGAGCTGCCGGCTGCCAGCAGCAAGTGCGTTGCGCACATATTTACGTCTTAGACAGGAGTCTATCGTTCTTACCGCGATATGACATATTCTAACCGCAGTGAATTTTTTTGACGATATATCGCGAACGCCGATATATCGCCCATCCCTAGTTGGCGGATCAAATCCCGCTCCATCCTAGTCCGTCGTTGTGTCCTTGGGCAAGACACTTAACCCTAAATTGCTCCCAATTGGCCTGGCAGCGCCTTGCATGGCAGCAGCCACCGATTGGTGTGTGAATGTGTGTGTGAATGGGTGAATGAGAGGCCTTTGTAAAGCGCTTTGGGGTACTGTGAAGGTGCTGGAAAAGCGCAATATAAATGCAGTCCATTTACCATTTACCATTTTTCAGAAACAGTGATCAATATTAACATCCCCTCCAAACATGTGGAAGCTCCACCAAACATCAGGGTTTTTTTTTGTTTTTTTTGAAAATCAGTCATGAACGCATATGATGAAAAATAAGGCTTCAATATGGGATCTTTCATGTGCTGATTCAGAGTATTTAACTGACAAGTTTATCTTCACATTGACACCTGTGGTTGCCACAGATGATAGCTGTGAAAAACAAAGACTAAAATAAGTGACATCAGCCGCTGGTTCTCACTTGTTGTGCGGGAGGCGGGAACAGATGGCTCGGAGGTCCTCTATGGGGACAGGAGAGAAAAGAATTACACATTTGACTGAATTAAACAGTACAAACGACTGGAAATAACACAAAACAATATAACTATATAAAAGGAGGACGGTGGGTCAACTTCAAGAATCTGGATTTGCTCTTATTACCTTCTGACATAAAGGAGTAAAGGAGGTGGGAAAGTGATTGCGCAATAATTAAACAACGTGCCAGGTGGGCGAATGTAATAAAATTGTCTAAAACTCATCTGGTGTACTTGGAGGTTAATTCATTTGGAAAAAATAAAATAAAGTATACCAAATCAATTGGGGTTTTATAAATGAATAAATAGATTTTTTTTATATAACTCAGTTTTCACCAAGCAAGAAAAACAAACAAACTGACAGGTCAATTGCAGTCACTAGAAACATGTGAAGATCTTGAAAGGTTGCATTTTTGGAGAGAGAAAAATACTTTTCTGTCGGGAAAAGTCGCATGTGAAAACACCTGGTGGAAATTTGACAGCTAGGGTGATGGTGTTGTGTGAACCCGGCGTGTAGCCAAGTAGGAAGTGAGTTGAGCAAAATGAGCTAAACATGTGTAATGTGCGAGCTGCAGCAGTGTGTCATTTACAGTCATTCCCTGTTTCGCTTGGTCTCGCATGGCTACCGTTAGGACAGCATGTGAAAACGCTACTATTTTTCTTAGATGGCAATTTACAGGGATTGTAATGAAAACATGGCTTATGAGAACTCAGCTTTAGGTAATCATGGTGTGTTCACCTTTCACCAGCTTACCTCTGGAGCACAGCAGGGCTCCGTTGGCCATGGCCACCTGCAGGGCCTGTGCCAGTCGGTCCAGGGTCAGCTGGGACAGCGTCTGTGTGTCGGCGGACGACTTGTGTGTCTGTTTGTCTGCCAAGTCTAATAGTCTGGAAAGTTCAGAAGTCAGAGTGGCCAGAGAGTCCATCTGCAGAAGCGACAGGCGACCAAACAGCCCCTTCTCATTCAGAATGGTCGGCAGCAGCAAGAAGACCTGGACGTGGAAGGAAAGGAACAACGCCAGTGGTATCTTTGCTTTGCATGTCGACAGGAGTTTGGGGGACACACACACTCCTATAGGAAGCAGACATACCTGAAGAACACTGAGGTGGAGCGTAGAGAAAAGAGGCCCCACTTCCGACTCACTCTCGGTGGCGCCGTTGGTCAAAGCCAACTTTTTGTCTCCCCTGTAGGCCAGCGGCGCTTTTACACACCAGCGCACCAAACCACCTAGTGGCGTGACATCAAGGGAGTTGATGGGCTGGTTGCCGGAGAGGGGCGTGTTCAGGAAGGTGATGAGGACGAGGCGGAGGTCATCTTGGATCCACGACACGATGATCTGGAGCAGCTCTAATGGAGGAGTCAGTTCCTCTAAAAGAAAGAAACTGTTCAGGTTACTTTCAGCCCATTACATTTATTTTATTCGCAGACTAATCCGACATCACGCTGGTCCTAAAACACACCTGTGCTGAGGTCATACAGGGTGGTGACGGCAGTGATGAACTGGCAACAGAAGCGTGGGCTGGCGCTGTGGATGTTCTGCAGGGTGGAAACTGACCCTGGCACCATGCTGCAGTAGTCGTCCACCAGCACCTGCGCCAGGCGCACACAGTACACACGGTGGGTTCTCTGCAGGGACACATACACACCCAGATACAAACGTTTAGTGCACTGCACCACATGTAAACATTTTGAAATACAAGCCGAAACCCAAAGCAGGGCTGTACGCTTACTTTTTAAAGTGGTAGCAGCAGTGCTAGCAAGTTGAAAATATTAGTAGCACAAAGAAAAATTCAGTAGCACATCCAGGTGGAGTTAGTTAACATTTTTATTGTGAAATTAATTTGAACCAGAAAATGTAGTTCTTAAATAGTTGAATTGAGACAGATAGTATACACGGAGAACTACGACTACACCTCCCATGGAGCAGTTTTCCCACTTCATGATCATGTTCATGATGCCTGCCTGCGCAAGTCATTCACACATGTGCGAGTGGATACACATTTCTCTCGGCACAGGATGATTTTTATTTGCAAATGCGACGAAAACTGCCGCACTGTACAGCCCTGCAAAGGCACATATGAATAAATGAAAAAAAATTAAAAATGAAATAAAATAACAAAAAAACAATCTACCGAACTCCAGTAAATATAGTGAGGTGTGTTGGACATTCTGCGTGCTGGTTAAGGCACAAAAACCAAGCTCAGGTGTTGTAATTGGATGAGTGAGGCAACAGTGTGTTATCTATGCTCTCTGTGACATCACAGAGGGTTGGCCTCTTGAACTGTGTGCTTCAGCAAGGAAAAACACTAAACAAAGGACTTTTTTCACTAACGGGTGTTCACTGACATGCTGGAGATTCAGATTATTGTTAGAAAACATTAGTGAAGTGTGTACTGTATAATAAGATACATTTAAGCAGAAACAGTTTTACTCCACCTGCAACCAGGTTGCAGCACATTCCAAGATAGGAACCCTGCCCACAGCGATCGCCATGGACACCAGCTTGCTCAACAGAGACATGCGACTTTCATCCGCCTGGTTGCGTTGGAGACTGAAGAGGGCGGAGAACATGAGCTGGCGGACAGCGTCCCGACTCTGCTCCTGGAAGCAGCTGCACATGATCTCCAACAGCTGGAGCTCCTGAAGAGCACTCATCCTCTGTCAGACACACAAACACATCACTGGTTGCACTCATTTTAACAGAGCGTGCGCACAAAAGCCTTCTATGGCACGCCATACCCTTGATGGCGTGTTTCTGTCTTTAGGCGAGTGCAGAATGAACTCCTCCACCAGCTCCAGGGTTTTGCCGTCAACCTGAGGTGGCTGCCTCCCGGACTGCACCAGGTTACAGATGTAGATGTCCAGGTGGTACAACAGCTCCTTAGCTGCACTAAGCACATCGCGAGGCAGCAGCGACTGACGGATGTCACCCATCTCCTCCTGCCAGGAGATAAAAAAGATTTTTTTTTTTTTAGAGAAAATCAGCAAAGCCATCAGATGTTAATCTCAAGTGGCCAAGTGATATGAGCCAAATATTATGACTACATTTGATAACAATGCTTTCAGTAAGTTTTAACTTTATAATAATGACGTAGAACACTTCAAGCATTTATATTGTTAGGAGAATTCATGATATGAGGAGCTAGAGTCCAAAGCAAGAATAATTAACAAGAAAGAACATTTTGTATCAGATGGATTCAATAGATTTTCAATGTATATATATATTTTTATATTATCATTATTTTTCGGCAGATGGCGCCACTATATTTGAATGAATGATGTTTCGTGTCAATTAAAAATGTATTGATAAGGAAGAGATTGTCGAATAATTCGAATTGATTAATATATATATATATATATATATATATATATATATATATATATATATATATATATATATATACATATATATATATATATAAAAACTTCGCCGCATCTGAATCTTACGTTCACATTTTCTAGCGATATACATGAAAAAAAAGAAAAAGAAAAAAAAGGAAGCGACGCATATTTTACTTAAGACCGTGGTTCCGAACAGCTTAAACGTTATAGCGTTTCTTCATCACAACCCTGATGTAGCCTGTATATTTACAGACCCAAATAACACTTTCCAGGTGGACCAAAGCGCCCTGCTGATTCGGTCATCGCCAGAGCTACAGCTAGTTAGCATGGTTGTCGATAGGGCTATTTAATACTACCCAGTAAAATAAGTTACTCGCAGGACCTATGTTTAAGATAAAACTATTTATTTAAGCGCATTCCTACCTTTGAAAAAGCCCCAATAATCACTAAACAAGGTTGTGCTCAGACCAGTGAATGATCGCTTAGCATTGATGAAACACTTCCGGGTACTACGGAAGCCAGTGTGGGATAAAGTTGACATTTGTCGTGATGCATGTGCCCTGTTGCAAACGTAAACAAATTTTAGTTTAGATATACCCGGCAAGCATTTAGCGATTGTGAACCCAATAGCAGAATGACCTGGCAGTAATGTTAAATTAAGAAACAAAAGAGAGATAGAAAACAGAACGACAATTTTTTTTTTCTTTGAGGAATTAATCAAATTCCTGAAGAAAACATACTAATTGTATCCCCTACGGCCGTAACGACACTGGAAACATCTTTACAATATGAAATAAATTATTTAACGGAAAAAAGATGCCGTGTGTCTTTTTTTCCGTTCATTGAACGGTTCGTTGAACGGTTCGTTGAATAACCCTATCAAGAAGATCTGATTAAGCGGTTTAAAATAAATACAGCATATATATGTAAGAAACCGTAACGTCAAAATGTGTGCACATTTTTTTTTTTATATGGTATTTTTTTATTTGAATATCATGATTAATCCTTTCAGATATGTAAAGTATAAACTCGCCTCACCCAGACACATTGTATCCGGCATAAATCACTTTGGCAACGCCTTCCTTGGTTACGCACGGGGGCGCGCCTCATGCCAACAGCGGTGCACTCCTCTCTGCTGGCGCGCTCCCGATATCACTCCGCTTTTGCACTTTGCCGTCCCGTCGTGAGATCTCGAGTAGCCCGCAACATGACCATCAACTCGCTGGCCAAAGGTGGCTGGAACCGGGAACAAATGACATGCTTTCGAAAAGTAAGAGCGAAACAACGCGTTTTTTTTTTAATCTTATTTTTAAATAAATACAAATTAAAAAAAAAAAAAATGTTTGCCATTGCGATCATGGACCACGGAATGATTGCATTGCATTAATCTGTACAAAATATATTAATATACGAAAAGGACCCCAAAGTGTTAACATATATCTTTTTTTTTTCTTTTTTTTCCCCCAAACGGTGTTATTTGTGTGTGTGTGTGTGTGTGTGTGTGTGTGTGTGTGTGTGTGTGTGTGTGTAGATGGAGAAAGTGATTGTGGCCATGCAGGACCCCGACATGGGCATGAAGATGAGAAATCAAAGGCTCCTCATCACTGTCATCCCGCACGCAATGACAGGTGTGTGTGTGTGTGTGTGTGTGTGTGTGTGTGTGTGTGTGTGTGTGTGTGTGTGTGTATACAGTACATATATATTATATATATATAAATATAGATATTCCTTGTGTGCACGTGTAGGCGAGGCACTCCGCAGCCTAACTGGTTTTGTCCCTGTGCTCATGCATAATGCAGCAGTGAATTTTGTGCGCTTTGCAGAGCAGAGGAAGTTTGTCTTCTCTCTGTTTTATTCACTGGTAATATTTTTTGTGGTGGTGGGGGGGAATCCTTTCTCCCTAGGCCGTGACATCATCGACTGGCTGATCCAGAAGTACAGCATCTGCGAAGAGGGTGAGCCTCACTTAATTCACTGTGTGCAAGAGAAATGTTGTCTAAGGTGGTTGAATATGACTGGCCTGCTGTGTGTTGTTGTGGCGTTTTCTTCCTTCAAGCAGATGTACTAGAGGTGTGTGTGCGTGCGTAAGTGCGTGTGTGTTGGGAGTTGCTGTTTCCAGTAAACAGGAACGGAGTGAGTCCCCAGAGAATCCAGGTGTAATTAACTCACCTGATGGCCTTGGTTTGATTAGTGCCCCAGCGATGGTTCTCCTCCCCAGGGGACCGTACCTTAAATTAGAGGCTGGAATAAAAGTAGCTCCGAGTTAGGTCCCATCATCCCCACAGCAGACTGAAGGAAGAGACAGCACCGTCAGCAAGGGAGGGAGAGACAGCTAAATAGGATGATCAAAATGCTTTGCACAGCTTTTTCAGCAGAAAGGAGGTTAGCTGTCAGTAAAAAGGTGCTTTTTATAATGAAACGGAGGAAGAATTAATGATGCATCACATCCGATGAATAACGGCTTGCTCTTTAGATGTACACGTCAAATGATAGAGCAAGGACAGCCTGCAGCAGTTTGCAATCAGTTCATGTTAAGCCCGTATGGAATTCTGCAATAGTAAAAAAATAGTAAATAATTGTATAGTTTCCTAATGTGGGTTCAATAAAGTACATCTATTCTAATTGAAACAGTAAAATTTAAAGAATTATTACAAGAATCTCATGTAAAAAAAAATGAAAACAGCACCCTTAGCTGGCCTGAGGCAAGACTACATCCCCTTTGGTTGCCTGGCCAGCGCCCTCCATTATCTTCTCTGACCTCTGCAGCATACAAACATAACAGTCAACTCAAGGAGCACTGATGTGTTTTTTTTCTTTCACCAACAGAAGCTCTGCACATTGGTGGCATGCTGGTGAAGTACGGGTACATTTACCCTCTGAAGGAGCCAAGGTCTCTGGTGCTGCGTCCCGATGAGTCACCCTACCGCTTCCAGGTGAGTGTCTTAAGTGCACTGGGTTCACGTCACGTCCAACCTTTCAGTACTTTTCCCCTTTTTCCTCTTGCTCCATTAGCACACCTCCTAATCCTCCGTCCATCTGTCGCCCTCTGCTGCCATTCATCATTTCCATTAGAAATGTTAAAAAGTGGGACATGTTCTTTCCCCCCCGCTCCCAGACACCGTATTTCTGGACCAGCACCCGGTGGCCTGCTTCCGAGCTGGACTACGGTAAGGTCAAAGACAAGGTGCATCTGTCAATGGATTAAAAATGCAAACATATAAGAATTTGTGTTTGCTTGCACGCCCACATCATATGTCCCGGCCTTGTCTTTGCCCCTTCTGTTTCCTGTGTCCAAATAGCAATCTATTTGGCCAAAAAGAACATCCGAAAACAAGGGGAACTGATGGAATATGAAAAGGTACAGAATGTGTCATTAATTATTCAGCTGTGAGTTTGTGGTATCAGCTCACATAACGTCTGTGCTACTTGTCTAAAACTCCAGTCACTTTTACAGTAACTCCTGCCTTCAGTCCTTGTTGTTGTCGTTTATTAGGAGAGGTACAGCATACTGCACAAAAGGATCAACCACACCTGGGACTTTGTGGTGATGCAAGCCAGAGAGCAACTCAGGTAAACGCCCCATCACCCCCACCCCGAAACACACAGGCACGTGCACACACTCACTGCCGTTTCCTGTGTTCAGAGCGTCCAAACAGAGGAGGAAGGCTGACCGGATTGTTCTGGAGTGTCAGGAGCAGGCGTACTGGCTCATCAACAGGCCCCCGGTACGACTCCATCACTGATACTAGCTGTGTGATACTGTATATTACATTTCTATGCAATTGAATTCTATGCAGATACGCTAATTTGAGTTATATATATATATATATATATATATATATATATGTATATATATATATATATATGCTATATGTATATATATATACATATAGCATGTATATATACATATATATATATGTATATACACACACACACACACACCTATATTCATATATATGTATGTAAATATACATATGTGTGTATACATATGTATATATGTACATATATAAATGTACACTTATTTAGACCATGCTGTGCTATATTGTTCTATGTCATTACCATTCCCACGCTAACCTTTATTATAATAACCGTCTATTTTAAACTACTGTCAACCTCATCATACTTTGCTATTTTCTGTATAGCATCTTTCTATGCTACACATGCTATTCTGTGCTATGATATATAGGAAAATTTGATTCTTTTCTCTGCTATGCTTTGCAATAGCTTTGAATTTACAGTAGAGTGACTGTGTTGATATTACTCACACTTCCCTCCGTCTCCTGCATGAAATATTTAGCCCGTCTGGCAAAAGCCTCAGCTGACAGCCAAGGGAGGAAGACAGTCAGAGAGGGAGACAGAGTGAAAGAGAGAGAGAGAGAGAGAGAGAGAGAGAGAGAGAGAGAGAGAGAGAGAGAGAGAGAGAGAGAGAGAGAGAGAGTAATGATAAAAGTGTATTAGCGTGTTTTCACTGCACTGCACGCGCAGGGAAGGAGGCGAAGGGTGGCAGGAAGTGGAAGTAGGAAGCAGGTGCTGAGAGGTGTGGAGACACAGTGAGGGAGGGTTGAAGATGAGGACAAGCGTTTGGAGGCGGGGCTCTATCTTATGAATTAGGGACGAGGACATGGAGAAAAAGAAAGGAACCTGAAAATAAAAGTCAGAGCGAGTGAAGTGGAAGGAAGGATAAGTGCCCACTCATCTCTCTCTCTTTCTCTCTCTCTCTCTCTCTCGCACACACACACACACACACACACACACACACACACGCACACACACACAGTTAGCCATTGACACATACCTTTCATTTCAATAACATCTATACTAGTAACAGTAATTGGTGTGCATATTAATATTTTTTGCAGCCTGGTGTGGCAAACGTGTTGGACATGGGTCTGGAGAGGCCAAATAGCTTCAGCTCCTGGATCACCCTGGTCAGTGAAGGCATCACATTGCTCCAATTCCTTGTTTCCATGTTTATTCCCCATGTGAGACTCTAGCGTGGCAACATGTCTGACAGCACTCATAACGTGTCCACCGTCCTGTTTCCCCCCGGTCGACTGCTTTCGCTGCCTCTTGCTGCTGGGCTCGTTTCCAAGTAAGTACTCTGAGTAAAGCTGTTGAAATGCAAGCTTGGGATGCTATTTTGTTTTTTGTTTTTTTTTCCTTTCAAATTTTTGCAGCGCTTCAGTACAATTTCCAGACAGCAGTCCAGAAGATAATCTGTGTTGGTCTGTTATAATAGTTTGCGACCATAGACAAACTCTTTATTTGCAGCCAGCACGGCCTGTTTTGATTTTTAAAGCCACTGCATGAGAGAAATGACAAGCTTTGACTGTCAACATGAGTCTGTTTGCATATTTTGATTGGTAACACAGTGTTTCCTTTTCTAGAACCAGAACAGCGACTACTATAAAAGAGAGGTACATTGTATACGATATATTATATATATAATACACAGTAGTGGAAAAAAAGTTTTCGGACACCCTTAAAATTTTACTCAATCTCAATTATTATTAGAGAATTTTCTGAGTGCTTCAAAACAAAGGTGAAGAATAAAGCAAGGTTTGGCTGTATCAGAGGCACGCAAACAAACTGAAATGATTTTGTTGTTTGTTATTGATAAGACAAAATAAGAAAACTAAATTCTTGTAGTTCTTGTGCTCTTGCACTGTGGATGTGTTGCAAGGAACGTCACCTTGCTGAAACATCCAGTTCTGAGCTGGCCCGAACAGTGTTAGTGCATATGTATGTATATATATATATAGTGCATATATATATATATATATATATATATATATATATGTATATATATATATATATATACACACATATATATATATATATATATATATATATATATATATATATATATATATATATATATATATACATATATATATATATGTATGTATATATATACATATATATGTATATATATACATATATATATATATATATATATATATATATATATATATATATATATATATATATATATATATATATATATTATATAGTGCATATATATATATATATTTATATCGGGCCAGCTCAGACGTGCATGACGTGTCCAAAAACCCTTTTTCCACCACTGTAATATGATAATATGATCTTTTACAGTTTCTTAGCATTAACAGGATTTTTACACTTTTATTTTTAGATCGATACCAGCAGAAGGGCCCTTGGAAGGAACCGTGTAAAGTCATCCATTTGCCTTGAAAGGTATGTCGCAGTATAATGACACTCGCCGACATGCACACACACACACACACACACACACACACGCATGCACAAGGACTAATGGACTTGATGGTGCCCTGAACGAACTCTGTGGTGTTTCGTCTTTACACGCACATAAGGCTTAATGCTCGGGCAGCAAGGCTCACTAATGGATTCTTCCTGAGGGGAGCTGGAATTAAGGGCCATTAACTCTTATGATCTGCAGCACTAATACAATAATGCCGTGTGTGTGTCTGTGTGTGTGTGTGTGTGTGTGTGTGTGTGTGTGTGTGTGTGTGTGTGTGCACGCGCGTGCGTGCAAGTGCAGTTTTGTGAAATTCAGCGAGCAGTACTTGTACCACGATCCCATCATGCAAGGCTGCCTTCCCAGTAACCCCTGGATCTCCGACGACACGGCACACTGGACCATGAACGCGGAGAGGTGAGAGAAGCGACACGCAGATGGTCCAGAGTTCGCACAAGTACAGGTGTGCTCAGTGTGCCT
This sequence comes from Nelusetta ayraudi, assembly GCF_046127955.1. Classification (NCBI taxonomy): domain Eukaryota; kingdom Metazoa; phylum Chordata; class Actinopteri; order Tetraodontiformes; family Monacanthidae; genus Nelusetta; species Nelusetta ayraudi. The sequence continues at coordinate 10,150,393 of NW_027466061.1, forward strand.
TTGTGTGTGTGTGGTTGCGCCGCAGTGTACCCACACCGACGCGCCTCCGGGTGGAGTGCTGGAGCTTCAGCTTCATGAGTCTTCTCAACGATGTCATGGGGAGGCGCGAGTTCATGACCTACCTGGAGAAAGAGTTCAGCGGTAAGAAAGTGCCACGGTGTTACACTGAACCTGCTCAAAAGGTCCCATAATATGGGAAAAAAAACACTGTCTCTACTCATTACTACCCCATTCCTGGAAAAAACTAAAAGTCCATCCTTTACTTCTTCTTCAAGCTCAGGTGAGGAAAACAGCCCTTTGTGATGTCACACAGGGCACTGACACCTCTCAGAGGATGATGATAACGCTCCTCATCTTATAGGCTCCTCTTAACCAAAATTTCAGTTTTAGAAGGTGGCTAAAAGCCACCCTTTTTCTGCAGGAGGCTGTGAACAGAGGGCTAAATATACTTGTTTTGGATGAGTCTGGTCCAAGGCCAATCTAAAAAAAAATACAGACGTAATAAGGGCAGACTATCAGATCTTTTAATATTTCACAATTTGACCATAAGAAAGAAAACCATCTTAGACTCTTTAGTGCTTAATGGTGTTTTTGACGTTTTTTGAATGTAAAACATTGCTCCTATTAGAATTTCACGGCCATCCCTAATAAAAGTCTCTCTTTGCCACCATGATGAAAATGAAATGGCTGATGTTACTCAAATGATTTCATTAACTTCCTGTCGTAACTGGTGAGGAAGTGAAAAAAAGTCAGTCAGGATAAAAACAACAAGGTCTGACCTTTATTCCTCGCCATGCTCTGCCTCTCCTCCAGCGGAGAACCTGTGTTTCTGGCAGGCCTGTGAGGATATTCGACATGGAGAAAGTTCCAGGATTGTGGAGAAGGTGGAGGAGATCTATAAGTACGTGCAAAGTCCTTTGACGCACCAGCAGAAGCGCACAGACTCACATGCGTGCACGATACCCAGACAAGTTAGCATGGCAACACTTTGTATTTTGTGTTTGTGTGTGTGTGTGTGTGTGTGTGTGTGTGTGTGTGTGTGCGTGTGTCTCAGAAACTTCCTGGCTCCCGGAGCTGCCCGCTGGGTCAACATCGACAGTAAGACGATGGATAAAACCCTGGAGGGGATCAGGCGCCCGCATCGCTTTGTCATGGATGACGCCCAGCTGCACATCTACTTTCTCATGAAGAAGGTTGGAAGAATAGCAGTTTACCAGAAACCTGCTCCTGCACTTCAGAAAGACTAAATTACAGTCACGGGTTTGAAAATGTGGCTTTGGAGTGTAAATGTGAATCAAAAGGGTTGAAAGTGACTCGAGAACAGAGTTGGCAAAAGTATTCACATTGTGTACTTAAGTAAAAGTACAGAGACGTGAGTAAAAAAAATGCTGTAGTAAAAAAAGAAAAATATTGATTAGACTCCTTTACTCAAGTAAAAGTAAGAAGATACAGGTTCTGAAATTTATTTAAGTTAAAATATATTTTGTAATTAATGAAACAATACTTTTTTTTTGACAATTTTCCAAAAATGAAAAAGTACTCTCAATTCTAGCAATATGATCTGAAATAATTATGACCACTGAGCCATTATTGAATGTACACACTTATAATAACAATAACCAATGTTGTTTTGTACATTTTTATTTGTCCTTGTACTGAAAACACACTGAACAGTGACTAAGTAGAGATACTCTAAAATAATAAGTAAAGTAGCGATACCTGAAGAATCTACTTGAGTACAGTAACAAAGTAATAATAATAATGATAATAGTAATAATAATGATAATAATGCTTTTCATTTATAAGGCGCCTTTCAAAGCACTCAAGGTCGCCGAACAACAGTTAAAAAACAATTAAATAAAAGTCAACATGATAAAACAGTACAAAACAGAGCAAAACACTGACAATCAGGTATATGCCTGCCTGAAAAGGTGGGTCTGGAGGAGGGATTTAAATATGGAGATGGAGTCTAAGTTTCTGATGTCGGGAGGGAGAGAGTTCCAGAGGTGGGGGGCAGAGTGGCTGAAGGCTGTAGCCCCCATGGTGGACAGACGGAAAGAGGGAATGGAGAGGTTGATAGTGGAGGCAGACCTGAGAGACCGAGAGGCAATACTGCTGTGGAGAAGGTCGGAGAAGTATGGGGGGCCTGGGGGGCGGGGGGCGGAGGCGGTTAATGTTACGAAGGTGGAAGTAGGCAGACTTGATGGTGTTGTTAATGTGGGTTTGGAATGATAAGGTGCTGTCGAGGACGACACCCAGAATCTTGACCTGAGAGGCAGGTGAAACAGAGGAGTTGTCTACTGTATAGTAAGGGTGAGGCTGGGATGCTTGTTGAGTAAAGATTTGGACGAGATGAGGACTGCTTCAGTTTTACCGCTGTTCCGTTTGAGGAAGTTAGAGGAGAACCAGGATCCGTACTTTGTTACTTCGCACCTCTGCTTGAGACACAATTTGATCTGCAGTCAGTCAAGCAGCTGGGGATTCGGTAGCTCCGTCTGGCAAAGGTGGTGGCTCTGGTGTCTTGTTAGGATGTTCAACTTCAGGGTGTCTAGGTCAGATCTCTCAGGCTGGGAATCGGATTTGCCTGTGCATCATTAGCACAACTGACATGCATGTCAACGTTTTGCGTGCCGAGAAGCCTTTGCATCCTGAGTAGCAGTGCACCAGGCACTGACCCCAGGGGAACGCCAAAAGTAATTCAACATGTCAACTCGAGCTCAGCACTCCAGACTTAGGAAATAATAATTGGCCGACTATGGCTATGACATTGGATCTTTCCGGTGTTACGCCAGTGACTCTTGACTCTCCACCTCTTTTTACAGGACTCTTACCCAAGATATCTGAAGTCGGACCTCTACAAGAACATGTTGGCCAAAGCTATCGTCCCTCAGGAGACAAAGAAAAGGTACCATTCAACACGAGCCGCTTGGTAAATCTTTTGTTTTACCGTCTCCTGACATCGGTGGAGTGATCCCTTGACCTCTCGGTTATTTTCTCTCTCAGCGTTTTCCCCTTTATGAGACGCCAGCGACACGCCAGCCCCTCACCTGCGCAGGCCACAGCCCATCCTGCAGAGGAGGAAGGACAAGCCAAGGGCGCCAAGAAGGCGGGAACCAACTCTTCGGTCCACTCCAACGCCTGATGTCCAGATCAGTTGTCTCGGACTCGCCTTGTCAAAGTCTTTCCCATCCACAACCTGTCCGCTTTCCCCTCTGAGCCTCAGAGGAGCGCCGCTTCACAACTTTAGTTTTCCTCAGCACTTCACACTGTGCATCTAGAACTAAAACTGTTGTGTTCTGTACTTCTCTTTCTTAACACAAAAACAAGGAGTCGGCAGATTGGTCTCATTGCTTTTCACTGACGCTCCAACCTGAACTAGATATATACAAAACAATGATGTCATCTCTCATTTAAATATACAACCAAAAATAATAGTAGCAATGATAGTAATAGTCTGCTCAATACAATACAGCTCCTCCCTGTGTAGACACAAAGTGATGGCAAAAGAAAACTCTTGTCACCTCAGACAACATGTAAATAAATCTCTCTTTTTTTACACCAACTATATACAGTACTATTTACAGTACTGAGATACTTTCTGTCACCGACACTGGCTTGCCCTTTGACCTGGAATTTCCCAGTAAAGCAGAGCAGTCCGTCATTCGCAGAGCAATAGAAATGTCAGCTAATATGTGCAAGCTAGTCAAACTGTTTCCTCAGTGCATCTGTGGTCGTTCCGAGGTTCCCTTGTTTTGTGCCATGAGGTTCTCACGCTGTATCCTGTTTCCTCATGTTCCGTGTGCTGCTTTGACATGTTTGCACCTGAATAATTATAATAATAAAATAATAATAAAATAAATAATAAAAATAATGAATAAAAAAAGATGCCATCAGCACCTCATGTAACGTTCCTCACTCCGCCTGCCGAGTGACTGAAGTGTGTGTAGCTGCATCACTGTTTGTCACCTTGGCCCAGTGATGCGACAACCTCTCGTATTGTTTCCCAGTCTGTTCTTGTACTTCCGCCGCCTGGTGGTCTTTGTGTCTATTTTTGGCTCAGAGCCATCTCAGGGCTATTTTTAACTGATAAATATTGAGCAGCTACTACTACAGCTGAGGGACCAAAGCATTGCAAGCGAGACAAAAAAAAAAAACTATGCTGTAGTATACATATATATATATATACATATATATATACAATATCAGATATATTAAGTTTGTCCTGTTATTACATAGAATGGATATCCCTCTACTGGCCTTATGAGGTCATACCGCTGGGACACAGCTGAGCAAATTGTATTCAATGCTCAAATTAAAAGGATTATCTAGCGTTCTAGTATTATCTATTTTGAAGAAAAAGAAGCAAGCTTTTTTTTTTTTTTGAAGAATTCTTGCAATCTTGCAGCCTTGTTTACTTAAGAACTACCTAGTTTATGTCAGAGCAGCCTGGCCCAGGGGGTCCTGATCTCCAGAGGGAATTACACTTCTAAATATAGCACATAAACCAAATGTCCCAAGGGACGATTACTGCCGGATCACATTATCTGCAGTTTCTGCAACAAGTGTGATGCCGTTCTGCAGATTAGGACTCACAAGATCATCTGTTGGCTGTTGCACTGGAACTTCATTATGCCCACGTTAAGAGCAGCAAGAGTGGACTTGACTTGAAATAATGACTTACAGTTTTGCATACCCTGATTTAGTAATGCCAAATCAAAATTTTGAGGTGTTAAGTTAGCACTGCAAGGTTTCTTAATATATGCAGATTAATTTAAAGATTAGATTTAATAATATCATTTTTTTCTATTACTTTATTCTGGCAGTAGTGGGAATAGGCTTTCTTATTGTTACAAGACAAAAACTGGATGAGGACAATAGAGAAGGGGTAGACTACGGGAAATGCAGCAAATTGGGAAATAAACTGGAGTGGTTTGAATTTCTCAGTATTTGTTGTTTTCACAGGAAAACTAGAGGCAGCAAAGCCTGATGTTACGCTCTATTGCACTGATCTGTGTCGAAACCCATCAAATTTACTAATGGAAGGGAAGGCCTCTCTCTCTCTCTCTCATGCACGCACACACGCACACACTTCGTCCCTGCAAGCACTTCCTATATTCTGCAGGATTACGGTAATCCGTCCGCTTCTATTCCCATCCTCCAGATGAAAGACACACAATGTGAGAGCACAAAAGAAAACAAACCACTCTTTTTATAGAATAAGTTTATTTTTGGTCAGGTAAATGCTCTCTGACTGGGCTTAATGTACAGTACACATGATGGCTGAAGTCCTTTACGACACAATAAAGTGGTGTGTTTGAAGGTTCCAAAAAAGGACAAAGGAAGGCTAAACAAATGCCATAAGTGCAAAGGAACAATCATTCAAAATGGACATTAACTTTAATGTTAAATTACACTTGGTGCCACTGGAGAATTCGGTAAGGTGTGGAACATATTAAGTGGTGTATATACACACACACACACACACCAGGAGGCACTGAAACAAATACACATTCATTAAATAAAGTGCCTGTCCATACGCACGTGGGCGATGACTATCATAAAGCAGCGTGCTGTGTTTATGCTGGCCGCTGCTGTGGAGGAAACGGAATGTTGGATGACAGAGCGGGGCAGGGTGGCCAGTGGTGGGTGACAGGAAAATAAATCAAGTCACCTGATGTGAGTTCAGGTTGCACGTTTAAACGTCGGTGCTCGAGCGTGATGTCCCTCCGTGCAGTGCAGGACTGTGCTGTGCTAGTGAGAGGCTGAGCAGCACTGGCCCCAGTCACTCGACTGACGACTGAAAAAATAAAATAAAATCATCTTCTTCTTTGACTATAAGTGGTTAAATTGAATCTATGATAAATAAAAACCAGATCACAACTAGCTGCTGTAGCTCGGAGCACTCGGGGCTAACGAGCCGATATCCCTGTCAGCTAATGCGGTAAGCAAACGCCTTCAGACCCATTTCACTATGTCACCAATGCTCAGCGATCATTGGGACCGTTTATATGCTTATTGTCAACGCATACTGGACATTTATGCACGCAAAATATCTAGTTTATAACACAGAACTATGCAATCTGGAACACATCTCATTTGTTTGCGTCCTCAGATGTGAGGAGGCATTCAGTCAATTTTCCACCAAAATGAAGTTGGCCGTAAAGTTTGAGAGTGATTATGCCTGCAGTAAATTCTGGGAAGACATCAGAACAGCTTAGTGCATTTCATGGGGTTAAATCTATTACCAGTAGTCAGACGCTCTTGACAACTCTTTTTGGCATTCGGGGCAACATTTTGCAGGTAAACAGCTGATTGTTCAGCCAGAAAGTTGTCATCCGGTCGCCACTGAGCGTTAACAGGTAAAAAGTGTCACACGTGGAAAAAAATAGAATATTATAGTCTGTAAATATGAGGAGCGATTATATTGAGTCTAAATGTAGCTTACTTTATCACAAAGTGCAAATTGCCATTAATATTTCCAACATTTATGTTCTAGACGAGGTAAATATGAACACACACACAATATGTACAGACTTCTGGTCATGAGGTCAAAGGTCAGTCGACGTGATACCTGAAGTTTTTTGTGAGCTCTCACGCGAGCTGGTGCGGCTAGTGGACCACCACCTCGGAGGTTTCAGCAGGTTGGATTTGTGTTGAAACAAAACAAAACAAAAATACAAAAAAACAAAACCCAAAACAAAGAGAAAAAGAGGTGTTTCCTTCTTTACAAGTAAAATTGTTTCACCAAGAACCAGAAATTGAAACCATGAGAACGCAGAAATTTTCTTGTTTTTGATTTATGAAGTTGATTTCTTTCACACTCTCAATCTTTTTTACCTCGGGGGGGAAAAGTCACTGCTTCATTACAGCGTCCAGGTTGTTCTCAGGAGACGGTGTAGAGTTCGTCTGTGCCGCTCTCGCACAGCGTGTAGCCGCACACCCGCGGCCTCCAGCTCCAGCTCCAGCCTCGGCTCCAGCCCAGCGCCTCGCGCTTCCTCTCCTTGGGTGGCAGCAGGAAGACCACGCAGGTGGCCACCAGGATGTGCCACAGCGAGTGCGTGTAGAAGTAGTTGCTTTCCGTCTCGGCAAAAATGTACAGGCACACGCCGATCAGGGCGCACAGCGCTCCGGGCACCAGGTAGAGCACCCAGCGCTTCCACGACGGCGGGTAGCAGTGGCGCCGCTGCACACCTCGCCGCACCTGTTGGCAGTGTTGCAAAGATGACTTTGGTTGCAATTACAAGTCGCACTGTTGAAAAGGTAATAGTCATGAAACTATTTCATGACTTTATCAAGGTAATGTAACAAACAACTTAGTATGAAACCTTGGTCTTGAGGGAAACATAAAAGGACGGTGCTCATGCCAAGCCAGTGCACGAGAAAACCATGCTATGCTGTTGCTTTAAAAATAAAATGATTAAATATAAAGTCTTTTTTGAAAAAATAGTTCAGACGCAATTGAAATTGTAATCATGAATAATTACACAAATAACTTTAATTTAATTACACATTTTTTCCAGTACTGTAACTGATGACAATTATCTTTATTTTGCGAACATAACATAAAATAAAATAAAGACGCCACATGTAACTGGTTAGCGGTTAGGGTTACTGCCTAACACTGCCTGTTGGCACAGAGAGCAGCCAGAGGGGGGTCTGGATGACTGGAGTAGCAGCAGGTGTTCCCTTTAAGACGCGGCTCCTACAGGTACACAGATTAGTGGGGACCTGCACTCACCCAGGTGGAGACCATGAGCAGTATGGCAAAGAGGACAGGACCCAGCAGGTTCCACAGGCCTTTCCGGTCCAGCTGCATGGACATGGCTATCAACAGAGCTCCGAGCATAAACAGGGTCTGCACGCACACGCGCACGCGCACACGCACAAACACACACACAAACAATTATGTGGGAGTAATACACACCTCCTTAGGTCCTCCTTATTAACGGCAACAATTAGTGGGTTCAGGGTTCATAGTCGCCGCCTTACGTATTTGTAGATGTCGCTGATGCGAGCCATACACAGGATGGTCACCCAGATGGAACAGACGGAACCCAGGAAGTCACAGTACTGCAGCGTATCGTAGTCCATGATGCACAAGACAGCCTGACCTGGCTGGTCACAGGCGTGGTAGAACTGCGGACGCAAGAAGGAAAAAATTCTGATTCATCAGTGGCGGGAAATCACAAAAAGCCATCAGTGAAGCCATTTACGATAAGGAAGGCTGGTCGTCCTCGTCTGGCTGGCGGGCCCCTCCGCTAGTACACACTCACTCACACAGCATCGCAGAAGCAACCCAAGGCTACTTTTTGCATTGAGCTGCTACGTCATCGAGGCCCGTCAGCGTGTATGCCGAGTCCTCAGTCGCGGCTGTCTTACCGTGGAGAAGAACATTGTGAAGGCGTAGACGGAGGCCTCGGTGATGTAGCAGCGCGTGGCGGCCACCACGATGGCGGGCAGGAAGGCCAAGTTACTGAGCGTGAGCAGCAGCGTCGCCAACACCTGCCGGCCGTACGACTGAGCGTTGGAGTCATCGGTGCAGCCCCAACCGCTCCACCCTGCGCGCGCGCACACACACACACACACACACACACACACACACACACACACACACACACTTATACATCTCACATTTCGCAGGTAAGGAAGAGCCCAACTTCTAGTGTTCCTTTACCCCATTCAAAAAAATGATGTTTTTTTTAAAATCCAACACTTAGCTCTGATCATCATCATCATCATCATCTCACAAATCTCATCAAGTCTCTTGCAAATCACGACATTGCACAATTTCCAATTTTTGGAACAGTCACCAGGAACTTGAGCTTGCTGGCTACTAAACAACTGTTTCTGATGTTAAAGGCTGTTTGGCATGAATCCTCTAAAGTCCAGTGTAATGTTTAATTGAAGTATTTCAGGCGTGCGGTTGTCATTGGTCTTACCAGCCTTGCAGACGCAGGCAGAGTACAGGTAGCTGTAGGATCTGAGGAGTCGACACTCTCCATACGGGCCGCAATCCTCCACACAGGCGCTGACAAACAGCTCTGGCAGCACGGACACCACTGACGTGTTGCCACATTCACTGCTGCAGAAAAGACACAAACACGCACATTTTAAAAACAGAGCGAACGGAGCAGAATCAGAGTTCATTCGCAGGGATTTTTTCTTTAAATTTGAACAAAGACCCAGGTTCCTATTCTGACGGTGTTTCATGTGGAAAAACTTGCAAACACGCACAACCAACCTGTTACAGACCAGCTGCAGGGTGAGGTACCAAGTTGCTGATGGGGGAAACGGCAGCCGGATGACGGCTTTAGGAACGCTGGTGTTCACCTGGAGGCCGAACCCTCCGAACAAAGCTGCAGACAGACAGACATTAACATCCACTCAAGAGAGAGGAAACAACAAAAGAGAAATTTGTCGCAGCTGCTTCGTGCACCCGCTGTGCCACAACTTGCATTTAGTATGAAGGAACTTTTTATTGTATAGCCATTTGAGTCTTTTCTGAAAAGGGAAAGTTCTGTTGAACTAACTTCATCCAAGCATTAGCGTCTATAAAGCCAAAGTGCGTGCAGTCTGCTGTCCTACCTGTGCCACAGGGTTGTGAGTGGTTGAGTTGGAGCACTGGAGCCCGGGGAGTGAGACAGGCCACCACGCGACTGCTGTTCCCCAAAGTAACGTTAGTCTGTGGACACACACACGCGGTCAATTCAAAGCTCAGGTCCCCGACTAGAGAACATGTACAGGCGCCATGCTGAGAGCTTCCTCACAGTGTTGAGTGTGAGCTGCAGGTTTAGGGTCCCGCCAGTGGCCTGCACATGCAGCGGGTACGCCAGCAGGGTGGGGTGCGTGTCCACCACGCTGACGTTGGGTCCGTTGACAGGGCTGAACCGGTTGGACAGCACGTCCAGCTCTTCGTACAGCACCGGGACGTTCCACACGCACGCCGACGGAGACATCGACGTCGTCGTCAGCGGTGAAGCCGAGCCGTTGGCCGCTGACGAGTTCACCGTGGGAGTGGAGTTTGTGAGGCTGCTGTTGCCGCGGAGCCTTCTGAAGTCTTCGTCCGCTGCAAGGCCCACGCTGGCTGGCTTACACCCCACTGAGGCAAGCCATGAAAGTCAAGAGGTAGAAAGTTCAGGTCAGTTTCAGCAGGAAGCCGAGACAAAGTGTTTTCGCATTAGGCTGTAAACACAGGGATAAATATACCCTTGCATTGTTTGAAATTCCAGGGGCTTTTTTTGGCATAATTAATCATGTGAGGCTGCTGCACTGGAACCTGAATTTTAAAAAAAATGTGAAAAAAATATTTTTCTACAATATCTATTAATGGACTCAAATATTATTCATCTAATGTGAAGGTAAAACGCAGTTCAGAAAAAGCTGCTCACAATGGATTATACCGAGTCAAAATATCAACAAAGAGATTATGGTTATTTACTGTGTTAAAAAAAAGCAACAAGGAAGCATCCGGTTTTATTCACGTGAACGGGATTTGTCTCATGTTTCTGTGTTCACCTGTGTAGTTTGAAACGATACTGAAGGAAACGGTTTGATTGTCTCGGCTGCTCTCCACCTCGACACGCAGCCAGGCGTCCCACGGAGGGTTCAGCAGCGCTGCGGAGCAGCCGCTCCCTGAGCAGTTGACGGTGTGCGGACCGCGCTGCAGAGAGTTGGAGCCGATCCTGAGCACGAGCGAGCAGTCCGCGCCTTCAACCGACAAACAGTTGGCCACGGAGATGGACAACGAAGAGGCAAACTCTGGAACATACAGCCTGCAGTGGTAACAAAAGATTTCAGTCGCAATCCCTCAGTTATGTAGGACACACAACACAGGATGCTTCTTACTTAAGGCGTGCAGGTTTGTCAGGGGCTGCGGCCTGCTGCAGGAGCACTCCCTGCTGCATGGTGGGTGTGTCCACTGATCTCCTGATTGATAACTGAGGCTGGAAGAAGTAGGAGCAGGACGGGAAGCCCTGAAAGACAAAGGCAAAGCCCGTTCAAAATGTCTCACAGGTGGCTGATAATAAACAAGGCCATAATGAAACGTCCCCTAAAGGTCAGCCCTGGCTGCACCACAGGTTCTAATCCTGCTGCATTCAGCAGCAGCCAAGAGGAAGGAGAAGCACAGGAATGTGGCTGAGCTGCTTAGGAGACAAGCCAGCGAGTGGCTGCTCTGGTAGAACAAGTTGAAGCTATTCACCTGTGAGCATATAACTGAAACCTTTCAGCTTTAGCCAAGAGGTGCATGGCGATGGCTAAATTACAAGCGTCTAACGATTTGAATAAGCAGTCTCCAGTTTAAATGACGACAGCCACTAAAATAAACCCAAGCACTCACAGCAGCAATACAGGCAGTAAAAGCTCAGCTATGGAATGAGCCACAGGGTTTTCTTCCTGCAGCACGCTTACTTTAAGGAAGAAATGTAGCATTATATGTAAAAGCGATACCATTTTTGGTTCTATCTGTAAACGGATTAGCGTGTGGGGGAAGCTTACTCGCTTGCGCCTGCCACACTGACCTTCTGCTCTATGCGTCCGTCGTCTTCAGGCAGGTGGGCAGCAATGAACCAATCGCCAGCAGCAGGGTTGGTGAGGTTGAAGGTTGTGTAGCTCTGCGACGTCACCGGCAGGGTCAGCGACAGGCTGGGACTCCAGAGTGTCGCGTTGGGGAACGACGCCCCTGTTGGGTTTATAACAGGAGGGGCTCCCCATCGCATGTGGCTGCATAATTACATTTTAAAAAAGGAGAGGCGCTTTGGTGTAAAGTGGCAGTGCATGGGGGAAAGATGTGCCCGGGTGCGGATATTTACATGGTGACGTTGTGCTGGCCGCAGTGGAAAGTGTGACCCTTGGTGACGGAGAAGAGCCAGCGGGCGACCGCCGTGTCCTCCGGGATGTGGAACTTCTGCAGCCTCACGCTGCCGTACCAGCCGTACTTTGACAGCTTTTGAGCCGGTTTGGATGACAGCTCTGACACAAACACCGCTTGTCCATCTGCGTGGAAAAACATTTGATTTCAAACAACCGGACATACACAGGCCTTCATTACTTGATGGGTATGTATGTACGAGTCATACAGACAGAGCTCAACCTTATGAGGTTATGCTAGCGGTGGTTTATTACCAAATCGTTTTCATTTCCTTAATTGATGTTGAGCAACACTGTCATGTGTTGATGAAGCGAAGGTGGATCGTGTCGCGACAGGAGAGAATGTTTTTGTCAAGAGAATCTAATGAAATATTCCCATAGTCAGAACATGTTTCCTTAACATGTGTCTTCCATTACTGCGTTAAGGGTGGCGAAGAAGCAAACAGTGCATTAACACGGCACAACACCTGCTCTGGCACTAACGCTGCTTAACAATGATTCAAATGTAGACATCTGTATACGCCAAAGCAGCTAACCAAAGTGAAATAAACAGTTTTATGGAATTGATAATGCGCCAGAAATAGATGCGTAGTGGTAGCAAATGTCGTTCGAATGGCTGACAAAATGTTTCTACAAAAAATTGCGCAGGACCAAAGATCGACCTCTGGTTTACTACCTGCAAAAGTTGCCCGAGCTGGCTAGCATAGGGCAGCTAGCCAACATGCTAGCCACCGGCTGCCTGACGCATCCCTCAAGAGTCACATTAAAAACAATAATAATAAAAAATAATAACCACTTGCCGTCTCCAAACGTCGGAGCTGTCAGCGCCACGAGAAGGAGACAACGGAGAAAATACAATTCCATATTGCCTTGGCGGCGCACCGGTACATCACATCGTCTTTTCTCAATTTGTGTTTTCACCCGTCGGGAAATGTGACGGAGACCAGACGCTGGGCTTCCTACCGCTGTACCTGCGCAACACTTCCGGGTGGCAGTGTGGCGTCATCAGAGTAGCACCACGGGTGGCAAAACAAAACAAAACAAAACGTAACAAACAGCAGTCAGTAAACTACAGAAGCGTATTGCATTCACTTGACAAATAAAAATAATTTCTGTTTTTCAGTGTAATTTTTTCTGTTGTTCGTGCTATTTTCCCCCCAGCCCAGTTTTTCGTGCTATTTTCTTTTCTGCCCAGTTTTTCGTGTAAACTTTTTTCCACCCTGTTTTTTTTTTTTTTTTTTTTTTGAAATCCCGCGAGAAAACAGTAGACAGGTGACTCTACGGCATGGATGTGCTCTACGGTGGTGACACATGTCACCACGTAACCAGTCTGATTGCACTTCAAATGCATAATTTCGTATCCATGGAGCATGCCATATTTATCCAATTGATCCCGGAGAAACATTGCGATGTCAAGAATATCTGAATGGGCTTTCCTTCGGAACAACCGCAAAGTCCTCAGATGCCTACGTAAAGTTGATAAACTGATTGTAATGCCATCTATGTCACTTAAAGACAGGACTATTTCCCAGTGTTTTAAACCCATGTCAAAATATAATTTGATTGAACTGAACAAGCTGGCCATGTTTGCTTCCATTATATCTAGCTCTCAATGAAAGAATGGATGCGATTGTTTCCGATGCTCTCTAAACTCGGGAAAATAGGGCGGGAAAAAAATAGAACGAAAAACAGGGCTGGAAAACGAAATAGCACGAAAAACAGACATAATTACAAAATTACAAAAACAGATATTTTTTTTAATTTGCCAAGTGAAAGCAATACGCTTCTGTACTTTTCCAATTGTTTGCGCCAATTGCAAACAAAATGCGTTCGAAACAAAGAATACACACTCAAGAGATCAATTTAAATGCGTAAATGCTTAAATACTTTTTTTTTTTTTTTATTTCACGTCTGAAATGAAGTATGAGGAAGTACGCACCTTTACAATCCTTCATTCTTTCATTATCAAGCTATATTTGATTTCCATAGGCAGAGTATTTCACGGATTGATTGTTTTTAATTTCATCTGATTCATTACCTAAGGTTAAAAAACAAACAAACATTGTTTATATGATAATATTGTAATTTCATCGATAAAGCTTTATTTACTGATCCACCTAGATGGCGATTTCAACATAAATGGTTGCAGGATGAGGAGCTTGTCAGTTATATAGGGAAGCAAATAGACAAGTTATTTTTTTTTCCAGACAAAAACTAATCAAACATCAGCATTGTTGACAAAGGCCAGAGAATAGTTAATCCAAAAGATACCAATGATGCCTTTAGGGAATTACTATCAGAAACTATATGAAGCTGAGAAGAATTGTAGCTTATAGGACATTTATGTTGTGTTAAACATGCAGGCTAAATAGCTTCGTCATTCCAGAAGATGTCAAAGAAGACTTAAAATTATAAAAAAGTAAAGAGGAAATAGCAGAAGCCATTGATGGAATGAAATCAGGGAAACAGGAAATAGATATTTATATAAAAAAAAAGGTAAGGATAAGTTATTAATGCCACTTTTTGACAGGTTTAAAGAAACTTTTAGAAAGGTGGCACTTCCCAAAACCTTAAATCAAGCATTAATCCTTCTCCTTCCAGAATGTAAGGTGGGTATTAAATGTCCTTTACTATAAAAAAGGAGGGGAAAAATACGTCTCTCCTGGTGCTAGATGCTGAAAAGGCCTTCGATCATGTTGAAGGGCCCTATCTTTTTAAGGTTCCTGAGAAATTTGGGATGGGAAACAATTTCATAAAATGGGTTAAGATACTTTATAGAAAGCCTCCAGTAGAACTTTTAACAAACCCTGTTCCACAAAAAACACATTTTAATTTCAAAGTAAATGAACAATTTGAATATTTATGAATACAGAGTGCCAAATTTAGAGCAGACTGTTAAAATTGATTATGAAAAAATAAAAGGGGAAATGAATAACTCAATTGACAGATGGCTGAAGTTGCCTATATCTGTGATGGGAAGAGTTAATGTTCTCAAAATGACCATGCTACCAAAGCTGTTGTACAGTATGTATTCCAAAATATTCCTTTGCCTCCCCCTCCTGATTTGTTTAAATGGATTAAAAAAAGAAAGAAGTTGAAACCAGTTTTATTTGGAACAATGGTAAACCAAAACTCTGTCTCTCCCACCTTTACTTGCCATTTGATCGAGGGGGTTTAAAATGGCCGACTTTGCTCACTGGTATTTTATTTTTCAGAAAGAAATTAATCCACATTAGGTGTTTCAAAGCCTTGCAGGAAGTGTGCTGAGAAACTGGTTAAACTCACATTGTGGGCAAGATGTCAGTTAAAAACTTACAACAATAAAGCTCGCAGAAGAAGTGGAGGAGATTAAGAAATCTCTCAACTTTATGTCGGAGGAAATCAGCAAGATGGTTAAACAACAGGCCACACTCACAGGCCTCAAGGGGGAACAGCGTGAGCTGAGAACCATGATAGAACAAAGAGACCAGAAGATTGAGCTGCTGGAGCAAAGAGTGAAGGATTTGGAGCAGTATATTCGTGCTGGAGATATTACAACTACAGGATTGGAAACCAAACATCGCAGCTACGCTCCGGCTACAGTCCCAGAGACTGCAGGTGAGGATGCACCACCTGAAGAATTACAGACACTGGAGGATCAAGTTTTGGCATTTTTGAACAATAAAAACATCATGATAGAGAAGAAACATATTTCAGCTTGTCACACACTTTCAAACAAGGATAAAGTGAAACCCACACTGGTGGTCTACTTTTCAAACCGAAAGCCTAAAGTGGAAGTGTTGAAACAAACAAGAAAGCTAAAGGGTACTGGAGTCTACATCAATCATTTAACAAAGAAAAATGCAGAAATTGCCAGACAGAGCCGTATACTCAGAACCACAATTGATCATATTGTTTTGCAGCAAAAACTAGCCATACCCATAATGAATAAAGCTGGATGTTATGATCATACTAATTCATTCTTTTTAAATTCTCATGTTTTGAAGTTTAGAGACTTGGTTTATACAGAACAATGCAAATCATGTTTAAAGCAAAAACAAACAAAAACAAAAACAAACAAAAAAACCATTACCAGGCAGTGTGCAGAGGTTCTTCATTGTGTCTGAGGGTAAATATCAGTTGAGAGACGGATGCAAGTTTGTGCTACCTAAAGTTAAGAGAAGATGTATTTCTTTTAAAGGGGTTCAGCTGTGGAATAGTACTGATCTCAAACTTAAGCATTGTGCTTCCTTTGTTGTGTTCAAAAAATCATTCCCATGTACAATAGGAACATACCAAACATATGTATTAAATGTGACTTAAAAGGTACGTTAATACACTGCATGTGGGAATGCAGTCAAATAAAAACTTTTTGGGTTGAAGTGAAAAACTTAATTGAAAAGATAATTTTAGAGCAGATTACGTTGGATTCCAAACTATTCATAATGGCTTTATATCCACACAAACAACTTAAGTAAAGCAGAAAGTATTTTTATTGATTTCAGCTCATCGATAGCAAAAAGATGTATGCTTTAAACTGGAAAAATATGAATGGACTTGGCGTCTCCCAATGGTTAAAACAGATGTTGTATAGCTAACCCTTGGAAAGAATAACATATAGACATAAGTCAAAGCAAAATCAACTTGAAAAGATTTGGGGGCCCTTTGTTGAATTTATTAAGGATGTTAATGTTTCTGATGTCTTGAATCATACTGTACTGTACTGTACTGTATCTTGAGATGATTTAACTCCTAAACTCCAAATGAGAAGCTCTGTTCTTGAAAGGTTCATGTGTTATTCTCATGCTTATTTTATTTATTTTATTTCATTTTTTCTGTTATTGCTTTCGTTTCTATAATTAAATTTGTTCTCTATATTTGTATAAAACATGTGATACTGAAGTACGAGTATAATTGAAAATTGTATCACTAAAAAAAAAAAGAAATAGGCAGAATATCCCCACATAAATTGTGACAAAAAAAAACCAATAAGAGCAACATTTGTTATATGAGGCACTTTACACATCCTAACCCTTATTTCAAAGATTCCATTCATTCATTATGTTTTTTTGAAAGAGTTTCTTGCCTTTTCAAACATAGTCACTATGCTAACACATATTCAGAAACCATGTAAATATGCCTCACAAAGAGCCGTCCTCAACAAACCTGAAGGCTGTAATGATGAATGTAGGGGAGGGGTTGGTTAATACCTAATGTGGAGCAACTCATAACAAGGACAGGTTTATGAATAGTCACAAAATTGACCTCTAAGATCACAAGTAAGATATTGTGTAACATTTGTGTTTGTGCTGTTTACTCATTTGAGAGGCTTTGTCTCGACATAATCACAGGCATTTTGCTGAGGCAAATATCAAAAACAGCTAAAACTGTAATTGTGAAATAAATTTAAAAAAATCCAGTATAATTTCTGAAATTGTCACTTTTTAATGCTGCTTTGTATGCTATACACAACACAGTTAAGAGTGAAACCAAAAAAGGTGATTAACTGCTATTCTTTCCTTGTCAATGTTACAACAGTGACATAAGATTTGGCACGTCAAGTGAAACTAAACAAAGTTTATTATAAAAAACAAAACAAAAAAGAAAAAACTTTTACCTCCATCTGTATGTTCGATCTTCATCCCTGAAAGGTCACAGTTCAGAAAAGTTTCGAAGTGGCTCCTGAATCCCCAAATCACAGAAAGGTGACGTCGTCTTGTGACTCCACCCAGCACCACTGGGCGTCGTAGGCCAGCAGACTGGTGTCCTTCTCGCTGGTCCCAAGCTCTTCCTTTCCTGAGGAGTTCTGACTTGGCGGACCTTTCCGCTCTGCCTCCTTCTCATCTTTGGCCGGGGAGAAAAGTTGCTCCACCGTCACCTTTCTTCTGATCCTGCTGGACCTGAGCAGAGCTCTTGTGATGGTTTTTGCATTGGTTTTGATGTAGGGACTGACCGTGCAGTCATCTGATGTCGGTGAGTGACCACCGGCCAGACGGCTGTCGCCTGTGTGGGGTGAATCCTGAGTGGGTGTGCTGTGTGTGGGAGGAGCACTTTCAGAACCAGAGCATTCTGCTGCAGCATGGAGGTTTGACTCAGTTTCAGGGAGCTTGTCATTATCTTCTGTTTCCTCGCCGGTGGTGTCAGTTGGATTCGGACTCTCTCTGCGGAGGTAGAGGAGGAACTACTCAGTATGCACCTGAGGCCTTAAATTCAACATGCAGCGGTACCAGCGTTCCTAAACTGAGCACTGTGCAGCAGCAACTTTGGTTCAGAGCTCAACATAATACAGACGTTTGGGTCTTGTTTTTGTATTGGTTATCTGAAAAGGAAACACCTATACATCTCCATGAAACAGCATGTTTAGCATTCTGTTAACAGCCCTTTTGCTAAAAAACAGTGCTTTGTTGGACCTTTTTATTGTTCAAATGGGTGCAGCAGGGCAGAGCAAACCTGTTACATACAGCCTAATCAGTTGTCTGAGCTTTGAGGGAGTCACAATGTTTATTTTTGAAATACTTTTGGAGAACCAGTAGCAACAAGATGCAACCGACAACCGATGCAATATTCTCAGAGGTTCCATCCAGTTCAGAGCTTTATTTTTCTCATTTGGATACCAGCGGAGCAGTCTTACTCCATTCCTACTCCTGAAACACTTTCCAGCTCCAGAATGCAGAATATTTAGCCTGCTGTTTACAGCCAAATGTTAAAATACAATGTTTGTTGGCCCTTCCACTTGCTTGAAAGGTGAACAAGCTGGCAGTAACCTGTATCAGTGAGGTATCAGGGCCCTGCCTGACATCACAAAGGGATCACCGATCTATCCATTTTCAATACCCGCTTATTCCTGTACTCAGGGCTCCAGGGGTCTGCTGGAGCCTATCCCGGCTGTCATAGGGCGAAGGCAAGTCGCCAGTTCATCACAGGGCCACATAGAGACGAACAAAGACAAACAACCATTCACACTCACACAGACACACCTACGGTCAATTCAGACTTCCCAAGTCACCTCACACCCGTGTTTTTTGGACTGTGGGAAGAAGCCGGAAACCCGGAGACACAGGGAAAACATACACAGGAAAAACATGATGTACCTGAATGGGGACATGGAGAGTCCGTGTCCCTCCAAGGCCACCAGGCTGCTCAGGCTGCTGGTCAGGCTGCTGCTGTGACTGGTTGAGGCGTCACGCTCCTCCATCAGCCACCTCATGGCCTCGATACCATCGTGCACGGCCACCAGCTGCCGCAGGATCCTCACATCAGCCGAACGCAGGCAGCTCTGCAGGGAGAAAGGTGGAGTTGGACACTTGGATCGGTGACCCCTGACCAGTGGGGTAAAAGTGAGTATAGTCTTTCATCCCCTTTTTCGTAAAGCAACATTGAGAAGTGGGTCTAGTCAATGCTGACTGAAAAATATGTGGGTGTATCTGTGTATACCCTGCACTACACCACTGCCCCCTGACTCCCATTTAGCTGCAACTTCAGGGTAAGAGGCGATGAAAAGTGAAAACAGTGAGCAGAGCTTGTGTTCAGCTGCCAGGTGAGGGGTGTGACGTGACGGTGACAGTGGCTGTCATCAGGCAGGGTCGCAACAAAATGCGCTGACATTTCTCGTGGAGACGAAAAAAAAAACAACCAAACACAACAAAAACAGACAGGCATAGCTGTCAGCGCTGAAACGAGTTGCACCGGTTGAAGGATGCGCCGCAAATATCCAGGAAGGACGAGCAGGGAGACCTGCTGAGAAGAAGAGCGCAGGGGCAAAACTTTACCATCTCCTGTCTCAACATCCTGATCTTGTCGGAGAGGTCTCGGTCCAGCGCGAAGCCGCAGTCTCCCTCCGCATCCGAGCTCCGAGCCGCGTCCTGGCGCTCCGCAGCATCCCGCATCCACATCAGGAGACTCGGCGGCGTCTTTCTGCCGACCTTGTTCTCCAGTTCCCTCAGACAAGGCAGGGAGTCGCCGAGCTGCTCCTCTTCCATCTCGAAGCTCGTGGGCGCCCGCGCGCACACAGACACACACACACACGCAAGGCGACGAGTCCCCTCCAAACTTTGTTAGTTGGCCATATTCCTGAAGCCTCCACGCATGAAGCGACGCGGGCGCACAGCTCGCCGTGAAAGGACTGGAAATGTGCGCGCGCAGCCTGCTGACTGGCTCACCATTGACGCCACACACACACACACACACACACACACACACACACACACACACACACACACACACACACACAGGTATTGCTGGTATGCAGCCGCGCGATGCTGGAAAGAAGAGGCGCGCTTTTGCGTCGGCGACCGCAAACACTGGGCTCAGGTTCCGCGTCAAGCGGCCACGTGTTAGGTGAGGGCTGTGGAGAGGGTGGGTGGGTAGATACACCTGTGCGCGCTCTTGCACGGTGCGAAGCTTCTTGCAGATCGGCGCAACTTTTGCGATCCCGCGTCTCTTCAGCGTTGAAAAACTAACCCTATCCTTCATGGAGGTGTGTATGCAGACACAGAATTTCAGAAAATTGCGATATAGCATTTCACAGTAAAGCTCCAAAATGAAGATTTGTCTGTTCAATAATCTTGAATTCAGATTAAAGTTGGTATATCAGAATTTTCTAAAAATCAGTGAGGCCCTTCCTGGGGTGATGCACTACCACCCTGAAGTGGAATGATGAACTGACAATCAACAATTCTCCAGAAATATTCATCTGAAATAAGGAATATTAAACAGAAAAATCTTAATTTTTGAAGTTTAATTTGAATTTTAAATTTTGCTTCAGAATTCTTTGAATTTGAATGAGGGGCTTCCTCGGGTGATGCACTACCACCATGAAGTGGAATGATGGACCGACAATCAGGAATTTCCACGAAATATTATGTGTGTAGGAACTGCTTTTCACTCTGTTTAAAACAAAACAAGACCTAACAAGCCTCCAGAAAACAGTTTTTTTTTTTTTTTTTTTTTTTTTTAAATACAGCAGCCTGCTAAAACGCTTGGTTTAAGCTTGCTGCTAAAACTATTGTATGTTATTGCTAGAAAACCCTGGTAAAGATTTTGTTGCAACTAAATGGGACCTTAAATGTCACAACTTTATGACATAACTTATCTTGAGATGAATAACATGAAAGATGTGTGTGCAGTAGCTGCTGTGTAAAGTGCTGGGTGGCTGGTGTTGAATTAATAGTACTGCGATGTGCAAATGTGCTTTAAGGTCATAAAAAAAATGAGCCAGACTTGCCAGACCTCTGAGAGCAGAAGTGTGTCACAGTTTCCACCGAGTTGAGAAATCAGGCCTGTGCAGCTGCAGCGAAGCCCACTTTCAGACACAGAAACAGTCCAAAATAAGCACAGAGAAAGTTGACATTTGCCACCCATAGATGATTCATTTTCATTCGTATTGCTCGTATTAATCCCAGCAACCCCCTGCTGCCACCGCGTTATTGAGGTTGAGGTTTTTCCAAACATGGTTTGAGGAGCGGCGGCAGCAGCAGCGGCAGCAGTCAGGGAAAAAGTGAAGAACTGAGAATTAACTGGGTCTCGGCCAGTCTACAGTAAACCTCAACCTCAACAGTAAAGTCTATTTATACAGAAAAGGACAGACTGTGAACGGAAGCATAATGATATACCACAGTCTGCCGCCAGAGGGAGACAAACGTCCAACGCAGGGTGGTGAGGAGGCCTCAAACGTCTGGGGGGAGATGTAAAAATAGAGATGTAAGTGGGTAGCAGAAGCAAATGATGCGAACACAGCCGCACACACACACACACACACACACACACACACACACACACACACACACACACACACACACACACACACACACACACACACTCGTCGGGGCTGGTACAAGAGGGGAAGCTGCAACATTTACATACAAGTGGGTGGAATCTTATTTGAAGGAAAGACTGCAGAATCTCAGGCATGTTGTGATTTAGAAGAGTGACGTGTCAGCGGCCTGCAGCTCTGCCTCCCTCGGCGGCTTCCTCCAAGTGTTAACAGCCTCGTAAAGTTCTCCTCAATCTCAGCGGAGCCTTGGGGTTTCTGTTAGCGGTGCTGCGCTGCGGACAACAGTAAATAACCAAATGGTTAGAGTGGGCAGCTCCCAGGTGGAAATGTGAGGTGCAGCTTTGGGAGCTATGCTGAATTGCACATTTTTATCTTTTCAGTTCAAAATTAAACACCCTGAAGATTTTAAATTAAGTGCACTTTTTTCAGAAAATCCAGGTTTATCGACTATATATGATTATTTATATAGTCACTATAGATCATCATTGGCAATGGCAAACAGCTCCTATGTGTGTTGACAGGTCAAACTTTATTGACCTTTGATGCAGCAAACAAAGAGGATAATATACTGTAAAAGAGTAATCATGGGAACGATAATTAAGTCATGCAGCATTAAAATCAAACTTTGAGATGGTTTTCCACAGAAACAATAGATGATAATAATTTGCTTTGTGCAAACTGAATTCAAATGTATGAACAAAATGTATAAAATACCATGAAAACATCTCCAGCAATTGACCTCCAGTCAACATGAAGCAGCAAACCTTCACAGGATTCTTGGAGAAATTGGTTTAATATAGTGTTAGATTGTGACTTGAAACAGCTCCTTCATGCATCCTCATGTAACACTTGAAACAGGTTCTCCGTTTGCTTTTTCGCAACGTTTTCCTCAGAAATATTTCCCCCCGGCACACTATCTCCGGGCTGCAGCAGGAGAATCCTCGTTAGTCAGAGCAGTGCTCGGCACACGGGCTCAGGCAGCCGAGCTCTCTTGCCGAAACACGCCGCTTCCTCTGATGTGATCTAGTAATTGATGTTTTCTGGAGAGAACGTGCGACAACCGCATTTAAATTGCTGCGCTCCATCGTCGGGGACCTCTAGGTGGCAGCAGACCTTCACATATTTTCTTTTTGTTTTCCTGAACGAAATGCCTGGGTAGTGGGTACAGTTTGCTGTTGCTTTGTACAGCTTGATGTTTGCACCTCTGGGAACTCATTCATCAGGCTGGTGTGCAGGTACAGTTTCACCGATGAGATCAACACTGAGGTCACTGCATCTGCTCAATGATCATTTGGGAAAAAAAGTAGAAAAAACGTTTTTTCTCAAATTTTATGGAAGAGTCTTGCTGTTAATTGTCCAGATTTCTTCACAAAACTCAGAAAATACTGAGACTCATACAAAACGTATAAGGAAAATTAGGAGGTGCACAGCCACAAAGTACATTCAGTGTGTCACACTGAAGAAGACTGTCAAAACTCTGTGTAGCGCCTACCAGTGAAAATTAAAAGTAATTTCCAGAAGGACACTAGCGTTGCTGGCCTTTTCTTGGTGTACAAAAACAGGTGTGCCCGTCCACTGCAAAATGGCCTCATGACTTCATCACGACACAAAAGCAAATTCATCATCTGTGTGACAAAACATTCCAGTGATTTCTGGGAGAGGGAGAAACAAATGGTAAGTTTAAATAATGAGTGGTGATTTGATTTTTTTTTTTTCTAAATCAGGTTAGTGCAGAGCTAGTGGGAAGGAGGGGGGGCCTCCCCCTGTTAGCAAGTGTTTTCAGGTGTTCTGAGCTAAACGTGACCCTGGACCTCAGCATTACAGGAGGTACAGCGAAGCCATAAAAAGTCTTACACACAGGCAGCATTATGTTTTTCACCGGGACAGGGGGCGGGGGGGGGGGCTCACTTCCAGTTTCAGGGAAATCATAAACTTATACAAACACGGCCATGTAGGCGAAACGCTGATGTCACAAAAAGGCCGGCGTTATGAGCAGATAGGGTTTTACAGCATCTGTTAGCATGATTTAATGCCAGCTGTAAAGAGGATGTGGGTTTTTAAATTAGGGGCGGAGCTTTAGGGTCTGCGGAACCACCTGGGAAGTAAAGAGGAAGAACTGGTCACAGCAGCTGGCAATGAGCCCACAAAAAGAGTTTGCAAAGTGGGAGCAAAACATCTTGTTTTGTCTCGTATTCAAGCTGCACGTCACAAACAAAATGGTTTAAAGTCTGGCCAATCAGAGTGGGGCGCAAAGCGATAAACATGCTGTAAAGTGAGGAAAGCCTTCAAAGCTGTTTTTTGGTCTTCTTTCAACAATGGGATGTGGTCCAGTTCTGAACAAACTGCCTCCAAACTTGCTTTTATGCCAATCTTGAGGAAAAAGCAGGGTTTGCAGCCACTTCCTTCTTCTTTATCTTCCTCAGGAGTTTTTTGAGGCAAGCAGGCAGCAGTCAGGTCAGCCCAAAGTTCCCAGCCACCAAAAGTTCCCAGAATCCCATGTCCCCAGATTAACACAGTAGATAATGGGAATATGATGAAATGGTCATGGGCCCTACATTACCAAGTTGTGGGTGCCCATTATTTCAAGTCCCTGTGTTGCTGTCTTACAGTAGATGGTGGAATCATGTCATTGATGATTCCTGGTCCCTACATTCCCAAATGCTGGGATTATTTGATTCCAGAGGCCAAATCCCCATTGCCCTACGTGCCCAGAGTTAGCATTAGAGTCACAGGGACCATCCAAACTTGGGTTCATAGGCAGGGAAAGCATACAGTAGATACCCTGCTGTCGCGGCTGTTTCTTGGCTTTTGTCACCACTGAACCACTGAGAGGAAGATTGACAATGGAATCCTGAAACGCTCTCTGGTGGAGTTTGGCAAAATGGATGAGTACTGAGGTTACAAAATTGTAGGAAGAGCAGATAAAGATAAAACAGGAATGCACACACACACACACACACACACACACACACACACACACGCACATATAGTGATGTAGGCCATCGCAAAGGCTTGTGTGTGCGCACAGGGAGGATGAGGACGTGGAAAAGAGGACATCCTCGCTGTTCAGTTTTAAATCCCCCCAGTGAATAAGCCTGAAACGTGGCGTGTGTGTTTGCCTCCAGTCAGGGGTCAGGAAAACAGCATTACAAACCGAGACCACTGCACCAGGAAATCCCCGAGGTTCACAAGGTCTGTGGAAAGCACATGCAAACAAAGATCATCAGGGGAGCTGCGCGCACTCCCAGCAAGATTATAGGCCATAAAACGAGGGGTGGCGGGGGAGGGGTGGTGGTGGGGTGTAAATAGAGTGCGCTCAAGTTTCCGTGAGATAAATGAGCTTCTCAAGAGTGGGGAAATCTTTACGCACAGATGACACCGCTCATTTTACATTGCAAAACCTGAGCGGCGAAATTCTGGGATTCTGGCACAGACACAGTTTTCCCCTCATGCCAAGTAATAGTCTGGCGCCTAATTGCCAGTTTTACAGTCTAGCATCATACTTGTATGGATTAAACAAACAGGATGCGCCATGTTCATTAGCGAAGCGATAAGGTTGCCGCTGCACGGCCCAGCTTTTCCTTCCAGCTCCGGCGAGGCCGAGCTGTTACTGAGTGTTTATGCAAAGTGAACGAAACGCTGCAGGCACCGGCTTTACATCTCCTGATAAAACGGTGGCGTAAATCTTCTCGGCTGACTCGCAGCAAAAACAAATTAGCAAGTGCATTCTCCAATATGTCAAACAGTTCCTCCAAGGATCCCACTGACATATTTACAACCTAGATTTATACAGGGAAGGGGGTGAAAAGAAATGAAGAACGAAAACCACAGCAGCTACGAGTAAAAGAGGAACACTTTGCAAAGTCTCTGCTCATGAATTCTTAGCTGGATGATCACGCTGTTCCGGGCGCATCTGTTACCATTTAGGAACCTGCAGAGAGATTAAACGAGTGTGCCGAAGTAATAGACCTCATATGGTATGGAGAGGCCCACTTACATCCTGTAATTGTGCCGTATTTATTCAAACCGTGACAACGGAGCACAGATGCTGAAAGCTGAAAGGACACATAAATACAGTTGTTTACGGTGCATGAGAGCAGCGGCGAGAAGTCCATGAATTTCCACCGGGGGGCAGTGAGTATTACAATACGTCATCGTCCACGGCGCGAGCGTCAGATTGAAAAGGGAAATGCACAAACAGTGATGCACATCTGGGCCAGTGTGTGTGTGTGTGTGTGTGTGTACGCTGACTGCAGGGGTCATCAATACATCCCCACGGTGGCACCGGAGATCTCGTGCTGTGCCTGATCAGACGCCCGATAAGGAAAAGCCCGTGTCAGAGGCCACAGGGGCCACTAGATTCTAAGCACATTAACATTCCTGAATAAATAACCCCGGGGAATGTTATTGTGGAGACGTTAAACAGGATTTTCCTCCCAGAGCCCAGGAGAGCGGCCAGGCATCACTCTGGCATCTCCGTCGCCCCGGGTGAGGAGGACGACGGAGAACTCTGTGCCAAAAAGCAGGAGAGCTTCTCAAAGCCCCTCTTATCCCATCCTTAGGAATTATTGAAGTCACCCAGAATTGCAGCAAATTGCAGCACATGAAAGAGCTCCCTGCTGCTTCTGTTCCAGCGTCACCACCACAGCCCCGCAGGTTTCTTTTTTCTCTCGCGTACATCTCTGTCTGTTCAACGTCGGCGTGCACAGAAATCCGGCGAACCAGCGCTGATATTCTCCAAGACAAGAAACACCACAGATACATTTAGGTCGGTTGAAATTTTCATCGCCTGGCTCATCAGTTGCTAACCTTGTCTTGCAACTGCGACGTTCAGACTTCTTCTGCGATCGTCCTGTCCCTGCTTTTCCAGCTGCTCTTAAATGTTCTGCAGAATCCTGAACCAGCTCGCTTTTATTCAGGCATTCTCTGGAAAAACAAAAACAAGCAAACAAAAACAACAACAACAACA
The DNA here is from genome assembly GCF_046127955.1 of Nelusetta ayraudi. Taxonomy (NCBI): domain Eukaryota; kingdom Metazoa; phylum Chordata; class Actinopteri; order Tetraodontiformes; family Monacanthidae; genus Nelusetta; species Nelusetta ayraudi. Next base: position 10,176,981 of record NW_027466061.1, read on the forward strand.
ACAACAACAACACAAAAGCAGCTTCACCTGCTAATAGATATACTAGCATAAACACTGCACTAGCGACAGTTTTATCATAACTTGGTGCCATTTTCACAATAAACAACACAAAAAAAGCATGGAAGGCTTTTATCAGCAAGGTTTGACTTTACCGGCAACTCTGGAAGTGCTGGTGAGGTTTACACTAAATGCTGCAATTGTAATACCACGCAATAGCAGCTAGCCACAAGTTGGTGTTATCTGTCCGCTCCTCAAATACTCAAAAATGCTCACAAACTGCTTGAATTTGACCGATGTTTTGCTGTATCATTTCCAGTTTAGTCATGCTTTCTATGAGCTTGTTGCCAGACAGAGATACCGGCTAAATCTAAAGGGCTCAGGTTCAATCTGCTGTACCAGGTTAGCGAACTGCAACATATGTGACATGTTTCATCCGCAGCCTTTGTGGAGGTTAAGCGCAGCGATGGACATCCAAAATCTGTGACATTATCCACAACACTGCATTCAAGATCCCATTGTGTCTTTGACTGAATCCTTGAAGATCAAGTGTTTGCTGGGCAATTTTTTTACTCACACGGTGACATTTGGAATATGTCGCTGACCCCGACGGCATCAGACAGCCTCTCGTGTGTGATACGGCAGCAAAGAAACACGGCGGTGCAGCGAGGCTGAAAGGGACGTCGGTCCTTCAGACAGAATAAACCTTCATGTTAAAACAAGTTGGGCCGTACTGGGTTGCATTGAAATTAACAGGGGAGACGTTTTCAATATTCTTAACATTGATATGAGATGGATGGACACTGGCGTCATTGCCCAACCACACGCTTTAAATGCAGCATTTCATTTCAATATTCATGCACTCACTGTGCGTAAGATGGGACCGTTAACAAAAAGCCAAGCCAAAGTTGCACCTCATTTCATGGGACAGCAATGAGTGTATTTTTGACCAACGCATTGGTCAATATTCCTTTACAACACTTTTTTGTAAAGAAGCTTTCTTTCATCTTATCATTTATTGACTGCTTATTTGAATTTTTATTTGTACTACTATCTTGGGATGTTAAAGGTTTAGCATATTGCCCAAAAACACTGAACCAAAGAAGACTTGAGCTCCTGAGCTGCGAGCAAACACAATGACTGAAACAGATGGAGACCATTTATAGCGCCAAGTTTCCCTAAATGACCTACACATACAAGGCAGTCATCCCTTTATGACATCAACTATAAAGTCCACAGCTGGAGCTCCCAGCAGTGGGAGTGTGAAAAATGTCAATTAAATACTAAGCAGGAAAATTGTTTTGTTTGTTGAGCACTATTTGCAGCAGCAACACTGCACATGAGTGAACTCTGGAACGCTGCCCATGTGCACACGAGGACGGTATTTTTTTTGAAAACAACCATTTTCTGAATTGCTCTCCAAAAAAAAAAAAAAAATCTTCGTACTGGCAAAATCACCTCCAAACGTGATTGAAAACAACTGAAACCACTGCAGAACTTCCGCCGGGCCTTATGTGGCACTGTAGGAAGAAAACCTGGGACATGCACGTCAGTTGGCATGCTCAGACTAAAATATTCTTGTTACCAAAAACTGCATGGGGCCGCGTTTTCAAACATTTCCCGCTCTGGAACCTGGTTTGAAAAATTTCCAGTTTCAGGCTCTGAAAACTGCCTCCATTAAGACGGAAAGTCTAGATGATGGACAACCTGGCACAATGCCATCTGTACAACAGCCTACATAGAGAACCATGGGCGAGTTGGGGGAGCCATTTAATGATAAAAAAAGAAAAAACTGGTAGGTGACTGTTTCTTTCATACGAGCCAGTCAGATTTCCCTGCTGCCATTACTGCCACTACGCGGTGACAGCTGACCGCTTCCTGTTTGTAGATTCTTGCTTGACTGGTCCCACCCAAACTAAGCGAAAACCAGATTCACATCCAAGGTTCTTTTCAGAATGGATCTGTAAGATTTCAAAGAAATTAGCGAGACCAAGTAAGAAGCTTCAGGCCAGGCTAACATCCCCCAGGCCGCTAACTGTGTTGTTTTCTGCTCTCCATGAAATGTCAAGCAGCCGCACAATCTATCGCGCCCATCACCACTCAGCTGAGCTGTTCTTGTCAAACTCTCGACAACCTCTGACCTCTCTGTTTTGGTTTCAGACCTGCTCATGGTGTGTTGGCCTGAAGCTGTTGTGGTGCAGCACGTAGCTGCCCAGATATGAGGTAGGAGCCCCCCCCCGCCAGTGAATCACACATTCCACGAGTCGGTATTCAGCATCCAGGGACGACTTCAAGCCTCCAGACAGGTTGATGATGATGATGCGTGAAAAATAGCCGGCCTTGATTGGGCAATTTTTCTCCCAAAATCCCGGCAAAGGCATTCTGAAAAGCGATCCTTCCCCAGAGACAGCTTTTCATTGCCTGAAAGGTCGCAGGCAAGCGCCTGCCGAGCGACATGAGAGTTGAAGAGAGCGGGAGAGCCAGAGGTCAAAGAGCCAGCGGGCCAGCTGCCAAAGGAAACACGGCGCTCAGGGAGAATGAGTGCGGCACCTGAGATTGAAAGTTAATCACAGGGGAAAAGTTATACTCCCCCTTCTTTCCTCGACCGTTCCTCTGCCTGCCATGCTGTTCCTCAGGTTTCTGAAAACAGACCGACGGAGGCCCCGTGGGAAGGGGGTGGGGGCCTCATCTCGGATTTTATTTTCTATTTTTTTCCCCCATCGTACATGCGAAACACTCGCGCTTTTTGACAGAGGCAGCTCTCGTCTTATCTCCAGGTCGGCTTATCGCTCGAGAAGCCCCGCACGAAGCGCAAACACTCCTCCAATGAGGTAACGCTGATAAGTTACCTCATTGGCGATAGCGAAAGAGCGTGACCGACTTCCATCCTCTTTCCTCCTCAGCTCAGACACGGGACAACATGGGGCGATAAGGAACCTGGTGGGTGTCGGCCAAGAGTCACAAGCACCAGGTGGGTACGGGCGGAGTCGTAGAAACTGATGGAGTCCGTGCTTGGACACATCTTCTTCTTCTTCTTCTTCTTCTTCTTCTTCTTCTTCTTCTTCTTCTTCTTCTCCTTCACAGGGATTTTAATGTGGAGGTGCACTTGAAGTCAAGTTCCAGCCGAAGCTGTTTGTGTGAGAGTCGCCTGCTGGTCGGATGAAAACCTGCTGGTCACTTTAGCCATAAAACTATCACAGGGTTGGGTTCATACCCAACGACAGAAGGCCTTTAACACTGTGGTTTAGTGGTCAAAGGTGTCAGTAAACATCCTTGTGCTCCGCGCAGGCTGCCACACAAATGAAGAATCCATGGACCCACCCGTTGTGCTACATGGATCCTGCCGACAACGCCAGAATGTGGCAAGGTGCAGAGGGCCCGGGCGGGCTTCGAACCCCAGACTCCTGGGTAATAGCCATGCGCGCTTAACCATTCGGCCAAAGGGAAATCCCCTTGGCCAAGTGGCCAGGGCGCATGATCAATTGGAGGCATAGTGACAGGACCGCCACTGTCACGCAGAGATTTGGGGGATTTTTTTTGTCTTCATTCAATTGAAAAAATAAAAACGCCAAACTGAAAATAGGCAAAAGGATATGAAACATCAGGGGCTAAAACACAAAAGAAGCAGCGGGAAAAAAAACTGTTGAGTAATCAGTCTTTGTCCCTTTGGGGAGGATGATTAAAAACAGGAGGTCTGTTGCAACTCCATTGATTGTGCTGCACAACGGAGAAAAGTGTGACGTAAACCCGGTCAGATGAAGAGGCCGGGAGATGTGTCAGACTGCCAGCTGTCCGAACGCAATGCAAAACAAACTCGCCTGGACAAAGGAGTGTCCAAAGCGAACGCTGTTTCCCCATGGGAGGAAGGAACGGGCCAAATAAGATCCCTGCCAAACACACAACCCAAGTATTAGAAATTCTCCGTCCACTGCCGTTGAGTCTTAAAAACGAGATCCAGCTCTGGCTAATGCGAGCTGACTGAGGTCTGACGCTGGTACAGAACCAAAAGATGTTGGAGGACCACAACAAAGGTGGTACCAGCGACTGCCCCCTCCACAACCACCCCCCACAGCCGGTGTCGGGACGCTTCTCGACCTGTCAAAGGTCCAGCTGACGTCGGTCGCCCCCAAAGTCCTTTGTCATGAGCCATAAAAGAGGATTCACAGAGTTTTAAGGGTGAGCGCAGGGCAAAGCAGTTGATGTTAAACAGGGAGAACCTCTACTTTGGCCCCAAACTGTCAACAACATGTTTAGAATCTGCGTACATTAGCCTGCTCGGACTCCATATCGGCGACTCAGAAAGGTTGAGATTTGACTTTGCTCTCGCTGTTTACATTCTCCAGACACAAGGGAGGATGATGGGGGGAAAGACGGAACCGGAGAGGGAGTGTGGGGGGGACGGAGATGGAGACGGGAGGAATTATTTCCAGCTGCGGCGCCTCAACTCACAGTCCTGCAGGACTTGAGGGCCTCTGGCCCCCAGAGACAGCCTAATAGGAACTAAGTTCAGGGCCCCCGAGAAGATGTGTGCACCTTGTGGGTGGATGAGGCCAGGCCGAGATAAAGGAGACTTACGTGACACGTTTAAAGTCCGGCTGTCATCGCCCTGCTTTTGTTTCAAGTTCCTCTCCGACTGGAAATTCACAGGGGGCAGAGTGGTTCCTCAAAACAAGTAACGCTGCAGGATTGAAGATTTGAGCTGCGCGTTTCTTGGCTGTGATCCGACGTGTGCGCCAAGCTGGGGGGAGGGAACTTGAGTCGTCGGGGAGGCTGGTGTGGATGGAGTAGCTGAGGTCTCCCGGGGAGACGGCCGTCATCGCGGTGCCCCCTGACTGAGAGCAGCGTGCCCAGTGGAAGCGTAATGAGGTCGCTTATCAGTCAGGGCGCTGGGAGGGTTCGCCTTGCTTCCTCTCAGCAGCTCTCTGTCAGCCAGCGGGAGGACCAGTGACCTTTACACCAACTGCCAATAATGTCATGTGCCATCACAATCTATGACTGACAATCTCAAACTTCCGGGAGTGGAGCCACAACTGAAGCAGATTTTGTTGTTGTTGTTCTCACCCGTTTTAAAAGGGGGCCCATTGTGGCCATTTCTACATTTGATAAATTCAATTTGGTGGTCTACTTCCAACAATAATCAAGGTCTCTTTGGTTAGAAATATTCAGGTCTTGCAACAATCAGCTTGAAGAGGCTGTGTTGGCTCTCTTCCCCTCGCCCCCACCTGCTCTATCTGTGGCTCCACCATGGAACAGCTCACACCCTTCTGATTCGCCAGCCGCTAACTGCCAGTGTTAGCTAGCGGGTAAGATCACTACTAGCAAAGCTGGCTACTAGTCTCCTCATTTAAAAATAAAAGACCCTGCAGAGACTTTACTGTGAAAATAAGCTGGACCTGTGATGTAGAAAGTTGAGCAAAATCCAAACAGCTTGCTTCAGCGCAGTAACACGGAAAAAGCCTGTGCAGCTAGAAATGCACAAGTTGTAATTTTTTGTACTTTGTGTGTCTGTTTAAATGCCAGTAATGCTAAAAGACATGTTAAAGGTTTTCATAATAGGACCACTTTAAAAGTAAATGCTTGGACTTCAGGATAACAGACTTTGTCATGTTACAGAAAGAGTATTGATAATAGCGGGTAGGAATTGATGTCACAGCATCCCGTGTGTGCATGTGTGTGTTTGAGTATTGCTCTCCGGTTCCTTGTTTATTGGCTGGATCCACCGCCTGTTTACATCAGTGCTGGTGAACAACCAAAAGTGTAGGTTTTTTCAACCTTAAAAGCACGTCAGTAAACAACAAACAGCAGTCAACAGACACTGCTAGACGCTAATGATAACCTAGAATGCTAACATGGTAGCCTAGACCACAATTTACAGGAAAAACAAAGCAATAGAGTGAAAACACCACGAAGGAAGGTCTTGGTTGCTCAGTGCTGCTGCACCACTGAGGACCCGCAGGGAGCAGGTTTGTTCTGGTTAGTGTGGTGAAATGATGTTGCATATAGCCTCCTGACACATTTTGCACAAGCTAGTTGTGGGCAAAAAATTAGCTTTTACAAAATCCAGTGGCAGTTATGATGGTAGTATAAATCAATAAACTGTGACTGTAATTCTGATTTTTTTTTGCAATCACAAATTCTAGTTTATAAATAGAAAAGCAAAAAAATCAACCTGAGCTGTCTGCAGGTACGAACAAAGGCCGCAGACCTGATGCTGCCGGCTCAGGCTCTGTGCTCTCACACCTTGATAAACTAGAACAATAAAGGTGCCAGCGCTCCTGTAAACATATCAGTTCAGCCACTTTGTGTGACAACGATCTCGTGGGGGTGGCGGTGCTTTAACTGTGTGTTTGGGGGGTAAACAAGAACGATAATGAGTCCGCAGTTCAGAGCGACCACAACAAGGCCACAGAGTGCGTGAAAAGAATGTGTAAACCCCAGTAGGGTAATTACTTGAAAAATAATTGGGGTTAAATAGCAGTGGGGGGAAAAAAACAACAACACAAGACTTTTTTTTCTCCCCTCTCAAATCACATGAAAAGGATTCCACCATTTGACTGCTAAGGCAGAAAGAGTCTTTGAAACACCACCAGGAAAGTGGGTCCAGCTAAAAACGTGACCGTGCCTCGTGTGGGTCGGGTTAATGGTACTAAAAATATACGAGGATCAGATCCAGCAACAGCCCGAGGAAATCTTGGAGGAAAATCTCGCGGCGCTGATGGTTTACCGGTGTGGGCCAGGCCTGGTTCTCCAAGATAAACCCGAGGCCGAGAGTTCGGCACCGACATGTTGAAGGATTAATAGGTGGTGCCGTTTTTGGTGAAAAGCAGATGAGACAACACCTCAGATCACAAGTGTTTGGGTTCGGAGGGGTGGAGGGAGATGGATGGAAATGAAGCGCTTACAGGAAAAAACAAACCTTTCTGCCAACATTAACAATCACCTAAAGAGCTTTGGAACCTACTAGAACGCTGTAGAGCTGCAAACTATACTACTTGGGCAGACAAAGTGATGTTTCAAGTTTTAGTTTCTATAAAACATCTGACACTGTGAGGAAAACAGACTTAAATGGAATTAGATTCAGAAAGCTAGCGTGTTTATACGTTAAATCAGCGCTCCCAAACCTTTTTTGCACCATGGCCCAGTTCAAAGCGAGACAACATTTTCACGGACCGGCATGAAAACTGTGGTATTTTCTAAATATGATAATAGACGTGAATCCACTGTGTACCTGTTTGGAATTTTATTGGCATCTTCTTCCTCATCCTCTTAACATGGCGACAACAAAATAACACGAGCAACAAATACATTTTTCTATCTCGACACTCCAAAGGCTGCTGGTCTTTTAATGCAGGGTGCTTGGTCTCTGAGCAGCGAAGCAGTTTTGAAGGCTTCATTGCCTCATTGCCGGTCGCCGCATGTTAAGCAGAGTGGGCTTGTTGTGTAGGAATCTTCTTTCGAGACAAAATCCCTGTTAGTGGAAGGACTCCTTCTATTGTCGATTAAACATTGCTTTCTTTTTCTTGGAAGTCGTGGGCTCTTCCGTCTCCTCACTGGCCCTCATCCTCTTTCCCAAGACGTTCTCATGTTGCTAGCTAGCTTGCTGGCTCGTGGGTTTAATCTAGTGCTCACGTATCATGTGACCGAGACAAGCGCCTTGACATGCATGGCATCAAGACTTGAGCCATTGATGGATGTAACAGAGAGAATCCGGTAATTTTTCAAAATAAAATTGTTCAGACTCGCATAATAAACAAAACAGAATTGATTTAAAGGAAGTTAATAATTCCTTCTGTGTGGCCCGGTACCAAATGACCTACGGACCGGAACAAGTCCGCGACTTGGAGGTCAGGGACCGCTGTGTTAAATGTCCTGTCCTGTACAAGCAAGGTAGTATCTTACTGTATACATTTGCAAGTATTTGTAAGTACTGTTTATATTGATTACTTATCCTACCAAAGTTAGTCAAAAATCCAAAGAGATCTGTGGAAGCCGGCGTGATAAAAACGAGTCTATTCACTTTATCATGAGACATTTAACAAGAATTTTACCATAATGTTTGTCAATTTTTTTTCAATGGAAATCAGCTGGACAAATGTTAAGATGAACACTTTTCAACGAACATTCTAAACCTTTGAACCAAAATCTCCATCAGTGTTTTGAAGAATTTGGTAAAAATGTGGAGACATGGCGGGAAGAGACTGTAAAAAACACAATTTGGAACTGCAGCACAATAGTATCATTTCCGATGTTGTGAACAAAGCACATTTGGCAGCTTATTAGTCCAATCAACCTAATCTCCTTCTGGGCAGCGTGCCTGATCCGCGATGAACATGCCGGCCTAGAAACTAAATCAAGATATGGCGGCACACGCACAGGCACGGTTAAACGGTTCAACCTGTTGGCCGGTTTGCTGGGGGGTTAGCGCGGCTAACACGGCTAGCACAGCCTAAAAGCAGAAGACAAGGCTCCAAAGACAAACTGTGAGGGTTCCTAAAGCTTTCTCACATGTGAACACAGTCACGCCACCCCGGCATGTTTTCTATATGGAGGCCATATTATTCCAGGAAGCCGTTGGGGAGTGGGGTTAAAGCCTGGAATGCGCACTATTTCCCAACAGGAAGCCGAGCGCAGAGGTCCACCATCGCCCCACGCCCAGATGTCTCCGTGGCCAGTACAGTCGGCGGTTTCAACTACGCCGAGGGAAACGCAGGAATTCTTCAAAAGGCAGCGGACACAAGCATTTTTTTTGGGGCATTTTTATTAAAGACATTTTCATCTTTGATATGTCTTACAGTTATATTATAAAAAAAAATAATGTTACAAAAATATTGAAAGGCACTTTTTTTTTTTTTTTAAATACAAAGGCGTTCTAGAGCAGTCTGACTGGAGAGCTTTGTTTTGGTTTTCTACTCCGTTTTAAAAAAACAAAAAAAACAAACAACTTTATTATTCACAAGCTGTCAGCTTTACTGGGTGATATCTGCCGAGCATTTTGCCTCTCTGGAGCAGCACGTTTGGACATTTACACAGGTCTCGACACAAAGTCGTAGTGGGCGTTTCTCACGTTATAAACAAGTACATAAACAGGTTGACTTACAGATATTTACAGTTTATGGTTGAAACACAAGTTTGTCTACATGCCTCAGATGAGAGTTTGTCTCGGTCAACTGAGATTGAATGACGTTTCCATTCAGTGGTTTTTCAAAAAATCTACAATGATGATTAATAATAACTGCCTGCGTTACATGGTTTCACACAGACGTGGCGAGTTTTTGGCACAATACAGAGCCTCATCTTCACACACACTTTGAGCATTTTCTTCTCTCCAGTGGAGCAGCATGGTACTATTTATACCCCCTCCAAAAAAACCCTCTAAAAATATTGACAACACAACATGTTTAGCCCTCTGTTTACAGTCTCCCACTGAAACCAAGGTTTTTTTGGGACCTTTCACATGTTTGGAAGGAGACAAAAGCAAGGCAGTCTCCGAGGGTCATGCCAACATGAGAATGGCAGGTATCAGTACCCTTTGTGACATCACACAGGGCTGATTTACAGAGCGGTGCATGTTTAACGCAGCCGGACAGGCCAAAGAGGTAAAAGATGGACTTGTATCTTAGGGTAGGGTTCAATGTCACTGAAGCCGATTTAGCACAATATGGGACCCTTAATAAGAAAAGTAATGAGATTTTTGGTGCCACCTAAAGACTTCCGTGCACACGCTCGCTGGCTCGGTAGCGACAGTAAATCACAGGGTTTTCAGCAGTGCACAACATGCAGTGATGCATTCAGTCTGCAGGAGAGTTTGTCTGAAGAGGCCACACACACACACACACACACACACACACACACACACACACACACACACACACACACACACACACACACACACACACACACACACACACACACACACACACACACACACACACACACACACACACACACACACACACACACACACACACACACACACACAGTTATTATTTCATTAAATGGCTCAATGGGGTCTCGTCCTGCCCAGCAGAAAGAGGCCCACGTCCCACACATATGGTTTCACTGTAACACACATACTCACTCACACACACGCTACTGTAACTTATGTGCACCATTTGAGAAACACTACATTGTGAACATAATAAAAAAGGCAAAAAGTCTTTACAAAGCTTTTTCAAAAGCTTCACTTCAGGTCATTCAAGTGGCGAAAACCAGTACTGGGCTTCAGCTAGATTAGTGCTAATAGTCACACACACTCTACATAGTTAAAACCAAATAAAAACAAGTCATCCTTCGTCCAACTGAGGATTTTGTTTTTTGTCGCGAGGAGTCGTTTGAATTCGTCACACTGAGCGAATGGCAGGAATATTATTTGCTTCCGTTAAAGGAAGTGGCGAGGAAATGGGAGGAAGGCACCAGAGCCCCACCTAGCGGGCCGCTGCCTTTGATTTCCAGACTTGCTGGTGGAGCGGCCTTGACGGAGGAGACATGTTGCAGATCTTCTGAAGAAGAGGAACAAAAGAGCTCCTTTCTATTTTTCCACGTTCGAACCCTCGTGCGACAGTGAGTGGGGGAAGAAACGGGGAATGTTTTTTTCCATCCAGAAAGCAAAAATGTTGCCGGACTTGTTTTCCATCGACTCCTCTCCGGTGGCCGAGCCTCCGCAGTTCGTGCGCATCCAGGAGCTCGCCCAGAGTTTAGCTAGGATCCAGTTTGGACCGCGGTGGCGATCTGGACGGCAGAGCTCCGCGTGACGGCCGCCACTACGCCATGATGAGAGGGTTGTTGCGCTCCCTGATGTCTGCAGGGGGAGCGAGGTCTTTCTTCACAGGGGTTGCGGAGAGAGTCGAACGCCTCCCTTTGGTCCTGAACAAGTCGGACACGTAGAAAACCTGGAAAGAAAAAAAATGGAGAAAGGAAGAGAAAACAAAAACCCTGAGTGACAAACATCGGCAGTGACTTGGAGTTCGAACCATCAGCGCGTGGGGAGCGATTGGGCAGTGCAGTCCACTCACTATGCAGTAGGCCACCAGGGCGCCCTGGATGAAACCCGCTAGCACGTCGGTGGGATGGTGCTTGTGGTCGGACACCCGGGACAGGCCAGTGTAGAAGGACATCATGATGAGGGTGAACTGGGTGAGAGGGCGCAGCAGCCGGGCGCCGTGCCAGGTGAAGCGGGACTGAAGGTAAAACTGAGACAAAGAGGTCGAGTTTGTCAAGCGTTCTCAGGATCGATGGAGGACACGTGGAAAGGGAAGTTTCTAAACGCCAGCAACTCACCACCAGATAGAGCATGGTGTACATGGAGAACGAGGCGTGTCCGGAGAAGAAAGACTTCCTGAGAGGGACCAACACAAGTGTTTGATGTAGAAACGCATAATATATCAAAGAAAACGTGAACATGTCCCAGACTTGCGGCTCACCTGGCCTCCTGCACTTTGCTCTCGGGCCCCTGGCACTGGTAGTCGGTGATGTAGCCCAGGGAGCAGTTGATGGTGGAGAAGTCTGGCTTGCACACGTCCAGGAAGTGCGGGCGCATGCGGCCCACCGACACTTTGGCGATGTCGGTGAACGACTGGCTGATGGCGCAGCCGAAGATGAACACGCCCACCTGCTTGTAGAGGGCCGAGATGTAGGGGTTGCCCACAAAAGACTTGGAGCCCTCGTTCAGGAAGTAGATCCTGTAGCTCTCACCGATGATGATCTGAAAGAGACGTCGGCGTCAGTGACAGCTCTGGGGGCGGCAAGGCACAGGAGTGAGGACATTTAGTGAGAGACAGCAAGGAGAAACAAGTCTTACTCATTTAGTGTGGGGTTAGGGTTTCAGAAGGGCGGAAGGTTTTGCATAGCTTTTCTAATTAACTTTTATTTATTTTCGAAATCCTACCAGTTTAATCTTGTTTGATTTAGTTTTTTTCAGAATAAAAAAGTTTTCATCCCCACCCAGCGGCCTTGAGGGGCTCACTTCTGGGCGCCGTGAACCTCTGTGAACCTGATGGAAATGTGTGCGAGACTGTGTGATTCACGGAGGGTGGATATTCGGGGCGGACTACGACGGTCAGACTTAAGTCATGGGTGCAACTGAAATAACATCTCTGTGGACGGAGGTGTTATTACGAGCAGCTGAAATAGAAGACGGCGATGCTTCCTGAAGTGGCTCTCTCAAGCACTTGGACGGAGGTGTTTACCTGTGCCATTACACTGCGGGGACAAAAAGATTGAGACGTCGTGGGAGGCGAGTCGGCCCTGCGTCTGCTCCGGCTACTTTTCTCCAAGAGGGTAAATAAACCAGCGAGCGAAAAACGGAATGGTTTGCCGTGCGAGGCACTCGCAGCGAGGGCGACGGCCTCATTTAAGTCCCTGCAGCTGTTGGAGCTGCTGAAAAGCCTCCCCAACCCCCGTCGTGCCCTGCTGTCAGGAAAAGAAGACGAAAGAAAGACAGCAGAGGGATGGAAGGTGACAGAGACCCAGCAGAATGCTGAAGAGCAGGAGGAGGAGGAGGAGGAGGAGGGAGAACCGAGGAGGAATGAGGAGTGGGAGGGGGAAGCACTGCTGGTTCTAATCAGCAGAAACGCTGAGCTAGGTCTGATTTCTGGTGGCCAGACATCTCCAGCGCGCACATCGGGGGCCCCGTTTGTTTTTCAGCGCGGGGGCCGACTCTCCGCAGCGGCTCACATTTCACAAGGGCACGTCTGGCTGTTTTGCACGTCGCAGATCTCGGCCTCAAACGACATTCTTTCAAGGGGCTCCGGGGGAAAAAAAAAAAAAAAAAAAAAGTCTCATTCTGGGAAACACGCTCTCCAGAAGATGTGAGGGGCGGGGGGTGGGGCTTTGTGGAGATCTGATGGGCTGAAGGCAGCGTGGGGTATCCACCACCATCCAGGCCTTTGGAGCCGAGCTGACAAAGGCCGGCAGCTTTCACGAAGCTGAGACCTCAGCAGAAAGCCACAAAGAGCAAGATGTTGATTTGTGGCCGATGTTAAATGTCTTGCGTGTCCACAGAGACGGTGTGGTGTTTTCATTTCTTTGGAGGGGAAAAAACGTCTCCGTCTGCGTTGTAAAGACGGAGGCCTCGAGTGTTTGTCAGCTCCACTCTGTGGGAAATGAGGCACTTAATCGCCCAAACATTTTGTGTTCTCCAGCTCACGCACGGCTCATATGAAGTCTCGTTTGGCGAGGGCAAAACGGGACATGTGGCACAGTCTCCTTGTTTGGGGCCGTCGCCACAAATCCGACCCCGTCAATTACAGAATTTCACCAAACAACCATTGCGTCAACCATAATTATATGGGTCCAGTACAACTTCTCACCATGAAAACCATTGCTGCCCCGAGGTCAAAGAGAAGTCTACACTTGAGTAAAAGAGCACTGCGGTTCCCCAGGAGACCCGATGCGGTATCCAGGGCCCGGGCATCGCTTTCTGTGAGCCAATCACGACATCCGTCGCATTTTCAACACCCAAGGGGCTCTCGGTCGGCTGCTAAATATTTGCTCAGCTATTAAGTTTTATATTGTGGCAGCCAGTTGTTAGCTAAATAGTTGCTCAGGTGCTGGATTCAATTTGCTGATTGGATTAAGTCACGACAGACAGAAACAAATAGACACTACTTTAAGTGTCACTTTGCTGTAGTCAAACATAATCATCCATAATTATAATAATTTGGAAAATGGGGTTAAACTGGGCCGCAGACGGGCTCATGTGTGAAGGCAAACAATTAGATGGAGGGAGATGTAAGGGGGCACATTTTTTTCTTCTTTTCCTTTTTTGTAACCAAGTACATTAGACTGATTTTTACGTTGCTGTTCCAATTTTGTGGAAATGCAGGATAGTCATTTTTAAATAGTTTGGGTGGAAAATATTCCCCTCACTTGCCTAATATTCATTACAAAATACAAGGACATTTTTTTTTCTCTTAACATGATAATCTTTAGTGATTATGTGCGTATGTTTAAATATGGCAAACAAAGAACAATAAGCTCAGTTTTAGTGCGACAACATTTTGGGAATATCCATTAATGCAAAACCCAACACTAACTTGCTTTTAACTGTTAAATAAGATTTTAAACCAAGAAAAGAAAGAAAGAAGGGAAAAAGAGTGAGTTGAACTGAGATCAGGAGTAACGTTTTGGATCGTTTCAGCTGCTAAGACAGTTTCATTTCATTTAAGGGAATGTGCATGGATCCTGAAGAATGTATTTTCCCCCTGTAATCAAATACAGTAGTTTTACAGTGCGATTGTTTCATAGTGTTTAAAGCCACGAGAGAAGTCTGGGGGGCACCAAAATGTCCCGTTGATTAGAAATCAGGGTCAAAGCACAGTGTGAGGTGTGAGTGGGTGCTGCTAGTATCGGCGGAGGCTTCACAGGGCGTGAAGATGACATTAGTGATCAAGGTGAGGTGACTTACAGACAGGATGGTGATAAGAATGCCAGCGGCGCTAAGCACACCGTCGCTAATGGTGTCTCCGTTTTTGGCCGGGTACTTGATGGACTCATCGTCGCAGTAAAACCCTCTGCGGTAAGGCTGAACAGCGCTGGTCTCAATGACCAAGAAAGGCAGGCCGGCTAGTGTGGTGAAGCAGTGAGCGAGAGAGACAGGGGGTGGGGGGGTGGGGAGGGAGAAGGCGGGTGGTGGGTTAATGATACACACACAACAAGAGGTCGCAGGTACAAGCCAGAGCCAGCAGGGGAGCATCTGGGAGCGGCTCGGTCCGTTCTGAGGATGTCGCTGCTGCAAGTCTGCTGAACACTCCACTAATTGGAGAGCTACGGCGACAGCCTGGCGGTGCTTACCGGTTCAGCTTGCTCTCTGTGTTTGTCTGACTTCATGTTGAAATAAGGAAATATTCAGATTTCCAACTACTGCTAAACGGACCGAGTGCGTCCCGGCAGATGCTCTCCTGTCGCCTTGCAGTACCTGAGCAGAACTTACTGAGACCACGGGCACAGTGACGCCCATGGCTGTGAGCACCGTGTTGGACACTGTGCTGCCCTTATAGCTCAGCCTGATGCTGTTGTCGTTGCAGAAGAATCCTCTGTGGTAAGGCGGGAAGGGAGACTTGTGCAAGGACACGGCGACAAGCATCACTGCATGGTCGCACACACATTGTCATCATCAGTGGATATTTGTAAACAGGAAAAGCAAACAGAGAAGCACATCAACAGAGTCAATCTGAAGACAAAACCTCCACATCAAACAGGCACTCAACACATACATTGCATCCGGTTTGTGCTTCCATCAGCAGCAAAAATAAAAGGTGACATAACATTCTGACAGAGGTGCAACAAATCAAAGCGGCCTCATTATTTTTTTTTTTTTTAACTTGAATGAACCTTTAGTGCTTAGAATAACACAGACAGATCTGAACAGGATGGGCTGCTGCTAAAAGGGTTTGGTGAGTCATGTTCGGAGAGACCATTGTTGCTAAATGACAAATAGAAAAAAAGAAAAGCACCCACCACAAATGCTATCGGAGCTCCCATTTCATCTAGACGTTGCTTTCAAGTGCACTTGGAAAGGGCCCATTTTAAAATGCCTCCGGTTGGGGGGGGGGGGGGGGGTCTGAGCAATTCTGCATTTATCGTCACTTAAAAGTGTCCAGAAAAAAGAAATCTTGTTTATCTCCTGACAACAAATGTAGAGTGGGTGTTGATGTACACACCCCTCCCTCCCCCTTTCCGCCTCCACTTTACCATTAAGTCTGAATGCAGAGCTTTGAAACTGGAGCGTGACCATGGAACCCCGAGAGACGCCTCAAAAAGCGCCCAGAGAATTCGGAAAACACGCTTTAAATCACTTCAAAGTGGCGTTTGACTAACGGCACGGCTTTCAAGTCGCCCTTTGAATAATTCTGCGATGTGCCGACAAGAGAAAGCAAACACCAGCTCGCCGTCACTCACACGTTCCCCTGCCTTGGCTCTGCATCCCGAGAACCCAACAGCATCGGGGTGCAGAGGTCAGGCAGGCTGACGGTGCCGCGGCTGTGTCTGTGTGTGTGTGATTTCCCAAAGCAAATGTCAACACACCAAGACCCCATTAAATCCTCCGCACCCCCCCCCCCCCTCAGCCCTGGACAGCTGACTCCGGCCCTTTCTAAAGTCCAGCTGGGCGGTGCTCAGGTTACAGCCCGAGCTCCGCCGCCCGGTGGGAACTCCAGAACGACGGCCTTCCCTCAGCGCTCAGAGGGGATTCACGCTATTGACATTTCTCGTTTGGTTCCCGCTCTCCAAACAAACGGCCGAACGGCAACAACGGCGATTTGGGTGGCGAGAGAAAGACCCGAAAGCTCTCTTGACTGCACAAATACACAGAACCTCAAGTGTTAAATCCTCACGGTGGGACCCCTCTCAGTCAGCCCGGCCTGGGAGCAGAAATGAGCCTTCCAGACGCTCCAACAACAACAATATCTAGATGAAGGGAAAGTACTGGATCTGTAATCCAGAGACCTGACCCTGCAAAGGGGATCCAGAGGCCCGAGCAGGGACACAGACAAATAGCTGTCAGATGGAATTAAGTATCTACATGAGCGGCTGATTGGAAATAAAGAACAAGGCTGCAGTCAGACACTTCTGTTTTCCAGACATTTCTCCACCTTCCATTGCCTCCCATCCATCCATCCAAATGGTGCACCATCAGCACTCAGCCAGGATTTTCCCCTCCTTTCCCTGCTCTGACAGCAAGCGGAGGAGAAGGACAAGGAGGAGAGGGAGGAAGAGGAGGTGGGGGTCCAGGTCTTGCCAACAACAACAACATGGGTCAGCAGGATTGTGTACCTCTTTCGCATTAGCTTGACACCGACCCAAAGACAACAGAACACAAAAAAAATGATGCAGTTCCCTTTCGCGGTGTGTTTTCACATCTATTCTGCAGTCTGCTTATAGTGTGGAGACACTTCAAGCCAGGATCACCGTTCCAGCGCACAACCGAGGCGCTGAGGCACATCCCCACACAGGGAAAACTTACTACGAAGGCACACTTGTTGAGTTGTTGCCGGTTCCCCTTTCCCCCAGTTCAGGACCGGCGGGTCCGTGAAGCTGCAGCTTGTGGAAAGTAGAATCACTGTCTAATGCCGCAAAGAAACCCCCACCGTGTTTTGGAGACTTTTTGCCAAAACGCCAGGCGTAACTACTTTAAATAAACAGACACACATTTTCCATTCGTGGCGATCCGTCTCTGTCTGGAGGTCGTTGTAGTGCGTGCAGAGCCATGTTTTTTGCTCTCACTAGCCCTCCACCTCCCCTCCCAACACACCCCTTCACTCTGCCTCGAGTGTGTCTGTCTGTCCATCAATCACTCAATGTAGCTCGCTGCTGAAAACTTGGTCCAAAGTTCTACAACGAGGGAGGAAGCAGTTCTGACTGTAGGTGAGCATCGACACGGCATGAATGGTGGCTACAACTGTTGCTTTTTGACAGCAATTCATTATTTTAAAAAGGAACAGAGCTATTGCAAAGCAGCGTATTGCAAAAATATTCTTCCTATACTACATAATAAATACAAGTTCCACAATGTAAACCATGCCTGACAGATTCAAGCTTAAAAAGCCTGTATTTACAAAACCCAAACTCTACACTCTGAACTCTATTACACATAAAAAACACATGACATTAAAAGAATGACAGACTTGAGAAATTACGCCAGCAGTCAAAAACATAATGTCAAGTCAATTAAATCTGATCCACTTCTCAGAGGCTGACAGAAACAAAACAGGTGGCCTTTGCTTTTCTTTGCATTCGATTCATTTCCTGTCAGGATTCAGTTGGATGGCCACTTAACTGGCCCCGCAGTCGGGCCATGACGGTCTACTGTGGCCTGCAAGGGTTCACGTGCATGTGAGGAGAAATAGAGACATTTTCTTCAACGCAGAAATACAAGAGCAGCAATCAGCGTGGAAGAATGGCGGTGGCAGACCCACGATTTCCTCTCTGTGGCTGCGCTCTGCAGACCACATCTTTAGGCAGAAAAACACTGCTGGTTTGTTGACAAGCATCTCTGTGGGCGACATGTACATAGAGACCATGGTGGGGATTTTACCCACCATGGAGACAAAAATCTAAGTAGCTAGACTAAATATAGCTCAGTGGGAGAAGGAAAAACTGTTTAGCTTGGGATCTTTCATGGGGCTTTGTTTTATCACAATAGCTTTGTGGGGGCTTTTCCCATGCGGTTGCTGACAATTTATTCTATAGCTTTACGCTAGTTTCCTGTTTGCAAATCACACATCACAGAACATACTGGAAACATTACTGACAGACAAGACAAAATAATGACAATGATAAAAACAAGATAATTAGTTAATGGCCAAAGGTCTAGACAATGTACAGTTGCCAAAGTCTTTGCAAGACCAGTGAGTTTTTAACTCCACTGGGGAAAAACTCTCAACCTTAAGGGCCTTTGAGTGGTTTCTGATTCAAAATACACTGGACCAGTGCTTGGTCAGACTATTGGAAGTCTCTAGCCTGTCAGTGAACATCCTAGAGATGAGAAAAGTCCATCATTTTTGTTACCACAAAAGATAGCCAAAGTTTCCAGGACAGTCACAGGGGCCACGGCCAGGCATCGACTTCTGGCCATTTCATTTTTGCTTCCTTCCAAACATGTTGAAAGCAAAGCTTGAACAGAAGGGTTTTAGACCATCCATCGTGTGAAGCTACCCCACTGGGGTCCAAAGTCAAGATCTGAAACATCCCACATTTAAGCAAAAGTCTATTGCACATCACAGGACCCGAGCTGCTGGCCTCTCAGGAATGACCGTCACACCACTTCCCTTCATTACAGCAAACACACACACACATTAGGCCAGATGTTAAGATCAAGAGAATTCCTGGCCGTGTGGAATGTGAGCCATTACGGAAAATATAATGAGTCCAGTGCGCAGACCCCCACCAGTGCAGGTGTGAAGGAACCACAGGACCGTTCCTCCAGGAACCACACATCACTCCCTCCGTTCGGCAGCAAAAACAAAAATCTTTGGATAAGAAAAGTGTTATCCTAGCTGCGAAAATGAACTCGAACTTCATCTCAACGACAACGGCTGGTTAGTTCGGCACTACTTGTTGCTCTTGACTCGTGACAAGTTGGTAACTGAAACGGTTAAAAGCGAACGGCTATTTCTCAGTGTTAAACTGCGAACAGGGTTAGGGCGAATAGAAAAACAACAACAATACTTTCTACAGACACCTTTATCAATTGTCGAAAAACAGAGGCTACAATGACTTACCACGACATTCGACATGCAATTAACAAACTGTGCTCAACATCAATTTAACGTCAGTTGAAACTGCGTCAACGGGCGAGCCAATTAAATTCGAAACTGCATCCTGACGAAGACGGAGGAATTACGACAGGCACGTGATTCATTTTTACGCTGGACACAGAAATGAGTGACTCAATAAAACAAAAGCAGTAAGGATTGGAGTGTGACTCTTACCTAGGAAGAGGCAGAAGAGATCCACGCCGACCAGCAACTTTCTCCGACTGTGGTCTTTGCCATTATTGTTGTTGAGCGAACTCCCGCCGTTCCTCGCTTCGGCTGCCATAGTCTTCTCATATATCAGACAGCGTTGCATTTAAACCGTCTTACGTTGCTCAAGAATTAAAAAAAAAAAAAAGAAAGAAAGAAAAGAAAAGGATATTAAAACGAGCTATCTATGATTAGCTACGAGAGCGGGCAGATCCTCCTTCAACGAAGCGGAGGAACGGTCATGCGAAAGTGTGCGACTCTACGGAAAGTGCTGGAGCTCTAAAGTCCGACCACTACTTCCTGTCTCTGCCTGCCTGCCCCTCAAGCTCCTCACCATCCTTCGCTCCTGGCTTTGGAGGGGCGGTGGGAGTCCTTGTAAAAGGCCCTCCAGGGAAACCACTCCTCCGGCCCCTCCCCCTTTAATTAGAGCCATAAGTTATGCAAGGCGATCCATTCCCACAGTGTATGTGTGTGTGTGTGTGTGTGTGTGTGTGTGTGTGTGTGTGTGTGTGTGTGTGTGTGTGTGTAGAGGGGGGCTCGCTGCCTCACAGCTGCAACATGGGGCTGGTGTGTGTGTGTGTGTGTGTGTGGCGACATTACAAGTTAATTTCAGCTGAGGCGGGAGGTGGTGGGGAGGGGAGGGGACTTCTGGGAAAGGGCAAAGCTTGTGCAGCCACAACCTTTGCCATGCGGCGAGAACTCTGTTACTCACTTAATATGACAAATTAGCTAAAAATGTACATGTGTTAGTTGTCACAAGCAGCAACAGAGTGCAGTTTGTGTTGACTCCTGAAATAGATATGGATTGCTGGAAACTCCAATAGCGCAATCCTGTGCGTACATCTTAACATACATTTGGTCCAAGCTGATTGGCTGTCGTCATGGTCTTACGAACAAAGAGACTCGATGAGACATCATGGCTGTCAAATGTGGGATGAACATCTCAGTGGAACTGCTGCTGCTGCATAACCACATACATTGAAACTAGTGTAAATGAAGATGACACATGGATGCAAGGACTGTTAGATGTTGTAGGCTACAATTTAGTTTCGTGTTTACATCATGCAATTTTCACGTTAACATCCATCTAGAAACAGTTCATTAAAGCCATGTTTACAAAAACTGTACAGTGTCATGAGACTGAGCTCAATCAGTCATACCAAGGAACCAATTAGCTTGCTTATAGCTGCGGCCAGAGTCAGAGGTGCCTGCAGCAAGATGACCTTTAAAACTACAGAAGAACAAGAAGAGTAGCATAGTATGGATTCTGCAATGAAGCAGTTTCCGCATTAAATGAAGAGAAAAAAAAAAAAAAAGCACTCCAAGCCTTTCTCTACTTGCGGCTGGTTTCAGCCATAGTTTAATTAAACGCAGTGTGCACATCACAGCTCGCCACAGGGATGTCACCACCGAGTGTCGCCTTGAGCTGTTGCCCACTGGCATTACTGGCAATAAAACAACCCAATTGTCTACTTTGAAGGGCCATCACTTCATCTAAAACCCTCTTTGTGATTTCTCTTCAATTCCTAAACTATTTTCTTAAGCCTCTTTCTCACATGGGTGCATAAAGAAATCTAAGAAACAACTCATTTTGGAAACATTCCATTGTGTCAGGTTAGGATGGTACCACTATGTGTCGATATTTTAGGATTATTTTACACAATGTGGGCATATAAAAAACCTTTCTTTTTTTTTTCAAATGCCAGATTAAAAAGGTATTTTAAAAAGGCACAATTCCATGGAAGACATTTATTCAATGTAGCAGAGAAAACAAAAAAATCCATATAATACACTTGTAAATAAATCCTTAAAGTTAAGCTCTCTACTTTTCCGTCATTATTATTTACTTTCGAGTGCGTGCAAGGTTCTCAATAGTGCCCCATTAACAGTCAAGGAGAAAATGTGAAGATGTGATGAAAGGTAACAGAAAAAGGTGATATCATATCTTATCTATAGTTACATCAGCAACTCCATGATTTCCCTCCCTGAGAGAACACAGTAAAGACTCATAATCTCCCAACTATTTGGTCCTGTGACAATATTATTGATATAAAATCCTGCCAAAATGAACAGTACAATTCCTGAGTGCACAAGGATATCTCCAGTTTTCTGCAGTGTTGTGATTAGAAGGTGTCAGCGTATAGTGGTGGGGGAGGAAGAAGCTCCAGGTCTGTGAAATCAATGTCTTGCTCACTGGGACACACACACACACACACACACACACACACACACACACACACACACACACACACACACACACACACACACACACACACACACACACACACACACACACACACACACACACACACACACGAAAAAGGGACATCACAACTCTGAACAGAACATCGAAGACTGCAAGATGCTGTATGTGATTTCTTTAGCCAATTTCTATGCGTTTCCATCCGTAGGGATAGAAACAGAGATCAGAGTCTGGCTCCACTTGCCGATTAGAAAGAAAACCAACAACACTTACGGATACGGAGGCTCCTCGACAGCACACAAGAAGTCTGGGAAGAGACGAGCAGATAACATCAAGATAACTTTGAGGCGTCTCTGCAGCCTGTCCTGCACATGTCTCCATGTCTCAGGTATCAGATAAAAAACAACTCCACTTGCTATTTTCCATTCGGAGCGGGCTGCTACAGTCAGGACTGCCGCCGTGTCTTAAATGGAGATTTGTGAGCACCCTCCTCTTAGCCACACCGTTATCAGTGACAGTGACAAGTGATGAGAAAGCAGAGACATGGAAAGAGTGAACTTACTTGGAGGATCAGCACTTTACATTGGGGAGAATAGATTGAAAAAAAAATAATAATAATAAAATTCAGTTCATGTCTTTGACAATTGTTAAGTAAAACTTAAAACGCTGTATATTCACATTGGATAATGAAAATAACACTTAAATCAAACTACGGTACTTTGTAGGTGTTGCTCCTCCACTCTCAGAGATGTCACCAAATTCCTCTTGGTTGTGTTGGAAGAAGATTGCAAGCTTCTGCAGGGCCTCATGTCTGGTCCTAAATCATGAAAAACTAATAAAGACTGGTCTGAATAACACACATATAACCTCTAACACTCTTCATGGATCTCAAAAAGTCAGACAAGAAGCTGTTGTTAAATAAAAATAAAATATTCCTAAAAATATTTAGCATGAGCAGAGTACTCAACCTGACACACACAATACGGGTGTTGGTATTGTGAACACCCGTTCACAAATTGGTATTGTGACCTATAAAATGAATGTAATCCACACTATGCCAGTGATGTTATTCAAGCCTGATGTCAGCAGGAATGAGATCTCCACACATTTTTTCCCCCCACATTCAATATTTAGTTCTTCCTCTCCGTCTCGCTCTCACTCTCTCACTCTCTCACACACAAACACACACACACACGCACGCACACAACCTTAAAGCAGATTTCTGAGGACGTCAACCGGTGAAGTGTGCCAATCCTCTGTGACACATGACACTCACTGTGTGTGTAGCTCCTCCAGGTTGGCATCGCTCAGAGTGTGCTGGGCGCTCACATGTCCACACGCTGTCAGGGCGAAGACGTGCCGGATGGGAGGAGGGCGAGGGATAATAGTGGAAAAACATGCAGGGAAAGAGGTAAGACAGCGGCGAGCGGCAGGGAGAAAACGTTGGAAGGGCACATCAAAGGGAGGTTACACTCTGCAGTATGTCAATGCTGGGGAGAAGAAAAAGAGCACTGAGGCAGAGCTCTGAGGGATGGAAAGAAATGTGTGTTCCCATGTTTTCACTTCAAAAGGACTCGCTGGACATGAAATGTACTCACACGTCTCGGGGATTGAGGCCGTCTGGCGGGAGAAGTTGCTTGATGGAAACACGGGGACAGGAAATAATTACACATTCCGACAGCCAGATAAAAATCACACGTTGGGTGAAGCCGTGCCACGGCAAAGCGTCAGTCTTACTGGCTCTCGTTGGACAGCGACAGGGTCTCGTCTTCACAGGCCCACTCCTCGCTGTCATCGGTGACTGTGGGGATACAAAATCGGTTGGATGAAGCTTTGGTTGCCGGCTAATGGTCGGCGTTTGGCAGGCCGGAAACAAGAGAGAAACCCTCTGGGCGTACACGGAATTCCTTTACAATCACAGAATAACACGTCAGTCGTGAAGCAGGCCAGGTAACTCAGCCCAGGCGTTGCGTTTGTGTGAGTGTGGGGCAGGCTGCTTGGCAACCGCGGTGCATCTGTTCTCTGTCCGTCACCAAGTCTGTACATTAAAGCCTACGAGCCGAGTGCGACCCATCTCCAACGAACCACAGTAACGTTTGAAAAAACACATTGCAATAGTAACGACGCAGCCGGCCAAGCACGTGTGAATGTGTCACGGTGCGATACCTACAGCTGCTTGTTAGCACAGGGTGGCTCGAAGATCTGTGAAAACAGAGAACGTGTGAGAAACTGCCGGCAATGACGCGGTGCTGCAAGTACATTAGCTGATAGCAGAGAGATTATTTACATTACCTGCTCCCGATGCTGATGGTATCTCCCTCTGCGTTGGCCCCTCGTCCCACAGCTTTGGCCTTCTTGCCGAGCTCCAGCATCTCCTTTATGTTGAGTTCTACATTCATAACTGAAATGTAACCGTCTGCAAATATGCAGTGCAGAGTGTTGTTAATCCAAATTTGACTATTTGAAGCATTTCTGAGTAAAAAAAACAAAACAAAACGTTTTTTTCCCCAGTTTTCCTACTGCAAACCTGTCTTTACATTCCCCGGCTGAAGGGGGCAATGTTTGTTCATGAATAAAGTGGCACTAAAATGTACCCAGGACAAAAGATACAAACATGATAAAGCCTCACAGAAGTCCAAATTGCAAACGCTATCACAGCCACCCAAGTAAAAACTGAAGTTAACGGCTGAACTCACACTTGTTGTTGCCGTCTCGGGCCAACCATTTGCCTTTGGGGCAGCTGGCGGTGCGAATGATGCCGACTGTGTCTCCACTCTTTACGGGCAGGTCGTTCTTGCGAACCTTCCTGGTCACCACCACCTTGGCGTGGTACATGGGTTCCTCTTCACCCGTCACCTGGTATAAAACCTCAGCCATGAGAAGACTGCCATGATAGCAAGATGAGGAACTACCGGCATTTCAACGTTTGAGCCACTTTAAACTGCTTTATCCTGGCCGTCATCGTGGGGCTGTTGAAACTGATTACATGCATTGTGCACACTTTAAGGTTTATTGTTGTACTTTTAAGAAACTAAATTATGACAATTCCAAATTCACGTTAAAGTGGAGCAGCCTCACAATTATGCATGTTTTAGAAAAGTGTGGTGCAAGAAAAGTAAATAAAAGTTGGACTTTTTCTCACTTCGGGGGATGGAGACAGAACAAACATAAGAAAGCTGAGCGATGCATAATGCAGGACCTTTAAACAAGTCAATTGCTCCCAACAAAGCAGAGTAAAGAAATTGAAGTTACTTTTCATCGAAAGAGATCAATAATTTATCTCCACCGAAAGAAATACATTGAACAAGGGTGACTTTGAAGAACATACCTTAAACTTCTTTCTCATTTCATTGTCCTTCCTTTCCCTTTCTTTTTGCTCTTTTTTCTCCCTCTCCAGACGCTGCTTCTCCCTTTTCTTCTGCTCCTTATATTCTGCAGTGTTGGGACTTTGCCTGTCTTTACTAATAAAAAAAAAAAAAAAAAAAAAACAGTGACTACTGGGAAGAAAGCAGTTTATGACTTTTGAGGAATAAAAAGAAACAGAATACATTTTGACAAACAGAGTGAAAGAGGGGAGGTGTGTGAAATACCCGAGGACGTGGATATGCACTGGGTGAGCATATTCTCCTGCTGCACTGCTCCTGCATTTTAATTGTGGAGGTAATGGGTTAACAAGAGGAAAAAAAAAACATATCACCGTCTTCGCATTTGGCCAAAGCCTCTGATAAAATACAGAACTCAGTTACGTACCATGGATTCCGATGCCACCTATGACCCCCCTCCTCCTTCTTTAAAGACAACAGTTTAAATATGCAGTTTATTATTTCTCAACAAAGCAAAGCAAAACAATGTGTCAACGTATATATGACCATTCAAACACTGCTTAACTGCAGTATCTTATATTAATTTATTCATTTAGATTTTTCTTAAATTTTAAGAAAAATGCCTTACTGTTGGGTGGCTATCGTGGCTGTCAGCGTACGGGTCTGGAAAAAGAAAGGGGAAAAAAAGGAGTTTGCTCGACAAGAAAACAAATTCCTCGCACATGACATGCAAAAGCCAACAGAAAAAAAATCTCCCTTACTTTTCAGTCCACCTTTACGTTTTCGGGAGTTCTGGCTTGGAATCATTTTGTTGAGGTTTTCAACATCCTCGTACACATTATCACAGGCCTCGTAGTAACTGTCCTGCTGGTGCAAACTGGATGGCAAGAACAACAGATTGCATTAACGAACTAGATAAAATTGAGTGCGTACGTAAGTAAATCAATAGATGATGCAGTATTACTACAGGTGCAACAATATTTGCCTTGAATGTGTCTGAGCCCCATCATCCAATGATACATGGTTACTGCTGTCCATTTCCTGCACGGAGGAGTGAAAAAGGGTTCCCAGATCAGCCTCGTCAGCTTGAGGGTTCGTCTGGGGGTCCAAGCTCACCTCCTCACTCTGGAACCACTGTTCTGCTGCAGGTGGCGGTGGGAACTCTGAAATATTTATTGGTTCAGAAAAGCCCACTAGCTCAAGGGATACTGGGTTCTCAAGGTTCAGATCTTGTATGGTGGTATTCATAAGGGGCTCCCCAGGATCACACAAAGGCAGGGCAGGCAGTGGATCCTCAAAGCCTGCCACTCCACAGCCACCTGGTGCAGGAAGTTCACTGCTGACCAAGTCCAGGGCCTCCAGGTTCAGTGTAGCAAGGTCAACGGCTTCTGTTTCCAACTCTGGATTATCAAAGTCTGGAAACGCTGGAGCGTCGAGCACAGGTGATGTCTGCTCAGACTCAGGCTCTTCACTTGGCGTTTGGCTGTTTGGTGGCGAACCCCCTATGATTCAAAGTAATGAATGTATCAGTTGGCATTTGATGTGTGACCAGCACCACCACAACGAAATCTAATGGAAACTGCAGCAAAAACTTAGGGACTAACTTTACAAACCATTGACAGATGCCAGGTGGTAACAGCTGAGGTCGACCGCAGGAGGTCTGGGGGGCTTTGAGGGAGCTGGTCTCATCCATGTGGATTCAGGTAGAGGCTTCTTTGGAGGAACAGAGGGTGCATGAGGATGAGCCGCTGCCTTGGAGGGAATGCGTTTACCTTTCCCCTTTCCAAAGTGTTTTTCCAATGCTGATTCTAGACAACGAAAATAAACAGAAAGACAGGGTCGTCCAGGCTATTTATGTTATCATATTAATAATTATTGGCTGGATTTTTAGATCGCTGACAATTCCTTCCAATGTGAACTGCTGTAGTAAAGTAAACATAATAATTTCCACATGCATTCAGAAAATGTCAGTTTTTTTGTGGTCACTTTTGTTTGAAGTCATCTTTTGCTTGTTGTGCTAGTTTGTATGACTTAATCTTCTAAAGCAAGAGTGGGAAACAGAGCAACATTTTTTTGTATTATTTGTAGACTTTTGTTTAATTACAATATTCATGCTTTGCAGATTGAGGCTGAATATAATTTTAATATCAACAAACAATTCCTCAATGTCCAATATCTGATGTGGAATTGAACTTACTGGTTGCAGAGCTGTCTGCTTTGAAGAAAGGCCGGGCTGAAATGCAGGCCAGGTGTGGAAGACCTACTGGTGAGGGTGTAGGTGCCTTAGGTTCACTGTCAATATTCTTTGGCGGTGAAAGAAAAATCTTGTCCCTCGAGGCGTAGTCTGGAGAACGCAAGCCCTTAGGTTTGGCAGAAATCAGCATGTGCTTGTATGAAAACTTTTTCTTGGCCCTCTCTAAGGTGCTCATAATCTTGTTGTCCGAGTGAGTGGGAGGAGAGGTGATTGAGAACTCTGGGCTGGCGAGGGCTACCTCGCCTGCGGACTGGTCACTCTGAAGAGACGCCCCATCCTCTGTACTTTGCGTTTCCCCAGAGGGTAAATCAGCGGGGGCGCTGGAAGGTCTGATGGTCAAATCAACATACGTTGGATCGTCTCCATTCTCTGCACTGCCTTTTGTTGCTTTTGATGACTTGAAAGGAAGCAGCAATCCTTTCTTCTTGACTTTAGTTTGTGGCACTGCTTCACTCCCTGGCTCCGGCTCCGGTTTGTGCTCCTTTCTGAGGGGAAGCTCAGCTCTCTGCTCTTTAACAGGCGGAACAGGAAGCACCAGAGGCATGTGTCTGTCTACGAGGGACTGCCTGGCTGTGCAGTTCTCATGACGGCGGTGGCATGTGGGGGAGGTTCGCTGGGGCTGCGGTGGAAAGGAAATTGGCCGCTTGCCCCCAGATGCCCGCAGCCCATCTCGGAAGATGACCCGGGGAACCACGGCTGTCTTGTTTACCACGGCGATGTTAATACTGCTCACCACAGAGCTGCAGTGACCTCCAGAGGGAGTGAGGTGTTTGGGTTTCTCGGCGACAGCTGGCCTCCCAGTTTTGGCCTGCGCAAGAAGGGCCTCTTCCTGAAACTTGGCCCTCAGGGCTTTGAAGTTGATTGATCCCTCATAGGACAAAAAAAGAAATTGTGCATCATTATTGGTCAGACCGTAACTTAGTTTCTCTTTCTTAGAAATATTTTACGTTAATAAATACAACAACACAATCAATGTGTTGATCTACTTATTAGAAATAGTCTTTCAAACTCCTCATTTCCTTCTAGTGATACTCAGGCTCTGACCTTTTTGATCCCTGATAGATAATAATAATAATAATAATAATAATAATAATAATAATAATAATAATAATAATAATACAAATGCTGGAGGACGACACTTCTGAAAACGTTCATTATCATTTTAAAATGCAAAGGTTAACTGACAACAAATACATAATATTATTAAAAGCATGTACAACGAGAACTCCCAGTCAAATTATCAATGACGAGGGTAGCTGGCGCAGCCGCCGTGGTTGGCCCGAGCGACCCTGACGTTAAGCTAATGACAAACAAACGAAGCTAATATGAACGTGACCGAGTTACTTCTTCCATGGCGGGTGTGCTTGATCATCACAACGGAGGTTGAAACGTTCGGAAGGCGCCGACACCAACGCGGAGGCCAACTGGACGGACGCCGGAAAGCGCAGCGACACCAGCCCGACATGCCCGCACCGCCGCGGTGCTGCACCATTTGAAAACGCCGCCGCGCTGCGGCGTGCACGTGACCCAGCGGACGCACACGTGACTCACTCGTCTTTGATTGACAGCTCCTGTGGCGCGATTCTCGCCCCCATGTTGACGACCCCCCCCCCCCCAAAAAAAGGCATCCAAACCATTGTTAGATTAAAGTTAAATCAAAATCGCTAAAATTATGTCTGACAACCTGACATCTTAAAAACAATATGGCATTGTCGCAAAAAGATCTGTGATTGGAGAAAAGTTTTATTTCCTCATCATCATTTGAAAAACAGTCTGTGAAACAGTCAAGTTTAATGACTGTACCAAACCTCAACCACTCCATAAAAAGCTCTAACGATTTTATTCCAACTTCAATGAATTTGTCTGACAGCTCTTGAAAAGCCATTAAGCTTTGGGGCAGCCTGAAGAGAGCAGAAGGCCACTGCTGGAGCAAATTGTAGATGAAGAGATGCCGAAGCAACTGGGAGCCAAGTCGCTGCTGAAGACATTCTGTCACAGTAACATCCGCTGTTAATCAGGCCTCAATGGCGTTATCAGGTTTCAATAAGACCAAAGAACGACTCTGTAGATGTTTCCACATTACTCTATGTCTGTGTCTGGACTTTGACATGTTTGCTTCTCCACCAATAGGAAGCCATACGCTGTTGCTTGTTTCTTCAACTCTTAGGGGGGGAAAAAATGAAGATCCAGATTATCAAGTATAACAAATTTTCGCAACAAACAATTCATGTGTGTCAAGTTTGCGGTGTTCCTGAAATTGTTGAGGGTGTTGAAAAAAAACATTTTTTTTTGTCAATTTAAGGAAGACAGTCCCTGAACATAAAAAAACTTTCAAACTGTTGTAACAGCATGTGTTTACTTTCCATTAATCATTCACTGCACCGCTGTTGGTCAAGATCTGTATTGGCCAATCTTCCCGTGCAGAATCACAACAGCCGTTTTGTGATGATGCATTTTAATGTTGAACGCTAGCCACTGGTCTGCATCATGGGAATATTCATTAATGTACCCCTGATTTTGTGCGCACTATGTTTGTGTGTTGGATTTAGCTCCCTTGCTGTTTCATCAAGAAGGCCATGGACAGCAGAAAATAAAAGGTGCAGTATCCCTTACTTCTCTAACCTCACTCTCAAAATTGTGATCTTGGGTGTTTAATCACAACGTGCATACATTGTTGGTACTACAAGAAAAACAGAGACTATTTCTAACGTTTTCTGTGTGGTTAGTTTGGCAAGGAGTACCAGAGCTGTACAGAGACCCACATCAATCAACTGTCAGCTGGGGAGATGGTCCTCTTGGACACCATGTGATGAGTGCACGGACAAAAAGGTAGGTAGGGCATTTAGTGTGTTTAGTTATTTATTTAGTGTATTAAACAGTATTTTATGTATGTCACATTAAAATATGATTAAACCCTTCCTTGTGACAGTACTAAAAGTATTGTTTAGTAAAATCTTTTTCACTCAAATCAATTTTTTATGGATGGAGTAATCAATAGGAGCAAAGGGAACTCTGAGCAACCAGCAAATGAGCTCCAGGAGGGTTACAAAAATGGCTGTATTTTCAGAATGTTCCCGACATTTATGACTGTCGATAAATATAACCAACTGATGGGTAATACCACATTGCCTTAAATTACAGTAATGTTGATAATGAACTTTACTGGTATGGTACCTTTCAACCAAGTTATTCAGTTCCAAGAGATTTACAGTATCATTTTTAATACCTTACCTGGTATCATTTCATAGACTTTGATTGTCTCATATTAAACGGGAGGCAATGTGCACTAGTGTAGTGCACAGATGTAAAGTTTGATTCCCATCTTGTTTTTGATTTCTTAGTTCCGTTTCCGCTACCTGGAGAGGCCATCGCAGTTTGGTGGGAGCATGTGCTACGAATCACTGTGGGACAAGCTGGCGTGTCCAACAGCAACCAAACAGTGCATGGTGCCCGATTATTGCGGGGAGAGCTTCACCTGCAGCCAATCAGGCCAGTGCCATTGACGGCCAGCGGTTGTAAGCCATGAAAAAGAACACACTGAAGTTTGAACAGCTGTGACTATTTTAACAGGGCGATGCATCAGTCAGTCCCTTCACTGCAACGGAGAGCCAGACTGTGAAGATTTCTCGGATGAAGACGACTGTCAAAGCGTCAATCAGAGGGATGACAAGTGCTCCACCCTAATGTCCATTCCTGGTGCGACTCATGGCGTTCAAGGGTGAATACCCTACAATTTTACAAAATTTTTTAGAGCCTTTTCATGCATTGGGACAGCTTTGCACAATTAATTTTCAGGTGGGGGATCACAGACACCTGTGATCCCCCACAAACAAACCCATCCCATTATCCCTGTGTTAACAGCCTCCTGCCAAAGCTGAATCTTTGTCAGAACTTCCACATATATCTGGGAGGTCCAACGACAGGTCACATTGTTTTACTTGGTCCATGTCTGATAATGTTTAATGACAAATGTGAAACGTTCTCTGCGTAGCTACAACGCCCTAACTGGAGAGTTTGTTGATCGTGTGCTGGACCCAGCGTACTTCGGAGGACTGTGTGAATATGTCTACAATGGGGAATGGAGAAAGTTCACCTACGAAGCATTCTGTGAGAGCCTACAGTACCGAGACGATGAAAAAAACTACAGGAAACCCTACAACTACCACACCTACCAATTTATGGTGCGGCTCGCTACTGCCTTGTATGACTTACCGTCGGGACAGGCATGTTTTTGACATAATCTTTGACCCGTCACAGGCGGAAGCCACGTCTCAAGGCTCTCATGAGTACTATGATAACGTTATGGACCTCCTGAATGCGAGGAAAGAGTCAAGCTCATCCAATGCAGGGGTGACAGTTGGGGTCTTTTATGTGGAAGCGGGACTCAAAGCAAGTCGTGAGAATGAGTTTCTCCAGAACATCACAAAGCATTCGGACGAGGTTAGTTGTGTTGATCCACAAGTTCACCCACTCTCATGTTGTGAAATTGTCATTTGCGCCTCTGACACAAGGATTAATACATGAATGCTTCAAAAAGCTGCCTTTTTTTCTGTCCACAGAACCTTGGGTTTGTTCGCCTTTGGTCCAAAGTGCAGACAGCTCACTTCAAAATTAGAACTGATAAAATGATGCTTCATGAGGATTTCTATGTCACGCTCATGGATCTCCCTGAGGAGTACGACTTTGGGATGTACTCCAGCTTCATTAACACTTTTGGCACCCACTATGTCACAGAGGGAACTATGGGCGGGACCCTGGAATATGTGCTGGTTCTCAACAAAACATCCATGGCTAATTCAAGTACTGTTGACTAAAACTTGCTAATATCTACTTGCAGGTGAATTGTGAATTATATTTGATTATTTCCCTGACAGACATTAGAGGTGAAGAAGCTGGCCGATGCTTTGGTGCCTCTATTGGTCTAAACTATCCTGTCAGCAATGAGGTAACAGCGGGTTTCCATGTTGGCGGAAACGGTTGCACAAAGGATGGATCATTGAATCGCAGTAAGTCATCAAATCTATATGCAGTCCCATACAGCTTTATATGTTTCGTTTAATTTAATAGAATGCATAAAAGTTGTGTGGGGAAAAATGCAGCTTTCAAATTTGTAAGAATAGAAACAAAAAAGGAAAGATTTAGTTCTGCTGAGGAAAAAAGCAGAATGGTGCAATATCAGCAGAATGGCGCAAGTCCCACCGGTCAAACAGCACGAACAACGATAAAACATCAATAGATTTCTCTAGTCCAGTCAAATCAATAGACTACATCATGGACGGGAAATGAGGCATCACATAGAGAAATAGAGAGAATTACAAGAATTGATACACATACATACATATTTAAGGTGTGATTGTTTTATTTGGTGACACGGTGGCGCAGTGGTTGTCGCTGCTGCCTCACAGAAAGAAGGCCATGGGTTTGATTCCGAGCCTGGGACCTTTCTGTGTGGAGTTTGCATGTTTCTCCTGTGACTGCGTGGGTTCTCTCCAGGTTCTCCGGCTTCCTCCCAAGGTCCAAAAACATGCATGTGAGGTCAATTGGAAATTCTAAACTGTCCCTAGGTGTGTTTGTGAGTGTGAATGGTTGTTTGTCTCTATGTGGCCCTGCGATGAACTGGCGACTTGTCTGTTTGTCACCCTGTCTTTGCCCTATGACAGCTGGGATAGGCTCCAGCAGACCCCCGTGACTGAGTGGGTATTGAAAACGGATGGATCTATGTCTTCTTTTGAAACGCAGATGCCGACTCCAGTTCGGTTATGATTGAGGACATCCATACTCTGGTGAAAGGGGGAGTTGTGGAGAGCAGCACCGGCTTGGCGGCTATCAGAAATCCTGACACCTACAGGCGCTGGGGAGCCTCCCTTAAATACAACCCGACACTCATCGAGTACGAGGTGAAACGCAGGAAGAATCTGCCACATTGTGTCGTTCATCGTTTATCTACCAGCTGACTTTTCCCTCTGATGACGTTGCAGACCATGCCAATTTACGAGCTAGTGCGCTTCAGCACAGCCGTCGGACATGCTGGTCCCAGACTGGCCAATCTGCAGAGGGCCTGGGATGAGTATATGCAGCAGTTTGACCCCTGCCGCTGCGCCCCCTGCAGACACAATGGGATCCCCTTCTTCAGTGGCACCTCCTGTAGATGCCTCTGTAAGGAGGGCTACCGCGGAGAGGCCTGCGAAGAGACTCTCAGGAGTGGTGAGAGCGCGTCATTTCATCAAATACAGGAATTATTTTCAATGCTTCCAAGCCACCCATTTTGAGTTTTTTTTGTCAGATATTCTGTATCAGCAAATTATCATAAACAAAACAAATTTTTCACTAAGTCTAACTCCAGTGAAACTGAAACATTACTTTCTGGCTTCTATTTCTCACGGGAAGTTTTTGTGTCTCTCTCCCCTTGATCTGAAACTGTCTGAAATATCTGCCTTTGACCTTTATTTCTATTATAAAAGTGGTCATGTGATCGGAGGGCACGATTGACTAAATAAGAAAGAGCTACATGTGCACACACATGCACAATTGCACTTATTAATTAATTAATTTGACCTGTTTTATGTGCTTACACGTGATGATGTTTTTAATGTGTTTTATTTGAGCTGCTGGATACAACAACTTTCCTACTGGGATAAATAAATGATCTATAATCATTATTATTAACTCAATGCATCCGTACATTTTCCTCGCAGACACCAGGACAGACGGATCGTGGTCCTGCTGGGGGGCGTGGTCATCTTGTTTGTCTGGGAGAAAGACCCGCTCCAGATCCTGCAACAATCCTGCACCCGATGGGGGAGGACCCTGCCTTGGCTCCTCCTCTCAAACTCTCCACTGCTAATGCTGTAAACGCTCTTTACAAGGAGCGTTTACACCCAAGAATAGTTCACACAAATCCCTTTTCTGAAATAAAAATATCAGTGTGGATGACTGTGTGACATACTCGCTCTTGAAGTATGAATAAAACATAAGCCTCTGAATTGTGTGCTTGAGTGTGAGTGTTTTTTTTTTGTCTGCTACATAGGAGCCTAATGAACTTCTTTTGGGTTGGCAGGACTGATTATCCACTAGCGAGTAATCAGTGAGGTTGCGAGGGTGAGCCCAGGCCTGGGGCCTTTTGCTGTGGAGTTTGCATGTTCTTCCTGGGTCTGTGTGGGTTTTTCTCAGGTTCTCCAGTTTCTTCCCACCATCCAAAAACTGAGCTCTAGATTGGCTGCAGGAGTGAGTGCGAGTACGAGTGCCAATGGTTATCTCTCTATGTGGTCCTGTGATAAAGTTGCGGCTTGGGTGTAACCCCACGTTTGCCTGTGGATATATTAAATTGGCTCCAGCACCCCTGGTGACCTTGAGTGCAGGAGAAGCGATGATGGAAAATAGATGGATGATCAAATGATTGGAAAAAGACAATCCCACCTCAAATTTTAGTGTTTTTTATTTCAATGGTGTCAGTGCAAACAACAAAAGACAAACACACTACAGACAGATTATTGCATGGGAATCCTTACATGTCTTTTCTTTTATTTTGACATTCAAAAGCAGTCTGTAGACTCCTGCTGCAGCCCCCTGCACTCCATGCCTCCGTTGCTGGGCAGCGGGTTGTTGCACTGTCGTGTCCTGGTCTTCTTCCTGCCACTGCAGGAGGACCACGTGGCCCAGCAGCTCCAGCTGCCGTCAATGGCGATGGCTGCTGGGCAGAGCCGCACATTAGGTCATTTATGGCAATGTGTCTGACCTTTCAGATTCCCCAAAAATTCAAGGGAGATGACGTCATGAGGCGTGTGCAGTGGTGTGGATGGATGGTGAGTGCGAACCTTTGCGCCTCTGAGTCACCTCGCAGGCCCGCCCACTGTAGCCGATAGGACACACGCAGTCACACCTGGTGCCTGGAGGGAGAGACTGGATGAGCGGATGAACCTTCTCTCCGTAAGATTCAACTCAAATGAAGTCACTGTCACTTTAGTAGTGTTTTTCCCACCAAGAAAATCATCCTCGCTATTTATTTGAATGTGAAAACATTATTGAGTGATCTCATTTGCATCAGCGGAGTTATGTGAAATAGTGATAATGGGATATGTGCGACAGTGTTAAAGGGACTTGGTGCCCCTTCTGTTTACGTGAAATATGTGTTGTTGCATGCATGTTTTTTTTTATTGTGTGTTTTTATACAGTCATAGAATGATGTTATTTGCAATTTTGCAGTTTTATGTGTGGCTGTATGGCTATAATCTCTCTCGTGTTTACATGTTAATGTTCAATAATACAATGTGTCCCATTTTAAAATTCAATCAATCAATCGATCAATCAATTAATCAATGGTGAGTGAAATGATCTGGCAGTGGTGTGACATTACTCGTAATGATCATTAGCATTAAACTGTTTCCTCGAGTTTAGTAACAAAACAGACCAGAGGCAAACAGACAGTGAACCGCATCAGCAACATTCTTCCCAACGATTGGCCCCGCACGCCAGTGTGTTACCTCTTAGAACAGCCACTCCGTTGTTGTGACAGGGAGCACACCGACATGAATTGGCCTCCTCCAGGTACTCGGACAGGGCTCGCTTCAAATTCCGCTTCAGGGTCCCGTCGTGGGTGAAGTCTCTGGAGGTCACCAGCTCATAGATGGGCTTTGTCTGGTGAGAAATACTTTTCACAATAAAAAAAAAACAAAAAACAAAAAACAGAAAAACAGGAGATGTAGTTTTCCTATCTTTTATTTTTCCATTTGTCCAATTTGTGTTCTGCTGGGAACTGTTTGGGGACAGAGCCAACTGGATAGTGGGAAGTCTATAACTTGACAAGTAGCCTATTTTTGTTGGCAGGCTAGTGTTGTTGGGCAAATTATACTGTTTGTTGTTGAACTTGATCAATGCTGCCGCTGCACTTTGCCTCCCTGCCAGTGTGCCAATCCTGGTGGCACTGTGACAAACCCTTTCGTAAATGTTCTTTCCAAAAAACAGTAATTCCCCCAGCTGGGAGTGCAGGAAAGACAGCGCAAGACAGTGAATGTGAATGAAAGTGTGACACACGAGAAGACAGACGTGCGACAAAACACGAGCGGACTCACCGTGGTGCGGATGAAGTCGGGGTTGAAACTCACGGCGTCACCCCACAGGTTCATCAGCTCAGGGGTGGGAAGCTTTTTAGCCACCAGAGCAGTGACGGATTCACTGCTGCCGCCCTTCACCACGGCGAAAAAGTCCTCCACCATGCTGCCGCTCACTGTTTTCTCTGCGGAAAGACAGACTGGCTTCACACCTTCCGCCTCAGCCACCGCCATCACTCCCTCCCATCCCATTCCATCCTCCCAGGCCCTCCAATTCAAATGAGTGAAAGCTCACCTCCTAACTCATTCAGCAGGCCATTGCAGGATCCACCTTCAAAGCCTGCTGACACGTAAACGCCTTGTATGTTGGCCCCGATCTTCAGGCCTGCCTGCGTACAGCGCTTGTAGTCTTCCAAGCTATAAGCTAGAAAAAAAACAAAACCCCTGTCAGGTGGATTTTTTTTAATTGCATATGAATGGATTGTTTCAGTGTCTAATTCCAAACCCCTTGGTTTTTATCCTCTTTAAATTTTTCTTTATTGGTAAAACTATGAAGTTGTAAAGAGGTCGACAGGGCTGTCCGTCCTGGTACCAGAGTTCTCCAGACGCTCCTTGTTCAGGATGATGGTGTAATCATATTGTCCTCCCAGCACTGCCTCCGTGATATAGTGGGTGCCATAGTCCCTGTAGATCTGCCGGTACTCCCCGTACACGTAGGCCTGCGGCAGGGCGCGCAGGCGCTGCAGGAACTCTGGGTGAAGCATCAAACCGTCGGACTTCAGCATGTACTGGGCCAACTCCAACTCTGATTTGGCCCTGACGAAGCTGTTCGTCTGATCAGGATGCAACAGGAAGAGGATTTTCACCGTTTCGCCCACAAAAGTTTTTGCGATTTTAGCGCGAGAGATTGCAAAGAGCAAAGTGATTTCGTCGAAAAGGTTTTTTTTTTCTTTTCTTTTTTTTTTTTTTTACTTTTGGACTGCAAGCAAATACATAATCCAACCATTAACAGTTCCGTAGAACAGATGTGAGGACTCCCATAATAAAAACAATCAATCGTACAAAACTCATGATCGGCACTAAAGACGTCATTTGTAAAAAGCACAACATTCAAGGCAGCATATGAGTATGAGCTGCGCGAGTGGTGACATGGCTCCTGTTCTGTCTCCTCACGTGAGAATGACTTAAAAGTGCTGTTAATTTTTGCACTTCCCAGCTCAAGATTATGCATTAATAAGATGTATTGACAAATGGCCACTGCAATCTTCATCCTAAAGATTATGAGAGCATTTAAATGCCATGAGGGAAAAACATAAAGAAAAAAAAGAATCTCACCGTGCCAGAAGCGCGGCGAATCTTTTTGACTGACTTGCTATATCTGGAATCATCGAAGTTGAAACCAAACTCTGCCACGCCTGGAATGGCAAAGCCAAAGGAAATGGTTGTTCTGCTGGTGCGCTCCTTCAAGGTGTAGTCAATGTAGTCGGAGTAGGACTCAAAGGACTGCAACACGAAATCAAAGGAGCTCTTTGTCTGCAATGTGAAGTAAAGCAGATCTTCATTTAAACTTTGGAGTTTCACAAGGTTGTTGTTACTGACCAGATGGAAAGTTTTAAAGGTTATGGATAAATTTGCTCTTCAGGAGGGACAGCTGATCTCCTACTATTGAACCATACAAACACAAGAGTAAAAGAATAAAACTTCTTGTTTTTAAATCCATGCTCAGTGTCACCTGCAGGGTGTACTGCTGCAGGTTGTGTGGCTTCCGAAAGCGGACATCCTGGATGTAGGTAGGCAGACAGCTGCCTCCGTAGTATCTGTTGTCCAGCACTACTCCCTCCAGGTTGCTGTTCAAGACGTTGATCCTGAAAGAGCAGCAGCAGCAGGGTGACTCAACAGGCAGGCCAGCATGTTAACAAATCCTCTGAAGCATCTCAGGCTCCAGAGGAATGCAAATGCCACTGCTCACCCTTTGGCCAGGTTCTCGATTCCCCAGTACTCCTCAGCCTCCTCCCTGCAGGGCGGCGAAGTCCTCCTGCAGCCGACCTCGTCTGACATGTCGCCGCAGTCGTCCTCCCCGCTGCACTGCAGAGTTCTATGAATGCAGCGACCTGGTTGGAAAGAGGAAGAATGGTGGACGGCCTGGTTTTTTAACTTAAATGAAACTGGAATCACTTTACAGGTTTTTTTGGTGAAGTGCAGGCTCACAGATACAGTTCAGTACAGTTAAACAAGGGCACAAAATGGCTGCTTATTGCGTGGAGTTGTCAATGGGGTGGGTTGTAAATGAACCATTTATACACACAGTTTTGCTTTCATGAGGGCTGCCATGTTCCTACAGAAGCTCAGACAGGACAAACAGAGGAATACCCTCATGCTGAAAAAGCATAATATCAAGATCATTTTTAAATGACTAAACCATTGAAAGTATTTGAAATCTCAGCTGTCTGTCAACCGTCATTGATGATTATTAAGCCATTACTTCTGCTGACTTAAATATGTAAGCATCCCAACACGCCTGACGCATCGTGGTTGTGAATCACAGAATCATCCGGAACGAGTGACTGCCTCCCTCAGATACCTGTGTGGGTGCAGAGGAAGCCCTGGCACAGTGGGACGTTGTCACAGGTGTAGCGGCTTGAGATGGTGCACTCCTCCTCCTCTCTGCCAACGAAATTGCATTGCTGGCCCCCGAACTGAGCTGGCTGCTCCAGTTTAGCGTAGCGATACTGTTTTTTTTTTTTGTTTTTTTTCCAGACGGGTGAGAAAGACACAAGACGGTCAGAGAGTGAAGTCACAGAGGAGAGACGGCACCGCTCAATAAATGTGGTGGAGGAGTCGCCTGAGGGGACTATAAGAGCCATAATCCCATTAGAGGGCTGTTTCCACTTTGTCATGTCAAGGTTATTAATCCCCCGTCTTGGAAAGTGGATGTGATAAAGCACTGCACTTATGTCTGGAGAGACCCTTGTTAGCTTAACATAAAAACTGCCTTTTGCTGAGGAAAGTGTTCTTGTTTCAATTTTTATTTTCAGTAAAAGTCAAGTGAAAAGGTGTTATTTGAAAATCAAATCAACATTTTAGGTAAATCAGGCATTCAAGTGTAGTGAAAAGACTGTTGAAGGATGATGCTATGGCCTAAAGCTAACTTAGCTTAAGCCAGAGATTTAAAAAGAAGGCAAAATGGCTGGTGGTCCACAGGATTCAGACCGTCCCCCAGTACAGTAATAAATTAATGTTTTGTGGAATGATTTTTGAGATGCATGATCCTCACTCAAAGACTAAGATGTTTATCATCACATTGTTCATCATTATGAAGATAAACAAAGACTTCAAAAAACTAAAGTCAGAAACTAAATACATTTAAATTAGCATATCTTTGTCAACAGTTTTTAGTCATGAATTGCAATTGCAGCAAACTGGTGACATCAATCCAATAAAGTTCACTTGTGGCTGCAGCCATTATAATCACCAAACACCTACTGAACTGCAGTGTTCATGCTAATTGAACCCACTGCAGCAGTTGACTGTGCTGTTATTGTGCTGCATTTGCCAGGAATGCGGCAGTTGTTCTTGTTTAGCCTTTGGACGGAAGTTTCAAGTTGCAGGAAAATATTTACTACTCATAATAACGAGCAATCTGGGCACCAGAGTGGGTAAAAACACATTGGCATGTGGACGACGAGACCTTTCCCCCGACCGTTGCCAGCACACTCACTCTCTTTTTCTGACAGGTGTCACAGCGTGACCAGGCGCTCCATTCGGACAGAACGCAGTCCACTGGGTGGGCGAGCGCCTGCTGACCTGCTGCCCGAGCCTGTCGGACTGAGGGCTCCTCCTCATCGCTGGCTGCTGTGTTGCCCACAGCGCTGTGATGAGGAGATGATGATGATGAGGATGGAATTAAAACCATGAACACACAGTGGGTGGTCTGTAGCATAGAGCTGCTAGTTGTTTGTAGAGATTTGACATGAGTAGAACGACATTGTTCACTGTCACATCAACATCCAGCCATTTTCTATACCTGCTTCCTCCGGCACTCAAGGATGCAGGGGTCTGCATGCAATTATGACTTAAAAAAAAGTAACAAACATAAAAAAACAGCCCTCTTACCACAGCAGCAGGAGGTTCAAAGACAGGTGCAGCAGGCGGCTGTGCACACTGTGCACAATCACTCGTGTCCCCATGCAGGCGAGCATGCTAGCGCTGTGTTGGGTCTGACTGGGGACAACTCTGTGACACGGCTCAGCTCACTCTGCAAACAGCGGCTGATCAATACTCGCCAGGATATGGACTCAGCGCTGCCACTCAGGCCTGGAGCTGAATACGCAACGCCGCAGAGTACAGCAGGGACTTACTGTGTTTTGTTTTCTTGTTTGCTGTCATGCTGATATGATACGCAGCTTCTGTTTATAATGAAAGACATTTATATCTGAAGGCAAGGGAAGCAATTTATTTATTTATTTACTTTGAGAAGTCATCCGTCTGGAGCAGCGGAGAGGCCTTGTGATGATGTCAATTCCCGTAAATTCGCAGACCGGTTGGTGTTTGTGTGCACAGATGTGAATCATGTTTGTGTACTGCCGACCTTTGAGCTTTGTTTACCTTCATTTGGAACTTCACAGGGTGACACAATCGGCTGAATCACCTGGATCAGTGGGACAATTTCAAAATAAACCAACATCAGGGAGTCTGTTTTGTGCAACGCTTAGTATATTTGCTCGATAACTCACTTGTACGGAAACATGTTTGGTATTTTCAGATCCAGATATTTTCAGTCCAGACTGCAGTAAAGCAGGGATACCTGGTTTACTATTAAAACAACAACAACAACAACAGAAAAGCAACAAAAAACAAACAAGAAAAGTTCATATTTAGCCCACTGTTTACAGTCTCCTGCTAAAACTGATGCTTTGGCGCACCTCTCACATGGCAACAATCTGGGAGAGTTATCCCTGCCCTTTATGACATCACAAAGCCGGTTTGGTTGGTTTCCAGAGCTGCGTGCCACTTTTGTGTTCAAAGAGGCAGAGTGAGTAATGAAGGGAAAAATGGACTCTTATGTGTGGAGTTCACTGCAGGATACACACACACACACATTTTGTAAGAAATTTTTTGGGGAAATTTTTCTATCTATTTCAGTTGGAAACAAGCTAATTAGCATTTGTTATAACAAATGCTCGAATTTGCTTGTAAAATGTTTTAAAAGAACATGAAGTCAAATAAAATTAAAGTTATGTGTAAATAGTTGTTTTATAGGTTGGATTCTAGATCAACCCGTGCAGCAACCTTGATTTAACTTTAACTGAATTCACTCTTAATTTGAAAACTGTCTTCTATTATCATTGTGTGAATTGAAATAAGTTCCTCTGTTTCGATTTGAACAGTTGTCCTCAGGAAAAGAAAGGCACCAAATGATGAAGCAAATATTACATGCAGAGTCTGGCCAACTGGCAGCAGATGTGAAGAGTGAGTGGTTTGTGTGAAGAGAGCAGCCTCTGTTGGCTGGTCGAGCAAGGAAAGAAAAGGAGAAAAGGCAGGAGAAGTGGGAATCACATGATATTTAATTTGTGACGAAACAGTGGCGAGGGTACAGTGTGTGGGGTGGGGGAGTCGTAGACGTAGAAAAGTCCTTTTTTAAATCCTCTTTTCGTGACATTTCTTAGTTCCATAAATAAAATTTACAAAATATTTTGGACTATTTCTCAGTTTTTCTTTCACAAGCAGGGCGGAATGCGGGGGAGGAAAGGTTTACCATTGTTATTGTTATAAGTGAAGAAGTTAATAGTGATGATCTCTATTCTTCATGTTACATAAACGCCTTTTTCTTTTAAAAAACTGTTTTGTTTTGGGTGGTTCAAACCTATGACACGCCCAAGTGCTTTCTTACAACAATGACCTGTTCACTGTATACAAATGACCAGACGAGAAGAACAATGACTGGACAACCCAAGAGAGAAAACTAAAATAATACACCTGATAAGGCATTAAAAAAAATGCACCCTACTGTCTCTGAGCTTATTAAGCTGTGTCTCCTATAGGGTATAGGTTCATTTTTAGACAGATTTTTTTCTTTCTTTTTTCCTTCTAAGAAACAAAACAGAAAACAATGACTCTAAGGAGCAACTTGTAAACAATTTGACCTCAGCTGGATGCAGAATATGAAGAAACATAGAAAAAAACCTACCCTCTGACTGATATAAAAAGTGTATACTCTTTAGGAAGTTGTAAGACAAATTTTGTTCCTTCCAGTCTGTGGCAATGAAGTGAGACAGCTTCCTTTTAAATGAGCAGATAGCACAGATTCACAGTTCTTATCTCACCAGCAAAAACAAAAAAACAAAGACTTATTTTTTGTGAAAAATAAATGGCATCAGAAGAAAAATAGTGAAATAAAGAAGGGAGGTGCTGGTAGGCGTTGGTTGAGGGGGATCACAGGAAGTTGGTAGCACAGAGCCATGTTTGGCACACAGGCTCAGGTTGTGTTGGGGAGGAGGACTGGGAGAATCTTATTTACAAAATAGATGATTTGGCAAAACTTTATCGTTATTATTATTTTTTTTGTGACGTTGGAGCCATAAAGTCACGGCGGCACGTCCGAGTGACTCTGCTTTGTCTTCAGTGAGAGCACTCACAGCTTTAGAAAATAGGAAAACAACCTTTTTTCTGTTTTGATTTTGTTTGTTTTTCTCAGTGCAGGAGGAAGCTGCAGACAGACAGTTTGGCTCACAGCTGAAGTCCGCTGAATCTAAATTTAGCCTGCTCATGCAAATGTATGGACCGGTGGAACGATGCAACGAGAGTATTTGGCAAATCCGGCTGCTGCTGCTGCTGCTCACAGTCTTGGCTGGTGGCGCCCGGCCAGCTGTGTGCAGCGGGAACTCGGCTCCTCCTTCAATAAGGTTCCACACTATTGTTTTGCATCATCATCATCATCAGCAGCAGCACTGCGTGCACGCACCCTCGCAGGCACAAACCCCTGGCTGACACATCACATCGCCTCCCGGTGCAGGTTTCGCCCAACGGGGAGAGGTCAAAGGTCACTTCCTGGTCCAGGGCTTATTCTATTGGATGACGAGGGCAAAGTCTGGCGACCATGCTGAGGGGTGCAGCGGTGTCTGAGGCCCTCTGCAGGAAAAAATGATCCAGGGACTGCCGGCCTGGTTGCAGGGCTGCCAAAATATCGCGTCAAGGTTCTTTCAAAAAAAAATAAAATAAAATAAAGGAAAAAAATAAAGGCAGAACGAGTCTAACAAGTAAAATCCAGCTGTGTGAGACGCTGCTGATCCCAGTCTCTTGTCTCCTCCGTCTGTCTCAGGAGCTTCGGTCTTGGCCTTGAGAGCTTCCATCCCCTCTGAAACACACGCACACACAGGGCATACGGCTGAATTCACGCACTCATGTCTCCGACCACAAGGTGGCAACATTGAGCCTTCTCCCACCCTCATTTTGGATAATGCGGGGAGGAATAATGAATTGAACAGAAACCAGGGCTCTAATCCAACTGGCAGCCGACCAGCGCGGCATCCACAAGCAGGGAGAGACAAACACGCGGACAAACACAAAATAAAGCCAATACAGGAGCAGCGTGATGAGGAAAATGAGACCGCAGGGAGTTGTTGCAAATTGGAGATGAGAGGCACAGAAAAAAATGATAAACAAATAAAAAATGTGGCCTGGGAGGGACCGTGAGATACCCACTCAGAGTGTGTTGATCTCTAGCTGTCTTCCTGCGGACAGGTTTGATCCTGCGGAGGATCAGAGGCTCCGGTGGGCACAGGAGAGATCGACCTGGCTCCTCCGGCACAGTCCTGTTAGAGAGAGGGGGGGAGGGAGGGACGCAGGGACGGAGGTAGGGAGAGAGGGAAGCTGTGAAATGGTGTGCAAAGTGTGTGTGAAAAAAAACACCTTCCCTTTCATGTCTTTCTCGCACATGTGGCCGATAAAACCATCAGCGCCGAGGCAAATGATCGAGCGTGCGGAGAGAGGCGGATCGATTTCAGGGCTGAAATCTGCCTCGTCTATCTTTAAAAGCTCCGCGAGAAAAGCATTTTCGATCGGCGATCTTAAATTTTTATGGATTACAATCTGTAATCCCTTGTGAGCAGCACGACGGAAGAGAAAGTAAGAGGCCGAGTTGTAATGAAGCCAAGGAAGCAACTCCTGTCCTGTTAGCCGTCCTTCAAAAAGCCCCCGAAGACAAAGGCAGACGATCTGGCAGCGGCGGCTTCATGAGAACTCGATGGCTTTTTAGATTGAAAGAACAGAATTGATTCTATAAGAGTAGTTTCCCCCTTTCAAAGTGCTCCTGTGGGCCCTTTAACAAATCCATCCATCCATCAAATCCACAGGATTTTAAAATGCTGGTTGCCACGTTAGAAAAA
The DNA here is from genome assembly GCF_046127955.1 of Nelusetta ayraudi. Classification (NCBI taxonomy): domain Eukaryota; kingdom Metazoa; phylum Chordata; class Actinopteri; order Tetraodontiformes; family Monacanthidae; genus Nelusetta; species Nelusetta ayraudi. The sequence continues at coordinate 10,221,649 of NW_027466061.1, forward strand.
AAAAAAATTATAAATGTCGTGGATTTTTTAATTTTGACAAATTACAGTGATTACATACGATATAATAAAGAGACCTAAATCATGGGTGACCTTTAACGCTCAATCGACTCGATATTTTTCTGGGGCTTAAATCAACCTGACACGCTGTGTGACTGCGCGTCGTTCAGTGGAGAGGACTGATGATGAGCGACGGGTTGAACATTATTGACACAGCTGCGACGGAGCTCACCGATTGGTCCTCCCCCTTGGCACCGCCCGGCTGGCCTTCCAGGTCGGGGGAGTGGTCTGTGGGAGCTTCGCTGGCCTGGGAGTGGGGGCAGTCCGAGGACGAGGTCTGCTGTGGTGCTGGCGTGGATGCTGCAGCAAGAGGGAGGAAGAGGAGGAGCGGCGTGAGCGTGGCGATGCCTGAACTCAGGGGCAGCGCGCATCTAAATCCAGATCCTGACCTTTATTACATGTCGCCTCCGCTCGACTCTTGCTGCCTATAATACCTGACATCCTGCATCGTGTAAAGATGTGTATAATGTATAAAGCAGAACTTCCCAACGCCCTCTTCGCAGCCGTCCGATGTCCTTGAACCTGATGTTCCATCTTGCGTATTCTGCTCTACAGGCGCAGCTGCCGTCGGTTTCCAGACTTATTAGGATGCCGGCAGAAGGCAGGAACTTTTATTATCCACCCGCTTCCCCTGAAAACACTTCTCTTCTTGGTTGGAGACTCCAAACTTAGAGTTTCCAATATTACACCCATCTTCAGATCTTTTTTTAAGCAGGGCAGCTTTGCACAGGTAATTATTCCCAAAACACAAAAGATCTCCTCGATATATATATATATATATATATATACATATATATATATGTATATATATATATACATATACATATATACATATATATATATATATACATATATATACATGTATATATATATATATACATATATATATATATACATATACATATATATATATATATATATATATACATATATATATATATATGTATATATATACATATATACATACATATATATATATACGTATATATATGTATATATATATATATATGTATACATACATATATATATATATATATATATATATACATATATATATATATATATACATATATATATATGTATATATATATGTATATATATATATGTATATGTATATATATATATATATATACATATATATATATATGTATATATATATATATATATATATATATATATATATATATGTATGTATACATATATATATATATATATACATATATATACGTATATATATATATGTATATATACATATATATATATATATATGTATACACACATACAGTATATGGAAACAAGACAAGAACAAGGCGGTCTCAGAGGGCAGAACTGTGTATTTTAACAAGTGGAGCAGGCAAAACAGGATTTAATTTAGCAAACCAGTTTCCATAAAACACTTTGCATTACACAGCACTTTGTTCTCTCTAATGAAAACTTCCTTAAGCTACCTTTATTACGGATCACAGTAAACACTTTGGAATTATACTGTTTCCATAAAATGTCTCACTCAAATTCTTATTCGCAGCATTAAAAGGTTTAATGGGCACGCGCCGAGCGAGCCGTGCGCTCTACTCTTGACAATTTGTGGCAGCACTTACGTGATTCAGTTGATGGTGACGTGGACGTGCCGGGGCTCAATGTCATCCGGGAGAGATCCAGGTCGCTGCAGCTCCCTTCCTCTTCCTGGCTCACAGCCGCTGCAGGGGGGAGCAGCTGACAGCAGACCAGCGTGTCCGGCACACCCATGAGGCCCGGGGTCCCGCACCTGCTTGCCGCCGCCGATACCATGCCGGACCCCATACCTGCGGCCGCCGCCGCCATGGAGGGTCCCTCGCCTGCGTCCGAGTCCAGGCCGAGGCCGTCCTTGCCCAGGCTGAGCTGCCTCTGCAGCAGGGCCGGGTCGGCCGTGTGCTGCGGGCTGGTGATGGCGGACGACGGGGCCGAGAGGTCGCAGGCCTGCGGGCACACGGTGGTGATGGGTACCAGGCCTTGCAGCATGGCCGCCGGGATGGCGTGCCCGCCCACGCCCACCGTCTGCGCCGGCATGTAGGCCGCCATGGCCGCCCACTGCTGCTGAGTGGCGGGGAAAATGTTGGCCTGGCTCCAGATGAGCGGCTGACCTCCGGGGAGGACCTGGGCCACCTGCAGTGGCCCCTGCACGGGGAAGGCCAGGGTCTGAGCCTGTGCAGGGAACGGCTGCTGCGCCCACTGGGCCGCCTGCACCGGGCCCATGGTCATGTAACCTGCAGGCAGGAGACACGGCGCAGAGATAAGTTATCGCCACAGATTTATTCATCCTAGCTGCTGGAGCCAGTGGCAGCTGCTGTGGGGTGAAGGTGAGGTTGCACCACGGAAAAGTCACCAACCAACCAAAAGGAAAACACAGTTGCCAATTCGGCAAACGTCCTCGCTTCTCTGGATTGCGGGAGAGGACGGTGGGCAGGTCGTTCTAAAGTTGCAGAGCCAAAGCTGTTGTGTGAAGTCGCAGATTATCACCTCTCTACTCCCACAAATGATGGTCCAGCTTTCCGAGGAAGAGCCCCTGTACCACATCTGTGCAGTGGCGTGCTGAGCATTTTGCGTCTAGACCTTCAGTGACTTTGTGCTTAGTCCAAATTAAATTAATACAACTCTTGATACCATCAACTCAAACTCAAAAATAAATGGCAATTTTAAGACATGATTTGACAAAAACTTAATTAGCCCAGGTGAAAGTAAAGCAATGTGAGCTTGAACGTTGGCCAACCACTGCCACCACCAACAAGATATAATAAACAATTGAGAGAAATAAATACTGTGGATTATTTGCATTTCTTTTTGAGAATATGCAAAACAATTGAACAAGAACATAACACGTATTCACATTATAAATTTCAGATGATTCTGCAATATACCCTCTCTTCCTTTAGCCTTCACATCTCTGGGGTTAGTGAACTCTGCCTGGCTCTCACGAGTGCTTATCCAGTCACAATTCAGTGCAAGGTCTAAAGCCAGCAAGTGACTTAATAGTATGACATGAAGAAAACAGACTATGAACAGTAACTTTATTATCATATTTACAGGAAAAAAGTAACTTTTCCAAGTATGTGTATGCATCGCCGTCAGTGAGCAAGAATGTCGGCACAGAATGCAGTTGTTACATCAGAAACAAACCAGTGGAGAACCTCTACGGTACAATGCTGGTTGTTTCAATTTAAAACAGCTAAAAAACCCTCAAATGATCACTAGTGAAACGAGATAACAGCAACTCTGTGCTTTCCAGCTTGATCCACTCGCTGCGGCTCTCTTACACATGAAGCCCTCATTAAGCAGAGACAGATCCACTTCCTGCCAGACGCTGACAGGGGCTTTCGCAACAGGGCGCATCAAAGAGAAAAAACTACTTTCTGCCAGCACTTTGTTCCCCCCCCTGTTTCCCTCAGTCCGGTGCAGCTACCTGATGGAACCGAGGTGGGGCTGAAGGGGGCGTACATCTCGGCAGGATTGTGCTGCTGCTGCTGCTGCTGGCGGCTGCTCCTGCTTGGGTCCAGCGTGTTGGCAGGTGACGGCGGCATCTGTGGAGCGGAGGAACTACCGTCAAAGTCGGCTGAAAGTCACCCGGCTGCAGGTCGCTGTTATGCAGTCTGATGTTTAGAGTGTTTTTTTTTGTTCTTGTTTTCTTAATAGCCAGGCCTCCTCTGTCTTGTTTTTTTTCCCTCGCATCTCGCATCAATTGGGCTCCTGCATGTGTGCACGTGTGTGTCGTGGCTCACCGAGGGAGGAGTGGACATGTCGCCGAAAAGGTCAAAGTGGTTGATGTTCTGCCGGTGTCGAGCGAGGCGGGGGGAGAAAGGGGAGACAAGGGGGAGAGAGAGAGAGCAGTGACACATCACAATAATGAGTCAATAATGAGTGAACACTCACCCTACCTACTACAAGACAAAAAAAAAAAGAAAAAAAATCTGACTCCAGATGGGTGGGAAGGTGTGTGTGTGTGTGTGTGTGTATGTGTATGGGGCAAAATCTATTCATGAAAACGGGGCCGTTTGTGCTGCGGATGGCAAGAAACAACCATCGTCTCCTTTCGTTATCAGAAAATGGATCTAAAATGAATCTTTCATGGCTCGCCGTAATTGAGTGGGTAAAAGGCTATTCAGTCCTATAAAACAGACTCTGATTAGATATTCTTATGTCTGCCAATCAGGAAGGGGGCGAGGCGGGAGGGTGGTAGTGGGAGGGGCAAAAATCCCGACCACGACGGCATCACCACCGACCGACGGGGAGGAGAGGAAAAGAAAGTATGGGATGGCCAAGTTGCATGAAATGTCTCTCCAGGTGGGGGAGGGGAAGCCATGCACAAGCAGACAGTGAGTCACCAGAAAAGATAAAAAAAAACAACAACCCAGCAATGAACAAAAGCACAGACCACACGGGATTTGCATGCAGTAAATAAACAGATACACAAACAGAGAAAGGAATTTGAACAGTAAACCATAGAGGGGAGGGGGCGGGGCCAAAGCAACCAGTGTTGCTGCTCTGTGACAAGCCCGGGTTTTCCCCGGGATGGTTGTCCCAAAATATTTATAACAAAAATAATTGAAATAAAGAGGGGAGGGGGAGGGTGTGCAGAGGTCTCACTCTCTGGCAGACACACACCCACAGCAGGCGGCTGACGAGTGTCTCAAAAAAAAGCTCCAACTGAATGAACAGACAAGCAGTAACACTCGGACACATGGAAGGTCGCCGGCTGCGTGGCCACGACGCGATGTGCCGAGCAGCCAGCGCTAATGAGAAGGGGGCGGGCGGAGTTTGGGACGTTTTCAAAAGGTGACCAGGTTCAAGGTGACCTGAGTGAGACTGAGATGAGATGAAGCACAGTGAAAATAAAGAAAAATAAATGCGTTTCTCTTTTTTGCGAATCGACTCTGCAGAACAACGCTCTGTGGTTTCATCGGGCTGACTCGGTGACATCACAGGTTGCATGAAGCCGTGGCTACACTTGCATGCAGCTCAACCCGGACACCCCCGTAACTGCCGCCACCACCTACAAACCTCTCGTTCTCATCCCCTGAGGAAGATGGAACAGCCGACCCCCTTGTTCAACATGCCCAGGAACAGATTTCTCAGGTCGTGCACCAGGTTTTGGGACCCAAATCCTGCCTGCCTGCCTCCCTATGGCCCCGTAGTCAGTGCTGCAACATCATCATCATCATCATTTGAGATGTAAGCAACCATTTCCCTCAGTGGCTCAGCGAGTTGCTTTTAGGAGATTTTAGGATGCCTGATTTGAGGACAAACATGGGTAGAAATCAGTGGGAGGGGGTGAGGCTTTGACCGCCTCCCCCAGAGAAGATGGCAGCGAGAGGTTTGCACGTAGGAGCAGAAGAAAAGAAACAAATAATACAGAAATAAACAAAAGAACAAAAACAAACAAAAGAAAACACCTACAGTCATGAAATGGCGTTTTGGGACATCATAGATCCCTTCCTTCTGCTGACTGGTTGGGACCTGCATTGGATTGGAGGTCAATTGTTGTAATTAAATGGAATTAACAGAGCAGCATTAAAAAAACAAACAAAAAAAAAACAAAGGAAGGCTGGTAAGCTTTGACAACTGACACAAGACTGCTGTGGGAAAAATAACACTGTCCACGTCATATTTGTTTTCCCTCCCTCAGTAACGTCTGTAAAAAGATGCTGTTTTTTTCCTCTATTGGAGTGATGGGATTATGCAAATTCGACAGCTGTTTTTTTCCTTCTCCTCTGAATCAATTCTGCTTAAATCAATATTGACTGCAAACAACGCTTGCATAGGCCGCGCGCCACTCGCCAAGCCTATTGTTATTCTGTGATAGTTTGTCGCCGCCGTTTCATCCGCCGCCTTCGGCACAAGAGCCTCGTTTGGGAACGTCGCCGCGTATCCGCTGCCCGCCGCCACCTCCACGTCTCCGACGGCTCGACTCCGACCCGTTAACTTTTGGTTATGGGCTCTCCCCGCGTCTATTGATCTGGTTTTTTCGTTTGCGAGATCAAATGGGATGGCGGGTGATTAATCTCTCTCTGCATCTTTCATCTTCAGAGGAGCACGAGATGCAGGGAGGCAAAGAGAAGAAGAGGAGGAGGAGGAAGAAGAAGGAGGGGAGGAGGGGGAAGAAAGGCAGCGAGGGTGGCTGTCGGGATTAAACCGTGTGACCGCTCCCTGGGGTCCTCGCTGCTCGTTCAGATGGTCTGAAGCCAAAAGGTCAAAGCGCTGGATGCATTAGAGGAGGAGGCTCCTGCAGAACTCTCCACACTGAACTGACCTTGACTCCTTCGGCAGCTGTTTCCACGGAGCGCCAGGCATACATTTCAACGTAAAGCCGCTTCCATTATTTGTCCTGCGTGTTTAAGGCTCCAATTCTTTCAGATTTCCATAAATATTAATGCATTGTGAATTGCATATTATTATTTTATTTATTTTTTCATCCTGGTGCTGGCAAGCCAATACATTTGTATTATTTAAATCAGCCCACAGCAAATGTTATTTGTTTTTGCAATGATGGATTCAACTTGGAGTGCGAACGCAGAGTCAATGTATTTTTATTTACGTCAGTTCTAGTGTAGTTAGTTTGTTTGTTAGTTTTTATCAGCCATGCTGACGTAGATTCGATTGAGCGCTGGGTATTGTATTAGTAACCCAACTAGAATTCTACAGTCAGTCTTTCAAGTTAAAAGTCACATATTCAAATGAACCAGTATTTATTCATCTATCTAGATTTTGTCCCTGTCCCAACAAACTAACAATAAAACAGAACCTCAAGACCTACTGGACCATCCACAAGTTTGGAGGGAGAAAAAACAATGAGGTCGCGCATGGCAGAGGAATCAGTGCCCCTTGTGACATCATAAATGGCTGACTGGACTGACTTCTTTGTGATTGATCAAAGATTGGTCATGTGAAATTTTTCCCAATATGGGACTTTTAGGATTAATCTGCCAGCATTTTTTTTTTTGTTACAAATAAAAACACAAACTACAAAGGAACATAAAACAGTGGTAAAATAGTCTATAAAAACTAAATTTCCGTTTCTTCCCAGTAATTTTAACTTGACCGCACAATTAACATTTCGATCCCATTGCTCTTGATTTTGGATTTTTTTTTTTTTTTTTTCGGATTGTTGCTACTTCACTGCTATCCTTCCATTAAAAGTAACGACCAGATTAAACAGGACTGAAATCTAATACATTTTAACTTTAATATGAACAGAACCCAAATGTATTTATTTATTACTGAACCTCACAGCTTCAATTTGGTCCTCGGCTCAGCGGCTTTGAGTCTGCAGCCTAATTAAAGAAACATAAACCTTGGTTTGATCTCAGCCTGTATCCTCAGAAAATCCTTTTCCTCAAGAAGAATCTGCACTTTGTAGTACTTTTCACACAGAGCCTTGTTGTCAGTGCTGTTTCTATCATCATCTATCATAGGGTATGAAGAGGGGAGGAACAAAAAAAGAAAAAAAAGATATAAAAAAGAGGGGCAAGGCTTGCTTTGGTACCTGATAAACGCTCTCCTCTGACTGGGGGCCACGGAGGGGTTCGTGTCCAGCCTCAAACACTATGTACTACAGAACAGAAGTAGTTGGTGTAGAGGTGCAGAGGATAATGAGATGTGAAGACAAAAGAAATAAAAACAATGGCGTGTAAAACATAGACAGGACCGGTGTAAGGTGGAGGGTGGAGAAGTGGGGGGGGTGCATGAGGAAAATAAATGTGAAACACGGGAAGGAAGCGACGGTGGCGTGGAGTGGAACCAGGAGGAGCATAAGGGGCATTAAAAACAAACAAACAAAGAGGAGGAGTCATGGGGAGAGGGGAGTGAGGAAGATGAGGAGAGAAAGAAGAAAAAAAGAACAACAACAAAAGGACGTGAGGTTGGAAGAAACAGCACAAGTTTAAAAAGATCCGGCAGTCGTTTACAGGCACTGTGTGTCAGGGCGTCGGCTTGAGGTTGGTGGGCGGAGTCTGCCAGTGTCTCCTCACAGGACCCGCCCTCCTGAATGACTCGAATAGGAGCCATACAATTTTAAGGAATCTTTTGACATTTTGGCGAATGTGCTCACCTACTGTGTTGCCAAATAAATAAATTGATATATATTTTATACTTATTCTTCTTCTAATATACTTATTCTTAGGGGGAATATATATTTGCCTACAGCAGCTTCAGATCTGCAATTCATCCTCATTTAAAACAGGACTTTGAAGCAAGTGAAGTGATAAAAAAAGCATCTTCATACACGGTTGATAACCAGGGGAAAACTAGACAACTACGTGATTCAGTGAAGGTTCAACTTGCTTTCACACTCCTAATGGTGCCGCTATACTGAAAATCATCATAGATTATACCAGCGGGATGACGATCAGTATAACAGCAAGAGTGTGACACAGGCTAGTTCACTGTGTTTAAAGAAAGACAATAATTTTTTTGTTTCTTAGTTTGTTTGTTTATTTGCACTGTTGTCTGCCTCCACTAACATAAACATCTCTGCAGCAGACTGATAACACTGCTGATTAGAAAAAACAGACCATTAAATCAGGTGCTGAGGCAAAGCCCCCCTCCCCCCTGCTTTTTAATGAGACCCCTGTGGTTCAGCAGTCAGTGCTGAAAACTGTCACCGACTTTGTCTTTGGTTTGTTTCTGTTCGAACTCTGTGTTAGAAAGTCGACCATTCAAAATGTTTGATCAGAACAAGCTTCTGTGTGAAGGCGGTTGATTCGTTGTTTGTTTTTGGCAGTGTTTGGGCAGTGTTAGTGTTTGAACTGGGAAAGTGGTCATCTAAATGTTCCTCTTGATTAGCGCAAAAAAGGGTGAGATGTGAATCCCAAAATAAACCAGATAATCAATGATTTGTGAAAGATCTAAAACTGATTCGTACAAAACTACAAATGGGAAATAAATAAGTAAAGGAGACTAAGCGCATTTTCCAAAATGTCAGCAAGCTCCTTTTAAAGTTCTGGAGTTTTGTCAACCAACATCAACAAGAGTCGAGAAGCTGCAAATGAAATGACTCAATGCAAAAAAACAACAACAACAAAACAAAACAAAAAAAACAAACAACTTCAATAGCAAATAGAAAAGAGGTGGTCAGAGAGGGTGGCTGGACGTACCACTGAACATAGCATTCAGAGTCAGAGTTAGTGTTGTCTGTATTCAGTGTGAGCAAAACACGGAGAGAAATAATAATAGTAATAATAATAATAATAATAATAATAATAATAATAATAATAATAATAATAATAATAAAGAAATCATGTTCAGCCAAATAAATGCACAGGGTGGGGTTAACAACCAGTCAGAGGGGGGAGGGGCAGATACGGGACGAGGGGGGAGGGGCATGTCTTTGGAGTAAACTCAGACCAGCGACACAGATCAACACAAACAAAACATGGATTTACAACATTGCACTGGCACATGGGTGTTGAATGGTTGAACAAAACTGCCCACTAGGATGATCTACTGAGCGTTACTAGAGCAGTGGCGCATCATGGACCTTTAATTCAGGCTGATCAGGAAGGAAATTTAGCTTAAAGTTGTATGTACATTTATATGGATCATTTTAAACATTTATCATTAATAATATTAGAAGGTGTCAGTGTGAAAACAGCAGCGCTGAGGCCAGAATAGCATCTTGGAGTCGGCGGTGATTTCGTGTCGAGCGCCATGTTTTCCGATGGACCTACCTGGTAAACGGGGTCGTCCACTTCATCCTCCAGGATGGTCTGTGCAGGCGGCGGGACGGACAGAGGGCAGAGACGACACGTTTTGTTTCACATCAGCAAACACAGTGCAGGAGATTTCATGTCGGCAGCAAAAGGAAACGGATGCAGGAAGAGGCCGACACATTAAAGCTCAGATTGAAAATGTTCATTCTGTCTTCGTTGCTAGATATACTCTCGGTTAACCAAGAAAGCATTAAAGCTCACATCATCAGACAGTCTTTTCCATCTGAACTGTGGTCTCTAGCAGAGCAGGCACACACACGATCAGTCATCCACAAAAAAAAGATTTCCGATAAACAGTGTATTTAGCCCTCTGTTTGCAGCCTCCTTTACCAGCCAAGCCTGGAAAAACTCTGGGTTTTGGCTTCCTGTTAGAACTGATTAGATCTGGCAGACTCTGCGCATCTCTGGTCCCAGAGGTTGGGACCAACACCTGAATGGGCGTCTCGTCGCCAATATGGGAGAAATATCAGTGCCCTTTGTGATATCACAACGGGCTGGTTTCCGCTTCTGCTGGATTGAGCCTGAACCCTCTAAAAAAACCTGAAGCTCGTAAGAAGAGGAGGAACTTCTTCGATGAGCGAGGTGCTGACAGCATAGAAACACAGATTACTGTATTAGGGGCTTTAAGCATTAAGATGAAAGAAAAAATGGCTGCAGGTGTCACGGCCACAGAACCATTAGGAAATAAAAATGCAACTAGTAAAAATAGAAAGAAAAAAATGCTACAATCTCAGTGGGAAAATTGATGTAAGATTGTTGCACAAAGACTTGAAAATATTGCTCTGTTTAGTGTTTAGATTTTGTTCAAAGCCCTGTTTCATACATAACTTTTGCTTAAAAATAAATAAATAAATAAATACAACACAAAAATAAATGACCAAACCTTTTGCTTCCTCTGAGAACCTCATCAAGAAGTGACTGAGTGTTGTGGATAAAGGCCGTCTGTGATGCACTCAGAGGAAGTGGGAAGAGTGTTGCAGACGACTGCGACTGAAACGCCGGCTGAGTAATAATGAGCCATCTCACCCGGCGGGGCTGGAAAATGTGAATGTGAAGAGTTTCCCTACCTGGTAGACGGCCTGCTCACACTGCTTGTCCTTCTGGGCCTTCTTTTCAAGCTCCTCGCGCTGCTTTATGTCGTAGATGAGCGTGAAGAGGTCGCGCAGGTCGATGATGAGAGGCTCCGCCTGGGACAGGGACGAAGACGAAGGTGTGGGGAATAAATAAGAGAGGTGACATGGGTCAGAGGAGCCAATAGGATAAGAAGGCCTGTGAGAAAAGGGCCAATTTCAGGAGACTGAAAACAAGGTAGGTGCAGCTGCAAAATCACAGAACCAAAGAATTTATTTAGCTTAGTTAACGTGACTCAAAAACGAGAAGAGAGGCGGAGCCAACAACTTGCTGGGGGTGTGGTCACTAACATGTGCGTATGTGACATCACAAAGAGCTGACTTCCACAAGCGCTACTGCAAAGAATCAAAAAGGACGACCTTGTCTCATTTTGCTCACGGCGCCACAACACCGCCCCCTGCTGGACGGGCAGAACTAACTCACCGACTGTGCGGTCTTGATGGCCACAAACTTGTGGTGGCCTTCCTTCCCGCAGACGTAGCCGAAGGCCCGGTGGTCCCTGGTGTCCTTGGCGATGTAGCTGATCTCGTGGACCGAGTGGTGATGCAGCAGAACCTACATTTGGCCGCATTTGGAGGAAAACATTGTTGTCACAACAACAACGACGACAACAACAACAACCACTCTGCGGCTGCATCTTCAGTGTTTTCGGGGGTGGGGCGGGGGGGGGTCTGCCCGCTTTATATAACACTCGGCGAGCCGCGCCGCAGTGTACATTGTGTTGGCTCTGAAAGTGGGTCAAACCCTCTTTAAACATGTTTTGCATATCGTTGGGCTGAACTCAACGAACCAACACAGATTGAGCCTGAAAGTGTCTGACGGAGGCAGGAGGGATTCAAGGCCGCACAAATCTCTGCTAGACAGTATTTATAGATGCTACGTAGGATTTAATTTTGTGCTGTAATCTGGTTTATAGCGTCACATCGGGAAGTCTCTGCGTTCTTTTTTTCTCCCCCCCACGCATCCGCATCAAGCCGCCATTCGACAGACACTCTTTAAGAGGATGTGACTGCGGTGAATACGAAAATGCTAAAGTCGGGATGCGCAATCCGGCTTTTTTTTTTATTTATAGATAAAATCTCCCATCAGGTTTTCCAACAGGAAACCGTGAAATACTTTGCTGTCAAAGTCGGCGGAGACACACATTGATAAACACAGAGCAGTTTGGTTGTCACTCACCCACCTGCTGCTCCGCTATTAGCACTGAGAAGCTCAGGCGGCAGGGAGGAGCTTTGCTAGCGATATTAGCGGCGAGTGTAACGCTTGGTAACGCCTCAGATTAACAGAGGGAGGGAAAAAAATACTAAACTAATATGACGAGTGCTCCCGATTCAGCGGAGAATCATGTCAGCTTTGCACAAAGTCTTTCTACATAAATGCCGGCTGATGCCGCCTGCGCTGGGTTGATCCCGGCGTTCCCCGCCGTAATAACTCAAGTGGGATATTATGGGCGGAGGGTTATTTACTGCCAGTAATCAGTAAATAAAATGAGAGGCATTACGCGGCACGATTTCCCAAACAGCAAATGAGCTTGTCAGAGGCTGGCGAGGTCTGGGCGGGAGGTTTAAAGGGATGGTTCAACATTTTGGCTAATTCACCCATTATCCCCATATAGTCGTGTAAACACTAGGTACTAGGTGCATTCCCTCTAATTGTTGGTGCCTGTTGTATAATAAAGTATAAAAAATTACGACAAATATTGGAAACTACTGTCTTGAGTGAGTGGAGAGACAGAGCTGAGACCTTTGATGGTTGCTGGCTTAGTTTTAGGCTCAAATAAAACAGGTCCGAGGTTGACAAGAACTCATCACTATTGTCCAACGCAAAGTCTGCCATGATCAGACATCAGCTTCCTCTCAGCAAACATGTCATTTTGATTTCGGGAGAAGCTACACTGAACATGCACTTTTGAGAATCACTATGTCTTGTAGGTACATCCAGAATGTAGTCTGGCCAAGCTTCTGCCTCGAAAAACAACTCTGTCTTGTCATTTTACATTGTAATTTCATCTTCAGTGTGGTGAATGTGCGTGTCACGTATGGTCCCCCAGAGAGTTTTGTTACATTGTGTATTTGATCAGGTTTGAGGGAGTGAAACCAGTACCGTTGACTGACCTACCCACATCCCAAAACAATAGCCGCAAATAATTAAAGTGAAGATATCAACTCATGTGACTACAGGGATCATGGCCATAAAATGTTGAACTATCCCTTTAATGTGAAACCACTATCAGCTGCTGGGCTGACTCTAGTTTGTTGGGGAGGGGGAGATGGAAAAGTTGGCGGTCAGGTGGGGGGTCTGCAGCCAGCGGGACAGATACACCCGCATAATTATCAGTTTAGCGCTAACGACAGCTGAGGTGGAGCGGCGGTGCAATTAGCATTAGCCGCAAATGATCATTAAGGGGTGGAACTGAACGCTAATTATGGGTAAGGGCTTGATGAGCAGAGTGGGCCCATCCAGCCAACTGCTCAGCGCCCCAGGACGTCGGAGAGCCCGAGACGCTCCATCATCCTGTTATAAAACCGCAGCAGGCTTGTGAGCCGGCCGGGTGAAGAGACGCTGAGTGAGTGAGTGCATGGCAGTGCGGCCGTTAGCGGGCCCTACGATCTGAAGGTCCTGCAGCAGCGTTGGCCCCAATATCACCCGACTACAGCGTGTGTGGAATATCCATTTCCCTCAAGTTCAACTAAAGGCCAAACTGCCTCGCTCAGACTCAGAGCCTGTCCTGGACTTCCTCTTGAGCTCATTTCTCTTAAAATGATGCAAAAATACAAATGACTGAAAAAAGTGCATTTTTATTCCTCTTCAACTGGGATCTTGTGGCCAGCCGGGCTCACAAGATGGCAGCCCGACTGAAGCCACTCACTCACCCCCGATCTCTCGCAGTAGATCTTGATCCCGCCGAAGGAGACCGTCAGGAAGACCCGCTGCTTGTGCTCGCCTTTGGAGCGCGCCGAGGAAGCCATTCCCTGCAGGAAGATTAGAAAGGAACACAACGCGGGGAGATGAAAGGGCTGCACTAGCACCGCATGAGAGGCGCCGAGGCGTCTTTTCCCTGCCACTCAGGTGAGCGTGTGACAGCGGGAGATTGCGGGGGAGAGATCTGGGGCAGAAGAGTGTTGTTGGGGGTGGAGGGGAGGCTGAGGTGACGGGAGTTATGTAAGGTGCGTGAGGACAAGATGTTCTCCCTCTGATGCTTCTCGTCACTCTCACAGGAATTCACACATCACATTGTTATTATTATCATCATTATTTTTTATTATTATTAGGGATGCACCGATACAATACCAGTATCAGGTACCGGGGTTGAGTAGTTCTATTCCTGCTCATAAGACAGGTGCCGATACCATGACACCGGTACCAGTTGTATATGCTTGTATTTGACAATTTAGTTTAATTTGTGTTGGTTCTGCAGTGATACTTGTGACAGTCACCCATGGTGTAGATGAACATGCGGTATGTCACACACTGTCATTATGCACAACTGCAATGGATATTATTTATACACAGATATATTCAGTAAGTTTTATTTACTATGGTTAAGCTCTTTGAGATCTATCTGTCTACCTATTGAAATGCAAGTACTCGTACTCTTCTCATTCTGTAAGAAAGTGGTATCAGTGTATCCATTATTGTTATTATTATTATTATTATCATTATTATTATTATTATTATTATTGTTATTATTATTATTATTATTATTATTATTATTATTATTGTTATTATTATCATTGCTGCCGTGGTGACTTTTTTCTCCCCTTTCTTCCCCTCCAGCTCGACTTTCACTTTCTCACTTTCTCCTTCCTCCCTTGTCTCAGAGTTGGTCTGTTGTGCCTCAATGAGACATGCGCTTTCGCTCGCTAACAACAACAACAACAACAACAACAACAACAACAACAAAAAGGGGATATTTGCTGACAGAACAGCCGGCGCTGCTGACCGAACCTGCCGCTGACGGGACGGTCGGCTTTTGAAGTGAGTCTTTCCCAGGCATCCCAGCAGCTCCCCTTTTCTTTTCCTTTTTTCTTCTTCTCTCACATATTCTCGCCGATAAAAAAAAGCGAACAATTAACATTTGCACTGCGTTCCATTCAACGTGACCCCCGTGTGCTTGACATGTCTTTCATGGGACACAAAACCCACGACGAGAGAGAAGAGAGAGGCGGGGGGAAGAAAGGGAGGGAGATAACAGGAGAAGAAAGACTGCACTAATATGCTGAATATGTCTGAAGAAAGAAAGAAAGAAAATGATAGAACCGTGGATGGCTTCCTCTGTACGTCAGCACGTCTTCACCTATTGGCCCTTCCTTCTAAATGCTCTAATGTTGTTGTTGTTTTTTTGCAGGTTTATAAACTTTATTAATGTTGCTTCTTGGTTGGACAGATTGTTTTTCCTTTTTTTTCCCCCAAATTTGTTTTTTTTGAGAAATGCGATTGTGCAGTTGTAGCCAGGAGCATGCTAGTTTCAAACTGTCCCATCCATCAGTAGTCGTGATGATCATTTTTTATCCACCATTATTCATATGTTTTACGGTCGTCTTATTTTCATTTGACATTGATTCACTTTTTTTTCCAACTGAATTTTGCAACCTCTTCTCTCTTTGGCCAGTGATGCACATTACTAATCTGCTCTATGCACTGACACTCCCACAGTCATCACTGTCCTGGCCACCACCACATCACCATCATTCCACATAGTTTCCCGACTGCTGGCTGCTTTGAGTGTATTTCCTCAGTCTGAACAAGCTCTGCGCACCACATTAAGTGTCTCGTGGACGTTTGCAATTTGGATCATGCGATGAAGAGGAAGAAAAAAAAGATGCTGAAGGAACAAAATGGGGAATTGCACAAGCGGCTTTGTCCAGCCGGGGCCCTGAGGAGCGGCGGAGCGACAGTGATAAAGGAGAAAACGAGCAGCGGGGATGAGGAGGGGATGAACTAAGTGAGGGAGGGAGGCGGGCAGGCTGGCCCAGTCAATGGATGTTGTCAATCAGCCATCGGCTTCTCCATTTGCCGGATTAGTCCTCGAGCCGGCAAGAGGCAGCTCAATAGAGACGCCGCCCCCGTCCCCTCCGTCCCCCTCGTCCCCCCCGTCCCCCCTTCCAGATAATAAAAAGGTCTGCATCTAGCGCCGCCGCTGACTGCGGACGGCTGATGGCGGCGAAGAACTGGAGTCCAGCGGCAGGCCGCCGCTGCCGTTGCTCAGATGTCACAGGGAGGCAGGACGGCAGGGCGGGGGAGGGGGGGGGGGTAGATATGCCTGATGAGAGGCTTTTCCTTCTGGCTATTAAACGGCTCTGCTCGGGGGGCTTCCCAGATATCTGAGCTGCTGCAAAGTCTGTGAGAAGATACTTTCTTTCTTCTTTTTCTCCTCCATCCTTCCCCCAAGCCAGTGCTCATATATACGTCCCCCGTTTGGAGGAGGATTTACTTGGTAGCCACCTACAGAACTTCAAAGATGCTTATGTGCTTCCTTTATTCCCCCCCTCTTTCCACTCCCTCCAACAAAGGCAGTGAAATATTTCCTGCCGCCTGCTTTAGAGGCAGTAAACACAGCTGACATTTAAGAAGATATAGAATAAACTCTGGGGAAGAGGCAGCGTGCTGCTTCTTAGTAAGTCGCCGCTATAGATAATGACACTCACACACTGCGACGCCTGGCAGGACTAAAAGATTTGTCCACATGTTGCTGAGGCTTTTATAAACTTTTCAGAGTATTTTATTTCAACCGCAAAATATGCATCAGCGGGAATGTTGGGAAGTGCATTTAAAGCAATAATGGCTGCTGACAATGGCACTGTAGCAAGCACAACTTTCCACAGGTCACTTCTAAAAGGTTTGGTGAATTTTTATGGTTTCAGTTCATTACATGTCATTTTTATTTTAAAAAGTTCCATCAACAATCAGCGCATTTATGGGTCGAATGCAGTTTAACTTCTAATATAAACTTGAGACTCATCAGACACGAAGAAACCTTTTATAATGTATTATTAATGGACTTACAGTTTAGGTCCATCTACACTGTTTTCCAGTGGGAAAGAAAGAAAGAAAGGTTTGGGCAAGAGAACATTGCATAAGAAAGTGTGTGGAAGCAACAAAATTCAGAAACCCCCCCACAAACAACTGTCCCTAATTTACTACGAGTTCACAAACAGAGCTAAAACACTTTATTCTCCCTGCAGCCGATGGGTTTGTTAAAAGAGCTCTTAGTGTTTTTAGGTAATTAATCTGACTTGTTTATTGATTTATAAGAGAATTTACTATTCACTGTCCTGTTGACTGCCAGACAAATTGCTTAGGAATAATAAAGGAGTATTGATTTCGATCCTGTTTTTTTTATAAAATGATCTGAAAGAATAATTTTAGAGTAATTAGCTCATTAGGTAGCCAGCTGCAGCTGTGCACTGGATTTGTGTCCTCAACCATCAAAAATAATCTTTGCTGTGGAGAATTTTTGCTCATTAACACTGTTTGTACTTACTTACATTCTGTGCGATAAAAAAGATGAGAGAACATTACAACAAAACCACAATTACTACTGTATTATGACAATGTGCTCACGGGGGTTGAGAGGCTAATTTACAAGTACCTACAAATATGCAAAAAAACACAAAATCAAGTTGCCCCAAAAAAATGAGCAAACCAAAAAACAAGAAGCTCCTTTCATCTGAGATGCACGCACGCAGACTTGCTAAACGTGCTCCCTCAGCCTACTGTAGGGCTCGACGTGACCTCGTTTTAATTCGCAGCGTTCCGTAAAGAACTCTGCTGAAAAATATTATCTGGGTCATGTTATCGCCGTTTGCATATGTGCCAGCAAGTGGAGGAGCACGGGACTGTGTTTGTGAGGCCGTGACTGACAGCAGAGTCGCTGCAGGTTAAGTTCAGGGGAGTCAAGAGTGCAATGTAAAAAATAAATAAATAAAAAGAAGAAGGAGAAGAAGAAGAAGAAGAAGAAGAAGAAGAAGAAGAAGAAGAAGAAGAAGAAGAAGAAGAAGAAGAAGACGAAGTGAAAATTACCTACTTTAGGTGACACACTGATCTAAGCTTCTCCCAAACACGGCGCCAGTTTGCCTCCCAGCCAACGGAGCTGCATTAATAAGCATTGGAGAGCTTTGAGCGACGCTAAAAATACAGGCTCCCATTGGAGGGGAAATAAAGCACAGTGCTGCTTCTGGTTTTGTAAAAAAAAAAAAAAAGAATGCTACAAACGTGTTTGGTGAAGACAAAGCGCCGGCGAATAATGCGGCCGGACTTTTTGTTCGGTCCATCTGGCCGGAACACAGGACGAGTCAGGCAGGCCATGACTCACTCAGTGGAGGACTCATAGCCGTGGACTCGCCCGGTGAAGGGTGATGGGTGATGTCGCACGCGCACACACACACACACACACACACACACATGCAGAAGTCGGCACCTTCAGCTTCATCATGGAGTCTTGGCACAGCTTGTCCCCACGCGCCGCCATCACCTCATCAGTCCCGATCAGCTTGGCCTTGTAGCGCACGCCATCTCCACGGAAACGCTTAATAAGCCCCGTCTCGCTGCGGTCCTGACCTGAGGCAGGAGGAAGAGAGAGGGACAGAAAGAGAGAGTGAGAGAGAGAGAGAGAGAGAGACAGAGAGAGACAGAGAGTGAGAGAGAGAGAGAGAGAGAGAGAGAGAGAGAGAGAAATAAACGGACAGGAAATAAGAGCGAGCAAATGAAAGAGGGAGAGTGTTTACAGGAAACACAACCGGATCCGCCGACTTTAGCATCGCAGCTCTGCTGGGTGTGTGTGTGTGTGTGTGTGTGTGTGTGTGTGTGTGTGTGTGTGTGTGTGTGTGTGTGTGTGTGTGTGTGTGTGTGTGCGTGTTGGCTTGGCCATAAATATTTATGGAATACGAAATAGAGGCTGAATAACAAATTAGTAGCGGCAAGCAAGACTGAAGGAAAATTGAACCTGAAATTGAAAATGAAGTTGAACAGAAGCCGCTGGACCGAATGAGAAAACGAGTGGAAAATTGAGAGGTGCACAGGTTTTTTTTTCGTTCCCCCTCCCATCACCAATGCGCTCATGAGGCAGAGAGTTGGCGGGTCGACGGTGGGTGGGGAGGTGGGTGGCTCCGCCCACGCCCCGATGTTCCCATGGGTGCTATTGGTGGTGACCAACCTACTCCTGAATGGCAGCTATTGAGGGGGATCATCTCGGTCCAGCGCTCACCCACAATGCACCGGGCCCTCCGCGGGTGATGGATGTTGGTCGGCGGTGGTGTGATGCAAGGGGGGTGTCAGGAAGGCCTGGAGCTTCCTCTCCCTCTCCTCCCCTGTCTGTTCTCACCCATGATTATTCTGTCCCGGTCCGGCCGGCTGACGCCACCTTGACACCGACGCCTCTCGCCTGCATTTTCACCCCCCTCCTCTCTCGTTGCCCGAACAGCATTTTGATCAGGAGGAGGACGCCGCCCGGGGCGTTATCGCGTGTCTACGATGTCAAAAAAAAGAAAAAAGAAATCTGTCCGCCCTTCATAAGCAGGCAAAACGCAGACTCCCTCCTCCGCCTGCATTAGCACATCAAGATAGCGGGATTCCAAATCAAGGTCAGCGGCACCTTGGAGACTTTCACAGTTCTCAGCCTCCCCGTTTCGCTCCATTCTGGGTCACGAGCCAATCAGTTAGCGGCTCGCTCTGCTGGCCGGTTGAGGTGAAAGAGGCCGGACGTGCGCTGAAAGGACGATCAGGCGGAAATCAGAACACCAAACTGAGGCGCAATCGCAAGCAAATACCAAACAGAAGACGCACAATTTCTCAGTTTCCAAACGCCAAAAAGGAATTTGGGAAGGAGGAAATTTTTAGAAAGGAGGAGAAGCAGGGGATTGGTTGAAAGGCAGGGAAAAATTAATTGGCTTGCTCATGCGGAGGGGGGTTGAGGGGGGAAAAAAAGCAGGCCGAGTTCAGAGGCAGGCTCTTGTCTTGGCCACGCACACCCGCTCACTAATTCATGAGGGCACAATTCTCAGAAGAGGAGGCGGGTAGCGGGATCCTCGACGCTTAAGTCATTAAAGTCTCTAAAGTAGGGAAACGTCAAATCTGGGTCTAATTCTTGCTCCGTTCTCTGCCAGAGGACGATTATGATGTAGCCGCCGCTTCATGACATCGTCCAGGACGGAGCCGTGCAGGAGGAGCTTGTGTTGTCTTATTTATTTATATATTGATTCATTTCAGTTTCCTACAACATGAAGGCTCCAGCAGGGCTGAGGAGCGAGGGCTGGTCCACCAAGAGCGGCCATCATGAAGAGCTCCCCTCACGTAGCAGCATCCAGCCCGTTCAGACATTATCATGCGTCCCGTCCTGATTTCACTGACTCATACACTCTGTAATGTCATGCAAAATGCATGCTGCTCCAGTTGCATTTTAAAAACGTCGCTGGTCTGCGTTCAGCCTCTCCGACGAGCTCTGAGCAGATGTTCTGCGCCGTTTGTTTCTTTACGTGCCGCCTGCAATTTCACCCTAATAATACTCTGGGACTGAGATTACATGCGCAGAAAAAAAGGGGAAAAAAAGGAAGGATAAGACGTATGTAGGCCTCGCATACCGAATGAGAGTCTTGACGGCACGGCGCACAACTCGTGCGCTTGTACGTGCGCTGGGTCCAGATGCGGACGTGCCAGGAGTGTGTTTGAAACTAAAGTGCTGTGGGCTGAGCTGTTTCATGTCGTTACACACTGTGAGAAAGGAGACGAGGCTGCGTGTGCATGCGTGTGTGTGTGCGCAGGAGGAAGAAGAAGAGGAGGAGGAAGACGAAGAAGGGGGTTGACACATTTACTCTGGCTTTCTGGATTTAACAATTTACCTAAGGTTGAATAGTCCTCACAATATTTCAGGCTTGTGACTGGGATGCTGGTAATTGTTGTGACAGCGGGCGGCCCGCGGCGTCGTCTGCCTCGCTGTATCCTGCACGCGGGGAAAACACGCTTGCCATTTGAGAGTTGCTGCGGCCGCCTCAGTCTGTCGTATCGCTGTGACCTCCTCCTCCCCTCCTCACAAATACCCTGCCGCCCCTTTTTTCTTAATCATCTCACGGGGGGGCTATTAGAGGGATAAGTCACCCAAAAACTGACTCCTGACTGTTGCTCTGACGGACGGCAATTTTCTCATCCACGTAACCATTCATGAGTTTCACAGACGGATGGAAATCCCCCGAGCGGATGCCTACTGCAGCCTCCATTGACTAAACACGGTCTTTGAAAAACAAAACGCACACCTTTAGTGCTTGTGTGATGTCACCTGAGTGTGTGGAAGACTCGGCACACACTTTGTGTTTGTCTTTAAATGACAATGCCAAGGTAATTAGAGTGTTTGATTAGAAAGCCCTCCTCTATCAAGGCTGTTGAATCTCAGCTCACTTTAGTTTTCTTTGGCATCCACTGAATATCCACATTGTGAAGTTTGACAGCAGATAAATGAGAATTCTCCCCAGTTGCAAATGATGGTGGCTATGGACTTAAATGTGCAAAGGAAAGAAAAAGGCAAAGACTCAAAACAGCGATGCTGTAAATTTTCTTTGAGAAAAAAAAAAATCACGGTAATGCGCCAACTTGACGGGTTAACGTTTGCTCTTGTACGTGTGGTGGCTGTCGTGTATATGACAATTTTCTCAGCAGCTGCAGTGGTGTCCGCATCACTGTTGCTCTCGTTGCAGAAACATTTCTGACATCATCCGTGCAGTATGGTGGCACATTGTTTTCTGTTATTTTTCTTCATTTGAGCGGATGGTTGCCGTGGCTCCAGGAGAATTTTCTCTACCTTGAAACTCTGGAGCGGTTACTCGGATGACAAAACGTCAGCGGTGAGCAGCAAGTGTGTTGAAAGTTTTCACCTAATTTGAGTTTGAGCTGTCCCTTGCAAATACAAACAATTCCACTCAGGAGGCACGCATTAAAAATCAAAGACAGCAGATCACCACCATACACACACAGAGAACAATTACTGCTCCCACTGTGCTGCGCTGTCTCCGACTGCGACGTTTGCATCCTTCCCTCCTCCCCTCCCTCCTCCTCCTCCTCCTCCTCCTCCGGCACCTCCTCAGCCTCCTCCTCCTCTCCCCCCGCCCTCTTCCTCCTCGCCACGCTAGAATGGGGACAGCGCGGGGACAGATGGCAGCAGATGGAGAGTCAGAAGTGACCCTCCAGATATGAGGGTTTGGCAGGAGGAAACTTTTTGTTGGGGATCTGGGCATCGGAGCAGCTTAACCTTTGAACCTTCCCCCACTGTGTGTCTCTGTCTGCTTGTCGCTTTCGGCGCCTCCTTCCTGTGTGCCAGGAGGTCACGTCTAATACGGCAGCGGCGACGTCTTCATATCCGAGCGGGCGTGGGTGCTCGTCTTTGTGTCCACCCTCAAAGCGCTTGACGCTGTTGGTGTCGTGCACCTCTGCGTGGGGCTGTTCTCAGCGCGGGGAGTGAAAAAAGGTGCGTCCCATCAGCGCTGCAGGGGGTGTGAGGACTTTAAACAGCAGCGGCGATGGAAAGAGGTGGTCTGAGCGAAGGAAAATCTGTCCCTGCCATCTGCCCGTCTCGCTCCGTGTGCACAGAGTAACTTTCACAAGGCTCGAGACGCATTTGTCATCCGCAGCATGCAACCCCCTTCACCCCCCCCTCCACAACCCCACCCACTCCCCTCCAACTCAAAATCATCCAGAACCTATCTAAGCACTGAATGGATGGTTCACACTTCCAACCAGCTTTGATTCTCTAGCACACCAACAGTATGAAACAACAAAAATATTTGTTCAATTTTTTTCTCCTCAGTCTTTTCTGGTCCTGGTCGAAAATAATCTCATGTCAAATGAGACATTTTACATCACCAGAGGAGATTTAGACCTTCCTGGTTCAAGAGCTAAGGCTAGTGACTGAGGGACAGTGAAGCGACGTTACATGAGCAGCACGGAGATATTTCTTCTGTCTTGTTATCCTTTCCTGATTACATCCGCTGAGTGAGATTCTTCCCCTCTGTGAAACTCAGCAACGGTTGTTTGGATTGAAAACGTCACCAGAGCCTCCGTCCACATCTGGGCCAGTAGGAAAATGGGTGGAATTCATTTTTTTTTGACTCCAAGTCCGAAAAGCAATAAAAAAAGGATTTGTTTTTTGGTGATCGTTAAAGCATTTAACTGGGTTAATGAGGGGCGGCGTGCACGCCCTCTGTGTCATGTCGCGCAGAGGCCATTGACTCGGAGTGAGGACACTGGGATACATGCTGCTATTGATCCTGTGCGATCCGCTCGACTGTTATCACATTTATTGTGCGGCTGCATGACGAGTGGTGGGAGAAGCGGCAAACTGGCAAAGGGCTGGTGTGAGATGTGGGGAACGGTGGCGCGAGCAGGCGTTTCGGCTGCAGAGCAAAAAATATAAAATACAGGCCGCTGCTGCATCACAGTCCTCGTCTCCTCCATCTCTGCCCTCCACTCCCCGTCTCCCCCTTTTCAAATGAAGCTCTCTCTCTCGCTCTCTACCTCCCTCTCTCTCCTTTGCCTTTTTTGCCACACAGATTAAAGTGGAAGAGCAACAGTTGCTATGGAGATAGAGTAATGTCACGCATGTAAAGCAATCCTGCTGATGGATAGAATGGAGCTGTGGCTTTACCGCGCCACTCAGGGTTTGCTGCAGTGAGGATTTAAATTTTTTTTTTTTTAATCTATTTTTCATTCCAATTGGAAAATGTTACCTTCAAACGAGAAGGCTGCAGCCGTGCTCTGCATCACCACAAAGTGGGTTGACACACCAATTCCCTTGGTCAACTGGTCTTTAACACAGTGAGACGATTTAAAGACCCGGCGATTGAGATTTAGCGACATCTAATGGTGAGAAAGAACTGTTTTCTGACATCCCTTGCTTGACCTCGAATATTGTGAATCCTTGTGAAGATCCAGCTCAGGGCCACTGCAGAAACACAACAAGGCAAGTGGACCTCCCCTGTGTCTAAATATAAATGCTCATTATTAGCAAACTAAGAAATCCTCTAACTACATGCATTTTTTTTTCATTTCATTTCATGCTTTTTTAATTGTTGCACACAGGACGGGGCCTTAATACTCGCTGCCTTTCCTGTAGAACATAACCCACTCGCATTAATATCCTATAATGCAATGCAACAGTGGAAGCGACAACATCAAAGGGAACTCTAGTTTTATGTTTATGTAAAAAATGTGAGACTTGGAAGTCACGTGTAGCAGGTGGTGATTGTGGGTGGGGTGAGTTATTACGTATTATCCTGTGGGATTGCATTAATGCAACTACATAGCAACAAGCATAATAATAATAATAATAATAATAATAATAATAATAATAATAATAATAATAATAATAATAATAATAACCTATGTTGGCCCAAACATGTTTTGCTCCGGGTTGAGCTCAGAAACTTTCATCTATTTATTTTTACTATATTTGCAGTGATTACGTACCTGAAAGTTGTGAAATTACAAATAGGATTCACAAAAATGCCAATGGGAGCGCATTACTGCGATGTACTGCAATTCCTGTTCCGGTCCGTACATACTGCATGTACATAGTGATGAGCAATAACATGTCATTTGTACGGCTTATCTCGAGTGCCTGTAAATGCCCATTTTGTATGTAGTCAGGCAAGGGCGTTTTTTTGTATTTGCTGTACACAGCAGAGTATGACTCTTATATTCAACGTGATACGAAAATCATCAAAAATCATTTTTAAAAAAGACAGTAAAATGCAGGGATACAAGGGTGTGGAGTAATACTGTGTGTATGTATTTATTATTAGTTGTGTTCCAAGAAAAAAAAGAGGGACTGTGAATGCTGAATGAATGCAAGTGCAAGTCCATTTTTTCAACTGTATATTGAAAAAAGAAAAAGGTGTAAAA
Source organism: Nelusetta ayraudi (assembly GCF_046127955.1). Taxonomy (NCBI): domain Eukaryota; kingdom Metazoa; phylum Chordata; class Actinopteri; order Tetraodontiformes; family Monacanthidae; genus Nelusetta; species Nelusetta ayraudi. The sequence continues at coordinate 10,246,458 of NW_027466061.1, forward strand.
TGTCATTGTGTGAGGCCAGAACAGGTTTTGAGCCTGATCCTGATTGGTGTCCTTCAGTGGGCTTTAGCCTGCTGCTCACAGCTGCCGGTGGCCGCACTGTGCCACAGTCACAGTCATGCGCCGACTCTGCCCCATTTCCATTTATATGGCTCTAAACAGCGTCTTTGCTGATTGTGACACCGTCCCCTGCAGCACATGTGATTAACACGGTGAAGTCAGGGGGGCAGAGAGCCTCGCTCTGATGAACCTGGTGGCTGCCAGTGTAATGGCATCCCCTCCATACGTAACTTAAATCAATGACCACCCCCCTGCCTCCACCCACCACCCCCCCACTTCCTCCCTCGTCTGGCTATTCATCTGAAGCCCGGTGAAGCGGCCACAGAGGACCTGGACCCTCCTTACAGTGGGTCCAATGGAGGAAGGCAGATTTACTGGATGGACTGGAGTGGCTTTTATTCACGGATGGGAAAAAAAACAGGGAGGCAGGAAGGGCAAGCGGACTTCCTCCCACCTTTTTTTTTGACTCACCTCAAACCCTCTCTCCTCCTCTCGGCCAATTCAATCCCATTTCAATCTCCCAGTGAACGTTTCGGAAAATGCCCCGTCCTATTACATCACTTATGCTGTTCATCAAAGCGACAGGGTGTGAATTACCCTGTCCATGACACCTAAATCATGGCGCCAGCCCAAAGGCCCCCAGGCGACGTCCAATAGCGCTACATCTGGATCGCCGGAACGAGGCGGGGGGAAGCTCTCCCAGGGGCCGTGACTGAGTGGAACTTCTTCCCGCGTCGTCTGGCATTTACAACTTCTGTTCGAACATGACAGAAGGTGACGCTCGCTGCCGGCCAAACAAGAGGAAGCCGGTTCAATTTTCGCTTCCTTTATGGATGTTTTTGTGGTCGTCTGCTAACCTGACGGACAAGGTGGAATGTTTCCTCAGTCTTCTGAACATATTGTCCATCTAGTGATGAGCCCGCAGAAAGTGTTTATGGAGAGGGGAATAAAACCTGGAATCCGAATCTGCTAACCTTTTGTTTAAGTTTCGAGAAGACACATTTTGTTGCTGCTTAAGCATTTTTGTAAAATATTGAGGCTCTCCATTGGTGCAAAGGGCTCTGTTAGCTGCACGCTAGCTTTACACTGTATTATTTAACTGAACTCTTGCAGAAACCAGTTGCACAGAGGGTGAAAACATTATTGTCTTTAGCGTTGTTTTTTGTTCTTCATGAAAGTGAAAGTATTTTTTTAACTTGTGTTGCATTGTTGTCCTTTTTGCATGAAAGTGTCTTGTCCTTCAACTTACATTTTTACATTTGACTTCAATTTTTTGTACTTTTACACTGAATAGTCCACGTACCTTTGATCCTCCTGGACTCCCTTCGCTGGTTGGTTTTGACACCCGACTGGATCTCGGCCTCCGCTGACATCCTCCACCGCTGAGTCCCTCGTCCTGCTCACAGCAGATCCACCATGGGTTTGAGCAGCACACTCACAAATCTGCCCCGCACTCGCTCTCCCTCTCACTGCCGCTCTGTGACTGAGAAGATCCCTTTCAAATCCATGGTCACTGGTGGCCCATAGTGCTGGAGTGCTGGCCAACAACACATGGGATGATGAGTGAATTAACGGCCGGGTGATCCTCTCAAGGGTGGGATTCAGATCAGATCTGACATCTTCTGGAGTGCACCTGAGTTCTCTCCATAAAGGTCAAGCATCACATGGTCCGACGTTGCTCTTTTCCGGAGGTCCACCTATTACTCTGGAGTAATTCCACCCTGGGGGGCGATCACGAGAAGCTGGATGCACCGGGTGTTGTTCTTCAGAGTAGGTCAGCAGCGGACGCTGTTCTTTGGCGGAAACACTTCAGAAGCAGAGCGGTGGCCCATCACAGTGTCTCGGTACGAACTCTGCAAGACAAGACGGCAAGGGCCGTTACATAAAACCTCCATCCCATATCATAACGTTAAAGTTAAAAGAAGGAAAAACACTGGTAGGCAGTGTTTCAAATTTTCAACAATGCCATCATTTCCTCTGGGCCTTTAAATTGTAATGAGGGTGCGGCCGTTACCATGGCGAGAACATTCAACACTCTTGTTTTTCTTTTTCTTTGTACACACTTCCTGCTTGTAAATATAAAGCAACAAAGCACAAGCGAGGCTTCTGTGCGTGCGAGGCGTTCAAAGATTTCAGAAGGCATGAGTGGAAACAGCGATGCCGAGGGCAAAACCTGCAGAGATCTTGGCAAAGACGCCGGTGAAGCAGACCACCATTACCAACTGATGCCCGCCCCTCTACCAGCCCCCCTCCCAGCCCCTCCCACACTGAGTCTTAACGTCCTTGAACCGACCGCCGCTGACACTCCGAGCCTGGCCAAGCTGGCATCATGGCTGGCGCGGCTTGGGTTGGCATGGAGACGGTTCATTGTCGGGGAGGGAGAGAGGCCTTCAGCAGACCCTGGGCGGAGAAGAGCCGCCGCACATCCAGCACCGGGGACACTTTATCCTGCGTGACACCGCGTGACATTACGAGTGTGTGTTTGTGTGTGTGTATTTGTGTGAATGCAGGTGTGATACTCGTGTCACCTTTTATGTGTTTCTGGAAGTTCTTTGGTTTTTCACATTTTCCTGAAAACGGCCTTTGTCAACAGGACCTACATTAAGCAAAACTTACAGTATTTTCCCCAATGTTTTTATTTTTATGTTTATGCTAGCTCTGCTTTGAAGCAAGGGTATGCTAAAGCACTAAGTTCTGGATATTGGCCAGTTGTGATGTAACAAAGGGCCCTGATAGCACTCCAATGTTGTGACCATACCCCTAGCCAGGCCTAGGCTCCACCCCCTGAGCCCACCTCGTTTTGGCTCCCACCAAATGTGTTTAAGCTCCAACAAAGAATCAGTTTTAGCAGGAACCTAAGAAACCAAGTTTCAGCTTTTAGCTTGGCGTGTGACCTCACAGTGCTCCGCTCCAGTCAAAAAACATTCCAATGCCAACATATTTTCCAATTCCAACCAAGCCAAAACACCAAATTAATATAATTGCTAACCAGAACTGGTGCTATTTCACATTTCCAACAATAGTCTGTTGAAACTGGAAAGAAGCAGCTATTGGAAAAACAACAACAACAACAACAAACTATTTGAAGATTGAATTTGGTCTATCACATTCAAAGCAGTAAGCCATGAGCTTAGCCACTTAGTACCAAGTGGAGGTCTCCTATTGGTGCGGGCTTAGCATTTGCCAAAACCAGTCCAGACCCTTTAGTTCTACTCTTTCTTACGCTTTTATCGTGAAAATACCATCCAGTCCTCATTGAACGTTTGCTACTGCAGCATCCACGCTAATCTCTTCAGCAGCGGTGGCGGCTAAGCTCACAATCGCCTTCTTCTTTGTCCCTTCTGTTGTTTTAAGGGCACCTTTCTGCCGTCTCTTCCTTACTTTGTACCAACTTGCAGAGACTTTGCTTGCAAACGCTTTATTCTGGAGCCAATCCAAAGAAATCAAAGATTATCGAAAGGCCTAAAATGCTAAACTCTTTCGCTCAAGGGTGAATCAGCATTCGTGTTTTGCGTTGTGCTGCTCCCTCCCTCTTCCTCGCCCGCAGGCACGTCTGTCACCCTTCTCCGCCTTCATCAAGTATGATGCAAAGATGCATTTAGCCTCCTCGTACAACAGGTCGCGGTGACAGCCTCGTCACCCCCCCCCCCCCCCCCCCCTCCGCCTTGTGTGCCCAGCTGTCGGGGGCCTGCGTGTCACCTCGCGTGCCTCCTCGTCGGGCAGATAATGTCACGCCGGTCAGGGTGGAAAAGAAAAAGGAGCGGTCCCCAGACAGAGGCTCGTTGAGTCGGGGGGCACGGGAGTATTTCCCAGTGTCACAAAAGCACCTTATCGGGATGTAATTTTCATTACCAGTGAGGGAAAATGTGCCTCTTTGTATTAGATGGAGGAGCGATTTAACGTGATGTACGGCTGCTTGTCAAAAGCGATGCTATCTAGGTCAACCCGGCTCCCCAATCTGCTCTGTGTTTTAGCAGCTCCCAGTGTCTCTTATGATTTGGGTCAGAGTTAACGAGCATCACTGGTTTCTCCAGCTACGCCCGACCGCTGAGGGGATGTCAGAAGCCCCTGACAAAAGCCAGACTTTATTTATTAATTTGTTCTTCTTACTCGCACCTCTCTCAGGCACAAAAAGGGGTGTGTAGGGGAGGAGGGAGGGACTTCCTTGAGGGATGTCAGTTTTATTCCTGCTTGCGTTTCTTTGTTTCCTTCTTCTTCCTCCTCTGCCGTAGTTGAGCTCAGAACATTTTCTCCTGAGATGTTTCTGTGCGTCAGAATCTTTAACTCCCCCCCACCCCCAACCCCCAACACCCCCAGACTGGATTATTGGAAAAGTGTCGTGCAGCAAGAATACCTGATGTATGGCAACTCTCTCTTCCTTAACATTACCCATATCAATCAAAGCCATTGATTTTTTTTTCTTTACCCCATCGGTGTGAACACTGTGACAAGCGGGACCCCCCACGACTGCCGGTGTTGGAATGCAGCCTTCCTCTGCGCCGGTGGGAGATACGATCTGATGACGATCTTTTTCCGCCAAGACAATTATTTCTCCCCAGTCTGATCTTATCTGGAGAATGTGTGCAACAAATAATCCTGCGGTTACACTGTGACAATTCTTAATAAGCTTAAATTTAAATTAGGAAATGAGGTTCTTTTCTTTTCTTTCGGGTTTATTGTCAGGTAAATCGTCATGCTTTTTTTTCTTTGTTTTATCTCAAGAATAAAAGACTGAGCGTTTGATTCATTCCTGCTTAACAAAGAGTCTTAATTTCCCCGCAGTTCGGCTGACGCGTGATCAGAATTTCAGTCATGTTTACCGTCTCGGAGATATAATGGGCAATCACGCCGCACGCGTCGATTTTTAAATTAGGTCCTCCTTGAGATTTTTTTTTCCTTGCCCGCAAGCAGCATCCCACAAAGTGACTCTCCCTCCTGAGACTGGCTGGTGTAATAGAGTGCACAATCAACCTCACATTGTGCATCCCGCCGCCACCGATGAGTAACAAGGGGCTCAACAGCCATCCATCAGCGGATACGGCCAATTACACCCCCCATTCGCTGCCGTCCTGACCGAGTGGGGGCGGGGGTTGGGGAGGGGGTGTTCCTCTCCAGCCACCCTCTTCCCCGCCCCCCCTCCCCCACCCCACCCGACTGACCGTCTCCTGCTGTTCCCGGCCGCCGAGGCCTGGCACGGCCCGAGGCTGCTTCCACAGACCAGCTCTGGCACCTCGCGCCGGCCAACTTTGTTACAAAAAGGCCCCCCGGCTTATGGAGTGGGACACAACTGTCACAACCTGGACCCGGCCAGCCCTCCTCCCAACACGCCTGCTGCGTTTCCTTGTGTCACCTATGGCCCAAAATCTGTCCACGTCTCCTCCAACCCTGGGGCTTGAAATATGTTGTTGCGTTAATGTAGTTTTTTCTTTTTTTTTCTTTTTAATCAGCCTTTGTCAAGCCATTGCTACACATTCTGTGCCAGATCCACAAAGAATGGAACACATTGGTAAATTGCGATGCGTTTTGCGGCGACTTTGTGGCGGTAACCTCCGCCACCGTTGCATCGTATCCACAAAGGTTTTTGACCTGATGATATGCAGGCGCAAAAACGCCAGAAATGCGTCACCTGAGGAGTCAGAAGCGTAAATTGAATTTGAGTAACCTGACCGCGTGATAGATTGTCACATATTATAATATTGGTGCAGAAGTTGAATTTCTGACGGAATCCGTTATTTCTGTTGTTGTCAAATAACCTGCATACTGGCTTTCTCCCGAACTCACGCCAAGAAAGAGACAGTGGTCTCAGACACGTCCCTCCAAACATCCCCACAGCCCCAAGCACAGTACACACACCTTTCCGGGCTCTCTGTCGTCCTCTTAAAGGGGAAGTATAACGTGTCAGCAACACAAACATTAATAAAGAGTGGAACACATAGAAAACTGAACACACGTCAGGAATGCTACAATATGAATACGATTGTGGTTGATTGTGCGGCAAGAACGAACCCGAACCTTCAAATAATTTTAATTAGTCTGATTTCACAAAGAGAAACTCAGGCCTTCCTGTGCAGTTGGGCATTACGACCGCTGTCATGATCAGAAGACAGTCAAGGCGCGTCAGTATGTTTATATATATTTCACTGTATTATATATTTTACAGTAAACTTGTAACTTATCAATGTTTCGTGTTCTTAATAAATAAAGAAATAAAAGCATTGATTTTATATTTGATAAGATGTGTGTATGATATTTTTCTTTATACACACACCTCATCATCAGAGAAAGTCGTTCTGACGCCAGAAACACTTTGACCAAACTGCACCTGGTTTTGGCTGGTGCTGTTTACATCTGTCAAATTGCATTTTCTGCCACTTTTCACGGTTACGTCCGCTCTGTGGATAGGATGCACTGTTTTTGGTGCCATTTACACAGATTTTCTGGCACAGAAGCTGGGCAATCGCTTTGTGGATCTGGCCCTTTGTCTCTAATCGCAGACCACCAATCAGCAGCGAGGCTGCCCCATGTGGCCGTACACGATAGTGAGCCGATAGCCCCTTCAGATCTGAGATAAGGTTAATTTGCTTTCGTTGGATTAATCGGTTTTCTAACGGGCACACAGGTCTTTGGGGAGTTCTGTGTTGGTGGGGGGTGAGGGGGGTGGGGGGTTCACTGCAATCTATTAATTCAACTGACCATGTGATCCAATCATGTTAGACCCTGCTAGCAAACTGGAGGAGAGGGGTTACAATGGAAGGGGGAAAAGACGTTTTGAGAACTAAATTCTGACATGGAGGCGCTAACATGCACTGAGCATCAAGGTCCCATCTTCTCCAGCCAACCTGTTCAGCAACTGGGATAAAGGCAAAGGCAAAGCTGGCGTTTGGAGCTCAGAGTGATGTCCCAATGGGGTTGATGTACATTCTGAAAAGCCAAGATGGGGTCGTCTGTCGTTCTTGCTAGCATTCTTAGCCAACATTAGGCAGCTATATTTTGTGTCTGACAGCAGAGACATTTTCATGCCATGGGTGTTACTTTCGAATGAGTTTAAAAGTCGGCAGCGCAGATTTTACCCAGCGCTGATGAAGTGGGTGGGTGGGAGGAGCCAAATTTGGGAGATTTGCATAATTTTCTGAAGTCAGAAATTGCTACTTTTGAAGAGACTTCCAGGAAATTCTGAGGTCTAATGCGATGCACCACTAGGCAGAGCTGCTGATAAACCCTCATTACGATTCATCCTGAATGCATGTACCAGAAATTTCACGCCGTCTAATTGAATAATCTACAGGCTGGCGGTAGGGAAAGTCAAGAGGACCTTTCATCCTCCGAGGAACACAATTTCCTGGTTGGTTGAGATATTTTCCATCCGGACATTTTCATCCACACTGCAGCGCCGGCGCGGCTTTTTAGGAGGAACTTTGGGGCGTCTGGACTAAATGAAGTTGATTAGCATGTTTCCTTTCCGCTTGCACACATACGGGCAGTTACATAAAAAGAGGGAGCAGGAGGGGGAAAAAACAGGGACAGTTACAGCGTTCTTACAGCAGATTAAATCATTCCCTTTGATTCGTGCAACGATCCACCCGGAAACACGGCAGCCAAAGGAGGAAGAGGAGTCCTGTCTCCCGCCTTGTTCTTCCTCACTCTGCTCGTCCTCGGCTCCCCTGGCCGGCCGGCGGGGAGGAGGTGCCGAGAGCCCAGAGCTGTTCAGCCACGGGCCATTAGCTCGCCTCGTTCCGACAAGATGGAGGGCCTCTGACAACCCAACAGTCAAGTGTGCGAGAGGGCGAGGGGGTGGTGGTGGTGGGGGAGCAGTGTACACACTCCAAATAAATAAATAAATGAAATGAGTTGGCGCATTTGAAGTCCTCTCTCTTGGTTTCCGAGTGAACGGATGGAGGAGCGTTGTCGCCGCTCCCAGGTTGAGCAGCATCAGCTGGTAAACCATGGAGGTTACATCAGAACTGGATACTGGACTGGCAGCATTTCAAAAGAAACAGCTGTAAAATGGCTGACAGGATCTGAAACGCGGTTCATAACAAATCTTCCTGTTCCCATACTGAAGCCATGAACTTGTAATCGTCGAAAAAAGATTTTATTCCCAGCGTGACGTCACGGCGTATCCGGCCATACACGTTGCTGTGTCTCCGCTCGTTCTGATTGGCTGATGCGCCCTGACGCTTCAAGTGAGTTACAGATGCATGATGGGAAGTGACACTACTGCACATGCTCTATGTGTGGAAGTAACCCCGAAGCCATAAGGTTTTTCGGCGTGTAACTCCATTGAAATGAATGGGCTGCCACACTGGATCCCAGAGGCCTGCGGTAAACTAAGTCCGAGTCACCACAGTTGCTTCGTGATGCAGGTTACTGTCGGCTGAGGCCTCAGAACCAAAGTGTTGCCTCGGTGTGGCCAATCAGAGGAGAGCAACCGTCATTCTGCACCACCCATCTCCTTCTTTTTCTTCCCTTCTTCAACTGCAGGAGAACTGAGTGGAACCCAGCGTGGAAGCAGGCAGAGAGTCAAATGTGCGACGTGGCCCCTTCAAAGTCTGTCGGAAACCACCAATGCCGACGTCTCGGGACACTTTACAGGGAAACGTTGCCGCCTGCGCGTCTATAACAGACACATCCAGGCTAATGAAGTGTCACCGGCTCCCTGTGGCAACGGTAAACAATGGTGGGAAAACAAGACTCCCCGCTTCTTATTTATCTAATCCCGCCCACCACATTAAAAAAAGAAGAAAAAAGAAGCAACAAAGCAGAGGAGTGTGGAAGTGCCAGGCTCTCGTGGATCTGACTGGTGGAGTTGTCTCGTCCCTGAACGCCTCCTCTGACGCTTGATCGGCTGTTGAGACTAGCGTGTGAAAACAGAGAGAGAGAGAGAGGGAGAGAGGGAGAGCGAGAGAGAGAGAGAGAGGCCAGCTGACGGCCCGTCTCTTCCTCCTTCTGTCTCCCCTCAGCGTCTCACTGGCCGTCCATCCATCCTCCCCAATCTCCGCCGCCATCCATCTCGCACCCCTTTGTTTCTCTCCTGCTCTTCTCCCTGCCCTCCTTTTTCTTTGTCTCGTTCTTTCTCTTCCGGCCACGGACTGCTTGTGGGAGAAAAAGAAAAAGACTGCGGTCGGAAACACGTTCCGTTTGGCCGCCTCCTTGTTAGCGCATACAAAAGAGCGGTGGACACCTTGGTTTTTTTTGGTCATTATTTCGTGGGGAGAGTAATTAACAAGACAATTAGGAGTTTGTTTTTTTTCATTCACCGCTCTGTGTTCCCTTTGAACTAAACAAACAGCCGAAAGGAGTCGTCTGTAATTGCGCGGGGGTCACGGGTATAATTAAGAAACGCAAGAAGCCTCCCGTCACCAGTGAAGCAGCTCTCTGCGGAACCTGTTTGGGCTGCGTTCAAGTCTCAGGTGAGGCGGCTTTGATTCGTGGCCGGGCAGCGTGACAACACGCGTTGTGTGTATCAGAGATAAAATGTTGCGATCAAAACCAGCCGCCACAAAGGAGGAAAATAAAAAACATCAACTGCAGCGTGGCAGACGGCAATAATGAAGCAGGAGGGAAGGAAGCACCTTCACCACCGAGGAGATTTTATTTGATTTATTTTTTGCGTCACAGCGTCTTATCAATGTTGGCATGATGACACAAGCGAGCGCACACAGACAGACACACACAGACACACACACACAAGAGCGCGTTTCACTTGAGGAGAGGTTTCACTTAATGTGAATGTAAATCAGTGTGACACATTTTAAGCCGACAGTGCACTCGCCTCCTCGTCATTGTTGTCATTTTTCAGCGGGGGGAACGCAGGGTAGGCAGGTTTCCTCTGGTGGAAAGAGGCCTTTTAGTTATTTATTTTCCTCAAGTCGGAATTTAAAGCAGGTAGCAGTGTCAAAGTGTCCTCGTGGTAAGAAGGGAGAGGCAGACGGCTGCGGCCTTTGTTAGCGTTGTTAGCCGAAAAGAGCTGTGGAAGTATAAAGGTCTGGCAGAAAATAGACAGTATGTGAAATCAAGCACAATAAAGTAAAAATGTTCCACTCAATGTTGATAAACAGTGGGTTTACAGTTTCATGACCTGGAGTTCTTACTTTAGGTGGCGTTTCCTAAGGGCAATTTGAACACACCGTTAGCGCCCCAGTGTTTGCCAGCAACCTGCTACCATTGGAAAATGGTTCAGTTCAAAGGAGCTGCTCGATGCACATTTTCAATACATAACAGCTGAATGATATAGGAGCTGCTTCTTCTGCAGTTCTTACAAAAACACAAACCAATCAGCGAAGTGATTTTTGGCCCTTGCAGGTAATAATTCCAGGAGAGTGCTTTCAGCTGTTTCAGCTGAGACCCCTGGTGCAGCTCGGCACCCCAACAGGTGCCTCGTAAAAATGGGCTTTAAAGAAAACCACACACACACACACACACACACACACACACACACACACACACACACAGAGGCTTCAGTCCCGAGACAACACTATCGTATGTGTGGGTGTAATTAGTGAATCTCCCATCACACCTCAGCGTCTCTCATTAATCTCTCATGAATGATTAGCCCCCACCCTCCGCCTCCGCCTCCTCCTCCTCCTCTGCCACCACCACGTATGGAACCACGGCATGTGTGAAACTGGGTGTGAAAGTGTTGTTGCCTCATATGTTAGTGCACTCTGGGGAAAAGGGTCCCATCGGCAGCTAATTGCGCCACTAATGACAAGTGCAACTTGCGAACGCCTCGTCTGGGGGTGGCGCCGCTGCGAGGTCAAGCTCTGGCACTCGCCGCCACCGCCGTGCTCTCAAGTCGCCCGCGCTGTTTTGTGTAAACCCAGAAAGAGCCGGAGTCGGAGTGACACTCCCCCACTGAATGTGACACTTGACAGCTGATTAGAGTGAAACATCAGGGTGGTCTCCAGCTGCGGCGCTCTGATAGCGAGCGATCTGAAGGGGTCTCGACAGGGGGAAGTCACGCTGATGGCTGCAACGACGCCAGATGCTTCATACCCAAAGCGACGTAACAAAAAACAACAACAAAAACATGTTACAAAAAAAAAGATGAGTTCCCTGAAGGCACCGCAACAGTTGGAGTCCTCATTTTAATTAAAATAATGTTCGAAGACAGTTTGAGGCAAAGGTTTTTAGATCTTTCTTTCCCATTCCAGACGCCACAGGAGCTTGGCAACATTAATTATCAAAAAGCTCTATAGATCTTCCAAAAGCAGCATATTTAGCCTTCTGTTTGCAGCCTAATACACAAAACAAAAAAACAAACTGCATCTTCATTTTGCTGCTTTGTTACACCTCTCAAATAGAAGGAAACTAAAACAAGGCGGACTTAGAGGGCAGAGCCATAAACACTTAACGGATGGTGTCATTAACCTATTGGTACCCTTTGTGACATCAAACAGGGCTGATTTAAAAAAAAAAAAAAAAGCATCACATGTTCTATAAAGTGAGCAAGCAGAAGAAGCAGAGAAAAACTTTTCTAGGTAGTTGGCTGACTGCATAGAGACACAGATTACTGTCAGAAAACATCAGTAAAGTCAGTTTTGCATCATGAGAGAGCAATAGAGCACCAGGCATCATTTAGAATTAACTAACACTCATCTGTTTGGAGTCATACATCTAACTGGCAATTCCCCTACATGGCTTCAGACAACGGTTTTGGAGTTTAAGCTGAGCAAATGAGGGGTAATAAAGATCCATTAGCAAACCAAATCCTTCCTTCCTGAAGGTCAACCAGTAGCTAAACTCCCCACGGAGTTGATCGTCTGGATTATCGGTCAAAGTGACAGCAGCCAGCGAGGAGCCGCAGACGTTCGGGGACTTCCAGGTTAATTTGCATCACACTGGGAGGCCATGCAGTCTGAGGAGCGTTATCGTCCAAAAAGTGGGTAGAGAGGTTAACGACTAATGGACTTTTAATTTGGTGTTTTTATTTGGTGAACACCGACCCGAAGGACTCGGTTATCTGGACCGGGGCGGAGATGGTTGCTTTTTTCCCCCTCCTCTCTGAAAAAAATTAATCCACCGCCGTCACCGGATTAATTTTTCATCCATGAGATTCACATTAAAAAGAGCCAAGAAGTCACCAAAGCCTTAATTGGGAAAGTTTTTCCACCTGAATTTTGTCCTTTAAAAAAAACATTGACTGGCGCTCAGTCATTATGTTAATCTTATTGGTCTGAGTGGATTACAGTTTCGTTTTAACTGTTCCATTTAATGAAGGGAGGCTGATGCGTTTTCCAACAGCAGCGTTTGAGTGAGAGAGGAGGCACATTCAACACACTGGGGTGAATTTTGAAGGAAAACTTAAAGCCCCATAGTGGGAAAATCAAGCACCATCTAATGGTAGGAAAGGACCACAGCTTTCTGTCACCAGCTGTGACATCACGTTAAGAACCCTGAGCAGACCCTCATTCTGCCCTACTGGAGACACGTGGTAGCACAATGCAACATGTGGCTGCCTCCTCAAAAAAACGATAAACGTGTAAAATATACGTTTCAAAATAAAAAAAAAAAGATTTTATATGTGGGTCCTTTAAACAGCTAGCGCCATGTCTTTTATCTTATCGTTTGTAGCGTTGCGACTTAACAATAAATGGTCACGCGCTCATTAAAACGACAACGACACGGAAGTCAAATTTTAATTTTCGCCCCAGATAAAAACATAGCGCGCCGTGCTTGTTTTTAAAATTAGCAATTACCAACGCAGACGGCCGACGATGCTGTGCCTAATTGAAGAGCGACACGCTGGAGTGAACAGCTTCAACCTGCCGTTTAATGTCCGATCACTCCGCCGCCGCCCTTAACAGGAAGTGAGCGCCGTGCGCTAAACAGGAGGGGATGCATGGAGACGGCTGTATGTGAGGAATCGCGAGAGGATTGAGTTTGAAGGCTTCTCTTGTTATACTAAACATTTCAATTATCTCCGGCTGGGACGGCACTGCGGTAAGGAGCTGCGGCACTATTTAAAATCCACCGTCAGAGCGCTCAGGCTTATATTTGATTACATATTTTATGGAAAGGCAAATGCACAAGCGCTATTATAACCATCAGCCATGTAGAGTGAGTGGAGGAGTGGGAGAGTTGGAGAACGGCCTGGTGGGAAGAGAAGGAAGGAGCTCGTCCCTCCGAGGAGATGAATGTTGCTGCTGCTGCTGCTGCTCACGGAGCCTCCTGCAGTGCATCTGCGAGAGCAGATGAATGGGGAGGAGAGGCTGATAAAGTGGGTCACACGAACACAAGTAGCGTTTCTGGGTAATGCGGTGAGGAAAAAAAGAAGTAAAGCTGGAGGAGTGCAGTTGGGTGGCTGCACGTGTCTACAACTGGGGCAAGAGGCTTCCGATCCCCCCCCCCCCACACACACACACACACACCCCGTGAGTATCGCACTCCCACCGTCAGTGCAAAGTTGCGCTTTTTTTTTTATTTTGGCGGGATCAGCATTGCCTCTTCCAGTAGTGAAATCAGTAACATTTGATTACACATTTATATTCAGGGAGGCTTCTTTTAGTGATTTATTTTGCATTTAAGTATCTTCTCCCAGCTGCCACTAGTAGTATTTTTTATTTATAACCTACACTTTTATATGTTTTACCATCACCTTCTTACCTTTACTTGAGTGAAGGAGTTGAAACAGTACCTTTACTTTTGAGTCGTATTTTAAGTACTTTTCGGAACGTAAATGCTTTTTTTTCCTTATAAAACTGTGTACTTTCTTTTTTTTTATAGCCAAACCTTCTGTTGGCTGAACGGTTCAGCGTTTCGTCGTTGATCCACTTGAACTCCGTTGCAAAATGCACACGGACAAACAGGATTAGCGTCGAGCGGCAGAAACAACATCCCATTATGTATGCCGAAAGCGCATTTTATTTGTTAGCTTGCACATTTTAGCAGGCTTAGCTAATGGCTGCTTGGCTTGTGGGGTCACGGGTTGTCGTTGTGTGGTCGAGGTTGGATTTGATCTCGTCTCTCTAATTCTCTGTTTCCTCGTACGGTCGTCCGGTAACAAAACACAGGCCAACACACATTCATCTGTACGGGCTGCACTTCCCAACGCCTGAATATGTATCACTGGGCGAACACTCATCATCACGTGCCAGCGTGAACGTATGGACAGCATGTGCATGTTCCACATCGCTTCGCTTCACATCACGTCACATCACATCAGACCAGACGTCCAGAAGGCTGCTGCGCCTGCTGCCTGCGCTACTTTTCAGGGGTCCGTTATCTCTTTCACTCTAATTCCATTCATTTGGTGGTTCTTGGAGGAGGAGGGCTTGACGGGCTCTTTTACCTTGGCACAGACAACCAAGACAAACTGAGCCGCGGGGCGGATAGATCTTGTCGGCGACGGCGCACCAGCTCTTGGCAGGCGAGGGCGAGTCGATACGGAGCGTCCAGGCCGCCGCAGCCGCAGCTCACCTTCCAAAGATTTACAGTTTGCCGAGCGGCGCGGCCTCGCGCTGCAGTCAGGAGATGGATGAGCGTTTCGTCGCGAGCCAAGCAGGCGCAACGCGGGCCCGTCTGAAGGTCGGCGTGACTCGCTCCCGACTCGGGACCTGCACGACGAGGAAGCAGCTTCATCTTGAGGGTGGGGAGAGGGTGTGTGCGCGTGTGTGCGTCGGGGGGTGGGGAGGTGTCTCGGCCCAAGCGGAAACAAAGACGACTGCCAACGACGGCGGTTGAGAGTGCAGCAGCGGGGGGGAGGCGGGCGCAGATTGCAGAGAACCTGGAGGCACATGGCAGAGCGCCGCACGCCTCCCGGCTAATTGAGTCCTAATGAATCAGTGGCCTGGCGAGCGCTGCTGGTGTCGTCGAGGCATCGAGGACGCCAGTGACGGTCACCCGGGCGGGTGGCAGGCGGGGCCCGAAAACTGCCGTCTGGGCACGCACACGCCACTGAGCACCCCCCGCCCGCCCAACTCCGCCCCACCCCCACCCCACCCGAGGCTCTGCTCACTTACCAGATGTTAAAGGCCGTGGCAACGGGACTCACTCGCCAGCCGGCTCCAACACAATGGAAATAATTGTGTGATGGGTTGGCAGCGCCCGGCCCCGTTTGATTCCAGTGACACTCGCTGGATGTGGGTGGGCGGGAGAGGGGAGGGGTGGGGGAGAGAGGAGGTATCACCGCCTCACTCTCTGTTCGACAGCGAGGGCGGCAACTGTGAGGAAACACTGGAGGTCGGTGGTGCTTGACGGCTGCTGCTGCTGCTGCTGCCGCTGCTGCTGCCGCTGCTGCTGCCGCACGAGCGCGTGCGGCGACACAGTCGGATGAGGACCTTTGACTTGGAAACATGTTTACATTTTCTTTTTTGCGTTTTTGGAGAGGGGGATGTAATAAGCGCGGCCTGCTAAGGGGGATGTAGCACTCCCTAGTGGTGAGGAGTTGTATCGCTGCAATGCTAATTTTCTAAATCAATTTATTTTGACCTTTTCAAAACTTTAATTCCTACTGTTGTTTTGACTGTTCCAAGGTTGTAGTGGCAGCAATATTTGTGCATTGTCTGTGTCTGGAAGGTGTTTCTGCAACAATCACTCTCAATGTCTTCCAGCATCCCAGGATTACACAGTTTTGTTCTCAGGAGAAATTATAACAATGAATCGTAGACTGTGTCCACCAATGACCAGAGACTTTATTCTAGGAACCAAAAATCCCAATTTCAAGATTCAAGAGTTGGTCATCGCCGTGTTGCTTGGTAGTTTGCTAATTGGCTACCAGTCTGATTCTTGTGAGAATTTAGGAACTCAATGCTTGACTATCCTCACTCTTGCAATCTCTGATCGTAAATACTCAACGTGTTAAATATTCATGACCTTGACTAGGCTGTCCACCCCACAGAGCCCACCTGAATCCTTGGGAAAATGAGACCATCTTTGGTCTCATCCGAACCTCTGCTCGAGACAGGGACTCTAAAAGTCATTGTTTTTCTTACTGCAAAACCCAGTTCAATCACAACAATAATGCAAAGCAACACGATGCGGCTCCAGCACAGTTACGAAAGAAATAATCCAATTTTACTTGTACGATATCAAGACAGATATTGGAGAGAATTTAAATTATCCATACGCCAACATGAGAAGGAGTTTGAAATGAATGGCCTTATTAGATGAAGAAAAAAAAATTAAAGTTTAATGTACAATATAATATCTGCCCTGCTGCGGGAGCTGGGTTGTAAAAGAGTGGGACTGTTTTCGATTTCATTAGTGAAATGCTTCCAGCACCAGAAAATAGAAATGCTGGAATCAATATGTTTGTATATATTTTGCACAGTCGCATTCAGCACTAAGAAATAAGATCATAGTGAGGTGGCTCAACCCATCCTGAGGACAACACTAGCTAAACACTGGAGCAGAACTGCTGTGGAATATGTTTGACTCCTTTGGATAAAAAAAAAAAAAAAATCACTTAAATGTTGACCAGCAGAACACTTGTGATGTCAAGCCAAGTTTGACTTTAATATAGAATACGAGGCATTAAAGTGGACAGCGCCTGGAGACTAACTTTTGATCTGCAGCACTTATGAGAAAAAGTTACAGCGCCGGTCCAATTTAAGCCAGTTCTTTTTCTCGTCCCGCAACTCTGCACTCCGGAGCCGAGCTGTCGCCAAACACTCGGGGTTGTTTGTGCTCGGATCTCGTTGCATAGAAGCAATAAAAGAGGAGCGGCGCAAATGTTCAGCTCTCCCACTAAACAGCCGCCAGAAGAGATCAGGCCTCCCCCTTTTCCCCTTCGGCTCGTGAAAGGAGTCGCACCTGCCGAGCCGAGAACCCTCCCAGAGGAGCTGGGTTGTTTTTAGCCGGCGTCGCCACCATCGCCGCCCCTGACCTGCAGGCGCCACGGGCCAAATCAACAGTAATGAACAGAACTCGATGTGATACAGCCACCAGCAAAACGGGAACTCGGAAACAATCTTGAGAGCTCATTAAAACTACTTTTATAAAAGATTCAGGCCACTCGGAGCGACTGTGTGTCGGAAAAAGCTACATTAATGTCAGCGGTTCGTTAGATGCATTATCTCAGGGTACTTGGGGAAATCTTGAGGGAGTTCAAGTTGAGGTAACGCCACTGCGGCATGAAGGGAGGAACAACACGCATCACAACAACAACGGGATTGTCTACGAGACGAAAGGAAAAAGGCAAAAACACTCTCGCGAAGCGGCGACGGCGGCTCCGCAAAGTTTCGTCGGGAACAACTTTCAGCCCGCGTGTCGTCTCAGATTCTAACTAGACAAATGCAAAAAAAAAAAGAAAAAGAAAACCAGACAAAAAAACACTTAAACCACTTTCAGCATTTTACACCAAAAGAGGGGAGAGGCATGGCGGCTCTAACTGGGTATGAGGAGCCTCCTTTCTGCTCCAAAACCCAACTAGAGGTCTTGCACAACTGGCACCGGGCTGCAGTGGGCTGTCTTGAGGGGGATGGCGACGGGAAAACCACGGGCTTCCACGTGCACGCCCGCCACCCGCGTGTCCTACAATCGAGCCAGCGGGAGGAACGGCTTAGGATCCGTTGCAGAACATCCTCTGTAAGGAGATTACCCGGGGCTGTTTTGCCGATTGGCAAAAGTCGCCCGTGAACTTTGGCAGCTGGTGTCAAAATGCCAGTGATGACCTTTGCCTACGTCCGCCGCCGCGACTCACACATGACTCCTGGCCATTTTTTCCCGTCGGGGCGGACGAGGCCGAGCGGAAAGCGGCGAGGCTGATTTCATGGCCGCTAGCTGTTTTTTCTCGCAGCTTTTCCGCAGCGATAGCCAAGGCCACTTTCACATCGGAGGCCCTGCTCATGCGTTAGCGCTCGAGCGGAAAACGCAGGGCATCGTGACAGACATATGGTCCAGTAGGGCATTGTTCATTTGAGCTGGTGTTTGTTGGCGAGCGTTCGGGTTCTGACCCAACGCGGCGCTCAGAGGTCCGAACTGATGTAAGGAAGGTACGTGGAGGTGGCCGACCACAGAGCTGCTTCACTTTCTCGCCCCGAGTATTCTGCAAAGTAACCAACCCCAAGGCAGCACATCAGGCCCAATTTGCCATCTTTTATATTGCAACTCAGACTCAACTGGAGCAATGGCGCATGATTAAGAAGCACAGGAACTGCAAGTTTAGCCCTCTGTTTGCAGCCTGTCGGACCTCCTGCACGCTGGGAACAGGAAAAAACCGAGTGGTTGCAAAGGGGCGGAGCCAACACCTGATTGGGGGTCTTGCCACTAGTTTGGCAGAGCTTGCAGCCAAGCATCAGCGTTATCTATGACATCACAAAGGGCTACTATTCAGGATTGTGTAGGCTCTGGGAAGTGGGGAAATGAAACGACTTTTCTCCATCGTGGTGAGTTCACAGGCAGGATAGAGCCGCCAGTTGTGGCCATAATATGATGGCAAACTGAATTGTGTGGGGCCTTGAAGCCAACGAAACTGGGAGCTCCAGTTTTGTGAGTCACATTGCAGCGGTTGGTGGTGAATCACAGCCTTCCTTTCAATCCCCAGTCAGGAAAATCCAAAGGCTTGCGCAGCTGCTCGACCTGACGCAGCTCAGGCACCCACCCACCCACCCACACACACACACACACATACACACACACACACCTCACCGCCACTGTTTGATGCTTCCACAACTAACGTTGCAATTCTAAGTATTATTAGTTTGAATTCCACACATTTGCTTCCTCCCCAGATCACCCGCACATCTCGCGGGCCCGGCTGCAGGCACGCGAGCGTCGCGCGCTCCGTGCATCCACAGGTTCCCCCTCGCCATCACCGATCCGCATCATCCTCCATCCCGGCACCGCTCGCTCGCCACCGAACCGGTACGTCATCGCCGGGCGGATTCAAGTGTGCGTGTGCGTGTGCGTGAAGGCGCAGGCAGCGCGGCTGGAGGATGACTTGCCGCCTGCAGCAGGACACCTCTACTCATTTGAATATGCGGAGCGGGGAGGGGGGGGCGGTGCGGCGGACACTTGCTTGCGGGCGACGTGTACAAGTCACGCAGTTGGACTCGCGCACAGGAGCGTGTTTGAACACCCCCAGAATGATGTGTGCAAGTCAATGTGGGACAGCCGGTGACTTGACATGCGACCGGCGTTTGCGCTAAACCGGAGAGAGAGAGAGAGAGAGAGAGAGAGAGAGAGAGAGAGAGAGAGAGAGAGAGAGAGAGAGTCTGTGTGTGTGTGTGTGTGTGTGTGTGTGTGTGTGTGTGTGTGTGTGTGTGTGTGCCTTCCTGCCTGCCTGCCAGCTGGGTTCGGATGTTCCGAACCTCCAGCTCTGATCTCTGGTCTCCTCCTCCCCTCTAGATCTTCTGATCAATGAGCTCACTGTCACCAACAGCGGACAGTTTCCCTCCCCCCAAATCAAATCGAATCAAATCCAATCAGAAATAAGGGCAAATCTCCGTCTCCTCCGTCCACCCAGCGCATCCCGGCCATAAATCTTGACGCGTCGCCGCGCCGCATCCGCCGCCTCGGCTCCACAGTTTTCTCCTCTCCCCCCACTGTCGAGCAGCTCTGAGGTGTCACTCACCTTTTCTCGACTGGAGCCTCTCCGCTGTGTCCCATCTACGCGAATTTTCTTCTCCTAATCCACATCCGTGTCGCCCCGTTGAGTGCGTGAGGCAGCGGCGGGGAGTTTGCGCGTCGAAGGAAATCCATCTGTTAATTCCGTGTGCCGGACGCACCAAGGTGAAACCACGTCGCCTCGCTCTCGGTCTTCTCACATGTTTAAAATTCTCCCGTCACTCCGGATCGCGCCAAGCTCCGTCCTCTGCTCCTGTCTTCCCCTCTGCCGCCTCTCTCCTTCCTCTCCTGCCTCTCCTCTCTCCGCCTCTGAAGTTGCCTGGTTACCCCTGCTTCTCATTCAAGGAGGCTGAGGGCTGCGTACAGCGGCCAATCATCGCAGCAGCCGGAGAGATTAACTATTTCTTGGCTCCACTATTCTAGACTCGGGCTAAAAAAAAAAAATGAAAAAAAGGCGGAAAGAAAAAAACGAGCAGAGTGGGAGGGGAGAGTGGGCCCCCGGTGGGAGAAAAGAGAGAAAAATTAAAAATGCACAGAGAATAATGGAGTGAGAGAGAGAGAGAGAGAGAGAGAGAGAGAGAGAGAGAGCGGGAGAGAGCGGGAGGGTGTGTGTGTGTGTGTGTGTGTGTGTGTGTGTGGAGGGATTAAACATTTTGGAAAAAAATAAAGGATTGGACAGTGGAGGGGAGGAGGAGGGGCCACTTGCCACTTATCACAACAAACATGTCAACAGTGGCTTCAGCTGGAGGTGGAGCCACGACGCCATAAAACCTCAGTAACCAGCGGGCGCCTCCACCTGCAGTCAAACAAAGTGCGCCAAAAAACTAAACACAGCTGACCTCTGAACGCTACTAAAGTGTTTTACTTCTTTAGATTTAAACCTCTGTAATATCGCAAAAACTTTTTGTATTGATTTGATTTGTTCTCGTCCTTTTCCACGTTGACCTGAAAATAATAGAAGACAGTCCATTCAGCAGGTTTGGAGCGCAGCCATGGAACCGTGTACGACAGTACTGCTTGTTCAGTGGTGGAATATTTCAGCTGCAGGACCCTTGGGGAAAAAATGAAGCCTAAATTCCTTGTAACGTGCTGTGGAGAATATAAGGAGTATAATATTACCCACGTATTGTCAGTAATGCATGATGAATGTGGTGACATGGCGTCACTCTGGAGTGCACTCCCACACTGTCACTAGTGTGCTGGCCGACGCTCGCTGAGCTTCCTTCACTCCACTCGACCGACAACATCGCCATCACTTGAAAGCAGCCAGACGTGACGTGGCAGAGGAGCGACCCAACCCCACCACCACCACCCCAACACCCCCAAACCTCCCCACCACCACCACTCCCACCCCCCCATCCTAGACCCCCCAGCCCTTAAGGAGCGCAGATCCGTCTCATTGCAGAAATCCCCAAAAAACAATCAATCAGGGTAATTGATCGGCCCCCTTTAACCAGCCATCCGTCAAGCCGCCGCCCTCCCACCAGGCCCCGGCCCCCCCGCCCCCGTCCCACTCCAGCCACCTCATCATGGGATGTATTGATTCCCCACCCACCACCCATCCCACACCACCCATCCAGTCTGCCAGCAAGGTGCAGGGGAGCGCCGGCTTCAATCAGTGGCACATTGGGGGAGGACGGGTGAGGGTGGGGTGGAGGGTGGGTTGGTGGTGGGGGTGGTGGGGGTGGTGGGGGTGGTGGTGGTGGCGGGGGTGCTTCCACAACATCCAGGCCGAGCCGCCGTCACACAGTGAGAGACTCGAGAAGCCGCGAGCGCATCGACATTCCAGGAAAGAAGGAGGGAGGAATTAAAGTGTAGGACTTTATACAAGAACATCAGCTTTGGATTTGAGGGTTGAACTTGTTAGTTGTTTTTTTTTTGTAACACTACAAATAAGTCGGTGCTCCCGGTGTGAACCTCCTAAAGCATCCCCATCACTTCCGAGAACTTCATCCGGGTCTGGTGAGGTGTGAACTTGGGATTTGGATCAGAACCTCCAGAGGTCGAGGCCTCGACCTGGAGCTGCAGGGGCAGCAGGTGGGCTGTGGCACTAAAGTGCTGGTGCATTGTGGGAGGAGACAGGGAGCTGGGGGGGGTGTTGGGGGGGAGGGAGGGGGGGCGTGTTGTGGGGGGCGTTCTGACAAGCTTTTCAAAGAGACAGCGGGATGGCATTCCTGCTGGGACAGTCCTGCTGATGAAAGTCTGTATTAACTTCATATAAATGTGTTTATATTTCTGTCTCTCGCCTTAAAAGTCATCATTCATGTTTCATAAAGTGTTTAAAGACATTTCTGCTTTTCATTTCTTTTGTTTTTTGTTTTTTTACAGTGTCACTCATGTGTGATTCCAGCTTTGGTGTTGGGGAAGTTCAAACACGCATCCAGATGAAAAAACTAAACAAAACAAAAACAAAGATTCTCCTTTTGTTGTTGCTGCGCTCTGATCACTCAGTGTGATCGCTGCTGCTGCTGCTGCTGCTGCTGCTGCTGCTCCATCTCGCAGATTACAAATGACAACAACAGCGTTTGGGGTCCTTCCCCTCCCCCCACACACCCAGCAACCAGGGTGTTTGTGGGTGTACAGTTGTGTAGGACACACACACACACACACTTAGCGGTTGATTGACGCGCGGCTCTTGGCTGGAGCGCAGCTTAATCCCGCTGCTTTCACAGATGGACTCAGTCTTCCTCTTTCTGTCTGGTGTCAGCGGCAGTGGCATGTCACACACACACACACACACACACACACACTCGTACAGAGCACAATAGCATGTACTTTTGTTTACTGTGAAGGGAGGCTGCTATGTGGGTTCTAATCCTCTATAACCCACCCCCCACCCCCCTTCCGTGGCCACCCCTGCTACTGTGCACACGCACATGTACGAGCATGCACACACACACATGCGCGCGCACTGACTAATGCACACAGGCATCTTCTCTTTGGTCATTAAAAAAACAAAGGAGGTCAGTGTCAGGCAGCTGGGTTCTGTGAAGCGAGCGTTAATCCTCATTTCCAAGGCCCGCAGACAAAAAGAAGCTTCGCAGATGAAATGTTTCGCGCCAGTTACGCACCAACACACCGCCATGGCGCCGCCTTCTTCACCCATCCGTCCACCTTTGCAAATCAAACATTAAAAAAAACAACAACAACAACAAAAACAAACAAGCGTTGCTGTCGTTTTCTTCCGCTGCCGGTACCTGGCAGTGGTGCTTTATTAGCGTGACTGGAGAGTGCGCAGATTAGACTTTTTCACCCCCTCCCTAATCGTATTCCACTCCTGCGAGGGTTTTGATTTCCATGTAGATGGAGCCGGCGCGATAACGGCGGGAAACTGGCCCGGAGAAACGAGGCAGAGCGAGATAAGGTGAGCAGATCCCCATCCAGACGGAGGGCGGAAAAAAAAAAATAATAAAAAAAGACAAAGAAGGGAGTCACCACCCCACGTGCTGCTTAATCTCCATTCAATCCAGAGATTACAGCTGACAAAAATGTGGCAGCGCCATGGCAAATGATTAGTCAGCTCTCGGGGGAGCGATGGTTAACTCTGCGCGCCGCTCCGCCACCTCCTGCGTGCAAAGAAATAAAAAAGAAACCTTGGAGTGAAAGTGGATCAATAAGCGGCTGCGGGTTTGAGCAGCAGTGAAGCAGCTCTGGCATGCGGACGGATGCAGCGTGTCACCCGGCAGGACCCACATGCTCAGCCGTCAGCTCCGAAGCTCCGGTGCTCGGTGCACCCTGGTCGAGGCCGGATCGGCCGAGACGACAAAACAGCGGCGCTCCAACGCCCCATTGTAATCGAGTCTAATCGTGTAGCGACGTGTCGGTGATTAGCATTCAGACAGGAAACGGGCTAACAGAGGCTTGACATTGATGAATGGCAGGCGACCTTTGACCCCCAGCTTGTCAGTTTTTCTTTTTTCTTATGAGCGTGCCATCCCCTCCTCGCCCCCCCCCCCTCCCTCCCACCTCAGGACAGTTTAATTTCCTGTTGTGGGGCTAACGACAATGCGGGTCCAGCACACAATGATGGCTGAGATTAGCTCGGCTTGCGGTTCGCAGTGTCACAAAGTCTCAAGGGACTTTTAAGTTCCGTTTTGATCGTCGACTTGGGAACAAAGTGGGGCACCCAGTGGTTAACAAGGCGGCCACACACCTCCCTCTGTCGTCGCCAGTGCTGGAAAGGGGCAGCGTTCGAGGGAAGAGCGGAGGCAAGACGTTAGAAGCAAAAGCTTGGTAGCGCGGCCTTCCGTCCGTCTGCAGGCTCTTGACAGATCGGCTGTCGTTTGCGAGCACATTTTTTTCACCAAATGACCTTTTTTTCTAGTTTTAAATTGCTCCTCCGCTCTCAGCAGGCCAAAAAGAAAAAGAAAATCCATTATTACTGCTTCAAAAAACTACCACTGTGTACCACTAAGAGCATCTGCAGCCTCCTGCTTTTCTTTTCTTTCTTTTATACACTCCGTCGCTTGATTGGACGTCTGCCTCAACCCCGCTGGCATCAAATGAAAAGCGCCTGAGAACCGACGCTGCCAAATTGGTGTGGAAAAAAAAAGAAAGCGTAGCGTTCAGGTTCTCCAAGGTTCGAGTTCAGCTCAGCTGTGCGTTTGTTTTGCTCTCCGACGCTGCCGTCTCCTGTCGGAGCGCGAACCCCAGCTCATTAATATGGTGTACGGCCACGGCGGCTGTCTTGTCAGGGGCCACAAAAGGTCGGGAAAAATCTCGAAATAAGCAGACCGTGTAAAATTATGATGCTGGCGCGCAGCTCTGGCGCTGGTGGGAAATGTGACCTCTGCTTTGTTTTGATTTAGATTTTTTTTTTTCCCCAGTAAAAGGTTCCTATTTATGCAAAACTCATTTTACCAGTGCATTCTAACAATAATGTGTCAGCGAACTCTCCTTTCTATGCTTTACTTTCTTCACTCATTCCGCTGTGTGTTACACGACAGCCCACAGCCCTGCAGACCGACCCTTGGTGATGTCATAAAAGACACTGTTGGCTCTCCTTCGTGAGTGATCACATCCTCAGCCACTCCCAGGAACACATGTTTCCGCAGCCTTTCCAAAGGTGGACGGTCCAGCAGATTATCAGTTTTAGCGGTAGGCTGTAAACACAGGGCTAAATGGGAAGGATACGGAGCCTTTGTGAAAGGGTCCATGAAATCAAAGTTGATCAATGATGGGACAAACTTGGGTCCCTCAACTAATTTTCTCAATAGAGTCCTTAGAATTACAAAAATCCCCCCAAAATAAATATTAAAACAGTCAGCATGTGGGAACTTCAGCACACACACACACACACACACCAAATTTCTGAAAGAATCTTGCGTTTACACTGAAGACTGATCACAGACCAAACATGTAACAGACCATAAAAGCGCCACGCAGGCATTAAATATTAACTCTCTGCACTCAGACTTGAGCCTCGAGCGCAGCGTTCCCGACGTTCCCAACGATTCCCTGCGCACAGTTAAAGATCAGGCCGTGGCGGTTCGTCATCATGCCGAAACTGAACTGCAAGAAGAGGAAGCGAAGCAGATGGACGCTGACAGGTGCCAGTTTTGGTGTCGGTGGAGAGGAAAGGCGACGGATTTACATCCGTCTGCTGAACCTTTAATTAGCATCTGTACACACGAAACAAGACCGCGTGCTGGCACCAGCCGCCGGCCGGAACGTCACTGTTATTGTCTGTCGTGGAAATCTGGCAAATAGTTCTGAGACATGTTTTCATCTCTGAGGCTTCTGTTAATAAGTTGATTAAAATGAAAACACAACTAATCCGACTGATTCTGCCAGTTTCAAACCCAAAATGGCAAACAGAAAAAGACAAACACTGTAAATGCGTATTAATGACTCATGTCATGTAAATCAGTGCAGTGCAGCGACGGGGGAGATACTTCATGTGACTTAGCTGTCACATGCAAATACAAGGCGGACAGGTGTCTTTACTGCCAAAGTTTATCATGGTGCCACATGTTCGCTTTCATTTTACTCACAATTCCTTTTTAAATCCCATTTATTTCACTACTTTATTCAAATTTGTCATGTACGGCGTTTCCTCTATTTCGTCTTTTGAGTTTACACTTTTTTTTTTTTTTACAGCAATTACATTTTTTTTTTTAGCCCATGCCTCACTTCATAGGCAATAAAGTCAATCCAGGTGAGGAATGGAGCCTTTAGCGCTCGTCTTTAAATGAGGAAATTCAACTTCCGTCTGCACAACCGTCTTAGCTTATGTTGTTCCAGTGGTTTGCACAAGAACGACATATGCTAATGTCTCATTAGCTATCTGGCTAATGCTAATTATTTAGCTAACATTGACTTAAGCTGACGGTGACATTGAATTGAAAAGGCTACTTATGATGTAACTTCTACCTGGCGTTCCATTTCGTACTGGGAGATTTAATCCACTAAGAATAAGAAGAGAATGGGACTGAGCCTTTTCCCAACTTTTTTTTTATGGTGCATCTAAAACACACACACACAAACGCACGCACACACACACACACACACACACACACACACACACACACACACACACACACACACACACACAGAGTCTGCGTGCCCTGTACCGCCCACTCGGCTTTGTGAGCTGGAAGTGACATGACAAAGACGAGGTGACAGAACACAAATTACTGCGTCAGACGCAAAAAAAAATGAAAAATGAAAAAAAGTCACACAGAGTAATTGAGGGGCTCAGCGCAGGAGACAAAGTTTGCAGGTGTCAGTGCAACTTTTTCCGCACTGTCACGAGGCTGTGATGAATTTATTCATGGGTGGGCGACGCCGCCAAGTCAAGGACAAACACCATATAATTAGCCCATAAATTTAGGAAGCGATTAATTCTAAATTCCAGCTATTTAATTAAAATATGCAAATAGTCAGTCGCCCTCGCAACATTCGACACACTTAGCCGAGTAACAAAGTTTGACAGGAGTTCAGTCACTTCCACGGGCCTCGCAGGCACGCACACACGCACACGCGCTGCACCGCATCTGTCTGCATTGTACACTTGCGCCATCGCGCATCACTGATTCGCTGAGCACATTGGGCTCCAACAGCGGTGACTCAAGCACGCCGACTCCTTCAAAGGAGGAGAAGACGGAGAAGAAGGAGCAGAGCTGGAGAGCCATTACGGATATAATTGGATTTTATTCCGAGCGTGCGAGTGGAAAAGAGACTTGTCACCACCCAGAAGAAAATGAGGCCAAAATACAATCGCTGTATTTACGGCGCGGCACAGAGCCGGGGTGTGTTGGTGTAAGTGTGCAGATGTGCGTTTCATCCCTGAGCGCTGCAGCCAGAGTGACTCTCCCGCGTGTCACCGTGTGGGTGCGTGCGTGTGTGTTGCACATCTAAATGCATAAAATCCCAAGACACGAGTGTCAGATGAGAGAGAAATGGGTTTCCCCTCGTGCACTTTTAAAGTGGCATCACAGGGAGACAGAAGGACCGCATGACGATAGCGCTGGAAAAATGTACAAATTATTTGTTGGATTTCTGTGGAGGAAAAAGAAAACCAAAGAAACATATAATAAACTCTCCTTCTTCGAAACACTTTTTTTTTTAAAAATAAATAAAAGGTAATTTACAGACATTTGAGATTTCCTTCTGACATCAAAACGGTGGCATTATTGGTGAGAAATTGTCTCGTCTTTTTGCCGGGTTGCATCTTCCCTCCAGCACGCTGAGAAAGAAAAGATAACTAGGCGGCTCGCATGAAGACATTGCATAATGCTGCATTTACGCGATACATCTACAACTAGGAAGTTACAGCATCAAATCTGTCCAACTCAGATCATTTTGTTGTATGACTTGTGTTTTTTGAGAATTTTTTCAATTGCAGAAAATAAACTCAGTCAGGGTCAGCGGACGACGAGTGACTGGGCTCCAAGTCACTCCATGAGACAAACAATGTGAAAGAAAACATCAACTCACTCCCACGGCTCATACATTTGCATCACTTGCTGTTTGGCTTCACGTTGTTCTCCTTGCAACCAGCACTCTTTAGGTCAAGGTTCACCAGCATTGTGGGTACAGTGAAAACATGGCTACGGACAAAACTGCCTCTGCACGTCATGTTGGACAGACTTACAGCCAATCAGAGGAGCAGCAGGAGTCAACACTCTCACCTGGTGTGGTTGGTGCACTGGACAACAAGGCACAAGAGTTTGTTTTTTCCACCATGATCCCTCAGCCAGCGCTGGTTTGACATCTGCCTGGTTGCTGCTCTTCGATTGGTCATCTCTTAAGCCCCACCCACACAAGACACACGGCTGTGATTGGTTAGGATGCCTTTAATCCTGCGAAGCACAAAAGTCATGAATGGTCTCAGACGGGGAAGTAAAGTGAGAAGACACCGAAGCTCAGAAAACTGAATGTTCAATTCATTCAAACAGCAAAGCAGAAGAGAAATCAGACGACGAGTGGAAAGTCACTGGCTAAAACCACAGAAATAGACAAAGGTGAGTTTCCCCTAAAATAATAATAACACAAGACCAACTCCTACCTGGTGGAGAACACAAGCATCAGGAGCAGCAGGAGGCGGGAGGAGGTGCTGATCAGGCTCCAGTGGGGAAGGAAGCGCAGGAGCAATGCTAATAAAAATATTTTAAAGGAACAGTGCGTAACCTTCCACATGGATGTAATGGAGAAAAAAATAAAGTAAGTGAAATAGCTAAGGACAGAATTTTACAATTACTATTGTTTTTTATAATAAGTGTTTGTAATGACATTAGCAGCAAGTCTGCTTGTCGGAAGCTCGGCCACCAGGTTCTCACTGTCCTCCAGGACCTGGATGATGTTCAGATTTTTTACATTTGATTTTATTAAAAACAGGGATTCAAATTGTGTTGCAATGTTATTTCTGACCATTAGGTGCAACTTCATCTCTGTCCCACGTCTTCATCGTGTTCGTCTTAACTGGACGGCTGCTGTGCTTGTCAAGGCCTCGCTGGCGTCTCACTTCCAGCCGCTCCTGTGCCGTTTTCCCCGGCAGAGCGAAGCTGATGAAGGACTCACCGGCAGTCTCACGACAACAATGTGTTTTCCAGCCTTTGAGCAAAAGCGTCAGAAAAATGGAACTCCGTGCCAGTACTGGGGTGGGGGGGAAGGGTCTGGAATAGGGGGGTTAGGGGGATTCGGTAGCGGCACATTTGATTTTCCATCAAGTACATGCAGATACCGTCAGCCCCCCACCACCCCTCCACGCCCCTTCCCCCCGCTGCCGTGACAAGCGCACCCACCGCCGTGCGCATCTTTGCATCATCACACTCCCGTGCACACGCAGGCGGCAGCTGGGTGCAGCTGCTGCACACCTCCCTGCGTCCCACTGACATGTTTATATTGAAGAGGGCGCACACGCGGGAACACATGTGTTGGGGGGGGGGGGGGGGGGGGGGGGGGGGCACATGTTGTGGGGCCCCTGGAGCAGGTTTAGGGAGCCGACTGGTGCGGGGCTGCACTGTCTCACCTCAGGACCAGAAGTGACTCCGAAGGCTGCAGGCTGCTGCAGACACTCCCACATCTGGATCCTGGGTTTCCCTCCCCGCTCTCTCCCCCCTTCACTCCCCCCTCTCCCCCCGAATCCTAAATGTGCCAACCTTTTGTTTGAGTTTTTGTTGTTGTTGTTGTTGTTGTTTTTATTTATTTATTTACATGCGGCAGAAAATGAAGCCTGAAAATGCAGAGAGATGATAATAAGGCTCCCCTTCTGATATTTTCAGGCTCTGACCCACTTTTGCTTTGTTCCACGGGGGGCGTTTCTGCAGAGCAACACAACCCAGGATCCAAACAAACAGGCAGTCTCGCTCCATACATTACACCGGTAAACTTGAGCGGCAACCGAAAACGAGACACGTTTGAGAATGAATTGAGAAATGTGAAAAAAAAAATGTTTAAAAATAAAATGCAGGTGCTGGCTGGCCAAGTTTTTTTACAACCTAGTTGGAACAAAAACAACTGCAGGTACATGAGGCTGGGATGCTGTGTGTGTGTGTGTGTGTGTGTGTGTGTGTGTGTGTGTGTGTGTGCGGAGGATGAAAGAGATCTGAGGGGAAGCAGCGAGCGACAGAGGAAGGAGACAATGAGAGTTGGATGAAAAATACATCCAGAACCAGGCAGAAAATTAAAGATTCTGCCTCCTCCCCTCATCCCCTTCACCCCCCCCCCCCACCACCACCACCACCACCTCCCTCCTCATCCGCCTCCCCGTACCCCCCTCCCACGTGCAGACTGGCGTGACGCGAGGCACCCGATGAGGGATGAGGTGTAATGGCAGAGGAGAGGAGCTCAAATGTCAGTCAGTGATGGGCAGCCCGTTGTATTAATCACAGTCAAGGGCCTCCTCCTGCAGACTGCGGCGTCCTGAGGGAGGAGTGTCAGGGAGAAAAAAACAGAAAAAAAAACAAGGAGCTGTGCGCGCGTGTGTGTGTGTTTCATTGTGCGCGTGTGTCGTTGCAGTGCAGCATGAAAAATGCCCTCCATCTGCAGTGACTCAGCCGCTGGATTCGAGGTAAAGAGGGAAGACGTTTGCCCACCGCTACTTGCTTTCATCTCTCTGTCAGTCACACAGGAGGAGGAGGAGGAGGAGGAGGAAGAGGGGGAGGGAAGAAGGCAAGACAAGAGAGGGACGCGCTCCCTCCGCTGCGGCCCCCTGCTCGCATTCATCAGGTCCCGCTCACTGCCTCCGCCTGAACCCCCTCAGAATAGACGCACGGAATTCACAACAACCACCGCCTTCGCTCCTCCGCATCAGGCGGCAGATGCGGCTCCTCCTCCTCCTCCTCCTCCTCATCCTACACCGCCTCCTCCCCCAAACTCCTGTCGGCTAATCTGTTAATTCTACATTCCCCGGGTGCGACGCACAATGAGGACGACGGGCTTCCACGTTAAAACCCTGGGCCGGCGGAGCGGCGCGGCCGGGGCCGCTCATTGTTTGCCGGCCTTTCTCATGTAAATCGTCGGCGTAAACAACAAGCGCTGACACGCCACTGTCCTAGATAGGAGCCGCTGTGCACTGCGGCACAATTAAGCACAAAGACATATTTATGCATGACCGGGGCCTCGCTTGCATTCATGCACTCTATTTTATTTTTTAGTATTTTTTGTTTTCCCACGTGGAGGCTGAGCCTCGTTGCCTCGTCTGCAGCCAGTTGGGGGTTGGAGGAGGGTCAACTGTCAAACTTGCTTGTCAACTAATATCAATGCGCAGTATGGACTAATTAACTGTAACATTCTACATTAATTATACCTTAGCCCAGGAAAATTATGACCTGTCAGATATGTGCTTCATATGTGACACTGAAGTTGGTTTCTGTTTGCTCTGTACTTGCATGTGAACTATAGTGAAGCCTTTCTGGCTGGTATCTGCTCCACTTTAACCACTGGAGTTAAAATTCCATTGGACTCTGAATTGTGCCTACTGGAGAACTTAAGTATCAGTTGATTCCTCTCTTCTTATTGGGAGGTGGTCATTTGAAATTAATAGTTGCTTCACCCTGGAGAAAAAAAAAAATCACATATCGTCTCAGAAAACGGTGTAACACCTTTTTGAAAAATTGATATTTAGACCATACTGGCACATCTCTTACACCAACTATGTCAATTATTTGTAAAGATTTCATACACTGACCTTCTTTTTTTTTATGCCTTTTTTTGTGGGTGAGGGGTTCCTTTGATAGGTTTTGCCTGTATTCTTTTTGTACACATTGTCTAAGGGGGGTCAACCTGTGTGCCATCCTGTTGCAGGATACTGGGGCGGGGTGGCGGGGGAGGGAGGGCGAGGGGTCTCCACAATAAAAGCCCTTTTTAAGGGGACAGTAGGGTCGCAGGTCTTTCAGAGCAACAGATGGATCCTAACATCACTGAATCCACTCCACTGCAGATGACTGCATCACCTGTGTACAAAGGTTTGAAGATTTGTTTGCTTTCTGAATTCTGATGGTGACACCATTTTTTTTTTTTTTTTGTGCATTTTCTTTGGCTGCCAACGCTGCTATAGAAATGTTCCCATTCAAGAGCGAATCACCTGTTTCACCGACCACATGCTGGCAAGGTTTATTTGCACATCCTCCTGCTCTCTGCTCTCATCCTCACCTTGATTACATTCAATCTTGTGACAGTTCCCCACAGAGAGCCGCCTGCTAATTGCTGCGATTCTGGCACTGTAATTTCTACAGCTACACATCAATTGAGGTGAGTTTCAGAAGAAAAAAATACACTTTTAACTCTCTTCCAGTTTATTACACAGCTTAATTTTTAAACACGTGGCTGGTGGCCTTCCCTGCGGGCGGCTTCCAGGATGCTGCTTCCCTAACAGCTCAATGCTTTTTATCTAAAGACACCGTGCTTATTAGCTACAAAGCAATAACCAAAGAAAATTTTAGCAGTAGCTTCCTGTTGTGAGGCCAATGGAACACGTTGTATGTTGGAGTTTTACTGACCAATCCCTGTATTTTTAGGTGGTAATGTTTTTATGTGGTGTAGTAAACCATCGAAGTAGCAAACTCTCATTAAACAATAAACACCAGTGACGGCAGCGTATTTTTCTTCTACTGCTATTTTTAACAGTTACAGTAGGCAAAGAACTACTATATGGCTACTATAGACAACATTTTATCACCAAATGAACCCAAAGTGCGGCTCAACATTGATGCCTGATTAAAATAAAGTCAATGCTAGGTGCTATGTTAGCTGGCTTGCAGATGCTAACGCATCTACCTCCAGCACACCCTTCCTGCTGTTTGACCAATTTGTTTTTTTGTTTTTTATCATGGCAAATAATATTTCCCAGTGGTCACTTGAGGTACTGCAGCCAAAACCCGATACCGTTATCTTTCCTTAGACCGCAACACGGAAATAAACGGCGGTAAAATGGCTGCCAACTGAAACGCGGTTCATAATAAATCTTTCTGTCTTTATATTGTTCTAAAAAAATATGACGTCATGGCGTTGCTGCGTCTTGCCTTGTTCTGATTGGCTGATACGATCCATCACATGAGTTATAGAGGCATAGTGGGAAGTGACACTACTGCACATGCTCTATGGGGCCACATAACCTTTCCGGCGAATGCACTGGATGAGCAACTCCATTGAAGGCTCCATAGTGGCCAATCAGAAGCAAGAAGTGGTGGTCATCTGCTGATTTCTGTTGCAGAAAAAGAATAATGTGTCACTGACGACGCACTTAAACCATCACTATCAGGAATCCAGTGTCGAGGTTGATGATTTTGGACGCAGTTACAACACTGTCCATCTCTGAGTCTTGTGCCATTTGCCAGGGTGACACACACACACACACACACACACACACACTGGATCCAACCTGCACTCAGCCGCTGGGTCCAAGGCTGGAAAAATAAACGGGTAGTTGGCCGGCCGGAGATTCAGTTCCGCTCTGCGAGAGGCCTTGTACACGTTCTGCTCCCAGAACATCAGTGCCGGCGCCCCCTGCGTCCTGCACAGTAAAGTACCGCTGTTAACCGCTTTTTGGCTGTAACCATGGCAACTGCTTGGGTTGGGTCAGGGTTTTTTGTTGTTGTTTTTTTTTGAGAGGAGGCGGGGTCAAGGGTTGAGTTGTGTTCAGCGGAGGAGTCAAATCTGCTCTTTGCCGAGACAGCAGCTCTGAAGATTGATGTCCAGCAGGAGAGGAGCCTGTGGCGTGAGGCGCTGCTGCTCTGCTGCTGCTGCTCTGCTGCCGCTGCTCTGCTGCTGTTGCTCTGCTGCCGCTCTGACCCCCGGTTCAGAACAAATAAATAAATGAATAAATAAAATAATCTGCTTGGCGAAGGAGCCGCTTATCTGACTCTCCCGTCTGCTGAGTCGAGATTTAGTTGCCCCTGTCTGCTGCTGAATCAAGATTTTTTTTTTTTTCCTTTTTTTTCTTCCCTCTGCTTGAGAAAAGCTGGATTTCTTCCTGCCGGGTCAGCCAGTTTGTCTGTTGATTCGTCTCTTTCCCTTTTACATCAGAAGCGAGCCCACAGGTGGTCGCTGACTTTAGCGTAGCCATGGCAACTGCCCACGAAAAAACCAGCAGTGAGTTGACAGAGAAGACGGAGAAGAAAAAAAAAAGAAGAGAGAAGCCCTTCACTTACCTTCAGAGCGGCAGCTCCCTGCAGGAGCGTGGGTGGCTTTTCCTTTTTTCTGCTTCGTCTTTGGCTTGATAAGTGCAAATTGCCCAGTGAAAAAAACTTCTGGCTCAGACATAACACGGTAGCGGCGGCTCGTCCCAGTCAGGACGGACTTCAGAGGACGGAAGGGTTGAGGAAGTGAGAAGCCATCTGGAGCTCCGTCCCAGAGTTCCTTGCTGCTCCTCGCCGTAGACGCAGGGACGGACGGCTTGCAGGAAGGACGTTAGTCATGCCTGGGCTGAGTCGCCGTCCCAGAGAAATAATGATGTCAAAGAGTGGCAGCAAAATATGATGTCATATGAGATGTCATGTACAGTATTAGTTGGTTGGTGATGCTGCTGCTGCTGCTGCTGCCATGGATGGAGCGTTCCCATTTAAGACTAAATTGCACGAATTTATGACTTATTTCCTTGTATTAATTAGAGGTGGCCTGGTTTTCTCTGTAGGAGGTCCGTTGCTTCCGGCTGAGGTCTATACGTTCTCTGAGAAACTCTTATGCTAAATCTTTTCCGACTGGATTGGTCAAACTACTCGACAAATTAGCTGTTTTTTTGCAGCAGCCCCAATGACTTTCTCAACCTAAGATCAACAGTTATTCTCAAGAGTGTTAAAGGAGGGTTCAGGCTTTATTAAATGACTCGGCTTTGAAAGTTCACGTGCCCTACAGCAGCAAACGATGATGGGGGCTAATGGTTGCTGGCCTAAACAGCGACTGGCCGCACCAGCACCACTGCTTTTCTTGCTCTTACACCACTGCCTTCCTGTCACTTCGCCTTTGTGCATTTTCACATATTCACACAATGAAAGCACTGTACTGTATGATCACACGCACGCACGCACACACGCACACACACAAACACACACTTGTAGCTCCCCTCCTTTTTCTCTCTGTTTGCAGAGCATCGCCTGGTTATCGCCGTCTCTCCTGACGGTGTAGCCGCTGGATGCTAATCCGTCAGGAGACAGCGCAGCATCTCTGCTGGGAGTTGGGTTGTTTTTTTTTCTCCATTTTTTTTTCGTCTCTCTTTTCTTTCTTTCTGGAAGTGGATTTGTAAGAGAAACACCAGTAAGCCTCTCTGTCGCCCGCCCCGTATTAATGGCAGATTAGAGCTGCGCCTGACAGGGCTTTAAGTCGACAAACACGCAGACGGTTGTGCAGGCAGGTAACAGCAGGAAGGTGGAGCACCGACATCTGTCAGAAAAGTGGCGGCAGAGGTGGGGGGTGAACAGAGGTATTAAAAAATGTGGTGGTGGCGGTGGTGGTGGTGGTAGGAGGGCGGCTGACGACCATAAACTAGGCTGCTTAAGCTGCTTAATGTACCACCTGCTAATTGAATTCTTCCCCCGAGGAAGAGCAGGGGGCGCTGCAAAGGACACGCAACACGCCCCTCTGCAACATATTCACCTTTTTTGTTGTGTGGATGCCGTGACGCTGGCGGAGGACGACCTTTTATCCGAGCATCTTCCACTCGCGTGCACGTCGGCCGAGTGGCGCCGCCGAGCCAAGTTAAGGTTAACGCGACGTGACACGGTCAGTGAAGAGACGGATAAAAATAACTACAACCTCAAATCAAATCATCAAAAAAAAAAAACATCCTTTGTGAATAAAACCTTCAAGAGGGCTTTTCCAGGTGTGATCCCAAATATTCCCCCCCAGTCTCAACAAGAAACAAACGCCCACGCATTGAGCACAGAAAATGAGTGAACATGAGCTAAAATGGTGGCGGATACAACCCTGCAGACGGAGGGCCACCTTCTGTTACCACAACTCTCTTACTATGTGGCGTTTCCAAGGGGACCACAATCAGTGACGGACCCTGGAAACACCACTTGGTGCCTTAATTCGAGCTAACCTTAGCATTTTATGCTATTTCCCTGGGTTTCCTGAAGTCGCGGTGTGTTTGCCTCTGGCTATTTATAACAGTGGTGGGGCAGCTGTTCCAGCAAGAGCAGAGCCGCTTTAGATTTGTAAACAATGGGATTGAAAGAGCCAACAGACAGCGAGGGCTGTGATGGGACACTCTACCGCAGAAGAACTAACTCCAGGTTCGAGTCTTTCAAATCACCGAATGTCTGACAATGATGAAAATCACAAATTGTCCATTTAAATACCTTTGAAAGTCTTGTAATGTGGATATGAAAACTCCCACTGTACTATCCAAAATTGTTGACATCATTAAAACGCTGGGCTCTCTTTCTGCCAAGCGTATCATTTTGTTGAACTGTAAACAGCGGAAACCAATTTGCTTTAGCTTGAAAGACTGGTAAGAGGACATGCTATCAATGGAACAAGCTTTAAATCTCCAAGCTGAGGTCATTCCTGATGAACTTCATAGACCCTGGAATTTTATTAGATCTGATCATGGGAAAGTTTAAACAAAGTTAAAACAGATTTTTTTTTTTTTTGCTGTAATATTTCATACCAACCTACTACCTCTTTTATTATTTCAGGTTTTGGTCTGATCTCTTTTTTTTCTTCTGTCTTTATCCATTATGTTTTGTTTCTTACCATTGTGGTCTTGTCTTTGTTGTTGTGATCATCCATCCATCCATCCATCCATCCATCTTCAATACCCACTTGGTCCTGCGCTCTACTACCTCTTCCAGCTGTCATGGGGTGAAGGCAGAGTGACACCCTGGACATGTCGCCAGTTCATCACAGGGCCACATAGGAAGACAAACAACCATTCACGCTCACCAACGGTCAATTTAGAGTTTCTAATTCACCTCACATGCATGTTTTTGTAGTGCTGGAGGAAGCCGGAGAACCCGGAGAGAAGCCACAGAAAGGCCTCCAGCTGGAAATCAAACCTGCAATCTTCTTGCTGTGAGGTGACAGTGCTAACCACTCCGCCACCATGTTACCCATTGTGATCATAAAATGTGAAAAAAAAATATACTTTCAAAACCCGCCAACTGTCCTACATCTTATTAAAACATAACATTTCACTCAGCGCTCGAACTGCCCGCTGGCTTTATTTTCTCTTCATATTCCCGGCCTGTGAGCGGACAGAGAACCAGCTGTGGACGCGCTGCCGCCCCGGATGTTTGGCCGCGCAGCTGATGCCGGGCAGCTGCACGCTCCTCTGGCCCGGCCGCTGTATAGCACTCGGTCGCGGGGAGCGAGCTGCCCTCGTGTGCCAGGTGAGCCGGGCTGACAGGCCTCATTACTGGGTCAGCGCTGTGAACGGC
This sequence comes from Nelusetta ayraudi, assembly GCF_046127955.1. Classification (NCBI taxonomy): domain Eukaryota; kingdom Metazoa; phylum Chordata; class Actinopteri; order Tetraodontiformes; family Monacanthidae; genus Nelusetta; species Nelusetta ayraudi. Next base: position 10,283,342 of record NW_027466061.1, read on the forward strand.
AGCGGTGGCCGTGCAACACCTGACCTACATTCCGCTTCACGTGGCAGCGGAAGCCTCAGTGGACCGGCAGCTACGCAACTGACAGAGTGAGCGATGAAAAACTGGATGTTTATTTGATTAAAAAAACAAACAAACAAAAAAACAAAAAACAAATCGCAGAGCAGATATTCTGAAAGATATTTTTTAAGGGAATGTTTTATAAGGGTATAAATCAGTGCAAAAGGCAAATTCTCAAGCGTCACTCCAATCAAACATTCCTCCTCTGATCGACTCTTCTTCAAATATCTGCGAGTCGCTGATTATTCCGCCGCGGCGTCGCAGGAGTGTCACGCGGGCAGCTTTTTATTTATTCATCGGGACGAGATCACATCGCCTCGAAAGTTCTGTCGCGGGTGAAGCCAACATTCCCTCAGAACCCCGAGACGACGGATCGGTGTTGGTCGGCGGAGGAGCGTGCTGCACTGCGGCGGGACCGCTGACGTGTCTGTCAAAAACAAGTTCTTTCAACTCCTGCAATTTAGTGTTTTTCTTTTCTTTTTCCAGAAAAATATGTTTTGTTTTGTTTTTTTATGTTTTGTGTTGAATACAGCTTTGGGAATTCAAAAATGCAAAAAAAACAAAAACAACAACAAACAAACACAACTGAATGAGGTTCATTGTGTCTTCACAAGGTATAAATTAGGTATAAAATAGTTATGTGTCTGTTATAAAGGAAACGCTAACAATGATAAAGGCTAATATTAATTCAAAAAACAAAACTCAGTGCACCAGATGAAGAGGACTGGTCTGTGACTTGGCTTCACCGTCAGGTGGAACCAGACCAACCTGATGGTTGCCAGGTCTGCGCTTGAACATTCCCCATTTTCAGTATTCATCCCGTCTAACTTCACAGCGAACAGCCGCTGGAGCAAGAAGCAGCTGTTCCATCAGGGGTCAGCAGCACGTGCTGACACTGTGTGCACGACATTAGAGGATATTTTCCTTCCCCATTTGAGAGAGAGAGAGGGAGAGAGAGGGAGAGAGGGAGATCAGCGGGTTACTTCTCTTTGGGCTGGGGTGGAGGTAAAAAAGGCACAAAAAAAACTAATTTAGACTTGGCGAACAAAGCACGCCTTCTTCCTCTCGCTGCGCCTCACGCCACACATTTGCATGCTCTTTGAGGACGGAGCACTCCTCTTCCAAAAGCCCTGTGACCTGTGAGAAAAAGGGGACAGTGGAGGCCAGTGAGCCAAGGAGAAGGAGGTTGGAGGAGGAAGATGGAGAGGAAGAGGAGGAGGCTGCTCGGCCAACGGTTCGGGTTCCGGCTCTCCTCTCAGCGCCGTCATCTCTTCGCTTCCCCTTCTTCCACTTCGTGTTTCTTTTATTTATTTCTTTTATTTCAGAGCTCCAGTTTGCGATTCAGGCGGTGGTGATGTGCTCACCCAGCTTCCTCCCGGCAGGTTTCCAGGCAGTTTGACAATATTTTTGTAGAGCTCCACTTCCTCCGAGTGCAACTGCGGCGATGGCGGAGAGAAGGAGCCTCGGCGAGAGTGTGGCTGCGGAAGGTCAAACAGGAGACGGAGCGGCTCCGACCGCTTCACTCGCATAATGACGGTTATTGAAACAATACAGATCCGTTTACGGCTGAAAAGGTTTGAATTCATTTGGGGATTATCACACGGCGCCACCCTCACACAAGATTATAGGCCTTTTTTCCGCGTGCATGCGCGCACACACACACACACACACACACACACACACACACACACACACACACAGACTGGTTAACCTGAAGGGCAAACATTACTGTCAGAGCAGACGGTGCTCAGAACACTGCTGCTATAACAGGAATTTCTCATGACAAAATGAACTGAAATGAATGGTGTTTAGAATAAAACCTCCCACTGTATTCTTAAAGTGTGGTCAGAAAAGTCATGGTCAAAGGACAAAATAAAGCATGCCTTGCCTTTTAATCTACCCACCTGCTTTTAAAATAGGACTAAAATAACAGAAAATGGACATAATTGAGGCCATAATTAAATCTTTACTCTCTGGATGGAACTCTATCATCATCATCATTGGCAACAGATTGATGGATTAAATCCAGGAAGGAGCAAGAAGACGGCAGGTGAAAAGGGAGGCAAAGATTTGACAATACCATCATTTTTAAATGCAAACAAGGTAACTTTTTTTAGACAGCTCACTGCAGCCAGATTCCAGTGATGCCAACGACAACATTAGCCCAGGAACAGCAGCCAGCCACGATGCACGTCTCATTGAAAAACACAATGTTAGGAATTAATTCTGTTCTGATAAAACTGCTAATTACTTTGGCAGCAGCAGCAGCAACAGCAACAGCCCCTTTATAGTTTGTACAGTTGGACAATAACCGCCACTGCGGACACCAAGGTCATGACCTTGGTGTTTGCTTGATTGACAACACAACAGTTGCATTTCCCGCTTGAGTTATCTGTCGTCTATGAGCTAGCGTGCTGCTAAGTAATGCGTACCCACCACAACAAACCACCTCAAACATCTCAGACAACCTGGTGTACGGGCCTGACTGCAGTTTAAAATGAACTGATGTCACGTTTTCACTCACTTTGTGCTCTGTTATCTGAAACAAACAGGGGCAGGGTCTGCGCGGGGGGGGGCAGGGAGGTTAAATGCTAATTCAACATGGCCAGCGCTGTCAATCAGCTCCGACTGATTAGCGCCCGCTTGTTCACCTAAATGCGCTGCGCCGACTCTTTGCCAAAATATAATGCGATCCCTTTCATGCGGGGCGAAGGGCGGGGGGTGGGGGGGTGGGGGGGGGGCGGCAGCCTGTGGCGCCGTGCTAAGTCAGCGCTCTGGTTAATAAGTCCTTTTCATTTAACAAGCGTTCATTAAACATTCATCCATTCACTTCATCCTCATTTGCATTTTCCCATCATAAGAAGCATTCATGAAACATTCATTTGTTCACTTGTTCTCATTTGCAAGGCTTCAGATGCGCCTCTGCCTGGAAACGGACGGCAAGCGGGCGGGCGGGCGGGCGGGCGGCGGGCGAGCGAGCCGGCGGTGGGGGTGGGGGGTGGGGCAGTGAGGGAGCGCGGCAGCGGATAGTTATTACTCCATTTGAACAATCTGTCCTGTAAATGAAAGTTGAAATTAGATTATGTTTCCTGGCGTCATTATGTGGAGGCACTCGCCACGCACAAAAATTGCCTGTTGTGCTGCGGCGGGGCCACAATATGAGAACAAATCATCTCCCATATCAAAGAGCACAGATAGAAAAAATAATAAGAAAAAAGCCATTCGGATAACGGAGGATTGCTTGCCCGTACATTTGTGTGTGTGTGTGTGTGTGTGTGTGTGTGTGTGTGTGTGTGTGTGCACGCCCGTCCAACTGCATGCCAGCCAATAACAAACACAACGTTAATATGCAGGGGGGGGGGGGGTCAAATGTTTGACACTACACGCTGTGTTTATTTCCTTTTCATTTGATCCATATTGCATGACCAGCTCCCCCGCCCCCACAGCCCCTCCCCCTCTCATGAATAGGCCGCACATCAAAGGGGGAACTCGCGAAAAGAGAAAAAGAAAAGCCTCTGAAGCCGAGCGGCGATGCTCCTCACGCCGAGGTGCCACTCCCAGCGTGCACACGTTCCGCATCTGTGTTTTGCGTGTGAGCGTCAACGCTGTGGATTGATTTGCGATGAAGCGACAGCGAGGGATCATCTGCTCCTGGTTGCATCTCTGGGAAATCCTCTCTTCATTACCTCCTCCTCCTCCTCCTCTTCCATGTCCACGTCCACGTCCGACTTCTCCTCATCCTCATCACCATCAATCTGAGTGGCGTCTTGTATGATCCTCCTTGGCTTGGCGGGCAACGGGAAGTCAACTGAAATATCCTTCCCGCGATTGGTGTCCGGAGCCTCGAACGCCGTGGATCTTCATCTGCGGTCGCAGGCAGGAGGAGCGCGGTGGAGACGCAGGCCATCACCCTGGGACGCGACTGGGTCGAAAATCTGTTGACAAACTACTTTTAGTTTGAGAGACTAAATTCTGCCATTGGCTGAACTGATCTACGCTGTAATTGTTTGTACCAGTTTAATCATTCAACAACAATGTTTTTCTTATAAATAATAAGATATTAATAATTATTATTATTAATAATAATAATAATAATAATAATAATAATAATAATAATAATAATAATAATAATAAATGAATAAGTTCAGTACTGGAGGCCCTCAGAAAATGTTCCTGTCAATGACTTTGTCTTCTCGTGCTTCTAAACAGGAGAAACGTGGACCACATTAAAAATCAAGAGTACAAGCAATAAATAAATAAAACCCTGCCACACCTGCAGCTCAGGAAATCAAACCTCTGTGACGCCACAAAGAGGAATACCTCTCCCGGGTTGGTAACAACACTCGCTCGGAATGTTAATGTTAATGCAAAGTCGGAAAGTTGGTTCATGTGCAAACTGATCTCGGATAAAAATGAAAAAAATCCCCAAAAAGAGCATTTGCCCGACTGTGACGGCGGTCCCTGTCAGTCCCTGTTGAACAGGAAGAGATTTGGTGGCCTCCTCCCTCTCACCTTGCCTGACCAGGGCCCGTGGCTTATTGCACTCGGCGCTCCTCGGCGGGACGTTATTAAAGATTAGGGCCGATAATCGCTGCGGTATCATGCCGGACGCAGGGATCAGGAAGCACAATATCAGCGCTGCACACAGGACGGTTCACTTGGGGGAACAGCCGAGCGCTTCACTTCCTGGGATTTGTCAATAAGTCCGACATCTGTTAACAGATAAGGGGCGATGGGGGGTGGGGTCTCTGACAGGCTTAAAAGGTGGAGTCCATCCGTGTATGAAAGAAAACAAAAAACCAAAACAAAAGAAGGGTGGTGGGTCAAATAATGAGAAGAATTCTGATGAAGGATTAAAAGCTGCTGCTGATTGGCAGCTGCTCGCACGCAAAGCAAGAGCATTGAGATGTAGTGGCCTCATGGATTCACTGCACTTTATTATGCATGACGTAACATTTAAAAAAATAAAGAGTCGTGATTGAAGTCCCCTTTGTGTGACAAACAGTCCAGGGCTTCAGCCAATTAAACCATCGTCATTGCAAAGACACTCCGTCACAGCAGAGCATCAGATCTCTGGCCGTCTATCAGCGAGGAGGACTTACTTGCTATCATCATCATCATCATCATCATCATCATCATCATCAGCTTCATCATCATCGTTGTCATCATCATCATCATCACCACTACCTTCATCATCATCACCACCACCGCCACCACCACCTTCATCATCACATCATCATCATCATCATCATCATCATCATCATCATCATCATCATCACCACCTCCATCATCATCATCATCATCATCATCATCATCATCTTCATCATTATCATCATCACCACCACCTTTATCCTCATCATCATCATCATCATCATCATCATCATCATCAGCATCATCACCTTCGTCATCATCATTATCATCACTACCTTCATCGTCATTATCATCACCTTCATCATCGTCATTATCATTATCATCACCATCATCATCATCACCATCTTCATCATCACCTTCGTCTTCATCATTATCTGAGTCAGAGCCGGAGACACCTGCTCCGTCACCGAGTCACACGCAGGGAGGAGAGGAAGCCACCGGAATACAAATCAGAGTGGCGGGTGGAAGGGGGGGTGTGTTGCGGGAAGGAGGAGGGGAGGTTGGGGGGTTGGAGGGGAGGAGGAGGGGGGAGGTGGAAATGAGGAGGAGGAGGAGGGGGAGCCCAGTTAATCATCCAGGGGGGCTGGAGACGCTGCAGGCTGCAGCGGGACGGAGGCTCTCAGGAAGGAGGAGCCTCAAACGGGGGAAATGTGTGTTTTATTGTGAAATCCAGTGAGTGTGCAGAGGAACGGCGCCCAATGTTACAGTGTCAGTGACAAGCCAAGTTCAAAAATTGAGAGATGGATTTCAGTGTTTGGACAGCTTGACGTCTGACTGAGAACACAACCTGCTTTGGTTTGACGTTGCTGCTTTTCAGCATAATGTAAGAAAATGTTGACTTTTGTTTATGCGAGACAAAAAAAAAAAATCTGGTGATCAGAATGTCAGAATGGATTCTTCAGAATATTTCAAATTCTTCAAACAACCACTCCCCATTTTTTCAGCCAAGGGTCAATGGTCCAATTCTGACTTCTAGATAAGGTCAAAGGTCAGGATCAAGAGCAAGAAGGAAATCCCTCTTGTGTGGAATCTGCTCGGAAACTTGAAACAGTGAAAAGGCAGATTTCTTTCATTTGAAATGAGTGCAGCGACACCCCCGATACAGTGTCAAAGCTGCTTATCCTAACGTCCAAATCCTTAATCCGACAGCTAAACGCAACACATTAACTCAAATGTGCCACCCTCCCCCCAAAAAAACAATCCCCATTGGGATGGAACAATTATACAAAAAAAAACAACAACTTGAAAATCTCGTGTCTAAATATTTACAGACTGAAGTGTGTCAAGAAAACACGACAGCTGCAGCGTTTCTGACTCACAGCAGCTTCACAGAGAGAATCTCACAACTCCTCTTCGTGTGTGTGTGTGTTCATGTGTGTGCATGTGCGTCTGTTTCGGTGGGTTCACATCCAAACTGCCGGCTGTTTTTCCCGCCACAGTTGCGTAAGAGCCACAGCTGACTCATGAGAGCAGCAGCAGCCTCTAATTAATATTTTTGTCGTCGACCCCAAGCAAGGTCATTACTGCAACACTTCAGCTCCAATCAGGGCGGCCCGGCGCTGAATCCGCACTGGCACACACACATGCACACGCACACATGAATATTCTGCTCTTCTCAGGCTGGTTGATTTGAAGCTGCAGCCTCTGGTTGGATGTTAACAGTCTGTGGCGAACGGAGACTCTGCTTTATGACCTCCTTTTTATTTTTTATTGCAGCAGGGAGGAAGAAGGAGGCGGCGCCGTCGTCGCGTAGTATAACAAGTCTGACCGGCAGAGTCTGAAATTAAGTTTTCGGTTGAGCGGCGGGATGACATCAAATATTTAAAATTCACAGTTCATTTTAGGGCAGATTTGTACGGATGAATTATGGTGACTTGTTTTCTGTGTTATATGAATCGTCTTTAAGTGCAGGTGGCTTAAACTCATTTACACTCAGCCTATTCCACTGCTACCAGCATTTTATATTCGTGGGAAATGCTGTTGAGAAAAAGAAAAACGGTTGAATCTTTCAGAATTAAAGCACGATGCAAACGGTATGCACTTCTCGCCTACTTCCTCTCTGAAACGAGGCATGATGGGAGGCGACCGAGTGTGTCAAACGTCTTTCTGTTCACTCAGAGTGATTCTGGCTTTCACACTTTTCCTTGATGTGCAAATTAACTTAACCATGTCAGGATTAGTGGAGATTAATTACTCTAACCAAACACATGCACACACACGCACACACAAGTGCTGCTAACTGGGACTTTAGGAGTCCCAGTTAACAGCATTAACTGGTGCAGTCACACCGTGACCATGAACCTTAATCTCAACCAATTTTCCAGAACAAACACGCCGTCGCCTCCCGCACGCGTCGCAAATCCGTCTTTTTGTCGTCACGTGAAAAATTCATTAAATACCAAAACCCCTCCCCCACCCCCACCCCGCCCCCGCGCCGTGCTGTTACCTGTCTTGGATAATGTCATGTGACATACATAATGTATGAGAGTCATATAAAACCTAGGTGGAGCGGCTCCACCCGGTTGCAGAACACACTGAGGGCCACCGGGAGGGAAAGAAGAAAGGGGAAAAGAAAAATCTCTCTGGGACGTGTTTCAATTTCAAAGCGCGGAGTCACCTGATCAAACACGTCAAAGCCACCGCGGCCTCGCCATCGCTTTCGCAGAAGTGCGTTGACGGGACGTGAACTTGGACCATCTGTCGCGCATTAGCTGCTGCCGTGCCATTTAAACGCGGCTGCGGGGGGTTCGGCCGTCGTTTTTCACGGCTGATCACCGCGTGCGGTGTTCGTGGACGCCAACAGAGGGGAGGGTGGGGGGCAACGACAACATTTGGTTGGCCTTCGAGAGCACGGGTCAAATTTAACGATGCAATCAAATTTAAACCCTCAATGAGCCGAAACGGACGACAGCTGCTCTTTTTCTTTGCAGTACTAATTGGCGGTTGATCAGAGGAAACTGTGCAGCGAGAATTAATAAAAAAGATTTGCTCTGAAAGCTCTGTTTGTTGACCGGCTGCAAACGCTTCCTCAGACTGCGTGTGCGGTTGCAGAGCTGTGGCAGAGCAGGGTTTGGATTTTGTGAATAATAATAAGTGGCTGAAGGGGAGATTTAGTCAAAGTGCATTCATCTCGCCGGCTCGGCTCTGGGTGACATCGCTTTCTCCCTTCCTGCACGCCTCCTCTTTAAAAAAAAAAAAAAAAATGTTTTCTCCCTTGCACTCTCTCTCTCCACCACCGCTGCCTTTGCAGGCTGCAAGGTCAACCCCCTCTCACTTTAATATTACACGGCCGGTATGAAGCGCATATATTCCGCCACGACATTTCTTTGCTCAACGATCTCGGTGAGGACGCTGGTGGAGGTGTCGCAGGGAGGAAAAGGAGAGAAAGAGGGGAAACAAAACAGAGGGATAGAAAATAAACATGCAAAAAGCGTGTCAGGAGTGATGCTCCTTTGAAACGGGAGCGAGCGACAGAGGAGGAAGACGTCACGCGCGGAAACCTTGTGGTCTTCTGTCGTCTGTCGGTGGCGACGGAAGAGGGATGAAAATGATGGCGCGGCGGAGCAGCGGGACCAGGAAACAGAGGAGAGCCACTTCCTGCTGCTGACAGGTGTCATGTAAAGTTTTCACAAGACATGAATTCTGCCACGCTGACATGCACGCACATACACGCGCACGCACGCACACACACACACACACACACACACACACACACACACACACAGAGTGAATTGTCAATTTTACCTTTGCAAGGCGGGATTTCTTCTCCCATCCGGACGGTCGCTGAGGTGAGCAGTTCACTAACGTTGCGTGGTTGCAATGTAGCTTTTAAAGCTGAAATCCAACTCTGGCCTTAATTTTCCAAAAATGCTACAACTAATTGGCTCCTTTACAGTGGTGACAAAACAACAAGAGGTGATAAATTGCTTTTAAAAACCTCTGAATAAAGATGAAAAAACACATCCGTTTTGAAATGCTCCCACCTCAATTGTTTCTTGTTGCAAAAGCCTCAGGTTCGAGGGGCCAAACAGCATCTTTTATGAGGAAACTGCTTCACGTCGCCCTTAAAAAAGTCATAGAGGAAAACAAGGAAGAGACGACTCACTGTTTCCCTGGCTGCTGCTAAAGAGATTTGTTTATGCTCCAGTTGCGGCGGTCTTATCACAGCAGCACGGCATTTTTGCATTTAACGGAGAACAGACACTGCAGGTTTGTTTTGGGCTTCTTTTTTGGTGGACAGTGTTGTTTTCACTTTTGTTCTGAGCTGCTTCGGAGAAAAGTTGGGTCGATCCCCGAGGATGAGGACGTACGGCTAAGGTGGTTTTTCTCACCGAACTCTTTCTGTGGGCTCTTCACCACATGGATACAACACAAATCCAAACAACAAAAATGCGATCGAGATGCTCCACCTATCATTACACTTTATGCTCAAGGCCGAGACACAAAAAAATAATCATCTGTACTATTTTACGGATCCACTTCAACAGTGACTGTGTGCCCCACAATGCAACACGTCTGAGAGTTCAAGCAGAGTTTATGGCTCATTTTTTTATTCTTTTCCTTGTAGATGCTAATGTAGACTCAAACAGGCAGCCCTGGAGCAAACACACCCAGTAATCAACACACATCTTGTAAACTTTGTTGTAACTCTCTCTCACTCTCTATATGTTTCTGTTTTCACTATTGTGATCACCAGCATCGGCCTCAATTTACATCAGCGGGGGGGAGAAAAAAACTATCATGCTCTGGGCTCTTCTCCCTCTGGAGATGTGTTCGCGCACATGCACACGCACACACACACACACACACACACGCACACGCACACGCACACACACACACACACACACATGCACACACGCACGGTATTACCCAAGACCTGTAAACAGACTTTGATATGTAAAACTCTGCGTTGTACTCTGAGGGAAGGAATGTTGGAGGAAAACACAGCAGCTGAGGCTGCATGGGGAAGAAAAAAACTGGCCACTGAGCCATCAGCCGGACTGAGTGAACGAGACTCACAAGGACACACGATCCACACAGCTGCTAAACGAGCCGCAAGCACGCTAACTAGTTTCCCTATAAATGGACATTAGCGCGCGGCCGCCTCTCCAGAGACTGCAGTCTGGCTGCTCATTAAAAGCTCAGAGCAGCAGCACAGCCGTGCAGGATGAGTAGCAAATTAGCCGGAAGGTAAAAAGGTTGTCTGTTGTTTGCTGCGCTACGATAGGCTGGCAGCGTTAAAAGTGATGACGTAAACATGCTTCACCATTAGATAATTTTTTGAGTGGCTGCGTGAGAGGACGTTCTCCATCTGCATCAGAGAAGCAACGACTCGCTCCACTGCTTCCACGATGGACTGATGTGAGTGAACATAGTGAGGAGGCTGTGTTTTCTCTCTCTTTTTCACTTCTTCATTCTTTCTCAGCAAAGTGTTTGAAACAAAGGAGTGGAACCACCAACTGAGACTCTACAGGTTCATCTGACTACCTGAAGCCAGACCATCCCGTAAATTAAGGAGAGGTTTTTATTCAAATGGGGAATGCCTAGGACACACAAACGTTGGTCTTTCAGAAGTACTTACCACGACCAAATTATTTAGCATATCAACCCAGATACAAGGTATACACTTTAGTTAACTAATATCAACTCGTATCAGTTTATTGATTTATCCTAACCAGAAGGAGACATGGAACAGCTCTCATACATCCATCTTGAAAAGCTCATTACTGCATAAGAAGGTAAAAGACATCACTGGACCCCTGATGATCCAAATTTCCTATCTGAATTCAAAGACATTCATCTTGAAAAGTTCCAGCCTAAATATATTTAGAGTCAGTCTTAGCATCAGACAAAAGGTCTAGTATTATTCTGATAGACCTGGATGCCATTTTCACATCCAGAGACAAACAGGTAGATGTTGCCACTTTATTCCTGAACCGTGAGAGTTGAGTAAAAACGCTGCTGTGTATCACAGTGAGGCTCTAACGAGGACTCGCACCAGATGAATGCCTCTCGCTAATGCTAACATCTGATTGGTCCACTGTGAATGTGATAGAGAGTTCATTCAGTCACCAAACAAGTAAACCTGCAATCTCTTTCCCCGAAAGATTTGAAATAAACTGTAGTATATCCATCTCATTTCATCAGTCAGCCTACAAACCTGGGAAGCTCCAAATAAGTTGTATGGATGAAAGAAATAATCAAAGATACAGTTGAAATGGGGTCAGAATGTTTCCACCGTTGGTTGTGATCATCTTGATGCAATAAACATGAAGTAAAAATATGTTTCTGTTGTTTTATTCCGTGGGAAAGCGTAACAGCGCAGGACTTTTAGAGTACGCAGATGAAAGGCTGAAAGAGAGAAGACACGTGTTTGTCTGAGGTCGAACGAGCAAAACTGACTGTCAGTCGCTTCAGAAAAAAAAGAAAAACCTCGCTCTGATCCGTAGAAACGCGCCAGGAGGAAACCTGTTCTAATAAAGCCGCACGCTTCTTCCTGTGCGTGTCTGACAACACGGCATGCAACACCAGCCTCCATCTCCACAGCCCAGGATGCCAGGCGGCTCTCCTGAGGAACAATTAGCGCGCAACTTCAGAGGACAATGATTAGCATGTGTGCGCTTGAAGCCGAGGTATGTGTGTGTGTGTGTGTGTGTGTGTGTGTGGGGGGGGGGGGTTAGTTGGGGGTTATTCCTCTCACTGTTACACTATTGATCCTTTACATAACGAAACCATAGATTACATAACCACTTCATTTTTTTTGGTCTCAGGATACCCAACCTCACTGCTGCTCCATGTTACCCCATCCTCTCTCTCTCTCTCTCTCTCTCTCTCTCTCTCTCTCTCTCTCACACACACACACACACACACACACACACACACACACACCTCTGTGGTTTTCATTAGATTTCCCCTCCTCTAACCTCGTTTGGACCACTGGGCTAATTAGAGGCTCCACATAGCAGAGTAAGAAGCTGCCATACGCTGTAGCCAACGCTAACTTAACACTGTCTCAATCCATTGCATCAGTAGCACCGTAGCGCAGCTTAAAAAAAACAACAACAGCAAAAAAAAAAAATCACCTTCAACAAAGCGTAAAAACACTCTTTTTATTAAGGTAGATTCTGCTGTAGTAATTTAGCTGCGTCTCGCTCCAGTGACGCACACGCAGGTTGTAGCACATCGCGGTTTCATTAAAAAATAATAAGCTAGCAGGCAGCAGGCACGGAACACACGCAAACAAAACTAAAGTATAACAGGGAGAAAGAATGATAGATTGGAATAATATAGGAGTAAAAGGTGCGTAAGGGGAGGCTTGGAGTGCAGGCAGCCCGTGTTCCTCAGGCGGAGGAGCCCACAGGGACCCGCCAGCACCTTTTAATCTTCAGGCTCCACGGAGGGAAAAGCCACAAGAGGTTGAGCTGAGACTTGTGGATGCAGAAAGGTAAAAGATTCTGAGAGAACTCGACACCAGGTTATGCCAGGGGTAAGAGGAGTACTCTGTGTATTCATGTCGCTCCCGAAAAGAAAGAAAAAAAGACAAGGAGACAAAAGAAAACGTACATGTTCAACTCTGTGTGTGGCCTAAACTTAAGGTAAGGAAAATGTTTTCAAGTTCTGGAGGATTTGCTTTGCCTTTTGTTCATGTAGTGATGCTGGATCGCTGGGATTTAAAAACCTGCAAAGCTCCCAACCGATGTGTTTTACGCCTCGAGAGTCGTTTACTTTGTGACACGAGCGGAATGCAACAGCTGTGAACCATGAAGAAATGGAAACAGAAGAAAACCAAGATGAAGATGTCGTCAGTCTGTCAGCCCTGTCCTATCTGTACGTCCGCAAAGAGGAACTCTCTGTGATCGCCTTTGGCAAACCACAATCTAGTACCCACCTGGTGGACAATACCAGTGGTTCGGGACTCATTGGTTTTGCATGGACACACACACGTGAGGGGAACCATGACGGGCCCTCCTTTTAATCGGTTTAGCCGCTGCAAACTCCCATCATGAAGATAAAAGGGAGTTCAAGCTTGTAAATTGTGGCTCCTGCTAAACAGATTAGCACGGATGCTGCAGTGGATGCACCACTACCAGGACCTCACAGCACTTTCACCTCATAAAAGCAGGAGGGAAGAAAAGATTGACGCTGAGGGCTTTTCTTACAGTGCTCATCACATTAAATCACTGGCTAGCTACCAATACGAAGTGAAGTGATGCTAACTGGCTAAAATAGCAGTAAGAAATGGGATCAGTCCACTTTAGACGTAATAGATTGAAGTTCTGTCCAATCCCGAAACATCAAGTTTTCCATTTGTTTTGAAGTTTAAATCTTTGCCTTGTACTTTTGTTTTCTCAGATGGTTATGGGGGATTATTATAATAATAATAATAATAATAATAATAATAATAATAATAATAATAATAATAATAATAATAATAATATAATATAGAATCAGTAGTAGTAGTAATAGTAGTAGATCTAACATTTGTTCTATCACATGCGCTGTAGAATTTATTGCACAATACGCTTCCTAAATGAGGGGATGTCACAGACATCAGGTGCGAACGATAATTAATAACGAGGTTAAACTTCAGAAAGCCCTGCCAGACTCTCACATGACCTAGTGGGCTTCCTGTCAGCGCCGAGCCCCACCCCGTCACTGCTAAACTCCGCACCAGGAGACTGAGGAGAAAATAAATGAGGGGGGAAAATGAAGGGCAAATAAAGAGATGCAGAGAAGTCTTTTTTTTTTTTCCTTATTCCTTTCTTTCTTTCTCCCTCCCTCTCCTACGCACAACTCATGTAATGAGGGTGATATTGCCCGGGGCGACTCAAATGTACAGACAGGAGAAATAATTTCATTCATGAAGGAGGGAGGAGCAGTGGCTTTCCATATTAAATAGGGCCGGCTGCATTTTGTTTGAGAGGCACATTTTTAAATTCTACAAATTCAATATACGGCTATTCATTAGGATTCCGAGGGCCTCGCCCTGCCTCTTCGCCTGATTGGTGTGTCAAGAGGGTTCCCGCACAAAAAGGTGCCGGCTGCGCCTCCTCCAGGCGATCCGTGCCTCCGAGTGTTAAGAGCAGTGGGAATCTGTGGGGGAGCACTCAGAAGAAGAAAAAAAAGAAAGATAGGAGGAAAAAGAAAAAGACAGCGAATCCCATGTAGCAAGATTGGAGCTCACTGCTCGGCTCAGAACCGACAGCAGGGCCGCGTAACCAGCGTGCTCGGCTAGGTGTCACCGCAGCCGCCCTTCGAGCTGAGCGCCTCGTCCCTCTGAAAACAGGGTTCTGCAAATCTTCACCCAAGACTAAGATTTTTCTTCCCTTTAAACCACACGACCTGCTAGCAGAAACAGACAATCAATCTCCTTCATAATAAAATCTGCAAACAGCGAGTACGAGGCTCATCAAAGCCCGACGTAAGCCTGTGTTTGCTTGTTGTCACCACATTATGCACATTATTCCACATTAGTGACACAATCCCCCCATTTCAATCCCTTTTCTTATCCCGCCAACAGGAGCAGCAGGCACGCGGCGCACGTCGGCAGGTGACAACTTGATGCGGCGCAGCCTGACCCCCCGACAAACACTGTGACTGACAACTGAGTTATGACGAGATCAGCCATTGTGTGTGCAGCTGCAGTCGCAGGATTAGGATGACGAGGGATGATGGCGTTCTAACCAGCTGAACAAACGCCGGGAGGCCAAGATCCCAGATCGCACAGCGGCAAAGGCAACTGGTGGCTCGCGACCCAAAAGTGGGTCATAGCGCTGTTTTGATTGGGTTGTGGCTTCAGGGCAGTTTTAAAACATATATATTATAGAGAAAACTGGGGGCATTTATTTTTCAGGACACACAATTCAATTCAACTATTTCAATAATGTATTTATTAGACATGATGGAAAGTGGAGTGAGCTAGCGATTTCATTTTTGTGGAATTCATTTGAGTGCTGTGGAATGGATTTGGGTCGCGACTTCATGACAACTAAAAAAAAGTGTGGGTCCTGAGGCGCCGCCAGTTGAGCATCGATGCACCAGACGCCATCCAGGAGGTGGTGGACAGAAGGATGTTGGCCAAGCTGACATCCATCATGGACAACAGCTCCCACCCCCTGCACCTCACTGTGGAGAGCCTGAGCAGCTCCCTCAGCTCCAGACTGCTGCACCCTCAGTTCAGTTCAGTACCGCAGGTCATTCCTCCCTGCAGCCATCAGGCTGTACAACTGCACATTTCATCAAAGTGCAGTAAAAAAAAAATAATAATAATTATAATTTAAAATAGTTAAAACATTTAGGGGTTTATTTTCAATGTAATGTAAATAATGTGGAAGAAATAGAATTGTCCATATAGATGTAAATAGTTGCTTTTTTCCTTCCTTTCTGACTCTCCTTCTCTCATTCATAACTCTTCACTAGAGGTGAAGAGTTGAACTCTTGTGTCCAAAAATGATGAGTGGTGGAGAGATGCTGCTGGTCACATTCCTGCACCTGCACTGGCACAACCTCTGGACAGGGGGCAGTTTTTCCTGCCCAGTTCAGGAGGCGCGGCCCAAACCAGGCAGCGACGGAAGTGCAGAGGGAAGACAACACAGGACTCTGGTGATCAGCAGCTCCAACTTCCAGTTCTTTCCTCTTCTGCTGCAGGGTCTCTTTTTGTGTAACAGCTGAAAGGTTCCAACAGTGGACGTAGTAGGCGGCGCTTGCTCCTAAAATACCATTTTTTTTGTAGACTCGTGACAGTCGTGTCATCTGCAAAATTTAGGGCTTCTTCGAATGCCTCCAGGTGACAGCGGACGCGACACTTTGTCATCGTGAAACAGCCTCCACGAAGCTGACCGGCGAATTCTCGCCGCAACACTTTGAACGTGACGACGCTGGCAGAGGATCACGGCGGCGGCAGCGGGGCAGAGCTCCACGAGGGCTGCACCATCACTGCACACGCTGGAGATTTTCCTCAACGTCTGAACAACGTGTTCTCCTCCTGCACGATGGCACATTACAACCTGTCATGCCCCCCCCCCCAACTTCCCCTCCAACTCAACCTTCCTCCGCTGCTCCTCTCCGCTCTGTTGTTTCGTGTCTCTGTGATAACAAATCACACATTTGTGACGGTGAGTGTGTGTGTGTGTGTGTGTGTGTGTGTGTGTGTGTGAGGAGGAGGAGGGAGAAGATGAAGAGGAAAAAGAAGAGGAGCAGGAACAGGAAGAGGAGCAGGTGGAGGAGCAGGAGGGGAGGAGGAGGAGGGGAGGAGGAGGAAGAGTGAGAGGGGGGAGTGACGGCTGTCAGGAGTGACATGTGATGACTGGGGCTTTGCCAGACACACTATTACCGCAGCTCACACGGCAGGCGGACGTGCATGCACACAGGTAAACACACACACACACACACACACACACACACTGAGCCGGCGTCATGGGAACAAGGACGAGCGGCGTCGTTATGGAGCCTCAACACAAACCTCTGCTTTGATGTGATTCTAGTCGCTGTCACCGCAGAGATGACGAGGAGCTTTTTTAGTTTTAGCTCCACAGTGGAGGAGACGCTGCGGTCTGATTCCTTTTGTGTGTGTGTGTGTGGGTTAGGGTTAGGGTTAGGGTTAGGGTTGGTGGGGGGGGGGGGTTAATGTGTGCTGGGGGGATCCTGGGGCGGGGGGGGGGCTGTTGACCCTGCTGAACTTGTGTCAGGGTGAGACGTCAAGAGGTGGCGGCTGATCAGCCGGGACGGACGGCGTCCAGCCGCCCACAAGACGTGCACGTACGTATGTGCACGTCTCCCCAGAGAGCCGCCGAGGGAGAAACAGAGAGATGGATGGATGGATGGATGGATGGATGGATGGAGAGTCAGTCATCAGCCACGTCCCCCTCCCCTCTGTCATTACAGCCCACGCCACCCACATTACTGAGAGCATATTCACACCAAGACTCAGACACACACACACACACACACACACACACACACACACATTCACATGCATGCCCCCACATGCATGCACACACACACTCACACACTCTCTCTCGGCCACAGCTGCGACAGGAGGAGTCTCCTCTGCTTCAGGAGCGTCAGAGCAGCTTAGCCGTAATGGGCTGCAGCAGTGAAGCGAGCACTCAGCCGCAGCAGCTTTGCTCTTTAATACACTCGCACTCGCACGTTGGCAGGGAGGCGGCGCGGCTAAAAGCTCCTGCAAATGATCCCGTCCGCCGGTCGGCGTGCACCGTGCGCACGCCAGAACAGGCGGGGGGGGTTGTGCTGTGACACACCTGTGTTGCGTGCACGTCGCACTACACATCCCCGACTCGCCTGCGGTGGCGCCAGCCGGCCGTCTTCAACCCCCCCGCCCCCACCCCCCGCCCCCTAGCTGCACTGAGACGCAGAGGAGAAGCTCTGGCGTGCAATTACTAAATTAGTCGCAAAATTAATTTCAACCCAGTGAACTGACACAGAAACGCACTGAACTGCTAATCTGAGAGCGCTTGGGCTCAAAATATCAGTCGGAATTTAAAGTTTAATGGATTAATGATGTCAGGAGCTCTGGAGTGGACACGGCCGCAGGAGGAACCCGAGAGGAGCAGCGGCCCCGCTGGCGGTGGCGCTGCAGGTCTGAAGTACCCATGATGCATCAGAGCTATTGTCTCGGGTTTCTATTGCCCGGCTTTGCGAAGGCCTGAAACAGGATTTCTCTCTTATTGTTTGTTTGTTTTTTGTTTTTTTGTTTTTTAAAACCTATAATGCTGAGACATAAAGCCGCACGTCAGCGATGGCGCAGTCATTCCTCATCGCCGGCAACAAAATCCCAAATAAGTCACACGCCTATTTCTGTTCCCCTCCGATACCCCGCGCAAGAAGATTAACGCCGCGTTTTAATGAACTTGGACCCGACGGCAAAAGAATGAATAAATCATTTTGGCAAAAGGGGGCGGGGGGGCGGGGGTTGATTGTCTCCAGGCCCGATTCACACGTAAACTTTTTCTCCCCCTCCCGCACGCGTTGGTGGTGAACAGCGCGATGAGTCCCCGGTGACGATGTTTGATAGCCGACGACTTGTTCCAACAGCCCGGAGGTCTCGGCGGGGGAATGGAAGCCAGCATGCACGAGACTGCGGCCACATTATGATACCAAACAAAACATGGTTTTGGTCGCGTTCACTGCAGGACGGTTTCACACCCTGAGGCTGCTGTGACGTCGTCACACCAAAGAGATTCCAGAGATTGTGAAGGCTAAAAATATTGTCACAAGAACAATGGAGCATTTTGATTAACACCACGCTCGGTTACATTCAACGGTCTCCGGCTGCTGCGAGGCATCTCATTTTAATTCCCCTCTATTTAATACTAATTTGGATAAATCGCAGCTCACAGTTTCCCCTTTGACGCTGGGCAAATTACCAAAAAAACAACTGTGTTGTTCATTTTACACGACACATTTCCCCCATGACGAGGCTTCCTAAACCCACACTTCCTACAACTACTACATTGTTGCCCATAAAGTTGGAATACAATTCGTAGTTTTAACACCTTGTCCCCTAAAATGATTGCCACAATACACATTTCGACACACAAAACCTTAATTAAAAAAGTATCATATTTGTATCAGCAATACTGCTGCTGTAGTATTACTACTCGTCACAAAACCAAATCTTGCAGTATCGCACAACACTATTTGGAAAATCCAGAACCCAAAAAAATCACAGGCATTAGGCTCCGCCCACTGTGGCAGATTGCTAACCAGCAGAATCAACAACCCTTGTTGCACACGTCAGGCAGAAGGTTCTCCAAATCACCATCCTGCCCTTTGCAAAACATTCCCAGATGGAAATGTGAAATGAAAGTAATGAATAAGGGAAACATTAGAACTGGCATGTAGGTTAACATCTATTTAAAATGTGGATCTTAGGTTGGTAAACAGGCCAATGAGGAAAGTTTAGAGCTACTGAGACTAGGTCACGTTACCTCATCACATTAATCTAATCTGTTATGATGCAGCAAGCAAAGCAGCCACATGCCGCCAGGTGACACTTTGACACCAACCTGCGATAACGTTGATGTTGAAACCAGTAAAACCTCTGAATCCGTCTCGTCTCTCGTCCACCGTCGCACTTCCTGCTGCCGCGGCTACAAAACCGAGAATAAATTAGCGCAACCAGCAGGGAAGTAGTCTCCTCCTCGACAGCACCTCCTTGTAGTCCCAAACCAAATAATCACTCTTCATTACACTATGTATGAGAGCCGGGTGGCGACATGGCATCGACATGACTCATTACAAGAGCGGCGACACGACTCCCAAACTGAGGAGGGAGGACCCAGCGACGCACCGGAGACGGAGCTCCTTCCCCCTGAATCAGCACTGTGATTCTCGATGTTGTAACCATTTTAAATAGCGCACTTCTAGTTTTTCAACATCTGTTCCTCGAACACAAACCTCCACGACGGCCTACCAGTGATTTTGCACGAGTCGCGAATAGAGCGATGGAAATCCTGTCTAACTAAACTGTTTTTTAGACTAAAACATCCTGTAAAATCATGTACAGACAGTCAAACATTTTACATCCAGCTGATGTAAAGAATTTCATGCTAAAGCTGCAATGGTTTTCTGTCAGATTGCCAGTCAAATGAAAAAGGATTCACGC
The DNA here is from genome assembly GCF_046127955.1 of Nelusetta ayraudi. Taxonomy (NCBI): domain Eukaryota; kingdom Metazoa; phylum Chordata; class Actinopteri; order Tetraodontiformes; family Monacanthidae; genus Nelusetta; species Nelusetta ayraudi. Next base: position 10,303,176 of record NW_027466061.1, read on the forward strand.
TTATCAAAGAATGTGCAAAGCAATGAAAGAACCAGTCGGACACATAGAACTTGCCTGGATCTGAAAATCAAAGAGTGGAGCTGCTTCTCGGAGAAAGTGAGGAGCATCAAGTGGAAGGGAAACACACACACTGGTGGAATGGCAGCAAAGGAGAAGAGGTGGAAACAATCAGAGCAGTGGGAAGTGGGGGAGGAAGTTACCTGAAACCCAGACAACAACTAAATTTCACATCATTTCTTAGACAGTTTTCTAAGGACAATCTGTGTCTTTATGCGGGCAGAGGGCGACAAGTGGGATGAATATGGGACCTTTGAAAGTTAAGTGTGTAATATTTTGAGATTTTGAGTAGAAACAGCGACATCGAGTGGTTACATTTTACATTGCAGTGTTCACCCTTTCATCCTCCCTCTCCCGAGCTTGCCTGTGAACTACGGTGGCCTTCGCACACAAACCTGGATACCTCATCTACCTTCTTCTTTGTTGGTTTATTTGAGGATGCGAGCATTCAACCTAAATACAAAATGCGCTGTCAGGCTGGCCAATCTGATACGCTTTTACCAATATAAAAATCATAAATCGAATTTTACCTTCAAATGTTTGCACTCACCTTAAAAAGTGATACAGTCCGACCCACACCAGGGATACATGCAAACCTGTATAGATTAAAAAATACAGCCTCACTTTTATTCACAAAGTGAGTAAGAGGACGAACGTTTCAGCCCAACACAACCTTGCTCACGGGAGCGCACGCAGACACACACACATACACACACACACACACACACACACACACACACACACACACATTTTTTCCACCGCTCGTGCTTTTCTCACCTGACACGTGGCTCCCTGGGGGAAGGTGGCCGAGGTCGTGAGATGGTCGGCCTGATACAGAAGTTCCCCTCAGGGACGGAACCATGACATCCACCGCTGCAATCACCGTCATCACAATCACCACATCTTCATCGGCACACTTTTTCAACCCATTTTGCGTAACCATGGCAACATGACCGCAGCACAAGAGGGCGGAGCGCTCGCCAAAGACTTGGGGTCAGGGCAGCAGCGACATAAACATAACCAAAGAGGTAAAAAATATCATTAAAACTCCAATGAGTTATTTGCGAATAAGTGAATCGCAACAGACGGGGGGACAACTTCCTGTTGTCAGCGCACCATGTCTTCCCTGTATTGGTAGCAGTTAAGCTAAAAGAAAAGCTGGCCCCATCAATCATCATCAGGCAGCTCCACAAGAGGCTGCTGGTCAATTAAACACTGACTGAGGAAGTGAAGAAGACGCGTGAGGCAGTGCAGGCGTCTCATGTGTGAAGCAGCAGTTGTATTTAAGGATGATCAACTGGTCAATTCCCAACACTGCTGATGTGTTAACATCTGTCATAATACAAGCAAATGATTATTGCGGCGCCACATGCAAATCAACCCCAACACACTGGCTAAAATAGAGCAACAAGACACAACTTGTGATTGGATTTGACCGTGTTTTCAAAATAAATCTATGAAATGAAATGCAATAATTTTCTGCCATGTGACCTGACATCATTTCTGACTAAATGCGTCAAGTTTTAGAATTTAGCAAGTGACAACAAGTATATTAAAATACTGACTTTTAAATGGAAGTGAAGCTGCATAATGCATCAGCTTTGCACTTAAAGGCCCAGTGCGTAAACTTCAATAGCATCTAGTGGTCAAAAAATATATTGCAAACAATAGTGATAAGTAAGAAAACATGATTGTTGATGTTGCCTTCATCCAAATACAGATTTATTTATTTATTTATTTTTCCTGTCACGAGATCTCTTTGAAATGTTTACACGTTGGGCCTTTAAATGTTTGTCCTCTGCTGCGAACGACAACGACGGGTGTGATTTATTACAGAGGACGCGTTTCATGTTTGAAATGAGGTTGCCATTATCCTTCATTTTATGTGCCACCTCATTAAAGGCCTTCTAATAATTCATGAATCACACGAGCCATTAACATTAATATTCAGTTTAACGCTGTAGTTGTACCGCTAGCTAATCCGGCTAACACGTTTGTGCTAAATGTGTGTTAAATGGTGCAGCGAGACGTGTCGCATGCGACTCCTCGTGTGAAAGATCAAAATGATGTTTTGAACGATGTGGAAAAATAAAAGTAGAAAGTTTTGCAAGGGTGTAGAGGATTTTTTAAAAAATTTTATTTAATTTTAATTTTGTTTTTCTCTCCTTTCCAGTTAGAAGCATCAGCTCACCTTTTGGCATTCAGAGTCATGAGTCACCCGTCAGCGGCGAAAAGGTTAGGCTACATGCTTCCGTGAAAGTGCACGTCATGCGTGATCATCCGTTACTCCGGGCCGAACGGTACGCATCCTCTCTCGTATTTAGTCAATATGTCACATCTCATCTGTGCGGCGTCTCGGCCGTGTGCAACACCCGCGGAGGGAGCTGGCGAGCGAGTGAGCGAGTGAGTGAGTGAGTGTTGAGTGCGGGACTCAATATTGTATGTGAACGTGAACATTGGCATGCATTTATCTGAAAGCGTGTCCATTATGAAGCCTGGGAACGAGGCTTGGGTCTCGCGGGGGAACAGACGCAAACGCCTCGTGGTTCTGGGAGATGAAGGAAGGTCACGTGACGTGACGAGACGAGATTGGCGCTGAGGAAATAAGCGGAAGTGAAACGTGGAAGTTTCCCTGCACGAGGCTGTTGTTCACACATACACACACCTGCAGCCCAGGCATTCTCAAGGGTGGCGTGTTGGCAGCAGCATTTTATTTTATTTTTTATTTTTTGACAGTCTACCTAGGCTCTGCACACTGGGCACAATCACAAACTGACACTCCAGAAGTGCAGCGGCACCTTCAGAAATATTTCACGGGGGCGACCAGACAAGTGTGAATTTCAGGATTTCTATCATGTTGTCAGTCTGGGTGAAAGCTGTGCCTCAATATCCTCACATTCATCAGTAGTTGCACAGCAAACATCTTAATATTTTCATTTCATTTTGAGGGTTTTTTCCACTTAAGAAGAGAAATATTCTGCTTTATCTAGAGCAGAATTACTGTAAGAAAACATTGCTGCTCCGTTCTTTTCCTTTACAACTTTTTTTTGTAGTTATTTTACAGTTGTTCTGTCCTGGTTTCCTACTGTTGCTCTTGTTCACTGCTGTCACTTTTCCATTCCATTGTTTGCTAATGTAAGAGTCAGGACCTGCTCGAGGTTTCTGCCTTTTTTAGACAAAAAGACACTACCTCCTCTGTCCACTGCCACCTCAGTACTTTGTCTGGGAGGAAAGCACTGGCACCAGAGCTCCCTGGTGCCCTGGTCGCTGCTCCGGCAGCATTGGCTCCACTGAGGTGTTAGTCATGGCCGACATCGTTTCATCAGCAGCCTCCTGGCCTGTGGCCTCCACCATCAAGACGACTTAACCCGCTTCCAAATCGCAAAGCGCAGCAAACCCAGGAGTGTAATGAGGAGCGCAATTTCAGCAGGGGGGGGGGGATTAACAGGAGGGCTCATGAAGTTGGTGAAAAAGAGGGAAAAACACTTCATGACAGAGAGCGTAAAGTCCTGTTTAATGCAGTGGTCTCCAATGGTATCCACAGAACATCAAAGACTAAACCCCTCCTCCCATCAGCAGCACCCAACCCCCCAATCCACACTGCTCTCGCACACACACACACACGCACACACACACACACACACAAAAATCCAAGAAAGCAAAGCACCCAGAGGATTATTCTCCAATCACATGCGCTGACGAGATCCTCTGTTCCTCACCATCTCTCTCTCTCTCTCTCTCTCTCTCTCTCTCTCTCTCTCTCTCTCGCTCTCTCTCTCTCTCTCTCTCACACACACACACACACACACACACCTCTTCCCACCCGCTCAGAGGCAGAGCAGGACGGTGGTGGTGGTGGGGGAAGAAGGGAGGTGGGGGGTGGGGGGTTCAGAGGAACACACACTGAAGGAAGAAAAACGTGCGCAGGCTCTCACTCGCAAATCAAGGTTGTGTTCTCCATTCGGGCAGCGCTTTATGAAATATGAGCCACCTCCAGTCACAGCGCTGACTGAATGTGTTCAGTCATCGGGTCTGACGTCAAAGACACTGGCTGGTCATTAGCCGCATGTTAAAGGGGACCTACAATGAAGAAACAGCTCTTTAACATGTATTTTAGCATTACTGGCATGTCAACTAAGACACCAAGTATTTCTAGATAGCTAGCTAGATAGCTGCCTTTTTCCCTGTTGCTGTGCTGGAACAAGCCCTTTGGATTTGGATCAGCTCGTGACGTAGAAAGTAGAAAGCAAAGTTACTGATTATCACCGCCAGGAAAGATGCAGCGACCTTAACGTTGCCGTGAGGTGAACACAAAGTCAGAGTGGAGAGCGACACCGCCGAACAAATCAAGAGTTTGGAATAACTTTAAATAATAGAGATGGAAAGTTGGACGAGAGTGCAGCCGCAGGGCAGAGATGAAATCTCACGGTGTTGGCTGCTTTATTAAATTGCAGTATATGGAATCATTGGATTCCAAGTGAGGGTTGGGAGGTATGAGGGGGTGAAATAGGTCAAAGTGAGTCAGAGCAGTGAGAGGTTTGTCCTCAGGTCCAGGTCGACATTTGGAGGAAATGGTGTGCAGGACAACGGTGACCTTTGACCTTCACAGACCGATGAGAGTTAGATATGATCAAGTAATAGACAACAAGCTAATGATGCTGTTAGAAATAGAACTCATATATATACATGTGTGTGTATGTGTGTATGTATATATATATATATATATGTATATATATATATGTATATATACATATATATATATATACATATATTAATGTGTATATCTACAATTCAAACAATTTTGCTAAGATTCAAATGTTTTGTTTCTGTTTAGCCTCTTTTTTTTTTTTTGCCGGTAGCCTGACAAGAGAGGAGGGTAAACACCTGGACCACCAAAATGAAATCACACACACAGCAGCAGCCCAGTCGGGAATATTTTACCCCACCTACCCCCCCGACCCCACCCTCCACCCCGCCCTCCATAACAGCAGTGTGGATAGAAAACAGAGTGGCTGGGAAAAGAGGATTGCAGCCGTGCATTTACAGATAATCTTTGCAGCGAGGTAGGGCAAAGAGGAACCCAGGAACTGTGCTGGCAAAATGAAGGGGAGGAGACAGGGAGGGGGGGAAAGAGCATCAGGCATGTTTATCTGCCCGAGTCTCCCGCGACCCAACCGGGTCAGATGAATAAAGAGGTTTTAACCTAATTTCTCACATCCAACACTGCTCGCAGCGCAGCGGCGCCTGACCACAGGGAGAAGAGGCAGAGATGCTCTGTGTAAAAAGTGATGATGATGATGATGATGATGATGATGATGGAAGTAATCCTTTTTTTTTCTCAACTTGGGAGCTGCATGATGATAAATGCAGCGGCGGATCAGAGGGATGCTACCTTTGAAACACCCGCTCAGTCAGAGTGCTGCAGAGAGACGCGTCCACAGCACCAAACAGTCTGAGCACTGGAAAAAACCAGGCAGCAGTGTGATCTGGGGTGAGTCAAGAAAATGGGTGGGGCGGATTGAGAGAAGCATTAGCCCTTGAAGTGATTTACTTCCATTCTGTGTAGTGACTCATCACATGGAAAAAAGTAGTGACAGTAACAGGAGGAGGGAGAAATTATGAAATGAGACTTTATACCACGGTTACACTGCCCCCTTCTGGAGCAGCGCTGTAGTGTATTCTGTTGCCTGCAAACCTTGGATACGTCCTCAAAAATCGTGCAGCAGGTGAGGACGTCTTGTTGTTGTTTTTTTTCCCCCTTCAACAGCATGTTTTTTTTTTCTCTTTTCCTCCTTAGTCCCCTCTGGAAGACAGCACATCTATTTCTCTTGCCGTCTTACCTTCCAGCGATCCAGGGTCGTGCCGGGTCAGAAGAATTACTCGGCTGCAGCCCAGATGGAGACATTATCCACTTGAAGCTAGTGAACAACCCTGCGAGCAGTGGACTGGGCCAATCTCAGCTCAAATTATAGAGGAATTCACAGCCAACTAGCACAGGGGTGAAGGCAGAAGGCAGAGATCTTTGTGACCACACTTGACTATTTTTGTCTGGACCTGCTGGTGGCACACAGGGCTGTGGACGCATGACTTCACCTGATAATTATATCGGTAGCCTAATAGCATAATTGCCTAAGTAATATTCTTGGCCCAAATTGTGATATCTGGAAAAAAAAACAAAAAGAACAATGTGCTTGCTAAAAAAAAAAAAAAAGTTGTTTTTTCTTGTTTTCCCAAAATGTTCAAATATGATTTAGGCAACTATGCTATTCAGCTAACGATATGTGTATTCAACCCGTTTGCAATATGCTTTCTTACCACTAGATGCCATCACATTTTACAGCAATTTATGAAAATCATTTTGTGCACTAGTTAGGAAGTTAGGAACGCTTACGTCAGACTTGTGCCTATTCGCTGCAATGGTTGTCAACTGATTAATAAATGACAACATATAGAAGACAGATTTATTTTCCAAAGGATGTTGCTAATCAACAAAGAAGAAGTGAAACTTTATAGAGTAATTTATTTGTTAAATATGCACCTCGAGCAGACAATCCTGGTGAGCAACAAAGAAGCTTTATTGCAAAGCAGGGAAGACATTCCTTCGATATGAAGTCTGACAAATAAAAACATCTGGCAAAAAAATAAAATAAAGACGGACAAAATCCCCACTGGAGAGGTAAACCGATTGTCTCACATCGTAGCGTTAAGTTGCCCGTGACAACAGAGATGAACGTGGACCTTGTGGAGCGTAAGCAGGAGGAGAACTCGAATCAAAGTGGAACCGAGAGGCCGGCGTTGGGCCCGAACGCCCCGGAGCTTGGCTCCGTCCTGGCCTTCATCAGGTCCTGAATGGTAGAAATGGGCGGCGTCGCTTCACTGCCGTCCCTCTGCAGCAGCTCCGCCACCACGTAGCCGCCATGCTTCGGACGCCTGCGTCTCGATGCCCGCTTGTCCGCCCGCGTCTTGGGCGGCGGGAGTCCATCGCACATGCGCGTGCACGCCGTGGTGATGCCGCAGAAGGACGGCTCGTCGGAGTGCGAGGAGCCCTCCGAGCTGCCCTCCGACGCAGAGTCTCTGAACGCCGGCGGCATCAGCGTGTGCGTGAGCAGCGCCGGGTGCCGCACGGCGGGGGCGCCGTTGCATTTAGCGCCGCCATTGCACAGCTCGGCGGTGGAGAGGAAGGAGGCCGTCACCGTGTCCACCTTGTCCAGGGATTTCACCTTGCGCCGTCTCCTCTGTGCGGGGAGATACGGAGGAGGAAGAAACGGCGTCAGTGAAATCTCACCGCTGAAAAAGGTTTTCTATCCAATGAAGTTCCTTCGTTCCACCGCCTCCACGATCTGTAGCACGCTTAAATCACCCAGATTTGAAAGTCGATTTTGCATGTGTGCAATATTAAGTTATTTATTGTACAGTATTAAGCTGTTTGGGTCCATATAAAAAGGTTCACTGTTCTATCTGGAGGAAGATTTTTTCAGTAGATATCAATGCTGGAACAGCAATTCCTGTTGTCCAAGTTTTACATTTTGGCCCCACTGTGTATTTGGGTTTGACACCCCTGATTTAGAGCTTTTTGCTAAAACTCAAGCTGTGACCTTCCACAGATTTTATTCAAAAAAAAAGAAAACAAGGGGGGTAAAAGTTCAACATTTCTTATTTCTGTAGAGTGTAATGACAGATGGCATATGGAAGATATATTTTCTTAGAAACATTCATTGTTCATTCGATGGAGCGCAGCAGCATTTCTCTCCACTTACCTTCCTGTTTGCTGGACACAGACCGTGGGTGCTGTCTCCATGCATGTCTGCATCTGTCAGCACAAGATTGATTTGATTGATTTGATTGATTTCTGTTTTTAACCAATGATGAAAATTCCCAACAGACATCCTTTTTGTGCCCCCCCGCCTACCTCCAGCCGTGGCCAGCTGCAGCGACTCCGAGTGTATGAGCGGGTAGGACGCGCTCCTCTTCAGGCCCGTCTCGTCGCAGGCAGAGAACTGTCTGCTTGGGAAACAGTGACTGCGAGGTTAATGACGCCGTGTAGAACCTTTGTCCGGACGACGTTCGTGGCAGCGCCGTCACTTAGTGGGTTCCAGCTGTGACGTTCTTGATGATTAATCGTCTCAATAAAGTGACTTAATGACTCAGAGCCTTTCAAGACGCCGTAACCTCAGACTGTGGGCTGCAATCGCTCATTTTGAGCTGAATCCTTAATCACACACACAACCTCTCGACTGGAGTCACGACTTTGCCTTCCTGAGTGGAATTTTTCTACGTTCCACTCAGGATCTTACACACGAGCAATGCACCTGTGTACACACGTCTACATTTTCAGCAGGAAGCAGCAGCGTCGGGTCTCTCCTACCTTTCAGGAAGGCAGCAGGAGTAGCTCTTGGCTGTGGGAGGCTCCAGGTCAGCGGCCAGAGGGACGGGGGCGGCGGCGGCAGAGTGGCGGCGGTGGGTGAACAGCAGCAGGCCGAGACAGAAGCACAACAGCAGAGACAGCAGCAGGTAGTTGTGCCTGTCGGCCACCTGTGAGACAAGCCGGAGCCATGACAGAGTATGAGGACGGTGAAGCATGACAGTGGAGTGGAAGCCTGCACTAACAACAACTAACATGCACTGGCATGAAACACAAGTTTTAACCAAAATTCAGATGCTAAAAATACATTTGCAACATGTAATATGCTAATAATAAACATGAATTAATGTATCTGACCTGCTAAGCGTTTGGTGATTTTTCTCTGACACCACAGCTTGTAAGACAAGTTGTCTGACTGACAAGTTGACTGAGGTCAACAACAGAAAATTGGAATTTACATAATCACAGATTGTGATACACTTTTCCATTAAATCTGTAATTTACAACTGCACTCATCAACGTTAAAGAGTTGTTTTTTTTTGTTTAATACATGCGTCACAGGTTGTAGGAGTCACAGGTCGTCCTAATTCTCGTCTGTGGGAACAGAGTGACTAACGCCCCCTGCTGCCGCACTGCGTGAGGATGAGTCCGTTGTGCCTGCGGCTTTGTATTCACCTCAATCTGCAGCTGGCTCACTCGGACAGACAGGTTCAGAACCAGCTGAGTCACGTTCTCCAGCTGGCCCTGCAGCGACTGGATGGACTCGGTCTGCCGCTGATCCTGCGCGTCAAGAACCAGAGACTGAGACTGAGTCTCCACTAGAGGGCGGTGTAACAACGGCTTGCACAGCATGGTTTATCATTGAGAGCCCTTGATTTCCTCACCTGCTCCTCTGCTATCCTGGAGGTGTTCTGGAGTTTAATGATGGTCTTGTTGAACGCCTTCTGCATCTCCTCCATCTGTTTTCGATATCTGCAAGTGAAACAAAGCCAAACGTGAGAACGCCGAACTCAGACTGGACAGCGGCTGGACAGCGGCTGGACTGCGGCTCCTCACCTCTGACTCAGCTGCTCCAGGTAGCGCCCGCTGAGCGACATGTTCATCTCCAGCGCCTTGATGCGGTTGTTGAGCCGCATGAAGACGGACTCCTTCTGGCTGGAGCCGTGCACCGGGTTCCCGTTCTGCTCCGTGCCGTTGGGCGGGTCGGCGTAGATGTCCAGGAGGGAGGACGAGACCGGCAGGAGCGGCGGGGGGGGGGACGCCGAGGCGTCCTCCGAGAGGCCGTCCACTAGCGCGTGGTCGGCGGAGGGTTCGGGCTCAGCGAGGCTGTCAGAGGCGGGCGGGGCGGCGACCTCGGGGACGCCGGCGTCGGCGTCGGGCACAGCAGGCGCTTCAGACTTCTGCTCCACAGCTTGGGGGGGGCTGGGACGGAGAACCTGAGTGTGACCTGCAGCCTGGGGGCTTTTCACTGGACTGATCATCTCCGGCAGAGGAGCTCCGCCATCAGCTTTCTCCCTCTCTGCCGCCTCCTCCTCCTCCTCCTCCATCACGGCACCGCCTCCCGTGGCGGTGGGCTGGTTGTGGGCGGAGCCGCTCGTCTGGGCCGGCGGCTCTGCGAGCTCCTCTTCAGCTGGCACGTGTTGATTGTTCTCCGGCTCCTCGGAAGAGAGCTGCGGCGTCCTCACAATGGGAGTGAGCTTGGCGGAGGAAGAGTCGGTGGCGCTGGCTCTGGGCAGGTTGGAGCTTTGACTGGGCTCCAGCTGGGCCGCCTCCAGCCCAGCAGGCTCTTCAGGAGACTCTCCTGCGGCCTCTGGAAGCGGCGGCGGCGGCGGCGTTTCCGACGGGCTGGCTCGGCTCTCTGGCTCGGGCTCAGCAGCTTGTTCTTCTTCTTCACGGGGCTGATGTACCTCATCGCCAGGGGGCTGCTGCTGCTGCTGCTGCTGCTGCTGTTCGGGGCAGGCGGTGGGAAACACGCTCTGGTGCCAAACAGGTGTTTTCATGGAATGAATCGTTTGCCGTTTGTGCAGCGCCTGGCATTTCCTTTTTTTGTGCAGTGAGGCTGAGCACTGCTGGTGGAGATACTCCTCCAGGGAAGCGGCACAAGAACAAAAGGAGGAAAATGGAGACAGCAGCGTGCAGTAGTCTTGGATTCCCCGCCGGCGCCCATGATGATCCCGCTCTTTCTCTTTGTCCTCATCCAGCTCCTCGTCCTTGTCCAGGAGGGTGATGGTGGAGCTGATGGGTTCCTCCTCGTCTTGACCTAAAGGAATAATAACTTTTTCCTCCACTTGGGGGAGCTCCTTTACGTTTTCTTCAGGGGAAGTTGTCTCTGACTCTGAGGTTTCTGCAGAGGATGCTGAGGATTCAGGGGCTTCCGGGTCCGGTGAACCCGTTTCCTGCTCAGTACCTGGACTGGAGGGAGCCAAGTACAGGAATAAAGATAAATCACCATAACAACAACAATGTTTCAGCACAGGCAAAGACCTTCATATAGAAGATATTTGGCATTAACACGGAAGCCTGATTTATGCAACACTGAATCACTTCGAGCATGAACACACACATTCCAATCTCCACACCCACACTTGTGAATTCAAAATTGCTCTGTGCTCACTCACACTGGGGGAATGTGTGGAGCAGTAGTCTGGCCAGTGGCTTCAAGCTGAGTCGACGGCTCAGTCGCGTTCACTTGCTGAGATGAGACGTTTCCTGCAAGACAAAGGTGCAAAACAGTGCTGAGGTGAAAGGCGAACCATCCTGAGACTGTGAGGCAAAACAGGATGTTAACATAGTTTATCAGCACAACTCTCTCACTGCACCGTTCGCACCTTGCATCTCTGGCTCCCCTCCACCCAGGACATTGACAGCAATGTTGTTCACCATGTTCAAGATGGCATCTGCAAAGGAAACATAAACAGCAGAGTGCTGAGTGGCTACAGGCTGAGCAGCGGCCTCGTCTTCAAAGCCATCCACACTGGCATACGCAAAATTACCTTTGGCTGAACCAATCAGGTTCTTGGATGATTTGGCTTCACCAGATGCATATCCAGCAGGATAGTCTGTAGGGGGAGGAGTTGTCAACATGTATTGTACATCAGTGTGGTAAGTTGTATAAATCTGCCTCATTGAATTCAAACACAAGGCCTGGGTACTTTGAACAACTTCATTATTTAATTCCCTTACATTATTAAGCAACACTGTGCAAAGCTTAAAACAGAGCGACCTCCAAGTTATTTTTTAGAACTATTGATAAAAGGAGGAAAACTAAGTGCAGATGCTGTAAATACAAAATGTTGTCAGATTTTACCCAAGTCGTCATCGGGATCGTCTGGTCTCTCAGAGGGATCAGCGATCTCCTCATACTCCTCCACCATGCTTGTACCAAACACCCTGGAGGGGAAATACATTCAAAAAATGCAAAGATGACAAAAAATATATACATATAAAATCTTTCTACAACCAAATGCAACTACATTTGATAGCCTGTAGGGGGCGCAGAAGACATCCGAACATATAGACAAGATTACTTTAACAGAAAAGTCTTTGTCAAGCACCTAACAACAAGCAAATGTCAGGAAGCCACAGACTACAAAAGGATGCATGTCATGTGTATGTCACTCATCGCTTGAGTGCTGCAAAGAGGAAGAGGATGGAGGAAGGAATGGACCAAACGTTTGTCTGCCATTATGTTGCCCATTAGTAACAGTTGATTTATTGCATCTTAACGCTACTTCATGCATTTAAACAGAAACCAGACAGAAAAAAGTGAGCTGAAGTAACTTTAATGAGAATTCAGAGAGTTTTTGTTGCGAAGGAGAAAAGCAGGTCACCAACTGCCCCTTTCAAGTTTTTTCACACAGTGGTTATTCCTGGATTGCTTCCAGGATCCTATGTAAACCCATTCATCCACCTGTGGATCTGCCCATGTGTTTACATGTGCACCACTTCACACCGGGGGAACTGATAACACATGCGGCTACAAGGGTGAGCTGCACACATGTCAAAAATAAAATGTATTGCGACAAGCTAGAGTTCTTGTAGAGGGAAAGTTCAAAGGAATGGTCAGAAAACCCTCAGTTTTGTTTATTAAATAATTAACATGGAAAATAAAGTGTTCAATTCATAAAAAGTAATTAAACATCTCTGCTCTCTTATTCCTCAATTACAGGCTCGTGTCGAGTGTTTGTTACCTGATGAGACTGAGGGGACAGAAATGTTCAGAACCAAAGTGAGACAACAGCTCAACCTGGAGAAAACGACAAAACAAAAGTCAGATACTATTTAGGAAATGTACACGGTGATCAGCAAATATGAGAATCTGTTGTAGAATCAATATGACACTAAAATAAACAATCTAAGACTGAGAAAAACCAAGAGCTCAGTGAAACGGATCATTTCCCACAGTTGATTCACAAAAAAACTAAATATTGGGCATCAAATCACTGTATGCAGTATTTCCTGGTATTAGTTTTGCAGGAAGCAAAGCAGGTTAGACCTGACTGTTAGAAGTTTAGTTTAGTTTATAGCGCTGATGGAAATGCAGGCTAACCTTTATGTACTTGGTGAACATCTGAAGCGAGGACACAGAGAAAGAGAGAGACAAGTTTAAAGCAATGTACTGATGCATTCAGAACAGGAACAAAGGTCAGTTTCTTTTCACTGCAATACAACAAATTAACCACGATGCTACCAATACCCCAGCTAGACAGTCTCATTTTACACTTTTCCAGCATATTATCCAGAATTACACCTCGTGACTGCCCAGAAAAGAAAAAAGGTGAAAAGCTGAGAAAATTCAGGCAGAGAGTTCTCAGAAACGGCTCAAGTGTGACTCGGCGGGGTGTCTGCCAACTGTGAAGCACAACAGCCACTAGGAGTAAAACAGCTCACCTTGACGTATTTAGCGTAAAGGTGTTCGTCTAAAGGGAAACTCTGAACGGTTCGCTCATCTCGAGCATGAAACGTCCCAAGTTTCTGCCACTTGTTGGTCGGATACCTGCGGGAGCAGAATTACACCTCATTACAAAAGTGTTCCGACATGAGGAAAATACAAGGAAGTCCTATGTTTGATGGCAGAGCTCATACCGATCACTGATGGAAACCAGGAAGTCTTTGGGAGTTGAGGAGAAAAGCTCAAAGTTGGCAATGTCCAACTGCTTCACCTGGACGGGCTCACAGAGCTCAATGATGAACCTGGAGGAGGAGAGGGAGAGCAGAAGGACTCAGTCTGGCTCAGGAGGAGAGAACACGGCGGAAGAAGAAGCTAAACTGTGACGTACCAGATTTTGTTGCTACACGGGTTGAGCATGTACAGGTCCATGTTCTCCATCAGAATGGCCGAAGTGCTCTGCACGGAACAACACGGCAAGTAAATTGATGTCTACGATCATTTCAAACGTCTAGAACGGGTTCTTCTTGGGTTGTGGCTCGGAACGTGCGGCACCTTTGCCTCCGGGTTGGCGCCGAGGATCTTGGCCCCACACTCCACTGAAGCGTAGTTGTTGAAGTTCTTCTGGACCTTCTTCACCGCAGGGGGAGCACCGTTGTTGGCAGTGTGAACTGACTGAGCTATTCAGGAGGAAACGTTCACAACAGATCACAACTTTGAAGCCAACCGTGGCAGAGCAGTGGTGCTGAGACGACTGTGGCTCTCACTCTTCTCTTTCTCCACTTCCATCACCTTCCGCTTCCACTCGTCAAAAGTGGGGATGTCCTCAGGGTCTTTAGAGCTCACACTAGAATCTGTGTCTGCGGCAACAGGGGAGCTCTGGGCCTGTCCAAGATAATGAGGAAAGCAGAGCTGGGACACTTCCTCTGGCACGGAGAGGAAAATAGCTCAGGTGCTGTCGGAGTTCCTTACTTGCTCCATGTGCGACGTGTTGGACTCCAAGTGCAGACTGCCGGGGCCGGCAGCGGAGGTCAGAGGAGGCTCCGTGTGGGTTTTGGTCCCAGCAGCGTGGACGTTGGAGATGTTCTCCAAGATAGTTGGAGGACTGCTGTGAGGTGAGGGGAGGAAGTTATGAGCACGCCCAAGCAATCAGAGTCCAGCTGACAAATATTCTAAAACTGTATGAGAGTGAATATTTTTAGCTCGTCCCACCTGTCAGTATCATATGGGTTTTTCTCATCTTCACAGTCAGCTGGAGGCTTGTCGGCTTCAGTCGTCTCAGCTGCAGCTACATCAGAGGTTTCAGCAGGCACACTGAAAAAAGCAAAATATGTTCGCGTTATTTTATTCCGGCAAGCATTTTGTTTAAAGCCATGACCTGTTTGCAGTTGAACCATGAAGAAGTCTTAATAAATAACACCTTACCTATCTGGGGTGTCATCCTGAAGATCAATTGCGCCAGACTCATCTTTAATCTCAGCAGCAGGTTCAGGCTCAGGAGAGGAGTGTAGAGATGTTGCTTCCTGCTTTTGAGTATTAGCAGCTTCAGGAAGCGGCTCTTCTGTGATTTGCTCAGGAGACGACACAGGCGGTGAAACTCTGTCCTCTGCCTTCAACTCCACATCCAAAAGTGGCTCCTCCACCTCAGTGGTCTGATGGGAAAACAGACGCTGATGAGGGAAATGTAAAATCTGCAAGCTTATCAGCTGACGTGAGACTGATTGATGAAACACACATTGATGATGAAGAGCAGGACAGTGCAGTGTATTGTTTCTCACCTCTGAATATGGTTGTCTGTACTGTTCTGCTGCTGCTGCTGCTGCTGCTGCTGCTGCTGCTGCTGCTGCTGCCTGCTCCTCTCTTGGCTGATCGTCCTCTACGAGCCGATCATTGCCAGACATGGACACCTCAGGTACTAACAAGCCTCCTTCAACCTGTATATAAAAAGGTCACCACACATGCAGATATTAGTGAAACAATGCAAAATGTTATCTGATGGGAGCACATAATGACATGTAGATAATGTTGATGAATGTGATTGGTACGGCACAGCAGAAGCTACCTTGAGATCGTGGACTTTCTCCCCCGCCTCTTCCTCCGAGCCGACATCCTGTGAGGACACCGGCCTCTGGGACTCTCCATCCGTCTCTGTGCAACTGATATAGCAGCAATGATAGCTACAACAAAAGGGGAAGGTAGTCAAAGCCATTTGATAATGAAACATTTCTCTGAATAGATTGCTTATATGTAAATGATTACTTTAACAGCAGCTCAAAATATGAAAAGGAAACATCAATTTGAATGGTAGACCACAGCAGATCTGAGTCACATACTGTATATACAAAAGCAAACTTGCAAACTTTAAAGCACCTAAAAACTGAGTTCTTTCATCAACACCGACCTTGAGCCACATTCAGGAGACAAGTGTTTATCTATGCCAGTGACAGCAGAGTCTAATGATGCAACACTGACCACCAGATCACTGTGACCTTGCGAGTACTTGGGAGTAAAACGATAGCAACAACATTGAGTAAGTTAGTTAACGTTGCCGTGAAAGCAGGCCTGGCTGAGAACGTGGCTAGAAAACATGGAGTTTGGACTGGAACATTGCACGCATGGTTGAGACGCTTCCCGACAAGTCCTCTGTTATTACAGGCCTGAGTGCGTGAAGGGTGCCTCGCATGTATCAAACCACAATATGACAACACACTGACAGAGAACAACACAGAGGATGGACAACACGTTAACAGCAGCGCGAGTCAAGTGCTCACAGTCACACACTTGACGCCTTCCAATGAGAACGAGTTCTGGAGTTCCGCTGAAACGAGGTCAGGTCAATGTTGCCAGCACAAATCTTTAATACCGCGCGACAACTTTCGACTCCTGCGAATGCAGTCATCGGCGCGTTTAACGTTTTGCTATTATCCCTGAACACCACGGCACCAGCTCATAATCACCCCCTATAATCTCCTTTACTGCTGGCTTTGCCGTGTCGCTTCAGACCTACACAGTCCACAACATACAGTTGACAGCAAAGCCCCTTAATCTCGTCGAGTGAAGGGCTGAAGGAGCAAATCTGATAGGGAGGCTGACGTTTGCTTCGTCAGTGTGGAGTCTTGACAGAAAATGCCAGTGACGAAGAGTCAGCATATGCGTTTGGGTGTGTAGCAGGTCCCTCTGAACAAAGTTAGCGGGACACGTCTCAGCAAGAGCTCAGGTCAGCCCGATAACGCGCGCAATCTTGCTCCATGTCATTGAAGTAACCCTCTGTCGTATCACTAAGTTGCACAATGCTCAAGTTTCACGTTTAAGAGTGTGTGTCGACAGCGAGTCAGCAAGTCCGCCCACGGTTTACCAGGATGTTTAGTCAGCTAGCGTGCTACGAAGTACAACTAATAGCGCCGCGGACAGAAGTCACAAGTCAGCGGCTGCCACATCATTAAATGATGTCAACGCTAGCTAGCTTGCGAGCTAGGCAACGTAACACGTACATTGACGTTTAACACTAACTAGGGCTGTGTTCATTCGTTTTAGGGGTTTTTTC
The DNA here is from genome assembly GCF_046127955.1 of Nelusetta ayraudi. Classification (NCBI taxonomy): domain Eukaryota; kingdom Metazoa; phylum Chordata; class Actinopteri; order Tetraodontiformes; family Monacanthidae; genus Nelusetta; species Nelusetta ayraudi. The sequence goes on from NW_027466061.1 coordinate 10,320,027, forward strand.
ATAGCTTATACAGGGACACGTTAGCAACACTTGCGCAGAATACATTAGGTATATTGAACTTACCGACAAACTACGGCTACACACAGCCACAGTGACACAACTCGACATAACACAGTGGTCATCTTCATCCCTCTCCCGCCGGGACAGACATCGTCGCCGTGCTCAGAAAAGCGCTCGATCTTTTCGGCTAGCACTCTCCTGGACTAAAGAATAACCCCACCGAAAAAAGTAAATGGCCCGCGGTGCCCTGCCCGCTCAGCTAACGTTAGCGGCTCCGCTGTTAGTGTGTGATGCTAGTCGTTGTCACCCACAAACAACCTGTTCACAACTGTCAGCGCGTGTCAGCGCGCAGCTGGCCAATGAGAAAGCAGAGAGCGCGTTGCGCAGTTCGAAAGCAGCGTGTGTTGGGAGCGCTCGTTTTGTTGTCCTTATGCAGCCGGCATGGGCGGAGTCTTTCGATAAAGGGAAATTCAGGGCCTGCAGGAAGGCCGTAACATGTTCAAATCATCTCACTACCGCTTGCACCTGCGATCAATGAAGACAGGAACTGTTCCATGGTCTAAAAGAAATAAACCTGAAACACGAGACACCATGGTGAGCAGTTCAGTGGGTGAATAACCCACCAAAGCTACATTTACAGAAGCAGGAAAATATACCAAAAAAGATTAAAGGAAAAAATTGAACATGTATGCTTTGCTATTTTTATGTTGAATAGGAATAAAGAAGATATTAAAGATTGGCAAGGCTTGAAAGGAGCTCATTAACACCGTGGTCGCCTAGGGGAGACCTCTCATCTGTCTCTATTGGGGGAGGAAAATAACATATTGATCGAGAAGGTTGGCCGCTGTTCAACGTTTCGCGTGGATAAATAGTTACCACTCAAATTGAAGGAGACATTGGCTGCACATGTAAAACGCAAACAATAAGCACCCCATCCCTAAATGACCACAAAGTGATTGAGTCTCGGCACAGTGAATGAGTACAATTATTGACGGTTGTCACTGCTGCCATCGTGTGGTTAGAAAATAAAGTGTTTTAAAGTGCTCTGTGCGCGCGCGCGCGTATTACCACAATTAACAAATCAATATTTATGTCTTTTATACATCCTTAAATATTCAGACCCAGGAAATACATCTGCCACTTTAATGAGGAACAAGTCATGTGCTCATTTTTAAGAATTAAAAAAATCTCCCCCCTTTATTCAGGACCAGTTACACTCTATTGCCGTATCCATGCACAGTTCAGTATTATTGTAGATTATGGCAAGTCAGTTAACTTGAAGGCTGCAGTGTGCTTTCAAGTTTGTAACTAACAAAAGAGGAAATTGCTTGAAACCCTTATCTGCGTGGTGAGTTGATGAGATCAACAATGAAGACCCCATCAACAAAATGAGAGACATTTTTGAGGAAGAAGTTTATTGAGGAGCAATACAGAGACACAGAAAATAACAACTGATGCAGTTTTCCCAGCGTAACATTACTCTCTGCTAAACCACATCACTTCAGTACAGCAGGAGCCATTCAAGTTGTTGGGTTTTTTCTTTAATCCTCTTTCTGATTCACTCTACATTTAGCTTTGGCAATAGAGAATTGTAATCCATGCCAGTAAGGCAGTCTAAATAAGGGAGCCTGTAGTGAATAGAGAGACACAGAACGATTAAAGCGCTAGGATCCTTGATGAGGTCTTTATAGTCCACAGGTATGGTTATCTCCTTATCAATGCCTATATACAACAGAACACAGTTTAGGCCCACATACACAATAACAAACTGACAGAGAAGCACTTGAACATTGATGACAGCGCCTTAAGCTCTGACACAGACACTGACTGACAGGCTGCCTCCGATTGGTGTGTGTGTGTGTGTGTGTGTGTGTGTGTGTGCGTGTGTGTGTGTGTTGTCAGAGAAATTCCAGGATGCACACAGGCGAGGGAAAGGATTGCATGTTGTTTCAAACCTGAGAAAAAGGCTAAATGGAAACGCGGAAATGCAACATTCGTTTTCATTTCAAGTTGGAACTTGGTCTTTACCGTCGCATCATTTTGTTGTTGTTGTTCAAGTGGCAAGTTCCGAGACCCAGGGGTCAGCATCTGGACCAGAGCTTAAGGCTGCGAGGGTCACAAACTGGACCATTGATACAGCACAGGTGGACACCTATGACAAGGTATATGCATTATTGAGACTGTTTCCAGACAGAGATAATATCGACAGTGCTCCTCAGCTTTTGCTAGGTATGTGTATGTGTGTGTTATGGTTGCTGCTGCTGCTACTACAACAACACGGGAACAACTCACAAAAGTCCAACACTGAATGAAACCCCCCCGCTAGCGCCCCCTGCAGGAAGAAGGGCTTGTCTTTTTGGTGGAATTCATCCTGTGACTGCCTCAAACGATGAAAAAAACAAACACAACTGAACCGGCAACAAACGTGCAGACAGACGCCACATGCACGCGTATCCTCACGCACCCGCACATACACATGAAACTGATCGCACGCAGAACGAAAACCACCCGTACGCACGCGCACACACTAAGATGCAACCTCTGTTCCTAAGAGAACGTTAAGCTGATAATTAATACTGAGATGTACAATAAATTAATGATATAATACTAAATCAAACTCGGCCTACTGTACATATAGGCAGATTAGTCCCTCGACGAGTACGCGTACACACACAACCCACGCCGCACACGCACACTGTACAGGCACACGCGCGCACACACACAATCCCATGCAATAAAAGCAGCTCATGTGCCATGCTGCATTATGAATGAGTAGGGCAGTACGACTGCTGGGCATATTTTATCATGTAGAAGCAGCGAGTGCAGGTAAAGTGTCTGCGAGTGGGGGCAGGGTGAGGTGAGGGTGGGCGTGGCCTGGGTGGCGGAGAGGGCGGGGGGTGGCGGGGAGGGTCAATACTGGGTAGTGGAACCGCTAAAGCGAAAACCTGGACCACGGGCGAGCAACAAGCGCACGTACACATACACCACAAGACAAGTACCATACTGTACATAGATATATGGACATCGTCACCTGGTGGGAGATAGGAGTGGAGGTGGTGGGGGGTCAAAGGTTGGGGTTGCACCAAGGAGAGGGAAAGAGTGAAGAGGATGGGGGGAGGTAATGAAGGTGTGAGCAGCCCCAGTTGAATCCTTAAGGTGGGGCTTGTCTTGTAGGGGAGGGCGGTGGTCGCCGGCTTGGGTGCAGAAGGAGCAGCGGCAGGGCGGAGAAATCACAGGACGGAGGAGGAGAGACGACAGAGAAGAGATTAGTCTGCTGTCGGCCTTAGTAGGAGTAGTACACTGTTACAGTCGAGAAAGGAATGCAAACAATAAACCACTTCTGGCTCACGTGTACATGTGTATTTCTTCTAAGAGTTGTTTTTTCTCTATTACTGTTTGTCCTTTCTTGCTTTCTTGTTGTAATTCAGAATTACTTTCTTTTTGCATTTGAAAACAATGTTTAGAAGTAAACTTTTTCTCTCGTTTTCTTTTTCTCCTCCCGCCCAAATTTTCCTTCTGCTTGCATGTGACTAGTGGCTGACAATTACCAGGTGTGTACCTGCCCTTAATCTATTGCTGTGTCTCAATTCAGGGTCTGCCCCCTTCAGACCAAGTGTCCTCCGTCTGAAGGAAGCGTTCTTCGAGTACCCAGCCTAGAAGGACGGACCAAACCCGGCCTCCCCGGATACACAAGTACGCGAAGGATAGTAGCGGTGTATCCTTGGAATCGGCTAAAACGAGTGCGTATTTCCGAGTACGCATTTTGAGCGTCCTAAGGACCCTTGGGAATTGGGACAAGCCTTCGCGCAGTGCTATGACGCAACTTCCTTCCAAAATGCGTACTTCAAGGATGCAGACCCTGAATTGAGACACAGCATATATCTACCAGCCCTGTTGCCACCTCACAGTGTGACTTGACAAAGGCCGAGACAGGCCGAAACCTCGTAGGATAAAATAATTGCATTTGGAGTGGAGTGTGTGGTGGTTTTCTCTTTTTTTTTCTTTTTCTCTTTCTTTCTTTCTTTCTTCTGGACCAAACAGACTTTTATGCCACTTAAAATAGATCCATTTCTTTCTATTGAAAGAAATAGGACCCAGTAAAGCAGTGTGACTTGTGCTGTGTCTCAATTCAGGGTCTGCCCCCTTCAGGCCAAGTGTCCTCCATCTGAAGGAAGCGTTCTTCGAGGACCCAGCCTAGAAGGACGGACCAAACCCCGCCTCCCCGGTCACCACTCGGGACGGTCTAGCCTTCGGCGTATTTCCTCGTTTCGTCACCGCCGTTCCCTCCGGCTGGCCAACCCCGGAAGTGACGTTTTTATAGTATCAAGCTAACCATTGGTTCACCATCTAACGATGCCGTTGGAGGATCAAATAAGTAAAATCCTACGTTAGAAACTGGATACTTTACGTGAAACTTCAATATTTAGATTTATATGTCGTGTCTTTGCCAGTACATGCCGCTAATTTCAGCTGACTTCCCAGCATCCCACGATGCTTTGCAGCAGCACGCAAAGCACCATGGGATACCTAAGTGCGCAAAGGATAGTGCGGTGTATCCTTGGAATCGGCTAAAACTAGTGCGTATTTCCGAGGGCGCATTTTGAGCGTCCTAAGCACCCTCGGGAATTGGGACAATTCTTCGCGCAGTGCTATGACGCAACTTTCTTTCAAAATGCGTACTTCAAGGATGCAGAACCTGAATTGAGACACAGCATTGGTGTGAAGCAGCCCCCTCTTATTTTGGTTTGGTGCCGCTGATGATGCCTAGTGAATGAAGATGAGATCTTTTTTTTTTCAATACCAGTCAGCGTGCAAACTGCAAACTGCAGGCCAAAATAATGTGTTTTTAAAAACTACTCATGTGTGCACGTGGACGTGGCCTGAGCTCATGCCCTGGTTACCTGGGAATGCTGGGAGGGGCCCTATTAGGGCGGCTGGGAGCCTGAGGGCTGTCAGCGCTGTTATTGAAGGGCCCGAGGGGTCCTGGGCGGTTGGGAGGTGGAGGGGCCCCTCGAGGAGCTGGACGCTGGCCTGAAGACATCCTTCTAGGAGCGGTGGGACTGGACGGTGGGGACCTGCGGGAAGACCAGGATCCGACGGCCTCAGAGTGACACAGTCGGCACGCACGCGCTCAAGTTAAGCAGGCAGAATGCCTTCTGTCTCACCTGCGGCCTCCCATCCACGAGGTGTCGACGGGTGGAGGCATGGGGGTGGTGATGGTGGAGGTGGAGATGTCGCCGATGATGGCCAGAGCCTCCTTCAGGGCCTGGTGGGTCCTCAGCACCTCGTCCCTCCTCTGCGCCTGCTCCTGGGACTCGTCCATCAGGGCGTTCTGGTCGCCTGCAGAGTACAGCTGGGCCAGCAGCTCCGCGTTGATGAACTCTTTCACCTAGTGGCAGGAGGAGGTAATACAGCACCATCGGCTTCAACGTGGGTTGTTGGGGGTTTTTTTTTAGTTTGTTTGTTTGCTGTCGTTTTTTTCGTCTTACGTTGCCGATCATGAGGTGCATAATGGTCTTGGGCATGAGGTCCCGGATACACTTGTTGACGATGGCCATGTAGGAGTCCACCAGGTTGCGGATGGTCTCCACTTTACGCTCCAGCTGAGGGTCCATGGAGAAGTTGTCTGAAGTGGTGGTCGTCTCACTCTCCACCTGGACAGGAGTGGAGATAAAGTAAACAAAACTTAATTAAAGCGTCATCAGTCAGAAACTAAATCTAATTTATATATATATTCCATAAAGGTAAAATATTATTTGATTATAATTAGAATCATTTTCTGATTTTTATTTTTCATCCTGGACAGATCTGCCATTATATTCTGGCATTATATGCCAGAAAACAGTTTATTTAGCCCTCTGCTTACAGCCTCCTGCCACAATGCTCAAAATGAGCTACCTGTTAAAAGTAGTGCTTTGTTGGGGCTTCCACAGCTTTAAGACAGGACAAAATGTTGTGTCAGAGTAAAGAACCAAAACCTGCCTGGGAGAGCCATTAGTGCCCTTTGTGACATCACAATTCCCAGAGCTGTGTGTCTATGTAAAGGTTGGATCTCTGCCAATTTTGGGAAGTTTATTTACAGGTTAGAGAAAGATTAGTGCAAGGACATTATGATAAAATGATTTTTTTTTCTTCTTGCATTATTTGGATCTTCCAAAAATGCAACAAAAAAAACTAAAAAAGTAAATGTAACGCATCAACAGTTGAGGCTAAAATGAATCACAGCTGCCCATTTACTAATAGTGAGTGAAAAATCGTAACTGGTGTTAGTGTCACCCGACATTGGAGTTGTTTCAGTGCCCTCTGTGACATCACAAAGGGTTGCTTTCCATGTTTGTTTGCCTGTTTTGATGCACACTATCTGAAAAGTGGACTTTTTTTCTCATTTGTTTGTAGTTTATTGAAGGGCAGGAAGGCGGTTGCTGTGTTTGCGATGTCAATTTTGATTTATATAAATGTATATTATTTGGATACACAAATACAACATTTATTTATCTGAATGTGTGAGAGCAAGTTGTTTCAAAATTTGAGAGAGCATGAAAAATTTGCGGCGACTGTATCCGGACCGACTGTGTTTACTGACCGTGGTGGTCTTCTCAGGATAGACCCCCGCACGCAGGAGAGACGACTTCCAGCTGTCCACGTCGTCCTGAGAGTCGCAGGCCAACTCCAGGGTGCGATTATCCTTGTACACATTCCTGCCGGCGCAGACGCGGGACAACGTTACGTTCACACAAGTTCACGAGAGCGGCTGATAATTCATAGCGTCAGCCATCCAAATAAACAAGCAGAGCGCATTTCATGGAACGGGCTGATTAAAACTAATCCAAACACGCTTTGGAATCCTGCTTCCTATACACAATGCTCTCCCATTGTTAGCGACCCGAGTGGAAGGAGAGACATAAACGCTGACATCTGGAAGTATTGACGGGATTAGCTTATGTGCCTCTTTCCATGTGGGATATTTCATTGTTTAACTTCTATTTTTTATCATTTGTTCCCAGTTCCCAAGATGTCCTTCAAGTGGATGAAAGAAGAAAAAAGGAGGAAAAGAAAAAAAACCAAACTGAATTACCATAAAACTTTTTTTTACAGCACGTTCTTGAACGATGACTGCATGCTTCGGCCTGATAGAAAACAACAAGCGACCGAGTCTCTTTGACCTGTTTATCTAATAAGTGATTTATTGCGAGAGGTCCGACGACGGTTTTTAAAGCAGACACTGACGCTTTATATTGAAGCGTTTCCGAGCCCTTTTAATACCAACCCTTAATCACCTGCTAATAATTTACCTGTTTAACCTTTTACACAGGCTGCAAACAGATGTTTGGTTTGTTTTCCCAATAACACGGAAAACATTCTACCAGCACGCATGCTAAGAAAAAGTTATTGAATAACGAAAAGGAAGTGTCAAGTTTCTGTTCATTGGTATTAGTTTCAACCACAGTGGCTGAAACAGGCCTGGATGCATTGAATGCAGTGCATGATGACCGTCTTCACTTAAATCTGGAGCTGCAAAATTGGGGGTGGGGGGTGGGGGGGGGGTAAAGGAGAATGAGGAGTTCTCCTGGCTAACCTCGACTCCGTGTTGAAGATACAGAATATGTGCTTGCTGGACATGAAGCTTTTCTCCACATCGCGAACCTTCAGGTTGTCCAGTGGGAGCATGTACTTCTTCTCCTTCTCCTGCGGATGAGGAAAACAGAAGGTATGGATCATGAGCACTCTCCGTCTCACTCACCCTTCCTCTCTGACTATTGCAAATGTCCGCCTTTGAGATTTTTCACATTTGATTTGACCCAACTTGCGCGACCGCCGACCAAAAATCAAAAAGTCCGCCATCAAAAATCCCACGAGGCAGAATAATTATTATTTTTACAAAGGGAGAGACGGCGGTTGAAACGAATGAGAGTGTGGGTGACAGCAGGGAGGAGGAATGGGGGGAGAGAGCAGGATTGGAGGCAGAGGGGGAGGTGCGGGCGGAGGGGTTACGGGGAGGAGGTGGGGGGCGCTGAGGAGTAAAGCAGAAACAGGGGAAAAGGAAAAGCACATGTGGAAGACATTACGGCGCGGGTCAGGACACCGCCGTTCTTCACGGCGCGTTTTGTTAAGCGGGGCCAGTCGCTGGAGGCCCAGTAAACTGAGGACGGCGACATGTGCCAGCGTCCAGGGTTTGAAAAGACCGGAGACAACTTTGAGCAGAGGCCCAACAACAGCTGGGCCCGGCCCGGCCTGGCCCGGCGCTGACCGCCCGCTCTCCACGCTGGCCTCCATCTCTCCCTCTGTCTCGACGCCTCTATCCCTCCCCCTCGATATTTTCTCAATATTTTTCCTCTCCATACCAGAGGGGCCCACTTCCTGCCTGATTTTTTTCCCTTTTTTTAAAAAAAAAAAAAGAAGGAGGGAAGGAGAGAAGGAGAGAGAGAGGCAGAGAGATTAAATGACAGCCTGGCGTTAAAACTCAACATCTGGTAGTGCTTAGCAGCACACAGAGCGCCGGGGGAAGGAGGGAGAAGTTGAAGAGACGGCGGGCGAGAGGAGGAGCGACGGCGGCCTGAGAAGAAAAAGCGGCGCACGGGGTTGAAAAAAAAATCAAACAACAAAACCAAAAAAAAATATATATATATATATTTTTTTTAAAAAAAGCGGATTTGCAGAAAAGATTTGCAGGACATCCGGACGCTCCGGCTCTGGCTTCACCAAAGCGGCAGCAGGTAAGAGTTGAGCTGAGGAGGAGGGGGGGGGTGGAGGTCTGGGGGTCTCGGCTGCATTTCCCTAGGGGTCACCGCAGCCCAAATATGGTCACACGTGTCCCCTCCCTCTTCCTCTCCTTTTTCTCACTCACTCACTCACTTGCTCCCCCCCTTCTCTCTCCGTCTCTGGCGTTCCCTCTTTTTTTTTTTTGCAATATCCCCTCCCTGAACGCCCTGAGCAGCCAGAATGTCCCAGTCGTCTGAGCGAATGTGCCACGTCAAGGCTGGATACTCTTCATGGCCGGCGTGACCGAGATGGAGCGAGCGGCGGAGGGGGGACGCCGGACGCCCACCTAAAACAAATAAACCCCCCGGCCAAAGGCGGCCCTGCGCGGACCGGGAGAATCGGCGGTTCTGTTACGTTTTTTTTTTTTTTTTTTTCACATTTTTGTTTTTTGTTTTCGTTTTTTTTGCTTTGTTTTTTGATGACAGGATCCCCGGCTGCCAAAATGGAGATGGAGGCAAAGGGAGGGCGCAGCAGAGAGCGGAGGCGGAGGCAGAGACGGCGGCGGCAGCAGCAGCGGCGAGCGTCTGAGATGGCAGGGGGGGAGAAAAACAGCGCACAAAGGCCTGGCTCGTAACTCCGACTCCGTCCACCCAGTGTTCAGACTACCTGTTCATTGTCATACTGGTGTACAGTAGTCTGCACATTGGTTAGACTGGGAACGGACCCTCGTCTGTCACTCTGTGTCTTTCTGTGTCACTGTGGCTCTGTGCGTGTGCACGCGCGCGCGTGCGTGCGTGTGTGCGTGTGTGTTATTTCTTTGTGTGTGTGTGTGTGTGTGTGTGTGTGTGTGTGTGTGTGTGCCTGTGTGCCATTTTTGTTTTTGCTGTTTTTAATTTTGCATCAGTCCCCTTCCCTCCTCGCCGTCCGCTGTGTTTTAATCCACACCACAACTGTTTGCATCTGTATTGTTGGATCCTGAGTGCACTCTAACACCACTGCCACTTCCCTCTCCTCATTTGTTTTTTTTTATGGAATAAACGTACACCATCACCAGTCCTCAATTAACACAAACTAATTGATTTGACTTGCTTGCTCTGACGACAGAAGGAAGCCGAGCCGCGGGTTGTGTGTCTGTGTGTGTGTGCGTGCGTGTGGGGTGGGAGGTAAAAAAAAAAAAAAAAAAGTCTTGAGATCCAAAGGGCAGAACTCCCATAGCAGTGAGCTCACATAATTTATAGCATGAATGAGTGAGTGAGTCTGCAGGCTGCTCGGCCTGGCACTGGGATGAAGATGTGGTCCAGTGGAAGGGGGAGGAGCTAGTGTGGCTGCAAAGCATCTGACACAGGCCGAGGGAGCAAAGGGGAAGCCAATCCATCAAGAGAAGTTTGAAAATTGCAGCCGGACACCTCTAGCGAAGTGAATTCAGCGGGTGGCCAGCCCGGGGTACTCAGATAAAAGGGACGCAGCTGTGCAGGAGGGAGCTGCAGCGCAAAAACTCTGGTCAGAAATAAGTTTTGCAGACAGTGTGAGATGGAAAAAAAAATGCAGAGAGTCTCTGAACAAGCAGAATGTTTGAAAGGGTTTGTTTGTACGGTTGGTTTTTGAGGAGACGTGCACAGATTATACAGGGACAAAAGAGTGGCTGAGGTGAGAGCCGAGGGTAAAAAAAAAAAACAGAAAACGCTTGAATGGTGGGGGTCTCTCACTGCTGAAACACTGTGAGGTTGATGTTGGGATTTGAAAAAAAAAAAAAAATAACTTGTGATTTTCCTGCCAAGAATGCGAGCAGTTCCAAAGCAACTGCCAACCACACCAAGAGAGGGAGGAGGGCGTGTGTGTGTGTGTGTGTGTGTGTGTGTGTGCGCGCGCGCTTAGTGCGTGCGCCACTAAAGAAAGTTCACGGAGTGTACAACAGAAATATACGAGGCGAGACCGCACAGTCTATAATTTCCGATATTACCACACTAACGTATCAAATGACAATCTGGAGTTCCAAGGCTGAGAGTTCTGAGCCCCAGTGCCGTTTCAGGACCTAAATATATATTTATACATTTCTGGGTGTCTGCGAGTGAACACTTGGTTTCAGACTGGGACGCATCCAAGTTCAGGGAAGAAGAGGCAAACGCCCGAGAACCAGGTGGGGAGAGAATAGAGAACTCAGGGGGACAAAAGGACCAAAGTGTTGTGGAACTGGTCGCAAATCGTTGCTTTTAATAGGACAACGTTGCAACCAAGGCTGGGAGAGTCACTTTTATCCCTTCGAATTCTGTTTTTGGCACATCTCTCCTGGAGTTGTGCTCGGCCAGCTGGCTAAAAAGAGCAAACAAAAGATCCAACAGCAGCAGCAGCAGCAGACTGGCTGAAGGAGTTGCAGTGTGTCTGCCTATCTACACTTGCTGTGCAGAATATCCTGCAACCTGTACAGCAGGCACAGACAGGCAGATAGACGTCAATCAGCCCGGCAAAGTGAAAACGCCAGCAGGATCGACCGCACGCTCCTGAGTGTCACTGCTGACTGACTTTGTCATGAAGGATCAATGTTGTTGGTGTCATTGAGACAATGCTGTTATAAATGTGGCTGCCTTTCTTTCACATATTTTTGTCTTTTGACCTTTGCAATACTGACGTACACACTTCTACATTTAGCAGGTCGAGGATGAAATAAAAAGTCAAAAGAATCATTTTCTCCTTTGTCTCCTTGTGGAAAAATCTCTGTATTTAAGGTGCTACACAACTGCTTTTTGGTACTTTGTTGTGCAATGCATGCTAAGCATTTATTTAGGGTGAACTCAATTTAAAAAAAAAAAAAAAAAAAAACATGCCACAACCACAAACCTAATCAATAGCAGCGTACTCATCATCCAGAACTCTGGAACAATCAGCTAAAACACACCAATGATGAGCAAAGATAAAGAACAGCTTCTAATTATTGTAATTACTATTATTTTTCTGCCTGCTCTGGGTTTACAACAGGAAGTCCAAATAGGAACTACAAGTTCTTACCACAAAACCTCAAACGGCCGCCTCCTTTAAGGCCATCATGGAAAGGAACAAGCCCAAGAAGGAGTTGAGAATAAATGCCCATCTTAATAACTTCTGTCACTTACTAAAAAATGCCTCCTGAGTAATCAGTGGTGTCAGACAGGTGGCGCTGTTAATGGTTCGTGTTGTTACTTTTTTTTAACACACACATAAAGGATATTGCTGACGGTCTTTGACACATTATGGCCTCTTTACAGAATGTCTGTATCTTTCATCATCATTGTTGCTGCTGCGCTTTTTCTTTATCAATACGCGCCGTTGTGCATTCAGTTTATCTTATGTGTTAAGCATGGTTTATGAAAAGGACTGCAGTTGGAAATCAGCAGTGTGTTGAATCTGGGGCGGATTTGGGAGAACAACTAACGGCAGCGATCTTCAACTCAATAAGGTGAAGAAAACACCCAGGGTTCCCCAGAGGGCAGCGAGCGAGAGGAGCAGCTCACCTCGTCGTCTTTGAACCAGGAGAGGCTCTCGGCGGTCAGCACGAACCAGTACTCCTTGGCTCCTCCCTTCATGATGCTGATGTTGTTGATAGTCAGCCAGCCTTTGCGGATGACCTGGAGGAGAGGAGAGGTCGGAAGGTCACGAGCAGCAAAGACGTCCAATCACCTCGAGGTGATTTGGCGACGGGTGCGGGACGTCGATGCGTGATGGTCCATCAATCGGTGGGTGGGCGGGTGGGTGGGGGAGGGGTTGTGATTTCGGGTTTGTTGTTGTGCGTCGGTGCGCTCTCATTCCACAAGCAGAGGCCTGCGATAGCTTGTTAGGCGGCGGCAGTGTTAAGTGCATCAAGCGCGTAGTAAAAGCACAAACGAGTGTCATCTGTGTTGGGTGTATTAGCACCGCAAGCCTCCGGGGGGCACCGTGCCGAGTGATTATTAGGTTAGATTACTGTCAGTCTTGCACCGCCTAAGACTCACTAAGGAGGTTACACAAATCTTTACAAAGCCTTTCTCTCATGGAGACTAATTGCGGGGCTGCATTGTGCCAGCGTCCGCGGCAAGGCACTCGGAAATAAAAGAGAAGAAACAAAAGAAGTGCGTTGTTGTTTTTTTGACTTCCAGATGCAGAATGATTGATATTTTCTCCAGCAGTGGCATCTCCTTGCAGTCTGGGTGGACCTTGGGTGGGTGAGGAGTATGTGTGTGTTTGTGTGTGTGTGTTAGAGAGTAAATGGTTAGATAGTAAACTCTTACAATCAAGCCTGAAGCGGGAGGAGAGGAGGCCTGCAACAGGAAGGAATGTGGCCGGGATTTAGAATCCCTGCAGCACAAAAGCACGGCAACTTTTCCTAAAGCGACACCAAGAAAGTGCCGCAGCCAGTTGGACAGTTTTGTTTAAAAACCGTCGGACTGGCAAATGAGAAAACAAGAAGCGTTTTTTTTTTTTTCTTGCTTTCTTCTTTTTTCTTTTTTTGCAGACGTACTGCAAAGCACCACACAATGGTCAGATGCGTTACTGCAGGCAAGAAAAGAATGACTTCATAAACCCCGAAAAGAAACCAAAAAACAAACAAACCCACAATGAGCCATACTCACCAACAGACGCCCATAAGAGGGCAGCTGAGATTCTCACTAAGGGATGGGGATGAAATGCAAAGAAGTGGCACCTTGATGACACAGGAGGGGTTCAAACAAAAGGAAATGTCTCAACAACACCAGCGATGACGGTGGCAAAAAAACCAAAAATAATAATAATAATAATAATAATAATAATAATAATAATAATATAATACGAACCCAATGTGTTTAACTGAGATTTCAAAAAAATCCAAACCAACAAAAAGCATCGTGCAGAACTGGTGTCCAACAAAACACAGCATGCATAGTAGCTACACCCTTCCGACAAATTGACTAAAGAAAAATCATAAGGGTAAAAAGAAGCACAACTTAAATGTTTCACATGGAAGAAATAAAAAAAAAATCAGTGCAGTGCAGGAAGATTTTTGAAACGGAAGAATTGTTTTTTTCTTCTGTTTCAGCCTCTCTGGTGCCTGCAGTCGCCGCCCTGCTGCAGCGACGCCGTGCAGCCCGGCCTCCACCTGGCCCCCCACTGGTTTTGTGTGACAGACAGGACTGGACAAATGCGTACCTGGTTCCCTGCTGAACTCTGGCTCTTGTTGGTCTGGCTGCTCCTCTGCTGCGCGCTGCGGCGCAGGAACGGCGGTAAGCGGCGGACAGGGAAAAAAGAAACAGCCACTGGTGAGCGAGGCAGCGTTTGTTCTTTGTAGGTCAAAGACGGTTTTGCATGTATTATTCACCACGGTTAGAGCGGCGCCGCCAAAGGAGCACTTACTTAGCAAAGCCAATGAAGTCTTCGTGGTTAGTGTTGATGTAGGAGAGCTGGATGTCTATCAGCAGCAGAACCTGCAACACACAGAAATCAGCAGCATCAGTGAGCGCAGCCGTTAACAAAATGGTCCGTGATAATCATAATACGACCGTGATGGACTCAGTAATTTTAAAATTAGCTAAACTAGAGAAAGACGCAGATCACTATTACCGGTTAGCTGACTGCACAGGATTAAAAAAGAAAGAAAAATTTACTATTTTGGACGAACAGTTCTACTTTTAAAAGTCCAGAAATGAATCCGAATTGATAAACCCAGTAAGCAGTGAGTGCTAAAGATGAAGAAGTGACTTCTCACTAAATCTATAGCAATTCACTCAATTTTGAATATGTCTTCCAAAACAAAATCTAAAGGTGATTGTTGTGGCCTGAGCCACCGGGTGGATTTATCCCGTCACTCCAACCGTGCCGTGTCATTCTAGTTTATTTCCGGCGGTTCGCCAGAGTGACGCAGCTGCAGCGGGGCTGTCGAAGACGGCCGACGCCTCCGGACACGCACGCCTCAGACTTTGGGTCTGTGACATGGCCTTGCGTAGGAACAATGGCTGTGATAATGGCTACGCTACTGACTAGGCTAGCCAGGATGCTAACGGAAGCTAGGATGACCATACTTTCATTACTGAAAACCAGGACACTTGGCTCACAAGGCTCACAACGAGATACTCCAGTGATACTCAGTTTGCTCAGAGATTTCAATAATTTTTAAAGTATGAATCCTCTGTAAGGACAGAAAATAGCTTTTTTTATTAATTATTTTTTTTATAAAATGGCAGAACGCCCAGGACAGGATGTCCTTTGAAAAGAGAACATATTCGGTCACCCCGCCGTGGACCTGATTCTCAACTAAACAGGAGCAACCGCTTGATTGACTTGAAACATTTGTGACCTTGTGCAACAAGTGTGAAATGAATGCAGAAATCTCCCCGTTATTATTATGGAAATCATGCAGTGACGTGACAACCGTGCTGGTTGTCGATGCCATGGAGACTCCCAGCCAGAGAAGGCAAAGAAACGTAATGATACAGCAGTTCTGCTTTTGCTTTTGCTGTAAATGTCGACCCTGGAGAGCATTAGGAGTGTTGACTATGCTGGTAGTGCAAAAATAAAAATAAAAATATGAGTCACCAACCTCAGCCATTAGATCTCTGTGGGTGGCAGCCATCTGAGGCTCCATTTGATTTTTTACGAAAGGCAATTTTCTTTCCTTCATCAACATGCAACAACATAGTGCATGTTGATTTTTCAATAAATTCCAGATATATTTTTACTTCCTCGTACTGCTGCAGCGCACTCATGCGCGTGTGTATGTATGAATGTATCTCGGAAACACAAGCGCCTGAAAGGGTGGTGGTACCTGGTCCTTGGCTCGATTCTCTCTGTCGCGTATGTGAGAAGTCACGATCCTCTCGGTCTCTTCGCGCAGCATGGGGAAGATCTCCAACTGCAAAGCGGCCGCAAAGACACATTTCTCTCAGAATTTTATTCCTGAATTCAACTTTTCTGCAACAACGCTCAGACTCCACGGCGGGGTTACCTTGGTGGAGCACTGGCGCACAGTGTTGATCAGCTCCTGGATGACCATGTCCACACACTTGACGCAGGGCTGCTTCAGTTTGATGATCTGCTTCTTCACGATAGCCTCGAACGCCATGTCGGGGGTGAAAAGTCCAGTCCTGCAAAGAGAAGAAGAAGAAAAAACTGGGGTGGCGAAAAGTGTGTTTTTCCACTTTAAACGCTGCTTTTTATACGGATTCTGCTTCCCCCAGAACAAACTGTGGCCCTGGTGCTGTCATCTTGTTTTATGGCGACACTGATCGTAGCCAAGTTCAAATTCCTTGCTATTAAAGAACATGAAAAAAGCTCTTTACTGGCTCAGGCCCTGCTGTTGGTGCTGTGGTTGGTTCAGAGTGAAATGCATCAAGCTTTTCTTTGCTTGGGTGGCAATTTTCATTTCTTGCCTTTTTTTCATGGAGGGGGTCGGAGTGGCTGACCGCAATGAGTCAATATAGCAACACAGGCAGCAACACAGAGCCTCGGCTAAAATTTCTAAAAAATAAAAAGGTAAGAAATACAACGGCCCGCTCGTAAATCCACACAGATGTGTTATTTTGGGGACCTTTGCAAAACAACTTCTCACATCTGTTAGTTTTTTTTATTCCTTGTTGTGACGAGTGCCTCTCTTGAAATGCTGAAGAATTGTTGTTTTTTTTTTCCTACTTCATTCATCCTAAAGAGAGATTGGACGTGGCCCTGGAATGTCTGCTTGAAGCCAAAGGTCGAGGGTGACGGGGGCAGACGAAGCAGCTGCTCTTTAGGTTGGGGGTGTTAGTTCTCCTGGCCTTGTCTACAGCGCCACAGCCTGGGAATGTTGTGTAATCATCATTAGGATGATTAGCACGAGAGGTGGTCTTACAAAAACCCACGGGGAATGAAATCCAAATGAACCAGAGAAAACTGGGAAAGTTAAACACCAGCGGGCTCGAGTGAGAAGCGAGTTGGGTTGTTTTCTTGTGCAACTCCTCAGCCGTCGTCACTCAGGCTCACCTGATACCATGGATGTTCTTGATGGCGTAACTGATCTCCCGACGCATTTCTTTATCGTCGCACTCCATCTGAGGGAGCCGGGGAGGAGGGAGGCCGGAGGAAAGAAGCAGAGTGGAGAAACGGGTGAGATTTGGAAGATTTGAGAAGCTTTCGAGTCTAAAAGGAGACGATGCTCAAAGGGAATATAAGAGAGAGTGTTTAATTATAGAGTCTGTACAGTAACAGGAGCAGAAAAACAACTTGGTGTTTTAATCTTGATCCTTGATCTGAAAATGGCTACAGAAATCTTAATGCATCCTTTGCACAACATAGCATTAGCATTTGCAGGGTAGCATTGCAGTTCTCCTGCTAAAACTCTTGAATTGCAGGTCCTTGCACATGTTGCAGACATAAGTGTGTTGTCACTAACACGGGGTGAGGTAGAGGTGCACTTTGTGACATCACAAGGGGCAGATTTCTAAACATGTTTAGATTTATTTGAGGGTTGCTGCAATGGGGTTGACATGATGACCCTGTTCATTTAAAAGTTGAGATTGAGCAAGTGAAGGGGTTTCCTCTCCCTGTGTGTGTAGATCACCTTGACCAGCTCGAAGGGGAAGCGCTCGTGAAAGATGCGGTTGATTTTGGCTCCACCGGACAGCTCCACCGTGTCCACCTGGTCCCCCGAGCCCTCAATCCTCTTCTCAAAGTCCACCGAGAACTGCTGCACCATTCTGGAGGCACAGCGAGAAACATGAACAAACATGATTATTTAAAAAAAAAATTATTATTTTTTTTAAAACAGTGAGCAGACGCAGCACAGATGCAGCCTGCGGTGGGAAAAGCGGCAGGCACTGACTGCAGCAGCTGCTTGGTCTTGCGGGACGGGTCATCGGGCCGGTATCCCCGGTATTCCTCGGCTTCCTTGTCCAGAGCCAACAGCTGGGACTGCAGCTTGCTGCGGAAAGCTGGCAGCGTGTCCCGGATGTGGTTGGTCAGTTGCTGTGAGGAGGAGAAGCCGGGCAGAAGAAGACAGAGAGAGAGGGAGAGAGAGAGAAGGAGAGGAACAAATCACGATTACACGGACGCATCAACGAGCAGATTGAGCTCTGGCATCCCGTCAGAGCCGAGATGTTTCGCCACGGAGCGAGGGGGGAAAATGAGACACTCCAATCTGGGCTGGAATTATGAATTATTGGGAGCTGAAGCGTAAAGGCCTCGCCCACGCCGCTGCACCATATTAATCATGTAAAGTGCACAGGGAAGGCGGGGGTGTGAGGGTGGGGGTTTATGAGGTCACCTCGTTCAGCACTTTCTGCAGGCGCGGGGTGCCCATCTTATCGGCCATGTGCCTGTAGCTCGGGTGAGACAGGAAGAACTTCCGCTCGGCCTCCAGCGCCGCCTTGATGTCTTTCCTCCCGTCGATGTCCTTCTGGCTGCGGTTCACTACACCGATGTAACCTGGTGGGGAGGGAGGGGTGTGTGTTAGAACCACAGCAGGATAGTGTGAGAGGACGTGAGAGAGGGAATAATGCCAAGCTTGAGAGGAAATAGAGGAGGGAGCTTTGCATTTGTTCATCAGTGACTTGTGGGGGGGTTTAATCCATTACAAGATTGATCTAGAAAAGAGTGTCAGTGTCTGAAAGTTGAACAAACTATTTTATTACTAGTTTAGATTTTCTGATAAATTTTTGATTTTTATTCCATTAAATGTAGCATATTTTTGGACTTGTAAGAGTTGAAGAATTGTACTTTTTTTTATCCTGAGTTCCAATGAAACCATCTTGATATATATTGGATGATCCAAAAAAAATTAAAAAAATACAGAATTCCAGAATGGAATGGCCTCTGTTTACAGCCACTGTCATTTTTTTAGCCATTCTTTATCGTTGAAACTGCGACTTGGCGTCTGGAACGGAACAGTGGGCGGAGCCGATACCTGGCAAGGTGTGGTCACTAAAATGGAAGACGTATATGTGCCCTTCATGATATCACAATGGGCCAGTGTCCGCAACTGTGTGCCTTCAGAGAAGCAAACGCACCGCAGCAATAGAAGTAAAGAGTTAACGAGGCGCTGATGCCAACTTGGCGATAGCGGGACATCGGGGGGCAACAGGAGGAGAGAAGACATCAGCAGTGAAGGGACGGTGAGGAAACACGAACCTCTTCGCAGCGGCAGCAGTTTGTTCTCCAGGACATCTCGAGCGTCTGTGCCTTCGTCCATCAGGTCCAGCTTGGTGATGACTCCGATGGTCCTCAGACCTACAGCAGGACCGAGGACAGAACATGTCAGGAACTTGTACGGCACTGTTGTTTATACCAGCTGTCACTGTTCTCCATTAGCCTTTTAATGCTCTTGATCTTAATTGAATTCAGTTTCCAACACATCACCGTCTCTTTCCCAGCATCGTATCTCCTGTTTTTCCACCTCACTTCCTCGCGCTGACATCACTCATCCCTCCCACAGCGTTATTTTATCCAGATCCTCCATTCGCTCGCAGTCTCTTCACTTCCTGAAGGTTAAACTCTTCACCAAATTAATTATATTCTCCTCCTTCTTCACCGTTTATCTTTAGCTCCATTTTTGTTGCCTCTCTTGGGTTCTTTTTTCACCCTTGTTTTTCCTTTCAGATCAACTTGTTTTCTTCCTGCTCGGTCATTTATTATCCTCTGAGGCTGCTTTCTGTCGCCTGATTTTCTCCACCACTCAGACCCTCATTTCTAAAAATAAGCGGAACGCCGGCTGATCAGTCCCCGCGGTGAGATCGTGTTTCCATGTTCACACAGTTCAATGGGAAAAGCAGGAACAGCCCTTTTTATTTCACCAGATGAGAAAACATTCCTCTTCATCCCTGACTAAAGCTCGATGCTGAAACCCACCGGAGCATTGTTTAGAAGGCCCACATTGACAATAGAGACATTATAAGCTGGCAAAGAGTCCTGGGTGCCATCATGCTATTTTTTATCCCTGTCAGAAAGGAAGGCCACGTTCAGACTGCCAGCCAAAATCAGATTTTTAGCCGGATGGCTCTTTTGTAGTCTAAACAGTCACAAATGACATGAAATCTGATTTTTGCAAAACGGATTGACCACCTTCGGGAGGTAGTTTCAAATCGCGTTTAGACAGATGCGTCTCAGTCTTAACAGCTCCAAACACACCGATGGGTTTTGACTGTCCGTGACATCACTCTACGTAACGCAAGACCCAACTAGAGGCCCGACTAGAGAGCGCCATTGGAGGTGAGGAGCTGTAACGTAATGGAGCAGACAGAAGAAGCAGAAAACAGCAGCCTGGACAGAGGAGGAAACTCATTGGCTCATCAGTCTGTAGGGCGATGGCTCCATTCAAGCCAAGCTCCAGGGAATGTATCGCAACAAGTCCATTTAGTTTTTGCCGTTGTCGCAGTTATATGACATCACACACTACACGTGCTGGACGACGCCTCCGCTCCAACGCCGTTGCTACAGCAACCTGTCAGATGGGTCAACAATGTGGCCCAGTCTGAACAGAGCCAGATCCCATTGGGACACTCGCTAAAAACAGTGTGGACAGCCAGCCCTAAAAATCAGATTCAACAAGGAAACTGATTTGAATCAGATTCACCTGCAGTCTGAACGCAGCCAGAGTCACCCTTCCTAGATCCTGGCTTTTGGAGTGGTTATTCACTCTGGTCACTTAACCTTGCCTCAGGTTAAACGGAGGGTCAGCTGTGTGTGCTTGCTGCTCACCCTGCGGGTCCACGTCCTTGGACAACTTGAGAGCGTCAGAGTTGGCCAGGTCGGTGTTGGCGGGAGTGACGGCCAGGATCAGGCAGCTCTCCCTGCTGATGAACTGCATGATCATGTCCCGGATCTGCTGCTCGATGTCGGCCGGCTGGTCGCCCACGGGAACCTTGGTGATCCCCGGGAGGTCGATGAGAGTCAGGTTCAGTACTGCAGCCATGGGAAAGCAAGGGGCGTTGTGAGATAAACAACATCAAGGTGGTTTTGAGTAAATCAGGCTGACATTTGTGTTCAACCAGCTATAAGAATGATTCATCCTTCTCAGTGGCTGAGAAGCGGCTGATTTTAATATGATTAATCTCATCAGCCGGGTATGAAGATTCAACCTAAGTCTTGGCTGAATTGGTTTAGCTTGCCAGGACTCAGGTTGCTTTCTGAGATGTCACAGCTTTCAGACACAATGCGAAGGCACCTCACCGTGAGGGGAGAAAACCCGCAGGTTGATGGGGACGGGTGATATTCCCTTGTTGGCTCCGGTGACTCGATCCGTCTCCGCCTCGATCTCCTGGCGCACCTCGTCAAAGTCTGTGAACTTCTTGCCTTTGCAGTGCAGAAACTCCGCCCACTCTGAGAGGGGTTAAACGCATGGTGTTTGAGAAACGCACAAGACTTGAATCAAAGCTTCTGTATGACAGCAAAACGATTCGAGCGCGGGCGGTTTTGAATCTGAGGACGTGGTTGTGTAAATACACGTGAACTCACCTGCAGTGGAGCTGATGAGCTGCAGCACCAGGGGCCTACGGGTGACGATCCCAGAGCCACGTGGCAGAAAGTCCCTGAGAGATGAGACAACACGCCGTGTTAAACAGAGCAGATACACTGAGACGCATTTAAGGTCTGTTACACTAATTTTTCCTGGATTCGGTGGAGCAGCCTCACAGAACTCAGCCACGAGCACCCAGAGACATAAAGAAAACTGCCCAGTTAGCCCTCTGTTTACAGCCTCCCGCTGTAACCAACGCATTAGCCCTTTCACATGTTTGGAAGGTGACAAGAGGAAGGCAGCCTCAAAGAGCAAAGTCAACAGCTGGCTGTGGGTTTTGTCACTAACATGGCGGAGGTATCAGTGGGGCATTGGTGCCCTTTGTGACATCACAACAGGCTGAAGCAGTATGACGAGTGATGGATGAATGGACTTCTTTGATTTGTACATGGCTACTTGCTGCAGGTTAGTCAATGATGTGATGAAGGTCTAGCACACTGAACTGTGCACGGTACATTAGGTGGCACACACACTATAGTGAACAAATTACAACCTTTTTACTCAAATGTATAAAAAAATATATATATTTATTGGTTTAAGTTTTGCTTTGCATGGTCCTCTTTTGCAACCCTTAAAATTATGGGGTAAATTTCAGCCAATATGGGCCCTTTAAATTTGACGTCAGGGCTTTTTTTCCCCTTTGCATTTGAATTATTGAAGGTCACATGATTTAATCCCGGTTTGAGGGCTGAATGTCGATACTCCCTTTTGCCACAAGCCGGTTCAATAAATTATAAGTGGAGCAGTGGCCATTTTGAAATGCTGCACCTTTTAGCCACTGCTGCCATGGTTGTTGCTGCTGCTGCCGCTGCAGCAAAGTGCTCCGACAGTCCAGGACAATCTGACTCGATATACAGTCAAATTGAGGGGCTGCGCTGCTGACAAGGACACTCCGAGTTAAAAGTGATGACCTCACCACCTCTAAAGGGTTGACGACTGTTCATCACATGGCAGCCTCGGCCCCTGCGCCGGAGGTCTGCTCACACAAACTTCATCAACACATATCGACCTGCGGAACTCCCTCAAGTGGGCTGAGTTAGAACAAGGAGCAGCAGAGAGCTCGTCCACTGGACGCTGCGTGGAACGAGTTCAGGACAGATGGAGCGTTATGCAGCATCACACCTCGAGACAACGGGACAAAGTCGATGCGTCCATCTGGATGGACGCGTGTTAAAACCGAACGCTTCCTTCACGACTGAAGAGGAAGTGACGGTGGGCTCTTCGTACGTGTCGGTTTTTAAAGTGGGGATTTAGCGTTGCACTTCCAATATGTTGTGAGGCAGATTAAAAGGGAAAACAGGTCAACACGGAAGCAGCAGTGGTCTGCTTGTTCTGACCTTCGGTCATCACAACAGCCGGAACTCCACACACACTCTCTCTTTGTCAACATGAATCACAGCGACATCTCGCAGTGACCTTCCCCGTTCTCACCTCTTTAACTCCATCATGCACAGACACGCTTTCAGACCAGGCTGAAAATAACTTAGATTTTTTCTTTTTTTTTACATTTAAATGTTGTGATTAATTTATTGATTAGAGGACAACATCCCAATAAAAGCTGTCAGTCGATGGCGCTAGAGTGTTTCCCAAATGTGACAAAGGATTTTTGTTCATAATGTGGATCCACTTTTGATCAGGATTAATTTCATTACCAGGATTAGATGTCAGCTGAGTCACATTTTGGCAGACAAAAGACATGAAATTACATTTTCTAAGTAGGAAAAAAGAGATATAATGAAAGCAGAATAGCTCTCTTAACGGGAGCCTCTACTGATGTGCACGCATTGTGTTTTTGATTTTTTAATGTCTTCTTTGGCCTCTTCAGTTTTCCCAGCACCGCTCATGACATTCTCATTTTTAAAGGACGTGGGTGCCTAGAAACTGAACAGCCATATTTCCAGGTCTGCACTGGAGAGTCACTGCAGCCTGAGCTGATTGGGCCAAAATTCCCACAGGTGCTACTGTGACCCAAATCCATCCTCACTCCAGAGTCAGTGGCCAACGGATAAAAATAAATACCCTCCTCACCCCACACCCCAACACAGAGCCATAGATATATGGCTGATGTGTGTGTGACGATCACACACACACGCACGTTATGATCTCTGTCAACAACAGCAGCTCAATAATCGCCGCACGTTTGAACTCCTGCGCACAGATTTCCCCTAAGGCCTCTTATGTCACCCTGGAGGTTAGCGGGGGAAAGGGATTATCCTATTTGCGTGGTGGTCATTTTTACCTGCCAACGAAGTTCTCCAGCACGGAGCTCTTGCCGGCGCTCTGGCCGCCCACCACGGCGATCTGCGGCAGGTCCAGGTTGCAGGCCTGGCCGATGGCGCTGAAGGCATCCTGCAGACTGTTGACCAGCGGGATCAGGTCCTCCATGCCGCGGTTTCCCATGGTGCCTTCGGACGGAGGAACTCTGGATCAGCGAGAGGGAGGGCGGGCGGGCTCGGTGAATGGACGAGTGGCTTGATGCACGGAGGCTTTTGCTGCTATATTCGTGCTCGGTGATGTAGTGAAGTCATCTAGCCGCGCACTGCCCCCGAGCCAAGCGCGGGTCGCAGCGACTGTTGGGGGAGAAGAGAGGAGGGGGACGGAGGGGGAGGTGGGTGAGCATACAGGGACAGACAATTGCGCAGTTGCTTACCACCACAACCTCCCCTCCCTCACGCACAATATCCCGCACGGCCGCGGAGCCTGGACGCTTTCAAGGGCATCCGAGCCTCCGCGGGGCCGGCGACTAACGCAGCGGACGCCATTAATCATGCGCACGTACGTGCTTATATACGTATATTTAAAAAAAAAAAAAAAAAAAAACATTTAAAAAAACAAAACAAAAACAAAAACAAAAAAAAAACCTCGACACGTTGCAGATGATTTGCTCACAAAGCGTGCAATCACGCGGCCACTGTGCGCTTAACGCATGGCTGTGATGACGCTACCGGACTGCTATTGTTTGAGACCCCTTACCCCGCCTCAGTATCCGCGACGGTCGCTGTCCAAGTGCTGAAACGACGTGCAGATCAAGGCAGCAAAGACGAGCGACGAAGACCCCGCACGGTTACACAAGCGCCACCTGCTACACTGGAGGAGGTGGGGGAGGCGGAAGAGGAAGAGGAGGAGGAGGAGGAGGAGGAGGAGGAGGAGGAGGACGACGGTTCTCAGAATCCCCTGCGCTCCCCTGCGGACATCGTTCCGGGTGGTCCAAACGTCACTGCTCTCTCATGCCCAACCCGAGACGCGAGATGACAGATTAATCATTATTTTTTTTCCTCCCCCCTCTCTCTATATATTCCCCTCCGCCGCTGCTCGCCCTCTCCTTCGGTGTAATTCGTCCGAGCTCGCTGCGCCTTTGGCTCCCTCTTGCGCACGTCAGGACGAGCCGGTGGACCAATGGGAGCCTCGCGAAAGCAGAGGAACGCGGCGCGCCATTGGCCCGCCAGGTGCATGTTTGGCCTAACCCGAGCCCGCCCCCTGTTTACATCCGTGCTATTTCTTTTCTTTCTGTCTTTCTTTTTTTTCTTCCCCCTTCGTGAGTCATGCGGCACGGCTGCGCATCGGCAGAGGTTTGGACGCTTTCTTATAGGATGGCCGCAGTAGGAGCAGCTGTCGTAAATCACATCATCGCGCAAAGACGGACATGCCTTTGCAGAAGAAAGATCATCAACAGGGGGGGGAAACATTCATATTAAACACACGGGATGACAGTCGAGGTCTGAGTGGATAGGATGTGCTGAAACCGGACGGGCACATTACAGCGCCAGATTGTCACAGCAGGACCAGGCTGGTGGAGGCGCTCAAGCGGAAACGACGCTGCCATTATGCTTCAACTCCTTCGAGGGCAACCTTGGAGTCCCACGCCGAGGATGGCAACCATCCAATAGAAATATAATCTCACCAGCGGAGTTGATTTGAGTTTATTATTACTATATAATGATAATAATAATAATAATAATAATAATAATAATAATAATAATAATAATAATAATAATAATCCTTCTACAACAGGTTTTGAGCACCGCAGATCTTTTGCCGTGCTTTGTAAACCGCAGTCCAATGTGTTTGCTCTTCTCCTGATGGTCAGGGCAGGCCTCCAGAGATGGATCTGCTAGTCTCCGTAGTATGAGGACTGGCCACCAGATGGCAGCGTCGACTAATTGGGGCTGTGCTTCAGTTCCTCTGACAAAAAAGTGGATATCCCAAAAACAAACCACCACCACCAACAACAACAACAACAACAACAACAACACATCTTAATCTTCACATTGAAATCCAATGTCTTAGAGGACCCAGGTTAAATCAGCAAACAAAAGACATCACTAGTTGAAAATTGCACCCTTCAAAAAATAATCCAAAACCAAGTAAATACAAATTCAACAAGCTCACTTCTTACTAGACTAAAAATTGCATTAAAATGTGTGCACAAAATCTGGGGAGCAACAGTAGTTGACAGCTAAGATGGTCTACTGAAGATGCAGCCTCTTGAATAGGTTCTGTATAGCTTAAAGAAAAAAAATGTAATTCCAGTGGAGCAGACTGTGGTGTGGTCTTCCTAAACTCCACCTCTGCGACCCTCACCTGACAGCCACAGGATGTGTGAACAGCAGTATCCAATGACATCAACATCAATCCGACCTCCCTGAGTCGTCCTTCTTCGGAGATCCTGTTTCCTGCTTGCCTGAACACTTAAATATATACAGCCGGGCCCATTTTTAGACACTCGACTGGACTCGACTGGTCACACAGGCAGCAGAGTGTCTACCTACAAACAAGACACAATGAGGCCACGAGTGATTCAGGAGCGACTGATATGAACATGAAGTCTGGGTCATCTCAGGAATTGATTAAAAGTTAGAAGTGTGTGAGTGGCATTTACCGTTTATTTATTTATTTATTTTAAATAGGCAAACACCAAAGCTGCTGGCTGTTCAATAAGACAGACCTGTAAGGTTTGACTGAAGAGGAGACATAATCACTGTGGACGAAATAGAAAGGCAAACGTAGTTCCTTGTATTTTTTTCTGTGACAACCACCGGTCATAAAAATACATCACAAGTCAATTTCAACTAATAACATTATGTTTGTATGCTTCAGTCTTAAAGGATTTATAAGAGAAATTGTGAAATATTCCAAACAGATTTATGTTTGGAGAATTTCATCTGGCATTTCAGTTTAAAATGACACCAACTGCCTTGCAGCACTGGTTTGATTCCCAGGCCAGGGGCTTGTTTGTGGCGTTTGCATGTTCTCTCTGTGTCTGTGTTGGTACTCTGCCAATTTGCCTCACATGCATGTCTTTGGACTGCAAGTGAGGCAAATTGGCGGCTGATTGGCTCCAACATCCCTGAGTGTAGCGATGGAAAATGGATGGAATGACGTTTTTGCTTTAAGTACATAAAAAATAAAAAATAAAGGTCAAAAGTTCAAGACCTATAATTTAAATATCCACACGTTTAGCTTGTGATAATTTCAGGACAGCTTAGAAGTAAAACATAAGAATGGAAAAAAAAAACTGCATTCTAGACAGAATCCATAGGACTTTTGCTGAGTAACAGCTTCCTTCAAATATCACATATTTGACCTGCAGTGTATGTGCAAGTCACGTGGCAGAGCATCAACGGAAAACATGATTGGCTGTGGGTCAAAGGAAGGCCGGGAAGTCTCCATGCACGCGTCTGACTCATGCAATACCCACACGCCACTGCAGCTTTCACACCTCTATTACAGTGAGCACGAGCCAACAACACAGGGAAGGTCATCACACTTTTTCTTTTTATTTTATATTTCTAATTTTACATGCAAGTCCAACGAGACGTCACCTCAGATTTGAACCAGTGTTAATCTTTACAATTATAATCTTGACAGATTTGTTTCAAGATGATTCATTCCAACAGTTGGCTAATCTGTGGCTCAGTTTACCATTTGATTGGGTGAAAAACTTTGTGCGGGTTCATCTTCTCCATTTTGACTTTTGTTTGACCAGAGTTTGTTAAGCCTGCGTAGCACGGCAGAGGAAGGGCCCCACAGTTAAACTGTCATCAAAAACAGCGGCCCCATTGCATAACACAGCTTTTTAACAGGCCAGACACTTGCAGAAACACACATGCGCGCACACACAGACACAGACACACACAGACACACACACACACACACACACACACACACACACACACACACACACTTACAAGCATAACGATGGAATTTGTCAGTGTTGCAGGTAAGGAAGAATTCACCCAAACAGTTAAATGTGTGCACTGGAAACGGTGGAATTCCCCAAACCTGTACTTATCAGGAACAACATGCTTGGATGGGAGATATTAGCGGAATTACAACAAGCGCAAGCAGGAATTCCTTCAGTTTTACACTGTGGTTAGATGATGTTATGTCTCAGGGGCAGAAACAAACTGTAATGACTGTCACAGTGACGGCTGTGGACGGCTTGCAAGGATCCAGTTGAAACCAGGGGGTATTAGCTTCCTGAGATTAAAATATTTATTTTGACAAAACTTGGAAACTTAATTCACTCACGCTGTGGTAGCTGGCATCCTTTATAAGTTGAACCAATAAGGGAGCAAATAAAAATGTAGGTCTTCATTCTATAAGAACTGGGGGTGTGATTCATTAGTATTCAGGCTGGCTGGTGCTGCCACTTGTCTGCAGCACGACACAAGAACAGAACTTTTGCTATGGTGACTCATTCAGACTAAAGATTCTCCAGAACAGAAATATAAAACCAGACCTCTGGACAAGTTGTAAGTTGTAATCATTCCTGCTCTTTGAATCCGAATGGGAGTTCTTCAGAATGCCTGCCTCAAGATCTCTTGCACGTTAACTGTGAGGTCGGGGAGATGAAAGTGACGCACTTGGCAGTGACACAAGGTTCTGGTTCCACTGTGGAGGAAGCTCTGTGATGAATGCCGAGGACGTGAGCCTCACATCTCCAGTGTAATGTCCTGGAAATGTGTTGGTTTATGTAAAAGTGATGACAAGAGAAACAAATCAGACTGAGGACTTGGAGGACTCGGAGGATTCAGAAGACGCCGAGTGGCAACCAGGTCGCTCCGCACGATCTGTTGCTTGATCTGTTATTTTAATGCCTGTCTGGTGCCGTGTCTGTATGGGTTAATGAGAACCTCCGTCCTAACAGCTGTACCCAGACCAGACGACACCCACTGAGCCGCTGCGAGAGCGAGGTTCTCATGCGTGTCGGCGTGCGATCCGCTCTGATTATACCCTCCCGGCAGCAGGCGGCGGGCCCGTTTTAATACCTTTCCCCGGAGACACCTGACACCGACCTCCTGCGGGCCCATCCGCCATAAAAACATGAGTGCTGATCGTCACTCTGCGTCACTGATGGCTCAATGTGACTCAGACGTGACTCGCTCGGGCCTGATTTTCATCGCGGATCATTGCAACACGTGCAGACCCCCTGGAGGCGCTGACTCCCCACCGGTCAGACCAATAAAGTCAAACTTCAGGGACACACGTTAATTTGGGAGGAGGTCCCGTTCAAAGGGATCCAGTAACCTTTTGCTCAACACTTTCCTCATTACCTCACGCCCATCAACAAGTCAGATGGCACACGCGTGAAAAAAAGAAAAACAAATGTTACGTAACATTTCACACCTGTGAATGCACGTCTGGCGAGCCAGGGGTTTCACAGCAAAGGTGTTGTGAAAGACATTTGCAATTCATCGACTACTGGAAAAAGATTTTCTTTTTTATATGTATATATATTGTCTTAATGAGTCTGCAGGGAGAACTGGCCCGTTGTCTAAAACAGCTACTGAATCCATTTTCCCGCTCCATAAAACCTCTCAGGCCAGACTGTAAATCATCATGTAGACTAAACAACTCTCAGAGTGTTTGAATGACTGAAAGTGCCCACGGTTTCTCCCATCTGTTTTGTTTTTGTTCTGTGATCCCAGTGTCCCCAACTGGAAGCCCAACACCTTCCCTCCCTCTTGCAGAAAATTATGTAATTCGTGTTCAAACGCACAAACAGCTGAAAGCCCAGTTCAGTCCAGTCCGGTGAGGATTACTCAGTGGAAAGTGTCTCCTGCCAGGGTCGCTGCGACTCTGCTCGCAGGTTTCTTCAATAACTTTCAAACTAGAAATGACGTGTGTAATTCATCCCTTCTCTCCATTAATGAGAAGTGTTTGTCATATTTTACTAGCTGAAGGTCTCTCAATGCACACTGTGTGCCAGTAAGGAGCAGCCAAGGGTTTAGAAAGATGAAAATACATATTTAATGAAATAGAAAGAAAACATCCACAATAATATTCCTTCTAGCCTTTCTTGTTATTTCTTTCATTTCAAAGGGATGAATTAGGCACCTCATAGTTTAATTCTTCTAGATAAAGTGTTTGGCCTTATGGAATTGGATTGCTGAGATAGAGATGATATTGCACATCCATCTTGCTGAACACTTATTAGTTTTATAATCAGTCTTACAACTGCCGTTGGATAATCAGCATCTTTTTGGCAAAAGCAAAAAAAAAAAAGTTAACGCGGATGCTGCTGTATCACAGATGAGCCCAGAAGCCCAGATTCTTCTAAATATATATATATCAAACTGAGTGTGCACCCCAACTGTTTGGAGCAGGAAACGTGGATGACGAGACGCAACAATTTTTCATGCCCGAGTTGCTGGTGCATCTGAATTATGCCACACGGCGCCTCGTATTTAATTAAAGCTGACTGTGACTCTGAGTCATGACTTCATTGGGAGTTATGTCGGCAGGATTCTTGGGAACACCGAGATCCGCAGGCCTGTTCATAAAGGTTGTCGAGAGTCGTAATGTTACGTAAGGAAGGTCAAAAAACAAGAAAGCGGTAAAGACGAAAACACCCTAAGCTTAACTCCACTGGGACAAAGCACAGATGTGGCTGCAAAAATGACTCCGCTGTTTGTGTTTCTGAGACATATTTTGTCTCAATAAAGAAAAATGGAGCGGAGGGAACAGTCATTTACAGCCCACAGTCAGTGTTTGGTGATAGATTTCTCCTCTGCGCTCAGTCCTCACATTCTGCATCACATGGAGACACACCAGGGCGCCACATGCCTTGTGTAAAAGAACAAAAACAGGCGAAGATTGTGAATGTGGAAGGCTTTTACTGACGATCACGTGTCCAGTTAGTAAAATTCAGTGGCCCTTGAAAGCAATTGATCTTTCCCCCATCTGGCTGCCAGAGGATGGAATCTGCAGACATCAGCAGCCAGTGCATTGAAAGCCCATAGAGAGCAATCGAAAAGGGGACGGCCCCCTGAAAACTTGGAATGTGATAGGAGAAAACTTCTGTCACATATCGAGCAGACCAATGAGATGCCTTTGCAACCAGTGGAGCCAGTTGTTTGTTGACAAGGTGAGGTTTCCTTTGCTTGCGAGCAGTGTTGGTGAGTAATCTATTACTAAGTAATCCACTACTGTAATTAAAATACTTTTTAGCAAGGATTACTCTGGCAAAAATGGTAATTATCAAAATATCATAATTACTTTATCAAGTAACGATTCCACTGCTTTTCTGAAAGAATTTGCAAGCTAAAAATTTCTTATTATCCACAAAATGTCTGAAATTTAGAAAAACAACCAAACACAATGATGTCGCAGATTAATGATGGAGCCGTGCATGCAACGTCATTGATATGCGACGACGCACCAAAACAAGCATGGCGCTGGCAAAAGAAAAAACAGCGATTGCGTTTGATAGCTGGAAATACAAACATTATTTTTTGTTTGTTCATCTGGTCTAAATGAAAGAATGTTGTGGTTCATTGTGCGTTGTGTGCAGGAAGTAAGATGTTCTCAACTGTTACTTTATCTAACGAAATTTGTAATTGATTACTTATGAAACAAAGTAGTTTAAGAAGTAATTAGATTGCTTTTTAAGGAGTAATCAGTAGTTGGATTACTTTTAAGGACTAATCCCAACAACACTGCTTGCAAGGGACAGTGCTTGAGACGTGTCACTGTCCATTGGGGAACTGAGAAGTGTGGAAATGTCGTCCAGTTCTGACAAAACTGATAATGTTGCTGCAGAAATCTTTTTTTTTTTTTGAGTTAGCAGCAGATTCCTGTTTTTCGCACAATTAAATCCTAGCTTCAGCGCTGTCTCTTTCTCTCGGAAGGACGATGATTGATTCCATCAAGCACAGCAAAGGTCTCTCATAAGGTAACTTTGTGGTCGGGGAGATGAAAGTGCTGCACGTGTCACTGACACAAGGTTCTGATTCAACGTTGGAACTTCTTGGAGGGCAACGCGGTGAATAGATTTGCGCAGCAGCAGTTTGGAAGCTCTGATAAAACGGAATAAATTTCTGGTGCCAGACATCCTGTCCAGCTGGCAGGAGGTTTGAAAAGTACCAGTTGGGCTCCCGACTCGTCTGAGGGCCAGGCTGCGTTGCCGACTAAACGATTGGCAAATGTCGGCTTCAGATTCCTCCAGCCTCGCCCCGCAGCCACAACCCACCACCGCAGACAGGTAGTTAAGGAGTTTACGGTTAATCACGCAGGTTTAATGGATAGAAGAACGATTACGGGGGAAGTAAACAGCGCTGCAGGTGGAAGCCGTCCCGCCAAAACAGCCTGTAGACGCACCAACTGCTGGGACCAAGTGAAAGAATTCTCCTCAACAGGAAAAAACAAATCGTGCCTTGTTTTTTTCCCCACCAATGTTTTTGGGATTTTTCACATTGTTTTGCTTCGCCTTCCGTACGCCCATCCAGAAACAAGCCCCTCTGGCGCTGCACTGCCCCCTGGCTGGTCCCCTCCCTGACACGCTCCTCGTCCCCTCCCACTCCCTACCAGTAAAACTGTATAAATATCCCACACTGGGCATTGCTGGGATACTCACACCAACCTGTGCTGACCACAGATCAGAGGACAGCTTCTTCAGACAGACAGTAGGAGTCAAGCTAAGACGGTTTGCTGTTCTCCATAAGTACCTGAGAGAGAGAACCAGGCTCCAGGATGTGGCTCCCAACGCTCCTCTTGTGTCTCTGCTGCCTGGCTCAGGCCCAGGACAGAGCAGCCCTCCGTCGCTCCAACGACCAGGCCGGCCGCTGCCACTACACCTTCACCGTGGCCAGCCCGGAGGAAAGCAGCTGCGCCGGCAGCGGCACCAAGGCGGAGATGGATGGCGTCCTGTCCCGGCTGGTCCTGCTGGAGAACCTGGTCAGTCGGATGATAGCCGGAGTGGACGGCAGCACCGGCACCGAGGTGACAACGGGCGACGAGGTCCTGCAGCAGGCCTTCACCCAGGCGACGGAAGAGAGGAACGAGCTGCAGCAGGACAAGGAGCACCTGAACAGGCAAGTCCAGGAGCTGCAGAGGCGGCTGGACGAGCAGGTGAAGGAGGCCGAGAGTCTCAGGGAGAAGACCTGTCAGCAGACGCAGCCGCCCTCGAGGAGGAATCAGCACCAGAACCAACCAGCCAGAGGTGAGTGACGCACGTCATGTTCAATTTCTTTTTCTTTTTGTCAACAAAAATAAGGAATTTTTGCTCTGCGATGCTGCGTATCCACCGCCGTTAACCATGGTGAAGGATACAAAAGGCCCCCGGGGACGACAGGTCGGGTTGCAGCTCTGGCAGCGTCAGGGGATTGGAATTTACAACGCTTGCCTCCTCTTTTACAGCTTTGTCACTCATGCGTGTGTGTTTTATGTGCATGTGATAATTTTTAAAAGAGCAGAGTAGCAGCAGCAGTGACAGTGGCGGTAGTAGTGGCGGCGGGGGGACCTGCTGGGAAAATAAGAAACAGGCCGACCTTGATGGCCGACAGCGCTGACTAATGCTCCAGTTCCTCTCGCGTCACGCTCTCTTCTCTCTCTGGACAGTCATAAACTGCACAAATCTGTTTTCATCCCTCGCAGACTCGGCGCTGGCTTTCGGAAGCGGTGCCTACCAGGAGATGAAGGCCGAGGTGACCGAGGTGCCGGCGTCCCACCTCATTCCTGACGTACATCTCAACTCCACAGGTACAAATCTGGAGTTTAAC
Organism: Nelusetta ayraudi; assembly: GCF_046127955.1. Taxonomy (NCBI): domain Eukaryota; kingdom Metazoa; phylum Chordata; class Actinopteri; order Tetraodontiformes; family Monacanthidae; genus Nelusetta; species Nelusetta ayraudi. The sequence goes on from NW_027466061.1 coordinate 10,353,189, forward strand.
ACACATGAATCACACAGATTTGGAAGAAATGGCACCGTATAGTTTGAATCTCCATGCCTTCGTCCCTCCCTTCAGGCTGCGGAGAGCTGCAGTCGGTGTCCGAGCCCGTGCTGCACAGGAAGGCCGACAGCATCACGGGGAAGTACGGGGTGTGGCTGCAGGACCCGGAGCCTCAGGGGAGCATCTACACCAACAAGACCGTGTGGAGGATCGACACGGTGGGTAAAGAGGTCCGCCAGCTCTTCGCATACGAGGACATGGAGCAGTTCTCGCAGGGCTTCCCCATGAAGGTCCTGGTCCTGCCGGAGCCCGTGGAGAGCACCGGCGCCACCATGTACCGCGGCTCTCTCTACTACCAGCGCAAACGCAGCCGAAGCCTGGTCCGCTACGACCTGGCCTCTGAGAGCCTGGCAGCCCGCCGCGACCTGCCGCACGCCGGTTTCCACGGCCAGCACCCCTACTCCTGGGGCGGATACACCGACATCGACCTGGCGGCGGACGAGCAAGGCCTGTGGGCCATCTACAGCACCAGCAAGGCCAGGGGGGCCATCGTGGTGTCCCAACTGGACCCCGAGAGCCTGGAGGTGAAGCGGAGCTGGGAGACCAACATCAGGAAGAACACAGTGGCCAACGCCTTCATGGTGTGTGGGCGCCTCTACACGGTGGCCAGCTACACGGCGCCCAACACCACCATCAACTACGTGTTTGACACGGCGACGGGTGCGGGCCGGGCCATGGCTGTGCCCTTCAAGAACAGGTTCCGCTACAACAGCATGGTGGACTACAACCACGCCCAGAAGAAGCTGTACGCCTGGGACAACTTCCACATGGTCACCTACGACATGCGGCTGGGCAAGGCCAACCCCAGCAGAGGCTGAGGAGGGAGACCAAGCAGTGATTGTTAACGTACATATAATCATTTTCAATCTAATGACGTTTTTTTATAAGTGTATGAATAAATGAATCTATTTTTGCAATTACCTTTGTACATAAGATCTATTATGTTAGCGGAGAGGCATCCATGAGGCGGAAGTGCACAGAAAACCCCTGATGATCTCAAATATATTTTGTTATCCGTCAACAGATGTTCTACTATTTAAGTTCTCAATAAACCTTTTTGGAAAAATTGTATATATTTCTTATGTTTCTGTTTTTTCTTCTCAGTGTTTTTAATGTGTCCATGAAAAAAAGGAAAAAGACACAGACAGGAAGTAGGAATCTTGTCAGTTGCGTGTCTTGGTGGAGCTGTTTTTCCTTACATTTCTAGATGCATCATAAAACATACACACACATAAAAACTGACAGCTGAGAACAAGTGTAGTGTAGGGTTCAGCACAGTGTAGTTTCCCAAATAGTTGCACATTTGCTTACACTCCTGATGCAGAGCCTGCACAGTGTAAGAAAGGACACAAATAGTCTGCTTACATGCAAACTTTTGGGTCGAAGAGATCTTCACCTGCACAGATTCTCCCATCCATGTTGGACAATCAGCGTTAACACAATAATTAGTATGTCTTGTTTTACATATTTCATAATATCAGAGTTACCTAGATCAGGGCAACTGCTGTGCATCTTGTGTTCATGCACTGCACTCACAGTAGTGAATAAAATGAAGAGAGTGAGTAGCTTTGGAGCCAGAGTATCAACAACTCCTTGGTTGCAACCAGCAACCATATTCTGTTCTGCACTGCCCCCCTGTGGACAACTACTGCCTACTGCTTCACATTGTTTACCGTACATTCAAGTTGTTAAGTACCAAAACAATTGACCCACTCACCACTTTCCAGCCACAACAGAGAAAGCGCAGCCACTTTGCATCAATCACTTTGGCTGAGCAGACAACGTTAACAACGCTGTAACAGGAGATGGCCAGCACTGTAACGACAGCCAGGAGACTCAGCGGCGGCAGCTGATGGAAACTTGGGCCGACTCGGAGATGCGCGATGACTCCCCCTCACCTTCTCGTTCCAAACCCGCAGTTGTTTACACAAATACAAAGCACGCACCCACTGGGGGATTGTTCCAGCAAGCAACAACAACCAACCACAACAAATCCTGTGGGCCAAACAGTACCGCGTCATAGGCACAGGTTTCATTTTCAGCCACACTTTTGCCAACTTTCTCGCTCACATGCAAAGCTACGCCTGCAACTAAAAGTAACTAAGCAACGTGGGCACAGTGGGTGCAGTTAAATGCAAGACACGGCATTACCATGTCTGGTTGCAGCAAACCAGACAAAAAACGCGAGACAGACTGAGCAGGTAATGGAACCCCAGGTGCTGACAACCAAGGATGAAACTTTTCATTTTTACATTGATGCATATTGGTGACTTGAAAAAATAATCACCAAATACATATACAGTTTGTTTGTTTTTTTGTTTTGTTTTTTAAAAGTCAAATAACAGCACTTTGGGGACAGCCATAGGGTTGACTAGGCGCTTGTTGAGAATGAGTTTGACACGGCTGCGCTGCTTTAAAGAATTAGTGGCTGTGGTCACTGTACACAATTACAGGTGTACTGGGGCCACCAATATAAACATCAAGCTGCTTTAACCTCCAGGCCAAAGCCAACTCTTTCACTTGACTGGACACAAGTTGAGTTTTGTTTTTCGTTTTTCTTAATAGCCTATAGGTTCATTAGGTGGTTCCGACACTGGAGGAGCTACATGCAGCACTGACTGATATCACTGTGTGAATTGAATGGGACACACAGAACAAAAAAGCCATACATTTTTAAACACCCTTCCTTTGCTTTAATAAAAAGATAAACTATAAAAACAGATAACAGTTAATAAGATTCCCTCTAAATTAAATGCAGGGGTATTTTTTTCTAAATCACACACACAACACATTTCTCCACACCCCTCCTGTAAAACTTAGTGTTTCCAGTCGGCCACCCACAGTCTGGCATAAACCCTGCAGAGTCTCTCTCTCAAATGTACCAGCTGCAGGTAGTGCAGACAGTCCCAGGTCACCCACAGCCGCTCCACCAGGCAGTACTGGCAGTAGCCCATGGCCAGTCCGAAACACACATCTGTCACATAGTGCCTGGCCAGGAGCAGCCGCGACAGGCTGACCAGAGCGGCCCAGGCCACCACAAGCACCCGCATGGAGTCTGTGTCCACCAGCTGAGCCAGGAGGAAGCGGGCGCAAAGGGCGGCCCGGGTGGCGTGGCCCGAGGGGAAGGAGTAGCGCTCCACGAAGAAGGCAGAGAGGAGGTCCGAGCGGTTCTGGGCGGGCCTGCGACGTCTCACCAGGCTTTTCACCAGTCTGACCAACAGCAGGTCCAGCAACAGAGCTGAGAAGGAGGGGGAAGGGAGGGGGAAGGGTGGACACCCAGAGATACGTCAGCCATGTTGCTTTGGCCTGGAAATGTTCGCCAGTCTGGTCACTTTCTCTCCAGTTCATAAAGCAAAAATAGGAATCTCTCAAGAGCTTTCCAGCCAGATATAACTAAGTCAGATTAATTCAGGTTAGAGTACCATTATTTCCATCCTGAGATGATCAGTGGCACGGTACATTTGGCTGGTGTTGTAATTACTTATTGTCTGTGTTTGAATTTCCTGTTATGTGACCTTGACTAGCCACTGATGCTGAAGGCTAATGGTTTTGAAATATGTGAAAGCATATTCACAAGAAATTAATAATCAAGATTACATCAAATAATACTAGTTAATAGTTTTCTTTCAAATTACTTCAAACACTAATTGGCAAACACAAATTACCATGGATTGACTCATCCCTTGTCTATGTCTATTAATACTTAAATGAATATATAAATATAAACCACATGCTTATATTAAAACAAATGATCTAAGCAACTTTTAGAAAGTGTTTTTCCAAAAATTTAACTTTGAAAAGGACATGGGAGCACACATTATTAATGGCTTATCATTGCATCTAAATTTAATACCAACACCAGTACAGTACAACAGTTTATGCCCATGTTCAAAAAGTAATTGTCATTGTTAAGAGTAATTCATAATTTTGAGATCTATTTAATTTATTATCCCATTAAAAACAAATACATATTGATTTTTTTTTCATTATTATTATTATTATGTTCCCTTGTGTGCATTAGAATACCTTGAAAGGCCCATTCTGACAGCAAAACCCGAAACGTATTAATTTCCCATTTATTTCCATCGTCTAAGACTATAAACCCCAGAACAATACGACAAAAATAGCTGGGGTGTTCCACGCGGTATATGGAACAATCTCGGTCTTTAAGTTGTCAGTCAACAGATTTTATCTACACGTGCAAACAAAGCCCCAGACTTGTCGCGTGCATGTCTGTCATTGGCCACAGCTGCGCGCCCAAAGGAGGAAACTTTCCATGGCTGCACACTGTTGCCGTGTCTCTCCCGGTCGTGGGGACTCGGGGTCAGCTCGGGGTCACGCGGTGCATGGACCGGGATGCGGCTCCGCTCGGCTTTGATGATCTTTAACCGAGCCATGATTCGCCGAGGCCAACGAGCACGCCAACGGCCGAACTAGTGTGCGTAATTACGCAACCAGCTTTTAACTCAGCAGACAAAGCTGTGTAAACAATGCCTATTTGGTCGATTGTGGTTTCACATCCATTATTATTATTATTATTATTATTATTATTATTATTATTATTATTATTATTATTATTAACAGGAAGAGACCATTTTTGTGCCTTTGCCTCAACTGTTAATAATCAGCTGCTGGTCACGGTGAGATGCAGGGATTTCTCGGATAGATTTTCAGGGGACACACTTTTGCAACACACACACACACACACACACGCTCCTGCTCACCCAGTGCCAGATTCAACATGACCTCCTGCTCCGCCGCGCTCTCCCCGCGGAGGAGCGTGTGCACGGTGCCGACGAGCCAGGGCACGGCGTGTCCGGAGAACTCCACCAGCCGCACCAGGGGCCGGATGCCGCCCAAGGGCGACTCCTCGCAGGCGCACACGCCGAGCCGCTTGGACAGCCACAGGTCGATGGCCAGCAGGAAGCGCAGCGTTATGGCGAACATGGGCTGGCTCAGGCTGACGGACAGGTCGTCGCCCTGCGGCCCGGAGCAGCTGGAGGTCCGCCGGCGGACGTGGGTGGACTCCGAGAAGGAGGAGGAGGACGCCCGGCCCCCGCACGCACCGCCACGACAGCTGTTGCGCCTCGACGGCGGTGAGGACATCTCTGCTGTGGGTCTGAGGGCTCGGCTGGATGATGCGTCCCTCTCCTCTACCGGCCGAGCATCCCGCAAACTGCTGAGTGAGTCCCGCTCACCGGTTCACTGGAGGGCTGCTGTGGGTCACGTGGCTGCTTTATTTCTAACCGGCAAACAATCTGTTCGTCTTTCCTGCTCGCGACTGCGGCGGAGGGGCTGCCGCAGGTGGGCAGGGTTTGCGCGCGGTGGAAACTATCTGTGCCCGTCAATCTCGCCTGTCACTTTAACGCGCGTCGGCGTGTTAAAGTGCAAACGATGACAGAAGCTTCCGCCTCTTGTCTCTCTCCATTCAGATGCCGAGAGGACGGCAGGCACCGTCTCGCTGAAGATGCCCGGACTGCTGCTCGGAGAAGAGTTGCCCGACTTTGAGGCAGAAACCACCGCTGGGAGGATCAGACTTCACCAGTTTTTCGGGGATTCGTGAGTAGGACGGTTCTACACTTGGACTTCACGCGGTGATTGTGGACAGAGAGGGTCGAGCAAGGCGTGATTGCTAGTTTGTGGCCGTCAACTAAATGTGACAGAAATCATGTTGATGAAAATCAACACAGCATGTGTTGAAACACACAGGTGTGACGTCCCCGAGGGTGTCCGCCCCACCAGTAGGCTGTGAACAGAGGGCTAAATATGTGGTTTTATGGAGGTCTACAGATTTAGAAAGACAGCAGATTGTAGTTATCGTAGTATTGCAGTGGAACAGGCAATATAAAAATGTCTCTAGTACGGGGCCTTTTAAAATTATTTAAGACCAAAAAAGTATTTTTCGTACAATGTCAACGAGTCTTTTAATGGCTTGATGCTGAACTTTTAATTAAACTGAAGTCAACTGAAGTGACCGCAATTCTGAGGTCAGTGGTGCTGCCGTCAATTGTTACAGAATCAGTTTCATTCAAGTTGTGCAACGTCAGCTCAACTTTGACCTAAAAAGCGATGACAGGAAGTTTTAAAGAGGTCTGACCCCAAAACAACCTTTGCTAACTAACCTTCTTTTTTTTTTTTCTATCTAGATGGGGAATCTTGTTCTCCCACCCCAGAGACTACACTCCTGTGTGCACCACAGAGTTGGGCCGAGCTGCCCAGCTGAGTGCCGAGTTCAGCAAACGCAATGTCAAAATGATCGCCCTGTCCATCGACAGTGTGGAGGATCACTGCAGCTGGAGCAAGGTGCTGGCTACAGCGCGTTCCCACCCACACATATGAGCTGCATCACTCAAAAAAAAACTTAACTAAAAATGCAAGTGAAAAAAACACCTCAATGGGAGTTGCTCAAACATTTTTAAAATATGACGATTGTAGAAAATGATTCTATTCAATTCAATTCTGCGTGATGCAAAGCCACTCATATGTGTAGCCACTGACAAGGTGATGTAAAAATCAAGAATTCAGCAGGAGAGTCAGAATTGGCCTGAAGCATGAGTTTCAGAAGTCAGTTCCATGTCAAAAGTGATCACACTGCATGGCTTCCCAACTCTGAGGCTGCGCTTTCATTCAAATGTTGCACCCGGAAGTCTTTCTGCTCTAATGTTGCATGACGTTTCTCATCAGCATTTGCAACCCCCCCCCCCCCCCCCCCCCATCACTGTATCCGCTGTGTGATGCAGGACATCCTGGCGTACAACTGTGAGGAGTCGGCTGACGGCTCGCTGCCCTTCCCCATCATAGCGGACCGTAAGCGGGAGCTGGCGGTGGCGCTGGGCATGCTGGACCCGGTGGAGAAGGACAAAGACGGCATGCCGCTCACAGCTCGCTGTGTGAGTCTCTGAGCTCCGTCTTTACAAAAAATAAATAAATAGTGGCGCTCAGGCCCTTCAATCTGCCCTCACGCCTACAGCTCATGGCTCCTCTCTTCAAAAGGTGTTCATCGTCGGCCCTGACAAGAGGCTGAAGCTGTCCATACTCTACCCAGCCACCACAGGCCGCAACTTTGACGAGATCCTGCGAGTGCTGGACTCGCTCCAGGCCACAACGAGGTCCCGCGTGGCCACGCCGGCTGACTGGAAGGTGCGTAAAACAAAGTTATTTTAAGAAGAGTTGCTGCTGTGTGGGGCGACCTCATGACTGTTTTGGTCCTCCCCCTGTAACTGCAGCCTGGAGACTGCGTGATGGTTCCTCCCAGCATGACTGAGGAGGAGGCTGCCGCTTTGTTTCCAGATGGAGTCTACACAAAAGAGCTGCCGTCTGGCAGGAAGTACCTGCGCTACACGCCGCATCAGTGAGGAAGGATCGCCAACGATAAGGGGCTCTGCAAACTGCTTCTCTGACTGAGAAATTTTTAATTGATATATCATGGAGTCTTTCTTTTGTTGTGGTGACTTTGCAAAGGTGGGAATTTGAAGACATTCTATAACATTCGTTAAGGTCATTTAATACACTGAGTAAAGCCGAAGTGGTTTTGGTGTTGAAATATATTTGACAGGAGGTGTGAGAGGTTGAGCCCATTCAACAGGAAGTGGTTTTCGTTCTTCACAAAACGGCAACAATGAATAACAGACCATTTTAGTGTCTGTCTAGCTGCCAACCCACATTTTGACCTCGCTAGACTTGTTTACTTTGATATAATAAAAAAAAAGCTTTGTTTATTTGGTTTTAATGGGGAGCTTGTTAGTGGGTGTGTTGTTTGTTTTTTAACAGAAATCTTTTTTGTGTGTTTCAATATGAAAGGTGTCATATTCTGTAAAATGGACATGAAAAAATTCCATCCTTTACTTATTTTGCTTGCTCCACTTAAAAACAACAACAACAACAACAACAACAACAACAGCCCCGGTTGGGGTTTTTCAGGACATTTATAGAACTTATTGGATAAATAAACTACACAGCAGTCTCAAAATACCTTGGGACATTATAACATAACATGGGACATTTAAAACTGCTCTGTCATGACTTGGGGACACGGGTCGTCTTTGTTTGTTTGAAGCGGATGTTAACTCAGCTGTGTCGGATTTGGCTTCCTGCTCCGCCCTCAACGGGTCGGCAGCATCAATGCCGAGCTTATTAACGTTGATCCGGAGGAATTGCCGGCAAGTGGGCTGCCTCAGTACGGAGGAGGTGGGCTGGAGGAGGGGTCTCAGACAGGATGTGCGGGTGTGGGGGCGCAACAAAGCCACAGCTAAATCACAAGGTGTTTAAAAATGGAGTGGCCGCAGTAAATTATGTATTGAGACACACTGAGGTTGAAGTGATTGCAATTTTCTTTCTTTTACTTATTTAGTGTGTGACAGAGAAAAATGTCTGTCTGGAATCTGCCGGTTTCACATTCCCTCCATCTATCTTCACAGTTGAAGTGTAACAGACAAGTCCTCCTGAGAAATGTTCTGTCTGGGTACATTAAGCCTCAGGTTACTGAGAACATGTATTAAAAAAAACAACTGGTCCATTCAGTGGTAATAGTAATAATGTCAGGACAGCAACGGCTTATTGCCACAGTTCTTGTTTTCCAGTGCGTGTAATGGTTGGTTACTCTGCAGCAGGTCAGTGTCAGCATGGCCCTCTGCCACAGGCTGCATCATCTCTGGCTCATGAGGGCCTGGTACTCCCTCTGGTGGGCAAACAGGCGCAGGAACACGGCATACTTCCTCTGATAGAAGCTGGAGCACATGCAGAGCACGACGCAAATCAACACACTGCTGTTTTGCAAATCATTTTGAACATAATTTGTTTTCTTCTGCTCATTTTCTGAGGTCACTAAATTGTGTACATCGGAAAGATAATGGATTTTATCATTCTCTTTTGAGGCCATTTTCTTCAATCTGCTTTAGGATAAATGGGACAGACTGGTTGATTTAAATATGAATACAAATAGCTTGATTTTATAAAAACCCTTTAAGGAAAACATGATGCTGTGTTTAACTGCTAGTATTCAGCCTAAATGTGACTGGAGCAACAATGACTTTCACCAAATATATTTGTTTCAAATGGTCTTCGTCTCACCTCTGCAGTTCAGGGTTGGGCTGAATAACTTTCCCCACTTTAGCCATTTTCTCCATCGCCTCCTGAAACACAGGCAAACAAAAGAACCCCACTTAATAAGTGATGTTCTGCACGATCGGCTTTGGCACCACCGTGACCCAGTTCTAGCCTTCACACAATGCCTGTCTGCTGAGTTTATAACTAATGCAGTGCAGTGGCCTCTCCGCTGTTTGAACCTGGAAAAGCCAGTCGTTTGACGGCGTGCAGCTCAGAGGATCAGACGACGACAACTGGCCTCTGAAGTTATGGCTGAAAATGGGTCGACAGGTGCAGCGGCGGCCAAACAATAACGTCTTATTTTTAGCAGAGCCGGATTAAAGGCTGGCTGTTCTCTTGTGCTTCTGAGACACCCCTGGGCAGGAGCTCGACCTCACCACAGATTAATCATCGGCTTGAACGTGTACAATCTCCACAAGCGCTGCATGCAATGTCAGACTTCAAACCAGCAGATGGAGCCATTGAGTCGTGAGCCCAACGCTTGAAATTCAAACCATTCTTATATCTTTGTTTCTAGTCACCATAAACTGGCAACCTCACATGATTCATTATGCAAAAAACATGAGAAAACAGCAGGTTTAGCCGTCTGTTTACAGCCTCCTGCTAAAACTTATTGCTAAAAAAGATATCTGGTTGGACCGTTTACATCTTTGGAGGAAGACACACACAACAGAAAGTATCACACACTTGTGACATCATAAAGGGTTGATTTCTAGAAGCTTCAGCATTGGCAGACACTTTTCTAAACAGTGCAAACAGAACAAGTAAAGAACAGACTTCATTATTTTGGGGGAGTTCACTGACAGGATAAAGAATTGAATTGGGGGGGGGCATTAAAAGCAAATAAGGACACAGACGGACCCGACACCCCCAATAGGAAGTTTGTAAATCATTGCCATCTGTATGACTTTACTCCGTACTTTAACTCATGTGTTTCACTCCCACCTGTATGCTGTGGTAGTCCGTTGACGCACAAGCTCCCAGAATTGATGCTCCCAACAACACAGCCTCTGTCTGGTCGGGCAGCACCACCGGCAACCCTGACGAGGATATATTTTAGACAGAGCAACTGCCATCATCACCATTCAGACTGTCAAGACCCACAACTCTTTGTACCTGTTGCGTTTGCGTGAATCTGCACAAACAGGGAATTTTTGCTCAAACCGCCGCACATAAAGAGCGTTTTGATGTCGTGCCCTGCTTCCCTCATGGCTTCGAGGATGTGGAGCGTGCCGAGCTGCGAGAAAGACATCAAGTCATGAGTACACAGTCGTCACCTTTCGTACTAGAAAGGACAACTGTGTGCGGCTGAGGGCGGGATAGGGCCAAAAACAAAGTACTCACAGCCAGAGCCTGTACTGTGGCCAGATAGAGCAACGCCAAGTCATCCACGGTTTGGGAGAGAGGAAGTCCGATCACCTGCAGTGGAGCAGGACACAAAAAGTCCCCGAGACCATTAGATCAGAGCACATGGAAGACTGGAGGTGCAGAAGAGAGCCTTCACCATGCCCTTCAAGCTGGGGTCTGCCAGGGGAGACCGGTTCCCATGGAAGTCGGGCCACACGTGCAGAGCCGAGGTCAGGAGGTCAACAGCAGAGTGTGAGTTCGCTATTGAGCTCAGGTGGCTGTGCAGGTAGCAGTAAATGTTCTCACCAGCGAAGGGACACCTGGGAGAAGTGACAGAGAAGCAAAATGCAGCCTGGTGAATTAGTCTTGATGCAGACTTCCATATACATGGAAAAACATACTTGCCTACATGCAATTAATTGTTATTTCTTGAAAGCATTTCAAATCATCACATGGGAAACAGTTCAGTGAAGTCGCGGCTCACTTCTGTCGTGCCTGTTCCTCAAGCTGCCTGTAGGCGGCGTGACCCTTCACCATGTGCTCTATCTGAGGTAGGAGAAGAACAATCACATTTTTACTGGAATTGAAAGAATCTTTAAAAATAGAAAAATTTTCTGTTTCCATATGATGAATATTTATATTTAAAAAGTTAAAGGGGACATTATGAGAAAGAGAGCAAGAGAAAGTGCAACATTATTGCATATAAATGACTAAAACAAAGACAACATCAAGCACTGATTGATTTTCCTGCTGCGTAATGTTTCATGTTATTCATTGGCCTCGGTTTATGATGCGAGTCAGCTGCGTTATTTCTGGCATTGGATGAGAGACGAGGGAACGGCTCCGGGACTAATCCCATTTCTTTAACACAATAAAGCAAATCCTTATGTTGGCCTCTTTGTTCTGAACCCAAAAGCATTACTGACAGTGCAGGATTCTTTTTGCACAGTGGGAAGAAACGCTGACAGATTCTTCTAAACTGAAGTGAACACACCCCACGTGCACTGTCTCATACAACTGGCAGCCTCACCAGCCTTCCTGTGGCACTCTGGCCCCCCTCGTTGAGCCACAGCTCGGGCACCATGGCGGACAGACAGGGTCCCCATACTCCCGGCACAAACAGAGGCTTCTGGCTGAGCTGTTGCACACAAAGAGGACAAGCATAAACCTCAGCATCAACAATTTCCATAATCTATGATTCTGATCTCAAGACAACAAAGTTCCCGCGAGAACCCAGTGAAGACTTCAAATTATTTGTCAGGACATGAAATTAAATCAAGGTAATACTGCGCAGAAGAACAAGTCAGACATATAACACTCTGAGGAAAGAGTATTGGAAAGAAATCACGAGGCTCCACCTTTTTATTGTCCAAAACAAGCAGAAACAGAAAGCAACACTCACAGCCATGTGACAGGTTGATGTCCCGCAGATGATCGCCATCCGACTGGTGATTGGCTGGTCCTCGCAAGGTAGGTGAAACCCTTTTACACATGCGCCCAGCACACCTGGAAGGAGAGAGCAAAAAATAAAATAAATAAGAAGGATTGCTTCCAGAGGAAAAACACGTTTATTTGCAGATTAAAGGTTCTCGCATCAGGCTGAGCACTGACACTAAATGTTGGAATAATATTTGTGGAGCTGGTTTGAGTCGAAGGCGGACGTTCATGTACGTGGAGACAAGGGGGGTGGGACGGAGAGCGGGGAGACATCACTGTGACACACACCACAACTTAAAGTGCAGGGTGATTTAACCTCTGGCTGGGGAAACAACGCGAGATGGACAGAGGTCGCGGCCTGAGGTTAGAGGTCAGAGTTAACAGCAGTTCATCTCCAGGAGCAAAACCAGATGGTCGGCATTTCTGGCCAAATGCATCGCGCTGGCTAATACAGTGCGAAAGAGCATCGATGAAAGACTTGAGTTACAGACAGTCGATGTTAAAAAATAGTCCAGCCGCTCGAGCTTTGGTGGATGCTGAACACACAGCTGAAAAGCATTGCTGTCAATCGAGCTGAGTTTTTGAAGGTCATGTTTATGCAAAATACAAATTTTGACAAGAAATATCACTAAGCCTGTAAATAAACATAGATATAAGAAAAGTCCCGCCTTTACAAGGTTTGCATGCTCCACTTAATGGTGCTTCAATGCACATTTCCTGAAATCAGTCCGTTGTGATGTCACAAAAGCCTAACAGCTCACTGACGACTCTCCTAAGTTAGTTAACAACACCCCCAGCCAGGCAGGATATTGACGTCGCTCTTGTCTCCTTCCAAATATGTGAAAGCATCAGTTTTATCAAGAAGAAGCTCAGCAGAAAATAGTTCCAGCAGATCTGGATAATATACGAAAAGATCATGAGATTAAAACAGATAATAATGAGATTTCCGGAGATCTAAAGACATTTTTGGATAATCAATCAAGCAAGGCTGCTCTTGTGGAGTGCAGGACTAAAACTGAAAATATGGAAATGGGTCAATGGACCACTGTGTCCACATTAGACTTTAATTTAAAAAAGAAAAAAAAACTTGACAAATCGTAAACAGGTTTGGGTTGTGAAAGCATACCAAGGCCTCCAGCATGAGCGTCAATAAGAGAGGCACCAACCGCGGTTCCAGGGTCCAAACCCAAATCGGCTGCAGCCTCCTGGGTGAGACCATTGCCCAGACGACTCCCTGGAGGACATGTGACGCTCCCTGTGTGGCAAGAAACAGACAAGCTGCTCGATTTGCTTAGTGGACGCTTCCTCGGGGCTCGGTTGACAATTTAATTTACCTATTTTGGAAAAGTTATTTTCTAGAAGGTCTTCTAGCCCGATGCTGGTCCAGAAAGTGGAGTCCCATCCTTCTGGCGGGCAGTAGGTCCATTTGCACACCAGGGTGCATAAAGACCTGTTGGATTTAAGAAAACATCAACTTCAAGAGGTCACAGCCTCAAATGCTGTTTATATGGTAGTCCTTGATGAGAGAAACGTTTCTTGGGCAGCTTACAGAGGACACAATGACCGTCATACATTGCTTCACTCACCGTGTCAACGAGCCAGTTGCTCTCCAAGACAGGAAGTCAGGAAGGTCGAAAAAGTGAGCAGCTTTGTTCCAGCAGCTTTCTCTGAGATTCTGACAGAACCCACCCACCCAGCAGAAATATGCTTAATAATGTGTTTAATAGGCCATCAATCAGAGTTACAGGAGTGCACACACATGCATCGTGAACAAAGTCTAACAAGATCAAAACCAGTGCATGCTGACCCTTGAACAAATAAAGCAGAGGTCTGGTGGATTGCTGGTCCTGGGCTGACCTCGCTCACCTCTCACCTCTTTGAGCCACAGCAGTTTCGGGGGCTGCATCTCCGGTGACATGACCCCCCCCACCCGGCTCAGGACCCCGTGGTCGGAGTTTGTTATGCGAGTAGCCTGATCTTCAGCGCGGTGGTCCATCCACATCACCACGTTCCTGAGTGGATCTCCTGGACGAGGCCAGATATCGAGACAGCAAAAAGTCAATATGCACAGCACGTTATTTGCACAATGCAAGAAGAATATTTCAAATGGTAATTTACAAACATTTTTTTTTTTCTGCCAGCTCTGAACGCTTTGCTCTGTAGCAGACCGAGACCTCTGACCTGGCTGTGGAGGAGGGGATTTGTACCATCACGGGTCAATATAGTTTCCAATTACATTAGGCTGAAACAAATTATAGAAGCAAAACCAATTAGCAGAAAGGTTTAACACTGCTACATAAAATAAAATAAAAAAAAAACATGTGCAGTGTACAGCATCATTTCTGCTCTTTTATTTGTTTAGGTTTACACAAGAGTTTCCAGTGTAAAGAAAATATTCCATACCAGTTCAATATTTTAAATTTCAATGTATATATTCAGACTAAATTCTCCTCTTTCACAGGCCAGGTTTATTTACTTATTTGACTGCCAATCTGTGGATTTCTTTGTCCCCATATTCTAGTTGATATTTAGGTCTCGGTCTCTTAAAAAGGTTTATTCTACTTTTTTAGTACCGTTGTCAAATAATCCCTCTGGGTTTGTTTCTTTCTTTCTTTCTTTTTCTGCACTGTTTTTATTTCATTTTGTTTTTCCATTATTGCCGGTCTTAAAACACACAAGACAATAAACAAAACTAAGTTTAAAAAAACCAACAAACAAATAAAAAACCCAAACCAGGAAGTTTGTCCAGAAAGGAGAATGTAGGTCATTCTAGCAAATAAGTGTGTGAGTTTGAGGTGAAAGTTAAAGTTCTGGAGAGAGTTAATGTTTAACTCACCATCATGACAAACTGGCACTGGCTGGAAATTCTGGTCCAAAACAACTAAAGAGCAAGTAGCATCGAAGCCGATACCTCGTACCTGACTCCGCTCCACATTCTGGGTAACTTTCTGGGGAAGATAGGAAAATATTCAGACAAAGCACAAAACAAGCGTCCATATGGTCCTTAAAATGCACAATTCAGTGTGATTTAAATATCTAGAATGAAAGCTGACTTGTCTTCACAAAAGACTAACAGCTTGATTTCTGAGCAGCTTGACCTATTATTCTACAACACTCCCAAAAAGATTCACAACGCTGGTGCTCCGCAAGCGGAAACACAGTGATTTACAAACACAAAATCAGTCAAGGAGTAATGGATACATTGCAGTTGTAACTGCAACCTAACTAGACCTTGACTGCATGAGCAATAGACCAGCCTTGCATTTCGGCACCGTGCACTTAGATCTCAGATCAGCCCACCTTGACCACAATGCGGCATTTCTCCCAAATCTCAGTCGAGGACTGCACGTAGTGGTCAGTGTGAGGCTCCCAGATGCTGATGGGCTCCTGCGCAGTGCTCCGCAGCAGACCACAGTGAGTCACCAGCGCTGCCCGGACACTGGCGGTTCCCACGTCCACTCCCACGTAGTAAGCTTCCGCCATGAGGAGGTGAGCTGGGCACAGAAGACGCGAGCGAAAGGTCCGGGGGCTGTTGAAGAGTCAGACAACACTGACACAGACCACTGGAAGTGAGTTAGTGAGTTATAACTTTGAGTTAGCAGAGATGCTACATGTTAGCTTGTGACTGACTGTCAGACCGAACAGCACCTCTGGGAGAGATGGATAACTTCTACCAGTGATAATGACAGGTTAAAAACACACTTTAGAAACGTTATCTGCAAAGGGGGAAACGGCACATTTACGAGGAAAAATATCACACAAAACACTTACCACAGGCAGATTGCTTGAATACAGACTAAACAGTATTTTGAAGTAGTACAATCGCTCCCGGACTTTGAGCTCGTCAAACGAGTATCTACGGCAAGTCAACGAGTCAAAAAGCCTACAGCCGACTTTCTTAGAGCGTTATACAGTATTAAAACTCTAGTTGTTCCCAGTCCCCTTATTAGGAGGAGTTTAGGAACTCTGACATTTGCTCGCTGTCAGGTAGACGTGTGTTGTTGTTGTTTTTTTATTATTCTTTTTCTGTCTGTTGTTTGTATACTTATTTTCAGTGCTATTCATTTGCATCTGAAACCTTTTTTTTTTAAATTGATTGTTCATCTGTGAAGGATGATGTATGAACACAATTGACTTAATGTGTACACAGAATAAGTAAATGAATAGAATCCACGGTAATAAAGAATTGTATGTTGCAGAAGTTTTCAAACTTGCCTTTAAACTGAGGTTTAACAAATGCTTTCAAAGCGTCCAGCTTTTCTTTGGGCTTTTTTTGTTGTTTTCTTAGTAGATGGACAGCTGTCGAGAGGAATTGAGGCTGGCTGTGACTCTGGGTGTTTGGACACAGAGTGATCAGCAGAGACGAACTGCAGAGCAACAGGACAGGAAGAAACAGATGGTCTTTAGCAAACACTGGATGGACAATGTTTGAAACCGCACGAGTCTCCCTCGCCGCCCAGCAACCAAAGATAAGCAAAACTTTGCTCTGTTGATACATCGACACATGCATATATTGGCACGTTTTTCTTGAAGGGAATAATGTTTCTCTGGACCCCATTCTGTTCCACCTCTGTGCAACAAGCAGTCTTGATGGGAGGCAAGTCGGACTGGCTCCTTATTGAACTTCAGGCAGTGGAAACAGCTGGCCCGGGCAGGGAGGAGGAAAACACTGTTATCTAAACGCGGCAGGGAGGAAAAGCTGACAGAGAAACAGGAAGCATGGCTGGGGTACAGCAATAATTGATTGGAAAATATTTCTTGGCCCAGCGCAGGTGCATAAGGAGCAAACATGACCAGAAAGTTACTGGAATATGCTCATTCAGTCATGGCCATAACAAGCTAGGGTAAAAGGCAGCTTTGCCACGGGCAAGACATCTAAGCAAAATTCTTGGTAGAATTGTTTATTGTCATCATCATCACATCATCATCATCATCATCATCATCATCATCATCATCATCATCATCATCATCATCATCATCACCACCATCATCATCATCACCACCATCATCATCATTTTCATAATAATAATAATAATAATAGAAATCAGCATTGGGAAGGCTGCCTTATTTGTATCCTCTTCTAAATTTGTGAAAAGTGAAACTTTAGCAAACTCTAATTTGACATTACATTGAACCTTTAAAACTTTCCAACATCAGATTTCTCCAATGTCCAATCCTTCCAAATGAACGGACGTTTTTGAGAGTGTTGACCTCTGGAAGCTTTTGTTCTTCCAGACTGTCCAGGTCTGTTAAGTTATTTATTGTTATCTTGTGGAGGAACATGTTGAATAATACAATTTAGAAAAGGAGAAAAGGAGACAGACTGAACTGTAGCTGCGCAGTCTCCAGCCCTACCTCCAATTGTGAGTGCAATTCACATTTTTGACAATTACGTAAGAGGGAAGCCTATGTGACAAAAACTATATTCACAGGAAAAGGAGTTACCTTGCACTGAACACGTGCACGAGAACAGGAGATCAAAAGGCCACCATGTGCACAATGACCCATATGTTTAATACAGTAGAAGTAGTATTGTCTGTGAATGTTTCAGTGTAGGTTCATAAATTGTAGATATCGACCACAAATGGGCTCCAATAAAATTGTTATATTTGTAATTAAAGGGAGACCAAGAAGAAAGAAAATTGACCTACTAACTGATCACCGCGCAAACAGCCAGCTGGTAGAGCTGTTTGTATTGCTTCATGTTTATTGCCATATCACAGCATTTTCTCATTAGTTGTTATTATGCCATTGTTTGTTTCTGGATTGACTTGCATGTATTTTTTCCTGTATATATATGTATATGTATATGTGTGTGTGTGTGTGTGTGTGTGTGTGTGTGTGTGTGTGTGTGTGTGTGTGTGTGTGTGTGATTTGACTCAAATGTGTCATATTTCAGGTGGAAACAATAACCTCTGTACAGCCTGAAGTAGACACTTTAATGTGGGCAGTGGACATTGATGCCGCTCCATGTCTAGTGACATCTACCCCAGCCAGGTACTGCTGGACCCTGAGGTTGCTTTGTTGGTTTATTCTCCCTTCTAAACATGCGGAAGGCACAAGCAGAGGTTAAAGTCCAGCGTTTTCCTTCAGGAGGCAGTAAACAGAGGGCTAGGAATGCTATAATTGATCTTGAGCGCATTTTACTCCTGCCTGGGAAAAATAAAAAATAAAATGAACATTAATTAAAAATAAACACATTCAAACTGGTATAAGACCAGTTGACGTTTGGTAGCATGACCTAAGTTTATTTTTCATCAGAATTTGAAGGTAAAAACAAAACTATTTCGATGGCCTCAGAAAAAAATGGTCTGATTAGTGCATTTATATAATTACTTAATCATTAAATGATTTCTTCTGTTTATTTATTTTTAAATGTTTTATCACTTTACCAGCCAAAACAATATTTCTACGGCAATTTAACAGCTCGACGACCAAAACAAACGTGTTCGCTGTCCTCGGTTAATGCTTGAAGCGCTTCGACCTGGTTAACTGTGAATTCTGGAGCATATATGAACAATAGGCTACATGATACATTGAACCTGTGGCGATAAGAAAATTGTTTTTGAAATGCCACTTTAACGTTAAACCAGGTTCGTGCGGGTCGTTTTTTTTCTTTGGGACGCCTCGCTTCTAAATGAGCGGGTAACTAAATATTCAAAAACACTACGTAATCCCAGAGTACATTGCTCCACTGCCTGCATTACCTAATCCCATAAACCACCGCGGGGGAGGCGGAGACACGGAGCAGTTGTCAGAGCAACCCGCATGTCATTAGATCTGGCCCCGCCCACCAAATCAGCCCAGGCCAATCGACGACGCTGGAGATGACATCATTGTTATTTTCAGTGGAGCTGCAGCTTAGAGGTGGATAAAGTTCGTCTCCACGTTGGAAGTGATAGAAAGTATTATGCCGAAGTGGTGAGAAGAAGGCTAAATCAAACCGGATACTTCGGTTGTAAAAACAAACACGCAGGACGGAAGTACGACTGGTTGATTTTTTTTTTTTCTTCCCTTTTTTTCCTTCTAAATGTTGATGATCGCTTAGGACAAAAGTTTTCTCCGGACGCGAACTTGTCAAGTGAGTTGAACTTCAACAATAGACAGCTGGGAGATAAAGACTCACGGGACATATGTGGACAGTTTATTATTTAATACTCGTTTTTCGAAAAAGGGGGCATTTTTAAAGGTTAAGGAAAACTTTATGTCCAGAAAAATGGAAGCGACTTTCTACGACGAATCTGTCAACGCGTCCAACGCGCAGCACGACGGCACATCCGTGTACGGCTTCAACCCGAAAACTCTGAAGCAGACAATGACGCTGAACCTGAACGACCCGAGAAACTTCAAACCCCAGCTGAGTTCCAAAGCGCTGGACATCCTGACGTCCCCAGATGTCGGCCTGCTCAAGCTGGCCTCTCCGGAACTGGAGCGACTGATCATCCAGTCGTGCACGGGCCTGACGACCCCCACCCCGACCACCCAGTTCATCTGCCCCAAGAACATCTCCGACGACCAGGAGGGCTTCGCCGAGGGCTTCGCCAAAGCGCTGGCCGAGCTCCACTACCACCAGCAGGGCGCCGCCGCCGCCGCCGCCGCCGTGCTCCCCGATGCGCAGCCCGGCGGTGCGGCCAACAGCGTGGCCTCCGCTCCCGTGGCTTCCGAGAGCGGCGGGATCCCCTACAGCTGCACGGTGCGCAGCGACCCGCCGGAGTACACCAACCTGGGCACGTTCGCCCGCGCGTCCGCCAACGAGCGGCACGCGCCCATGGCTTACACCGCTAGCGCACAGCCGTCCCACCACCACAGCCACATGGACCTGCAGCTGGCAGGGGCGCAGCAGCAGCAGCACTCGCGGCTACACGCGCTCAAGGAGGAGCCGCAGACGGTGCCCGAGATGTCCGGCGACACGCCGCCGCTCTCCCCCATCAACATGGAGAACCAGGAGCGCATCAAGGCGGAGAGGAAGCGCATGAGGAACCGGGTGGCCGCGTCCAAGTGTCGGAAGAGGAAGCTGGAGAGGATCTCCCGGCTGGAGGACAGAGTCAAGAACCTCAAGAGCCAAAACACGGAGTTGGTGTCCTCCGCCAACGTGCTGCGGGACGAGCTGGCGCTGCTCAAGCAGAAGGTGATGGACCACGTTAACAGCGGCTGCCAGCTCATCTTGACGCAGCAGCTCCAGGCCTTCTAGACTGCCGGTGCCAGGGATGGACCAAAAAGAACCAAGGGACATTGCCGTGGGACCAAGCGCAGCCTGAGGCGCCACCCCTCTTTCCTCGTTTTCATTTTCCTACCAGTCTTCCACCAAATGATCCACTCAGGCTGAGTCCAGTCACATGGACACGCATCATTCAGGGGGAACATTTGTCGAATATTAACAAGTGGCTGAATTTCGTCGTAGCCAAGGTATCAACACCTGACCTTTGCGGATCAGACTGATCCACATAACAGACCGACACCAATGTGAACGATTCGCTGCCCTGCACTTCAAGGACTATAGCCAAGCAGCCCAATGTATGCATCAAGACTTGAGTCGAGCACTGAGCATCCCACCAGCTACCGTACAGTATGTTCAAACACTAACCTAGATCCACGCCTTTTTTGCGCAATGACTTTTACAGGTGTGTGTGCGTGTGTGTAGCGTTTACCGATAAACAATAAATACCTACCTTACTTTCGTAACCCCCTTTTTGTTCATACAAGATTGCGTAATTAACCGCTAAAGTAACACTTTGTAAAAAAAATAAATAAATAAAAAAAACTATTTCTACGCTTACGTTTTTTCGAGCACCACCGCCCCCACTGCCCCAATTGTGTATAAGTATGTATATGACTAAATAATAATAATAAAAAAAAAATGTTGGACACACGTGACCTGTGCGTACATTCTGTGCCTCGATGATTGACGAGCGGAGGCAGTCTTGACAGGGCTTCTGCACGGACCGCTTGTTATTGAGGGAACTGGGACAGGAGGAATATCGAGTCACCACCGCCACAGACGCGGTGCCCCGGCGCACTACATGGTTGGCGGAGGCACGCCGCCGCCCATTGGACGGAGAGGTGTCGGAAGTGAGGCGCACGCAGCCAAATAAGGGAAGAGCTCCTTGGCGAGCAGGACAGGACGGGTGTGAGTTGTTTATGACTCATCACCCTCCACTACGGCTGGTGACTCCTTAAGGAAAGAAACAGACTTTGGAAGTAGGTTAAAGAGGAAAAAACGCCCTTGGATTAAAAGATTTAGTAAAATATATTGGCTAATTTAAAACTATATATTTATTTTCTGGATTTATGTCTGAAACTTCATTTACAGACACACTTTTAAGTAGAAAAACGTACAAATGTATACACATTTTCAAGAGATGCTGTACAAAGGAAAAAAAATGCAAATGAAAAATCTGAGTCCATCAGGACATTAAAAATTCAGTTTCCTCTGTAGGCAGAACATTCTAGAACTCCCCTCCCCCAAGATTGATGGTAACACACCCAGAAAACAGCCCTTTTCAAACTCAGTCATTTTCTTAAGAAAAGCAGGACAAGCACATGTTCCTAATGAACATAATTCAAGTTTCGTTCCATGCAGGTCAGGCATCGGAGTGCTCTTCCACCAAACCAAACTATATCTCTGTTTATCTGTCATTTACTGATTTAAATGACATTGCATGGTTCTCATCAGATAAATAAAAAAAAAAAAATCTAATTTAATATGGATGCTGTATCATCAACTATAAAACACTAATGACTGTGTAACACAATGCGGCCCATTCTGGTAAATTATCATTCTGTTTGGTTCCAGAAAGCGTCAGGCTTGACGGCAAACATAACCTCCGTCATGAATAATTTGAAAAACTTAACAGGTAACGGATAATTGTCTCTTTTGATCAGCTGCTTTGCTTAATCTCAATGTTCTTTTTGGCGGAACATGAATAAGACTTTCTCATTCAGTTGTGTTCAACATAAAGTAGGGATGATCTTGGAGCTTGTTTCCCTGATGCGCACAGTTGTCAGTCTCTCAGCTGTAAGCAACTCTCAGCTGATGAGCACGCCTTCCTTTGCGGCAAGGCGTTGCCTGTGCACGTGGTCCTGCTCCAGTTCTTCGTGGCTCGGGTGCCAGAGCCGGGAGAGGATGCGCTCCATGTTCAGGGCATACATAGTGTGGGAGGGCATCACACCACGGTGAACCTGCATCAGGAAAATGACTCTCAATAATGCTTATGGCACAGAATCAAATGTTTACGAGCAACACGAAACTGTAAAAATTAGAAAGATGAATAACAAGACAGAGGCGTCCAAATCACAGCTGAGGTAGAACATGTCAAAATATCTGTTAACAGCAACTTAAAATGTTTGCGAGCTGGTGTCCACATCAATTTCCAAAAGCAATACATGAATTATTAAACATTCAAACTGCTAGCAAGTGTTAGTCAAACATCACATTCAAAACAACATATGTTTTTTTTTTTTATTGTTTGTTCATAGACGTTTCATCAAATAGGTAATAATACTTTTCAGTCATCTCAAGTGCTTCATGAGAGGAGCTACGAGCGTTGACAGCAATGTCATGAGTGCCCTCTGCTGGGCAAACTATGTAATGACAATTGCTAAAAGCACAAGGTATCCAAAGATGTGCCTGATTCATGAGGATGTAAGATAGATTAAAGTTTAATAAATAGTTTTATAAAAATAAAATTTGGGACGAGATTGCTCTGCACATTGTTCTCACCTGTAAAGCCTCCAAGAGATCAAACATGTTGATTGGAGGGAGAGGTGCAGGGAGCATGTCGGCAGAACAAGCCAAAAGGTGAACGGCTTGCTGCTCAGCTTCATCAGGTGAAACTTGCGGGGGTGGGCCGGCAGGCAGGGAAGCACTGGGCCGGGGGCTAAAATAAATCAAGAACAAAATATAAAACCCATATCACCTTTTCTATTTTGTTTACAGTAAAATAAATAAACATGACAAGTTACAATGAGTTACAGTGCATGGCTATGATAAAAGTATGTAGGTAGTCTTTCATATCAACTACAGAAGGTTCAAAAGCTATTTTGAGCTAGGAGAGATATGATTACCATTCAGTGACACTGTGGTAAGCAGCCAGACTGTTTTTCAGGTAAGGCTGTGGTGTGACATCACTGCCAAAGGCGTAGGGAAAGTGACCATCCCGTAATCGATATGCCTTCCGTCGTGTGATCACAGCCGTCAGGACGTCTTTCAAGTGGTGCTGGAACACACAAACATCAAAATCTCAAAACAAACAAACAAAACCATGGTCTCTTTATGCTCTATGGTAAGTTTAAATCATTGGACTTGATTTAGTATTCTTTATTATTCAACAAACCTCAACAGCATATGTCATGGTGTTAACGGCATCCTCTGTGATGTTATCCAGGCCCAGCTCGAAGGCTGTGACCATCATGCGGGCCTCTAGCTGCCCCCGTGTGGGCAGCAGCAGGGTGTGAGCACTGAGACGCAGCTCTTCCTCCTCACCCCCAACCTCCCTCTGGCTGAAAGGCTGGGCGGCACTCAGAGGGTTCTGAGGCTGGAAGCGGTGCTGAAGGGAAACAGAAAATTCAGATGATGAGACAACATTCCAGTTGCCGAATCCAGCTATCAAAAGAATAGAATGTCAGAATAAGTGCTCACATCAAACTTCTGTCTAGAGGAACATTTCTTCTTTCCTTTAGGTTTGCCAGGCTTTGACGAAGAGCCTCCTTGCCATTGCAATGACCCTGTGCCCTCTGGAAGAAAAGAAAGAAGACATTACAAAGACTACAGAGGTGAAAAAACATTTCAACAAAAACATTTCTCCAAATCAAATAAATGTGACAAATTGTTGCCTAGTTGCTCTTAAGATGCACTGAATGACACAGTCACAGATGAGAAAATGCATAATCACATTTTCAGACAAACAACTGTGACTCTTTTGGTATAAAATGTTCTTTTTATTATTCAGCCTACTTTTTTATTTATTTATTTGATTAAGGAAAAGCACATTAATCCCCCCCGCCCCACACACACACACACACACACACACACACACACACACACACACACACACACACACACTTTTTTCACTTCAAGTGAAATACTTGAGCTACTCCATAAGGTTTAAAGACATATTTGCCACCATAAGGACCTAATAAGACATGGCTTTAAATCTACCATGAGATGATGTGCATACTTTACAGTGAGGAAGATTGCAAAGCCGTTACCTGGCGTTGAAACTATGATCTGACAGCGTGTGAGAATGGCCAGAAGGAAATCATTATGAACATGGACTGTAGGGGGTAAAACAAACAAACAAACCAAAATAAGTAAGTAACAGCACTTCAGATATCAGACGTTTACATCATTATTTTCCCACTGCTCCTACCATTTTCTTGTGCCAAGAGACGACGTGCCTCAATGTCAAACTCCTCTTTGCTGATCTTCTGTTTGAACCATAGTTTCAGGTTCGCCCAGTAACTGCACACACACAGAGACACACACAACTACAATGCAGTCTAATTCCAAACCGTGCTCCAAGTGTACTATTTGAATCTCTAAACACGAAACGATGAATGCGTCCCTGAGTGAATACAAGCGACAGCCCCAAAGACCGTAGCCCAAACGTTAGCAACTGCTAGCATGTTGCCAGGATGCACGTAGCTCCCTAACAAAAAAACAAACCACCAAACTTTCTAAAAGAGAAATTAATAAATACAGCTCAGACAAAAGAAATAATACAACATTTTACTCACTGTTTTAAATTATCTCCAATCGCGTCGGTCAGATTTTTCTTCGCTATCTCAAGCTCGCTTGCATGAGCTGCCATGGTGTTTGCAAAGTCCTTTGCCTGCGCTGACGTAATCAGCAAGCGACACAAAATCCCGCTTTTCTTTTGGGACTTATTTCTTTTTCTTTGTTAATTTTTACAACAATTACTAGTCATCGTAGAAACTGCGATGTTAAAACGTTTCTTCAAACATTCAAGCGCCGTTTCTGATACGAATTGAGACGTTTTGGTCCAGCCCCGCCTCTTCGCTCGTACTCAGGCTCTACGGAGAGCAATGATGCTCAAAATTGAAGATACACCGCTAACACGTTTAAGTGGCAGGTCATTGTTAGCATACCTGTCAGGACACTGAGGGAAACTTTTGGACCGCTCAAAGCGGTCCAAAGGTTGTTTTTTTTTTGTTGTTTTTTAATGTTTTTTATTTTCTTATGCTAAGGTAAGGAAGTCATGCATGCTTAATACATTATGGCGTTCATCGTATTGGAACATGTTGTCAAGCAAATGCAAAACAAGCAATTCTACATTTGATTACATAAATAGATAAGCTAAAGTGGAACTCTAGAAAGCTATTTAATTGCATCGTGAATATTTATTAACATTTATTCAAGACTATTATGCCAATGATGTCTCACAAATGCAATGGAATCATTTGGCCACAAGAGGGCCTAGCACACATAACCTTTGCTGTTCAGCTGGGGAACGCACTATCTATCTATCTATCTATCTATCTGTCTATTTATCTATCTATCTATCTATCTATCTATCTATCTAATTTACAAATCTTTCTGAAAGTACAAGCAATGTAGAAACCCTATGTTTTTATTTGTCAGTTTCTCAGAAGAAACCTTTACTGTTATTTACAGCCTTAGGTACATTTTTAATGATCCTCCAACTTTATTGAGGACATCAAAGTTATTGTTTATTTCATGTTCTTGAATGTTCATTTTAACAATCCTGGTAAGAAAACCAGCTGCCAGAATCTCTGTAGTTAAAATACAATGGGACAAAACAATCATTAAAAAAAAAAAAAAAGCGTCCAAATTTGGCTGCTGAAAAAGGGGTCCTACCCATTAAAAAAAATCACTAACATCTGCTGCCACTTTCCAATGCAGCAGCTGGAATGTGAACCGCTGCTAAGTGAAGAGATCAGACAAGATATTTCCTGTTTTGTCATGTTAACGTCATTGTGGAGGTACCACTTACAAGTAGAGCTGGTGGAAAAAGTTGCAGCAATCACGCTGGAAGCGTGGCAAGCTTTAATTCGATTCAAGCGCTCAACCGTTTTGGATGTAATTGATTTAAATATCTTTCCCCTCATTTTGTGCCATTTTCCAAACGATTTTCTAACTTTCCCCTCACTGAAGCAGCGAACTCTGTCTTCCGTGGGACTTTTATTTGTTATAAGTTAAATTTATTGGTAGCAGGTAAAATAAACAACCACAATGGGTTCCACTGGACAGGATGTTAAACATTTCTGTGGTTCCCTCTGTTGCCCTCTGTGACTCCTTGGCTCACGTCCCTCTCGAGTGCGGAGGTTGTAGCTGCGGGGCCCTTCAGTCTCTCACCGTTGTAAAAACAGTGGAGCGGCGAGGGCGATCACTCCTTTGGCTGTTATGACAACGGGCCTCCCTGACTCATGCCATTAATTACAATCAGCGTAATTGTATATCCCAAATGCGCCCGGCCAAGAGTCATTCTGTTGACTATTTGTCTCCTCTGGTTTAGTGACTAATGGATGACTCTATATTGTTCTGGGGGCCTCCACATCCTAGAAAAAGAGATGATTTAATAGACCGGGTTTCGCGGTTTGACTCTTAAACAAACAAGCTTTACATACCAGCCATGAACCTGAACTGTGTTATTGATGTCTTTTAACAGACTGCAGATTATTAGGCCGCCGAAAATCAAGGTGGACTCTCCTCATGTGTCAAATGGTGTTTGTTATCTCTCTCCGCTCTGACCGACCTTTATTCCTGTGGAAAAGACCTCATCCAAATAAATCTTGTGTTGCCTGTCCCTCAGCACTCGCTCCTCTGTATATTTTAGCCTAATAAAAGCAGAGTGGGAACTGCAGCTGTCTGACGCTCGCACTGAGCCTTCCCAGATGCCTCCAAATGATGATCCGTATAAAACAAGTGTCTGTTAAGCTCTACATCAAAAGGCCACTTAGAAAAGGAGTCAGTTATAGACATCCTCAACTTTCACCACAGAGCTTATTTTCAAAGAAAACAGACGTGTTGGTTCATTGGCTAATGAGTCACGCCCATAGACGTTCAGCCAACAGCACGTCTTTCAGAGAACAGCAGCTTACGTGCAGAAATCGTTTTGAGCCCGGTGCCACTCTGGGGTGTCGAAATTTATGGGCTGTGAAACTCCGACGGGCGACAAAGAGGGCTTTTTTTTTTTACTGCTGAACCCTGCATCCTCATCCCCGGACCGTTGGCTTGAGGCCGATGCCTGTGTGGTCCCATCATACAGGAGCCAAGGATGACACCTCGTGGGACTGTGCAGACGTTTTGTTTCTGCGGCCTGATCGTGCATTTCCATACAACCGTGGGGCTGTGCTGTGAGCTGAGAAGGTTCAGTGTGTGGCAGGGCCGTGTTACTGGAGGACCCCGGACGCAGCTCCTGCGGCGAGACAGGCCGAGCCGCAGCGTCAGTCGGGGGCCTGAGGTTTGAGGGTCAGCAGGCCCGTGACAGAAGGGTGGTACAGTCGTGCAACAGTGTGGGATTTATGGAGGATCTGTTCTCGCCGGTTTGCCGCTCCATAAAACTCCGGGAAGAGAAATTCTGGACGGCAAGTTCCCTGGTGGACCCGTTAATATTGACTCAGTAACATTACTGTCTGTGCCAGGATTGTGACTCAATGCTTTCAGCAGCCATTGATGTTTAATTTCAAAATCATAATGCCATCTTTTATTAGACGCCGCTTCAGGAAGCGTGCGTAAACACATCTCCAAGGCGAGCTGGGTTTGACCCCGTCTCGGTCTAGTGCCTCATAAAACTTAAAGAGATGGGTGTGAGGGCCGTTGCGGTCAAAGAAGAGAAAAGAACAACACAATTTAAGAGTCTATTTTGGGCTGCAAGGCTACATGGCCGTCGGCAGAAAGACGGCCGAGCCGTCACTTCAAGCCCAGATACTCTCCTTTATCTTTAACCCTTCCATGCTGCTTCCATGGCGGTCATTACAGAGGGCGAGTGGAGGGAGAGATACGTCTGTGAAAACATACAGCTCAACCACTTTTCTGTGGAAAGAATGTAAATTCTCTGTATTTAAAAGGAAGAGGGGGTTGTTGGGGTTACATGGAAATTTGGATCTGTTCCATCCCAGTCTGTCTTCCCCCATCCCTCCACTCTGGCACACAGCAGTATGGCTGCCTAGAACTCTCACTCATTAGCTGGATTTAATTTTTTCTTTTATTTCATTTTTTTTTTTATCAAGCAGTCATTTAAAGAAAAAAAAAACACCATAAAAATATTACTTTTGCCTTTTTACTTCTATCAGTTCTTGCATTTCCCAGAGTCCCACTGAATGGACAACCAAATGAGAAAAACATAACAGCAATATCCAGTCGTGCAAGCACATTTTAAGAATGATTGTCATACATACTGTTTATACGCTGGAGGAAATGGCTTTTTATATTACTTTCCTCTTTCTTTAGGATCATTTAATATTCCCTCAGGACACCTGGTCCTGTTTAACTGGTATGATAAGTTATTTGTACACATAAATTATCTTTTTCTTTTGCACCAGGAAACAAATTTTACCTTAACTATAAAGTAATTTCATCATTTTAAAAATATATAAAAAAACATAATTTCTTAGTAAAAATTGAATGTACCAAAATTATATGTTTGAATTGTCCTCCTTTTTCAAATCCGTAAAATGCATGGTTCAGAAGTTTATAGACAAAATTTATGTTGATGGTATTTTTAATTGCCCACTCCATGGACCATGAAGACTAAATTATGAAAACATGCATGGATGTTTCCCTTTCATACTTTTTTTCGTGGCGAGGTAGGAAGATCTACATGCGGGTGCTCCCATGGTAAAGTTCATAGATGAAATTAATATACAATCCATGACTCCTATATTAATTTCATTAGCACATTGCCCAGGCGGGGCAATGTGCTAATGAGTAAAACATCATACACTTCCTGTCTCACATCAGTTTTTGTCATTTATAAGTCTAAAATTGGAGGCAATTATTTCAAGTTTAAATGAGCTTTGCTTTTATTCTTAATAAAAAAAACAAAAACATATTCACTTAATACCTCTTGATTTGCTTGAAGTATAACTTATAACACCAAGGCCTCCTTTACAACCTGCATTAAAATGTGTTCTTTCTGATGGGATTGTAATCTGCTTGGCCAATAAGACCCCACTTCTGAATACAGCCAAAATGCAGCGAGGACGAAATGTGATGCCATCTGCCAAAATACTTTGGTTCCTGGTGAAGGGCACATTTTTGACCACCAAAGTAAGTGCGAATGAGTCCTCAGTCTGCAGACCGCTGTAGGTCCGCCATCAGCTGTGGGTGTAAATATGTCAGCAAGGTTGAGGTAAGACTTGGAAAGATGGTGATAATACTAAAAGGAGTGGAAAGAGGAGAAGGACAAGAGAACACGTCCCTCAGCTCGTTGAGTCGAGAAAGAAAAAGAGGAAGCAACTGTTTTATGTGTGGTCTAGTGAAACTGGCCAATTTCCAGATTGGAAAAAAAATAAAAGGACTACGTTATGTTGCATAGCCATCAACCAGATTGAATTGTATAGTTAGAATTAAAGAAACACTCATGCGAGGTACTAAAGGGGCCAGAGAGTCCAGGTCTGCATCAGGAGGCACTTGGAGTCATCACTGCTGTCTTTCCGTTGGTGTCACTCCAATAATCACCAGTTGCTTACTGGAACATAAAGTTTAAATTGAGTCTCTGTTGTTTTGCAACTTGGCTCACTGTTGTCTGCCTCAGTCGATGGGTCTGATCAACAAACGGACAGACTTCATGGAGTAAAACCCTCCGCCATATTCGGCCCAGAAAATCCCGTCTTGAAATTTGCTTCGGTAGACGCCTCCGGTGTACCAGACACCGTTGAGATTGGCTTGGCCACAAGAATTGTACCACCAGCCTCCTTTATGGAAATGGGCACAGTTACCTGAAACAGACATTTGAGTTATTTGATCAGCCGAAAGATAGAATATTACCAAAGGTTTCCACAATGATACATCATGACCCTGATCTTTGCCTCTTCTTTTTGTTGTAACACATTCAAGATATCGTATGTCCTGCTTGTTCGAAAGCCCTGGGAAAAAAACCCAAAAATCTGTCCAAGAATATGTTTGACGTAGCGCCAAGCTGCTCTTTCTTGTGGAAGAAAGGGCAGAAGAAAGAATTTTTCCTAATCATCTAAATCACCAGAGAAATTAGGAAAAAGCTTCCGTGTCTCGTCTCAGCCATAACAGCTACAAAGCGAAACATCTCCAGTTGAAACGAGAACACATTGATGTCTGGAGCATATTGCTGATTTAGAGCATGGTGGAATGCTGGAGCATGTTTTTCCATCCTCGCTGCTGATTATGAAAATGATTGCTTCTGAAAAGACTCATAACTCTGGATGGAGAATTCAGTGAAAGACGAAGAGAGAAGCTGGAGCCAACTGATCAATCAGACATTTTCCAGTCAGAGTGCCTCATAAACCACTGTTTGTTTCAAACGCAGCTGACAAAGAGCTGACCCACATTCCAAAAGTTGGGGGTAAAACCAAAACGTGTGAGGATTCTTTCGATGACACAACCCTGACTTAGTCAGAGAGACTGTCGCGCAGATCAACCAATAGAATGACGGGGTAAACGGACGCCTGACATTTTAGTCACGCTTGACTTTGCTGAGCTGGATTCTGGGTCCAATTTGACCCACTTACGCCTAAAAATTTGGATGTCAGGCGAATGTTTTCCTGCCCCTGACCGAGTTGGAGACCGGCACAGTTCAAAGACATGAGAAGTGAGAACTCTACATGGTGCAAGTGAGCACGAATGGTTATTTGTCTCCTCGCGTGACCTTTGACCTCAAGAAAGCTGGGATTGGCTCCAGTGCTCCTATGATGGTGAGTGAAGGAGACATAGTAATAGAAAATGGATGGATGGATGGATGGGTGGATGGATTGACTGGTGCGGACTGAGCTAGAGCGAAATTTTAAATATCAAACAAGTTTGAGCATGATGATCCAATGTTGGAGTATGTCGGTCCAATCAGACAATTGACTGTATATAAAGACGGATGAAGTTTCTGTTTTTACTAAGGATGAGTTCCAAAAACCTACATTCTATTGTTTGGCCAGCAGGGACCGCCAAATACGGTTGCAAAAAGACTGAAAACAACTGACCGTCAATGCCACCTTATCAAACTGGGTAAAACTTTTTGATGGTCTAAATTGCTTGTAAGAAGATATTTAATAATAAATAGGTGCAAATGCCCATTTTACGTAAAGGTGTGGCCATGGCTACAGTTTGCTAGACAAGTCTGCTGGGCTTACCATCAGGTGGGCACTCGCTGCACTCACACTCCAATCAGCACCCACCTTTAGTACAACCTACACATCCAAATGTAGAATCACAAACTAATGAGTGACATTATGCGACTCCGGCCATTTTTATATACAAAGAATGAGAAAGAGCTGCCCAAGAACCATCAGCAACAGGCTGTTGTGTATCTGTAGAAACTGAACAGTATCAACCTGCTCCAATTAACTGTCGTCATCTGCAGAAAATGCCCCTCCTACCCTACAAAAAAAAACAACCTTGTGGAAGGTACGTACCTGAGAAGGCATCCTTGTCTCGGTCCAGAGTGGTGAACTGTTTCCCATTGTGGCTGCTCAGCGAGTCGCCGGCGTTGCCCTGGTAGGTGCCCAGCCTGAGGCGGTAGCCCTCGCTCTCTGGCTCCAGGTGGAAGCTGCTGTACTGGGCGTAGACCTTCTTACCCATCCAGTCCTCCAGCTCCACCATCAGCTTGTAGTCACCTTGTCTTCCGAGCTTATAGATGCCCTCAAGGCCGAGCCAGTACTCCCCGTCTATGTTTCCAAAGCCGCTCTGAGTCAATGGAAGATTATAGGGACACTTACAGGAAAGCCACAGCAAATAACGCACCTCGTTTACTTTTTTTTAAATGTGGTCGACGGCAGAGTTTGTAAACGCGGGGACTGTTTATGAACACGAAACCACCTGGCGAACGAAGCAGCGCGACTGTAACGCAGCAGGAATTCCCTGTTTGATGCTGTTGTGGGCACAGTTCTTTAGTTAAGACAAACTTGTGAACTTCAAAAGGTAAAATCCTGCGGCAAAAGAATATCACATTGTTTTTGAAATCTCAATGAAGAAGAAACAAAACTAGGGGCATGTTAGGGGGTTTATATAGGAAAAATAAACATTAATCCTGAGAATTCCACTTTTTCACCTAAAACCTGGCATCGTTCTCGGATCACAGCTAATGTCAAAAACTGCCCAATGACCACAAGCGCCTCCGGAACACTTCAGCTGGTTGAGGTGGCTGAGGTCTGATACTGTGGGTTCAACGAGCAAGGAAGCATGTGTATGATGAATGATGTTGGGCTTTTAGTTTGTGGCCTTGCACCCTGTTGCAGTGTTTATATGTGCTCATTTACATCGGCTGGCTGGCGGAACGAGCACGCAGTCAAATCTGCAGCAGTGAACAGAGCAATTAAGCTTGCAGTTACACGAGCCTGGCCTGAGCGAATGGAACTCTGAATCCCACAGCCTGCCGCCAGCAGCAACGAAGCCTCCTTCGGTTCTCGCGGGAGCCAGTGATGAGAGGTTCTATATGGCGTGCCAGTCAGCCAAAAGCACCGTAGTAGCAGCAGTGGTTTTTGGAAAAGAAACCCCTGCAGATTGAGCTGTGGAACATACCTCTCCAGATGGCCATCTACTCTTTCATAATGGGAATCTTAAAGCAAATAGCTTTGGACAAATGATGCTCTGCCTGACATGGTGCTATATTTTTCAGTAAGTGGAAACAGAAGGATTTTTTTTTGCCTCTGGAAATACTCGCGTCAGGGCAACTCTAAAAGGTTTAATATACTGGGAGCCTTGCTGTCACTGGGATGTGCAAAATGCACAGAAATGGAGCAAAGAAGAATGAGAAGTCCAGCAATCGTCACCTTGTAGTTGTCCCAGTTCCTGAAGAAGTTCACGGATCCGTCTCTCCTGGTCTGGATGACAGTCCAGCCCCCATTGTCGATTTCCTGTTCACACCACACCTGCATCTGCCTTTCCATCTCGTCTGGTTTGATCAGGAACATGCCACTGGTGCTGTGGCCAGCGTCATGCGCCTCGTAACAGTCCCGGAACGGACCTAGGAAAATAAAAAGCTGAGGTAATCTTCCGAGAAATATAACATTTTTTGAAGTAATTAGCCAGTTTTTTCTCCACTGTCTGCTTTCAGACACTGTTGTGATAATGAAGTACTTTAAACCCAGTGCCTAAGGTTGTAAAGATTGCAATTAAAACTTAATTTAGAGGATACAAGTTAGTAACTTTGACTTTCCTTTAGCGATGCAGCTCTCACAACTCTCACGCTTTAACTTTTGTTTTATCGCTAATAAAACATCTGATGTTTTGTTTTCATTACAGGGTTTGCCCCCCTCAATAGAACAAAGGCTCTGTATGGTTTTGCTGTTTAGTCTCTGTGTTTTGACAATTTTGGAGGGACTTTAGCCATTTTCCATCCAGGAGATCTGAGATAACAATATGTCCTAAAGGTTTAATCTTCTCTGAAGTCACTGTCTGGCAGAAGCCAGAGGGTTTTGCAAGTACATAAACATAAACTCAGGCCAGAACTGCCGAGGAGAGTACGGCAAATTAGGCCACATTATGCTGTCAAAGTCAAACAAAACTGGCAAATATATATAGAGGAAAACTCTGTAGCTGACCACAGCCTGCCCTTTTAAAAGGGCAATTCAACACATGACGAGCCATTTTAATTGGCAGCGTATGTAAGAGGGAGGTCATTTTCAGTGTGAAATATGGATATTCCATTAAGCCAGTGAGGCAGCCCAGAAGTGTGTGCGGAGCGTTGTGGTTTTCAGGAGCCTATTGTGGCATCCGGGGTTGTGTCTATACCGAGCGTGCAATGGAAACATCGACAGGAGGTTCGTTTTCCCTCTCTCGCTCTCTCGTTCACACACACACACACACACACACACACACATGCATTCACGTATGACGTACACGCACACACAGCTGCACCCTAGTCCTCCCCTCCACTTTGTTATTCTTGGAAGAGGGGGATCTAAATGTGTTAGGAAATTCTGTTGATGAGCAAAAAAATCATTCTGCTTTAAATGTCTACGCTTCAAATCAAGTCTCTGCTGAGAAGTGACAACAACTTTTATTTCCACCCAGGTTTGTGTTCTCTCTCTTTCTCTCTCTCTTTGTGGAGCAGATTTCAAGTTGAATTTGAATTTGTGCGACTCTAATCAAGATCAGTGATTGGCCGACCTAAAAAGTCTTGCTAATGGCCACACTTGAATGGGACTGTCTAGTATTTTTCCTGTTGGACTGATGGATGGGTGGATGGATGATGGATGGATGATGGATGGATGGATGGATGGATGGATGGATGGAAGGGTGGGTGGGTGGATCAATGGATGGGTTGATGGATGATGGACGGATGGATAGGTGGGTGCTTGGATCAATGGATAGGTTGATGGGAGAGTGGGTGGGTGCATGAATGGATGGGTTGATGGAATGACAGATGGATGATGGAAGGATGGATTAATTGATGGATAGATCGATGGCTGGGTGATGGATGTATGGGTGGATGAATGGATGGGAGGATGAATGAATGAATGGGTGGGTGGATGATGGATGGGTAGGTGGATGAATGGATGGGATGATGGAAGGATGGATGAATGGGTGGGTGGATGAATGGATGGGATGATGGAAGGATAGATGAATGGGTGGGTGGATGAATGGATGGGATGATGGAAGGATAGATGGGTGGGTGGATGGATGGATGAACACAACACCCAGAGACTCACCCTCTGTGCTAAAGTTCCTGTGTGGAGGTTTCTGAATTTCCAGGGTGCCGCCGGTGGGTGACGGTCCAGAGCGGGAGCCTCTCTCTCGTGCAAGGCCCCGGGTGTTGTCGGTCTGGATCTCGTTAGTAAACCGTGGCACGCTGACAGGAATGTTCTCAGGAACCACCTGCACCAGCGGCGGTCCCAAGGGTGGTGGCTCGTGCCGCCGGCTGTAGACCTGCATGCAGCGCTCCTCCAGCATGCTGATCAGCGCCGACTGGTTGTTGACGATGGCAGAGAGGGCGGCGTATTTGGCCTCCAGCTCCCTGTACCTGGAGGCCAAGCGGAGTGACTCGGTGGTGGTGTTGAGGACCCGTGTCTCCAGCTGTGCCAGCTCCAAGGAGTTGTCCCGCTTCCTGATGATCTCGTGCAGCAGCTGCATGTAGAGCTGCGTCACCCTGGAGTTCATGTTGCGGCTCTCCTTGCGCAGCAGCTTCATCTCGTTCACCAGGTTCCCGTCCACGTCCACCACCAGCTTCAGAGTCTCCATCTCTCGACGCTGCTTGGACAGCAGGTCGCGCACTGCCGCCACATCGAGACGCGTCACCCGGTCCTTGTCCGTAGAGTGGCCCCGGGCTGCGCAGATGGGTCCTGTGATCTTTTGCTCGGGGACCAGGAAGGTGTAGGAGCACTTCTTGCTTTCCCCGCTGACCTCCGGAGCTCGTCGGATCCGGGAGAGGATGGTGTCCTTGCTCAAGGCTTGGCCGCTGCTCCACACGGACAGAGCGAACAAAATAAATAGACTGCAAGCTGCAGGTCCCATGGTTCCTCCACTCTGGGTCCCCCTCAAGAAGCTGAAAATCTACTAAAAGGAACCAGAAATGCAGACCATTGTTGGTGTTATTGTGCATCACACTTTACATGCATGTCACCTGTGGAAGTGCCATAACTTTGAATGAATGTGTTTCTTTGTCATATTTTAGCTCTAAAAAAAAAAGTCTCCTATCAGCTCTTGATCCTGTTTGAGAGCTGGCGAGATGGACTTGTGCACTCGTTGGATTCTCATTTTTTTTACATATTCATGTTGTATTAGTTGGGATCAGACAACTAATCCTTGCACATAGGGCAGTGGCTAGCAGTTTTTGGCCCTACAACCTTACATAGTAGATTACCAATATCTTCTGGGGGTCTGTCCCATGCCACTAAAATGTGGTCATTTTAACTGAGAATCAATTTGTTTGTCGGCTGTTACGGGGTCATCCACTTGAAAACCAGATGCTTGACTTTATGTTTCAATCACAACGCAGCAATCAAAAGTGAAAATTCAATCAGTGTCGCTGTGAAAAGGAGGGCGCTTCACCTTAGAAGGGCTCGGCTATTCGGTAAATCAGTGCAGACACAGTGCTGCCCTCGGCGGAATGTGACTTCTGGTATGCTTGTGGTGAAGCAGCAGCAGTGCCACCCAACCACCTACTCCTGAATCTGCTCACCTCACTCAAATTCTTGAAAACACTCCCCTGTGGTTTCCCTGTCGTTCCAGCCGTCTCCACACCTGTATCAGGTGTCTTGCTGTGCATGTGTGAATTCCATTATGTGTTTCTTCTTTATCATCTTCTGACATGTTTTCTATGTATTCTGCATTTATCATTGCGTCTGGGCAGATTTAAAATATCTAATTTGACTGATATTATTATAGTATTAAATAGCATTAATTGTGATTAAGTTTTAGCTGTCCAAAGCCATCTTTGATGGACGCCACAAAATTGTGTGTGCTTAAAAACCAATAAAGGGTTTTAGATTGCTTTTTCAGCCAGGCTGGATCAAGTTTGTAGGATATTAATGTGGAATAAACACATTTGTCCAAGTGGCAAGACGAAGAATAAGAAAGTCAGTTTTATGACTCATCCAAAGTCTATTTTTCAAGTAATATTAATCTTTTTTTTTTTCTGACTAGCTTTCGGCAGCAGTACAAAAGGAGCAGAGCGGTGCTCAGAAATGTACAGGAAAAGATGTTGTGCATTCAAGGCAAAAGGTCTGAAAGTGAAGCCAAATCCAACCAGAGGGAAGTCTGGCAAATGGGATCAATTAGGTAACGTTCACACAACAGTTTTGACAGACACCTCCTGACACCATGACTCAACAAAACAAATGAAAAAAAAGAAAAAAGGAAGTGGAGTACAAACTGAATCCAAGAGGGAAAAAAAGAGACAAACCAGGCTTGGGATCATTTTTGTGGTCTCCTCTTGATGTCGAGTCATGCTGAAGAGGCCAGACCGCAGTTAATGGGACAAATCCCAGAGCATTACACAAAGTTTAGATGGCGCTATAGCACAATAGGGCTCTCTATTTCTCCAGCGGAGGAAAAAACGTGCCTCACCGTGGAAACTTACATCAACTTTTTGGGTTTTCTCAAAGTACAGTGATTTAAAGGACACTAAAAACAGGGTTTGGGCCAACTGCAATGAATTGAATTAAAGGATCTGCATTACAGGAATACACCCTGAAAAGTCGTCGTCGAGGTGGAGGGAAAGACGGCCATTTATCGTTAATACAAATTGGAAACCATTTGAGACCGCCGGGAATTCTCAGCCATGTGTCAGGGCTCAGAAACACCTTGGCACCGTCAGTCCGTTATTATGACCCAGAGAGGAATTTTTTCCCCCGTCTTTTCCGTAATCACACAATAGCTCAGTCTCAGCAATTGGCCCGTCTGTGTGTCTCTGAGCCCACCATATGAATCTCTCAGGCGCTGCCCTGACAGGAGTGACAGTGTTTACACTCTCCTCGGCCAGGGCTGCGGATTTCATCCCCACTTTTTCTTCCTCTTCTTCTTTTCGCCACTGTCACTCACAGCCTGCTGCTCTTCATCACATCACCCGCAGCAGCCGAGTTTTCCTTGTTGATTCTTTAAACAGGGTTTTCCTTGGCTGGATGCAACCACCTCATCCAAATGAATGCAAATCCTTGCCGCCGCACAAACTCTGCAGTGGCTATGTCTTTGTTATTCCCATGAGATACAGGAAGCACACTGACTGTCATTAGAGCAGCTTGCGCTGTATTCTACTTGAGGTTTTTTTTTTTTTTACGAGGGAACCTCCTCAGAAGATCATTTAGGAGAAACTCCAGAAATGTCTTGGTTTCAGGCTTTAATCCCACATCATATTCATTGTTCATGTTCATCTATGGATTTTGTCAAAAGCTGAAGCAATGTAATTTTTCCTTTACTTTGTATTGAATGAAATGACAATAGTAAATTCACTATGAACCAGATTAGCACATACAAGTTCAGAATTTAAAGTTGTTGTTTTTTTGAATCATCCCTGCAAAAATCGTATTTTTTAAAATCTTCGGTTTAAATTTCCAATTTGCTGCAGACTGAATAAGTTTTAAATACGTTTTAAATAGCCCTTTAGAAGTAAAAAAAAAAAATGAAAAAAATGAAAAACTTATGTCACCTCTGGCAGTATGTTCAGTCCCGGAACAGGAGGCACAGGTAGGTTCCGGCCCTCAGTGGCGTTTCCCCTGCAGGGTCATGCTCTCCGCTCCTGTCCTCCTGTCGCTCCTCGGCTCCGTCATTGAGCGTGCAGGCCGGCTGGCAGCTGTGGCAGAGAGTGAGTGCCGTCCTCCAGGAGCGGAGCAGCAGCAGTGGGAGGAGGAGGGAGGAAGGAAGGAAGGGGAGGATGAATGATGCGATCTCTCTCCCTGTGTAGTCGGAGGACGGCCTGGCCCTGCCCTCTTCCTCTGATGTCACGTGTTTGTTTCGGGGGCAGGGGGTGCGGGCAGGGGACAAGGGGGGAATACAGGGTTTCACCACAAAATGAGAAAGCAAGTGTTGAATCAGAGTGATCATCACTTGACTGAATTTTGGGAGGATTGGATTGTCTCCCTCATGTGCACAGTTTTTGCCCCCCGAGGATTTGCCGATAGGCACTTATGAAGTCACTTTTGGTTGTCTATTAGGGACCTACCTGTCAGCTCCATTCACACAGTACGCCCATGGCTGTTTCTAATATTCCACCAGAGCTGTTTCCAGTTAGCTTTAATCTAATGTCTGTGGATCTGGTGAGCCAGTAGCTGTGGAGCCTCCCCAACTCCACTGCTCTGTGCATGGGCATGTGTGGCTCTCAGCAGTCCCAGGGCTATTGGCAGCTGTGTTTATTTGCTCACGAGGACAATACACAGACACAGAGAGAGGGAGGGAGGGAGAGAGAGAGAGAGAGAGAGAGAGAGAGAGAGAGAGAGAGAGAGAGAGAGAGAGAGAGAGAGAGAACTGAATGTTGAGGACGGAGGGAGGAAGCGGCAGGCTTTGATGCGTGGGGGAGTCACTGTGTAGGAGTGAGGGAGGCTTCAGCAACATGGGAGGACAGATTTGTGTAACCTTGTGGATTATTCACACACACAAGCGTATTTAAGTGTGTGTGTGTGTGTGTGTGTGTGTGTGTGTGTGTGTGTGTGTGTGTGTGTGTGTGTGTGTCAAAGTCAGTCTTTGTCAGTAGGTTTGTTGAATCCAGTTGACCGTAGACGAAAGATGTACTGTGCACGTGGAAGAAAGTCCCCTCATCCAGCCAACACCTGAAAATGCAGTATTTGCACCAAGGTGGGGCACGCTAAGAGCTGGGGCTCCCATAACCGTCTAGGGGTGTAGTATTAAAAAACAAAAAACAAACATAAATACAAAAAAAATACAAAATAAACTTCTGACTCCACTCAGCTTTACAAACCAGCACCACCACGGGTATGTTCTTCTCTCTGAGAGCTCCTCCCTGTGGCCAAATGCGTTTATTACTACTGCCACCGCCTTTAGGTCCGACAACGGCAGACCAGATTCCTTCTTGTCATGTCTTTCTAATTGTACTACTACTACTACTACTACTACTACTACTACTACTGCTAATAATAATAATAATAATAATAATAATAATAATAATAATAATAATAATAATAATAGTTTCAATGTGTGTATTTATAATAGTTGAAATTTTGAAATTCCAGTATTTTACTTGAACAACTTTTTTTTCGGGTGACACGTTTTACTAATACTATCGCACGTTAACAAAAGTCCATCCAGGCACTTTCTGTGACGTCAGTGTTTGCCACCAATTGGAAAGCGTTTACCCTGTCACGGCTGATAACTGAAGAGCAGCGCGTGACTGTACCGTCGATTTATTCTATGTTTTGCTGTATCTTTTTTATGCATTCAAACCTTTGAATCTCTGATTTATTTATTTTTTAAACGATTAAACATGTTTAAATTGAATTAAAAGGCGTCAATATGTCAAGTGTAACTCCTGCTATTTTCCGAAAGACCTGTTGCGGTTATTTTTAATCCTTGCCGTCTTGCCGCCGACTGTGCAGTTGTCTGTCATGGTGAGTCCGTTGACGTTTCTGAAAGACGTTTATTCGTTGGTCGTCTTGATTCATGCCGCGTCTATATTCGCCGCGAAGCTGTGTGCTACTTGCAGGGAGACGACTCCTGTTTGCAACATGGAGCGGCAGGATTAGGTGATTTAACCCGGGCTTCATTGGTGTGCAGAGCCTCGAGTGCTGCGGTTAAAATTAGACCAGAGCAGCAGCAGCAGCAGCAGCAGGAGAGAACAGTCAGGGCCTGTGCACGCGCCACAGGCGTGTTTAATGTGGACGAAACTGCACACCAACACCTCTTGCTGCATGTGTAGGATGCTGCTGCATGTGCAGTTTATAGCTCACCCTGCAGGAGCCGGTGAGAGAGACACAATTAGTTTAGTTCGACCTTGCCAAATTCACTTCAGAATCTTCCCACTTGAATAAGTGTCAACTCGTAAAGTGAAGCTTTGAATTTTATAGGGGTTGCCTAATTTGCTAAAAACTTAACGTTTCTGGTAATCGGTTATCAAGGCAGAAAAACAAATAGTTTTGACTCTCATTTTGTCTTATATCATAATCAATCAATAATCTATCTATTTTATTCGAGGTAGGCCAACTGTGTTTTTCATTATCCAGTATCCAGCTGGTTTCCACTTGGTGTGAGGAATGACAATGGATGTGATTCACCGCCTAAACTGAACTCTTAACTAAACCAGTCAGGAGCAAAACATCTTTTCCACTGAGAAAATCCATCCTACAATTCCCTTCTCGGATTTTCTTAACCCAAAACAAATGTTAAATGTTTCAAATGTCTTCTCCCGGTTTTTGTGGTTCTTCTTCGAAGGCTTATAGTAGAGAATCTGGAAGAGCACTAAATAAAATCAGCCATATTACTGTGAGGCACTGAGTGCCCAGACTCATGCTGTGTTACTGTGTTGCAGGAGTCGCAGGGCCCTGGGACGCTCTGTGACCTCTGCCTGTCTCAGGTGTGCCGCAGCCTGGACGCCCTGTGCAGCAGGAGAAGCGACGGCTCCATGTGCCTGGATCGGGCTCCGCTGTTCCCCCAAGAGACGGCCGACCAGCTCCTGCACAGGATGGTGACTCTAGGTGGGTTGGAAGAGCAGAAAGAAAATGACTTCCTGTTTAGGATCAAGTGTGTACCAACGGCGTCAGAGCATTTTGACTGTGTGACTCATGAGTTTGCGGCCAGACTGAAGTGATTTGTGGAGAGGGGGGAAAATCTGGCTGAGGTGATGCTACTTTTCCATCAACAGTTTTCCTCTTGTTTGTCTTCCTGCCTGTAGGGACACTGAACGACGCGTCTGTGGGGATTTTCCACGACGCCGCTCTCCTCCGCCTGCGCCGCGCCACCGTCCGCCGCTGCTGTGTGTCCCGCGAGGCCTTCCTGCTGGCCCTCTGCCCCCACCGGCTGCAGGAGCTGGACGCCTCCTGGGTGTCGGGGGGCCTCACCGGGGCCGCCGTCGTCTCCGCTCTGGCCTCCAGCGACCAGTGCAGGTCCAGCCTGCACACTCTGTCCCTCAGCGGGCTCCTCTTGGACTGGGCCTCCCTCGGGGAGACGACGGGCTTCGGGTCCCTGCAGGGTCTGAGGAAGCTGAACCTCTCCAACACGGACCTGGGCGACGCCGCCCTGCAGGACGTCTCCACCCTGGGACGGCTGGAGAGCCTGGACATCTCCTGCAGTGCTGTCACGCAGCTCACGCCGCTGCTGGGCTGCAGGGACACCCTGAGGTCCCTGGTGGCCCACCGCCTGCGCCGGCTGGACATGCCGCCCGCCGGGCTGCTGGACGTCCTCGGCCAGCTCCGCGCCCTCAGGCACCTGGACCTCTCGGAGGACCACAGTGCGGTGGGCGACAGCGACGGCAGGGACGGCAGCGAGACGGTGCGGCAGCTCCTGGAGGCCGGTCCGGACCTCCTGCCCTCCCTCGTGTCTTTGGACATCTCGGGCCGCAGGAGGGTCAGCGAGGCGGCGGTCGCGGCGTTCGTCCAGAGCAGGAGTCGGGTGGTTTTTCTGGGACTGCTGGCCACCGGGACGAGCTCCTGCGCCGCCGTGTGTGCAAAGAAGGAGCTGAAAGTAAGTGGTCGCGCTTTGGTCACAGTCCAGAGATCTTCGCTGCTGGGACATTCGATTCTCATTCCTCTGACACTGGAGGAACCGTGGAGGCCCACTGCATTGCCCTCACCCTCACTGTTGCTTTCTGTGTCTGATCAGGTGACCGGAGAGGCAAATGAGACCCAGGTGTGCGAAGCTCTGAGACGGTACCAAGGCCGCGAGTGCTTCGTGCAGGAGGCGCTCGTCCATCTCTACAATCTGGTTATTGACATCAGCGAAGCACGGCCAGATATGCTGAAGGTAGCGTGTTGTTGAGAGGGAGGAATGATTGACTGCATAGTGAGTCGATAACTCTTCATGACAGCGTCCTCCTGATGTTAGCATATCGAGGTGGTAAGTTTTTGACAGAAATCATGGGCTACCAATTAGCCATGAGTCACATATCCAGACTCTGACTTCTTTTCTGTCTATTAGCATGAAGCCTTTTGTCCCAATTCCCTTTGAAAATAACAGTTTTTGCCCAGTTCAATACAAACTTCTCAGCTAAAGTTTTTCTTCCATCTGCCTGAGTCTGCTAGACTTTTTCGTTTAGCTCATCTGTAACAGTCCAGTTCTTCACCATTCTAGCTGGTGCTGAGTGGAATGCAGAGCCACCCCACTTCCCCCCATGTGCACTTGGTGGGCACAGCGTGCGTCTTCAACCTGACCACTCAGGACCTGGCCGAGGCTCTGCCCGTGGCTCTGCTCAGCGCCACCGTGGCCCAGCTGCTGTGCGCCATGAAGACCTTCCCCGGCCACCAGCAGGTCAGCCAGCATCTCTGGTTACACGTCAGCCAGCGACTTAACGGATGAGGATCCTGATTCTCATTTCATCGCCGTCACCTTCACTGCACATGCAGACGTTTGCATTGTTGTTTTGTGCATCTCGTCCTGTCCGTCCCTGCAGGTGCAGAAGAACTGCCTGCTGGCTCTCTGCAGCGAGTTCATCCTTCAAGACGTCCCTTTCGACA
This sequence comes from Nelusetta ayraudi, assembly GCF_046127955.1. Classification (NCBI taxonomy): domain Eukaryota; kingdom Metazoa; phylum Chordata; class Actinopteri; order Tetraodontiformes; family Monacanthidae; genus Nelusetta; species Nelusetta ayraudi. The sequence continues at coordinate 10,396,359 of NW_027466061.1, forward strand.
AGTTAGTCTGCCTTCCCTGCGCTCACACTGTGAATCCAGGCTGCGGCCAAGATAACCAGTGCAGTAATGGCACTGCGAGTTCTCGGGATCCAAGCAAAATATTTTTTCCACACGGAAAGCAAAAGCCAAAAGAAATAGTCCTCTCCAGATGCAATGTGCGGAAAAAGCATCAGATTTTTCCACAGCTTTTTTTTTTTTGTCCTGTTCCTCACTTGGTTTGTTCTTCATGTTTCAGGTATTTAGCCGCCACGCTGGTGATAAACTGGCTGAGCAGCCACGAGGACCCGACCCTCCAGAGGATGGCAGTGGCCGTCATCTCCGTTCTGGTGGCCAAGGTCAAGACGTTGCTCGTGCTCCGTGCATTAGTGCGCTGCAGAGAAAAATAGCTGGCCACCTGTCGCTGCCGCCGCCCGCCGGGGGCTCCTGCACCTCGGCGACGCCGACGCTTCAGTCTGCCAGCTCTGTGGCCTCACGCAGCGCAGCTAAAAGCTCTGCCTGTCAGTGGGAAAACAGCGGGATTTGGATCCACATTAACGTCTGACATTAATGTTTGCAGCTGTCCACGGAGGAGAGCGCCCAACTCGGCACCGACGTCTTCATCATGAAGGTGCGTCCACGCTGACGGGTGGATTCGGTTTCAGACTTGCGTGCCTGCAGCTTAGCGCCAGATATTCAGGGGAGTGTTTCCAGTCCCCTCTTCCTCCCAGACTCAAAGGGCCGCTTGTAACCCTGTACAACACTGTGAATGTCATGGTTCCATAGCATGCATAATGCCCAAGAACTGTGCCTGCATCACATTGTTATTTTTTCGACTTAGCAACACTGTGTGTGCATCCATGCAAAAACGTGTGTGAGCACGTAGCGCCGAGATTTCACAACATCGTCTCATCTCATCATTTTTCATGTTCAGCGCGCCATCAATCAAAGGTCTGACGTTTTAAAAACTTTCACTGAATTTCCTTTATTCTCCACCAACTTCTCTCAACTTTGACAATTTGGGAATGTATGCGGGGTTTTTCCAACTCTGGAAACATTCTGTAATCTAGTGATTCTTGCTTTTCTATGTCAGAGAATAGGCCTTAATTATGGGAAATGTAGTTTATGCCCCTACATGCTTTTAAGTGGCACAGGAGTTGATTTAGTTCAGGGCTCGGCGTCCTGCTTCATTTTCCATCTCGGGGCTGTGTGCTGCGTTCACTGCCGCGGCCTCGCGGTCGGTTCCTCCGTCATTCAGCCTCTTGCGTTTCACTGTTTTCCTCAGTAATCAGGCTCCTCGTCACGCCTCAATTACCTCTGCTTCTCTGACATCTGGTGCGCCTTGTTTACAAATAAACAATTTGCTCCAGCCTCTCATTTCACATCCGCCTTGTAATAATTTTCTGCATGTCTAATAGCAACAACAAAAACCTACGAGTGCTTGGTCCTCACTTGTGCAGCAGCTGCTGGCGATCGTGCAGCAGAAGGCCATGGTGGCGGCGGTGGACTCCACGCTCAAGTTCGCCCTCAGCGCTTTGTGGAACCTCACCGACGAGACGCCGGCCGCCGCTGAGAACTTCCTCAGCTGCCAGGGCCTGGAGCTCTACGAGGAGGTGCTGGAGGTAAGAATGGCGACGCTGACGACTGTGGCAGACCAGGAGGCTCAGCGTGTCACTCGCCCCGTCTCATCACCGCCACTTTGCCTTGCAGTCGTACTACGGCGAAGCCTCTGTTCAGCAGAAGGTCCTCGGCCTCCTGGTGGGTTCAGCCTGTGTGCGCGTGTGTGTCTTCAGTAGTTCAGAGTGTTTCAATGCTAAATGTCAGCTGTATTGTCGTCGTTTTTTAATCTTACTTACACTTAACCAGCTTAGACTCGAGTTCTTTCACAACTTGCTCCTCACGGCCATCAGTCGCATCCAAATGCTGCAGTATCTGGCACATCCATATGAGCTGCCATCCAAAGTATACCCCCCCCCCACCCCCTCCCCCTCTGCAGTAGCAAATTTAATGCCGCTGTGTGTAATCTGACGTGAGATGGCTCCACTGCCACCCCAGAACAACATCGCCGAGGTGGAGGAGCTGCAGCGGGACCTCCTGGACGAGGACCTGCTGGAGCACGTGCTGGCTCTGCTGCAGGACTCGGAGCTGGAGGTCGGCGTCCGCTACTTCGCCGGGGGGATTCTGGCCCAGCTGGCCTCCAGGCCACAGGCTTGGACGCTGAGCCACGAGCTGCTCGCTGCCGTCCCGGAGCAACTGGTAGGAGCAGGGCTGCAGGTTTGGAGGGACGAGGATGATGGGTCACTGGTAACGCTGTCTGTCTGTCTGTCTGTCTGTCTATCCGGGCAGCACGCCTCCATCCTGACGTGGACGCCCATAGCGAGAGAGATGGTCTCCTACAGGTGAGGGGAGGACGCACGTACCGGGAAACTGAGGGGTTGTTTTTTTTTTAGGCTGGAGTCGCATCTAATGCGTTTTGTCATGCTGTCTGTTCCATTTAAAATCAAATGCAAGTCACATGTTGCATAACTATTTGAATCGCTTTGCATAAATAATGTATCCATCCCTACTTGCATACATAACATCCAGCCCAGTTGCCAGCATGCACATTTAAAGCCCAATCTTACCCCAATTTCTGTTTTTATTTTTGTCCCTCTTGTGTAGTTCATTCAAACATACCCACACAGCCAGAATGCTGCTGCTGCAGCCAGAAAGTGTCAGGTCGTGGAAAACTGAACCTAAGAACAAAAAAAAGGAACATTTTCTTAAAGTAACTGACGTCTAAAATCTCTGTCTCAGGTCCTTCCATCCGTTCTGCCCCCTGCTTCAGACCAGTCAGCCCTCTGGAGTGCAGCTGTGGGCAGTCTGGGCCATTCACCTAGTCTGCAGTCAAAACAGTGAGACACACGCACACACACACAGTGAGAGAGAGACATTATAGGATTATGGATGATTTTTGTTTTAAACAAAAAAGGAAAGAGATCGCAAATTGTTCTGTGCTAAATCATTTGTGGTATTGACCACAAATATTGCAGCAAATATTGGGTTAAACATGTACATAGGCTTCCTTGTGTGCTGAAAAGAAAGACTGGAAGTGGTTTCAGTTGCTCTTGGTCTCCATTTCTCTCTCATCTCACCGCCTTCCACCCTGTAGCACCACATTACAGCCGCCTGCTGCAGACGGAAGGTGTGACTGAACTCGTCAGGACTCTGGCCGCTCAGCCAGACACGCACAGCGATGTTCAAAGGCTGTCTGAGGGCATTGTGCACATGGTGGAGGAGCAGCAGAGCCGGTCGATGCCCTCGAACGCCCAGACTGGTCCTTCAAACTCCTGACAACTTCTTCTGTGTTATTTTGGCTTTTCGCTGTGTCAACAGTAGGTCAGCGTTGATGTACAGATGTTTATTTTCTTGAGAATAAAATTCAGTGAATGAAAACACCTGTGCTGTTTTGTATTTTTGTCTGTTTCTCTTGTCTTCTCTGCACCTGCTGATTTACTTTCCTTCACCTGTTTAAATTCTGGCTGCTCTGGAGGTCATTTTTAAAAATTATCCTCCCTTGTTTCCCCTGCTTGGCTTTAATGGTGAATTTGTTCAAAACGCCGTCACTAGATGGCGCTGCCGCCATATCGGCGGCTCTTTGCCCCTGCTGCTCTGGAGCCCACAGAGCAGTTTGTGTTAAATACTGGGCTGTCAGATGTTTGGAGATCTTACCTGATTAAAAAAAGCAGCTTGATTTCAATGCCTGCGCTGAGGAGCTGGTGAGGAATCAGTCTGTGGTGGAAAAATGAAGTTTTTTCCTTTCTTTTCCTGTGCCACTTTTCTCCCAGCCGCTAACCTAGAGGGTGAATTCATTTTGCTTTATGTAACAGCTGGAAGACAGAAGTGCTCACAGGCATCAATGGCGCCTGTTCTTAGTCGCTCTATTAATAATTCCTTTTGAAAGGGAATTAACAACAATGTGGCATTAAAATTTCACTCCAACCACCATCTTTATGTGGCAGCTATCTGCCCCCCCCCCCCCCCCCCCCCCCCTCAGTACCACCTTCCATGTCCCCTTCCCCTGAAAAAGTCTGAAGACACCTCCTGGACGGCTTATGTGCTGAGCGTGCTCCGGCTTGGTGAGTCAGCTCGTCGCTACTGAACAAAAAAAGAAAACTGATATGTAAACTGATCTAAGACGATCGTTTCACCGCCGTTTTAACCCCTGAACATTAATCCGGCAGCAGATGGCTCCGTTTAGGGCAAAGGTCAGGTGCCCCCGAGGCCGGCGGCTGCGGCGCTTTCACGAGAGGCCGCAGTCATGAGAAGTGTGGGAAAATGTCGCAGCTCCCCGAGGGCTGCAGTTCATTATGCGCAGTGACTCATTAGGCGTGTGCACACAGCCTGCGAGCCGACATGGAAACTGCAGACATGTCAACGGAGTGCATCACATTTGTCTGAAGCCGGCGAGACGCTGCATTCTTTCACTCAGTCCGCACCAGCTGGGAAGAGCCGTCATCACGAACAGACGCAGAAACCTGTCAGCGGCCGACAGACTGGAGGCGGCAACTGTGTGAGGCCAACAGGCTGCACCAGCCTTTAGTTTCCCAATTTGGGATCAATTAAGTACATCTATTCTATTCTATACACTTCAGTCGCAAGAAGAAGAGAGATGAAAAAACTGGACTCCCAAAAGTGGAGTAAAAAATGCATCTTGAAAGAGCCACAGCATGAGCTCTGGAGCCTGTGTGATGAAGAGGACGAACACAACAGGCTTTAGAGAGAGAAGGGAAGCAAGGGCAAAGAGAGGACAGAAATTAATCTTATTAATTAATCTGCAGATTAAAAGTAGCTGAGAAAAGTTAGAAGTGTGCAGCCGACCACGTTGACCTTCAGCTGAACAGAGGAACCACAGCTGGGGAGGTGCAGCACCAAGGTGCGGATGATCAACCAAAGGAAGACAAGTCATCAGGGAGACCAGGTGAGGAGGCGGGGCTGACCTACTTCCTGTGCGTCCGGATCTGAAGCCCCAGAGCAAAACAACATGGCTAGTGTCAAAAAAAAAACAAAAAACAAAAAAACAGAACCAAGAGTTATGAAATCTTCCTGCTTTAGATACTGACAACGTCCACCTGCACCTTTAGGTGTCCCCACCCTCTCCACAAGGAAAAAAGACAAAGGATGCAGCTTCAGAACTGATGGACGGGAGGAGACAGACTGGACCACTGGGAGGGAAACACAAGAAACAGGAGAGGAAGTTGCCAGGTTCCATCAGTCTCCCGTTTCTTCTTTTCTTTGGACCAGACACAAGCAACAGTGGCGGCAGCAGCAGCAGCAGCAGCAGCACACACTGCTGCTCACACACTTGTTCAAAGAAAACAGCACATTTAGCCCTCTGTTTACAGCCTAGCGCAAAACACATTGGATTTCAGTTTTAGAAATTGAAATGCTGACAAAATATCAGTCGGTCTCTCAGTTCATGTGTCTTCCTTTTGTATCACCATGTGTTTGGATCAAACGGAGGTATTACATAACATAACAACCAGATGAAGAGTTGACTTTTATTTCTAAATGTGCTGAGGTTAATTGTCACCTCCTTATTTCTGTCAGTGGCAACTGTATCACTGCACCCAAGGTGCAAATGTGTCTACAATGTCATCTAGTAGACCAGTAGGCTTCTAACTACTTAAAGTCCTCTTGACCTAGGACAGGTTCTCTGTGCTATTTTGGGGAGGAATATGTGAACTGGATCTGACAGGTTGGGGGGAAAAAATTGAGGCAGCAATTAAAACAACGTACAAAATGAAAATCATTTGGGAAACTTTTTTGAACCCTTTAAGTTATGCAATCCTGGAAAAAAACACAAGCAATTTTGAAGAGACATATTGAAATCCTCTGAGAAAGCCGCTCCTCATCTGACCTCCTCTGAAAGGATGATGCGTTAATAATAGAAGATAATTTGTGACTGTATGGCCTTTGGAGGTGGCAGACAGATTTTGTGACTCTTAACACGCCTTCAGCTTAACATTAAAACCGCTCTCCTCATCCAATGGCACGCACCAGGGCAAATTTAGACACCTCCCCTCACAACTTCAGTCAAGAGACAGTGACGGAAACAGTGACATCAGCGCAGAAACGGACAGGTGTAAAAATAGGATTAATGGCCAAAAATATCCTCCCACAACTAAGTGAAGCAAAGAGAGGCATAAAAAAAAAGACTGACAGGAAGAGAGTGGGTCAAAGGAAATAAAACACTCTCCTGAGCCGCTTCAGTGTTGTTGGACAAAAAAAAAAACAAAGATGATAAAAAATACCAGCGACCAATTTAAAATGATTCTGCTTCTGTTTGAAACATAATGAAACATAGTGCAGTTTCCAGACGCTGTGAGTGAGTGAGTGAGTAAAGCATGTTGTTATCTCGCTTTTGCAGCATGCTCCATTGGATTAACATCACGGTGAACCAGTGCAGACACACACACACACACACACACACACACACATGTCCAGCTGAAAGCCAGTCCAAGATCAGTGCTGGATGTGTGGTTTTGCAGTTTGCTGTGTGTGTCTGTGGGAGACAAAGTGGAAAATAACACACCAGTATGTTTTTATTTTGAGTCACTGATTTAAAAGGTCCCATATCATATTCATTTTCAGACCTTTTCTCGCCCTGGACTGCAGCCTTGCATGATTATTTATATACATGAAAAGTCACATGTTTCTCCATCCCACATTCTCTGTTTCAGTGTGTCCTAGAAATGATCACATCACATCTCACATACACAGCTCCAGACTGTGCTGGACGAACCAGAACTGTCATTGCAGTAGTTCACCCGCTCTCGTTTTCCTCCTGAGGGGTCTGATGTTGTTTTTCAACTCGGCTGCAAATGACGCATAAAAACAGTGGGCAAAGTGTGTTCAAAGAGAAATGATGGCACACACACACACACCCAAAAAAACAACTCTTTAGGCAGCACTGTGACGCACTAAAGGAACGCACACCATCTCCTCCCAAATGACCTTTTTATTGCTGGGGAAGGATACACAACTGTCAGGCCCTTGAGCCTGTGTGCAGACACGGGGCAGCAGTGGGGCCGTACACTGTCCTCCCTCGACGGCAAGCCGAGCAGGAGGGTCGTCTGTCTACCGCTGACCCACAGCGTTCCAGCAATAAGCGTGTTAGAGAAGAATGGAAATGACTGACTGTCGGTTCAGACACAATAATGTGGAATCAAATCGAAGTGAATCCCTGCAGACAGGCAGCAGATTTCTTTAAATGCTGAAGAGGACAGAAGACAAACAAACCAACAACAGGCCTTGAGCTGCTTTATTTGGGTTAAAAGAAATGACATAATGAGATCAACAGGGTCGTGCACTGTCCTGCCTGTGTGCACGTGGATTCCAAGTAACTTAATATAAGTCGCAGTCCTCGGTTCCTGCTCGCTGTGTCTGGCTGACGGTAAACTCGCACCGTCATCCATGAAATTGGCAGTGATCAATGATGGAAGGTGATGGAATTAACTGAAAATTAAAAAAATAAAATAAAACAAAATGCAGGTTTGCAGGTGCTGCACTCTCCGAGAATAAACCACCAATCAACTTTGGTTGAAGTCATTCCGCCACGCCGTGACCAAAGGATTTGCTCCCAGTTTTTCCCTCTCAGTCCCTCCTTCTGTGTGTGCATGCGTGTGTGTGTGTGTGTGTGTGTGTGTGTGTGTGTGTGTGTGTGTGTGTGTGTGTGTGTGTGCGTGTGCGTGTGACTGAGTGTGTTTATAAATCGACGTGTCAGAGGGCTATTACGCTCGGTTAGAGCCACTCTTGCTTGATGTCACATCTCTTGTCTGTGGGCATGTATTTTCTTTTTCTTTTTTTCTTTTTTACAGTGGCCAGCTCGCCTTGAGCTCAGTGGCGACACAAATGTTTATTTTTTTCCCTATTTCCTTGTCTATTCACTGCACTGGCCCCTCCAGTCACAGCTGTGCTCTCAACGCGACCTCTGCCAGCTCACTGCGTCTCCACTCTCAAGCTTTACATCCATTTTCTGGGATGGAATAGAACAGCGTGCATTAAGTCAAGAACCTTTAGTGATTTATTTTTGATACCTGCTCATTTGGGCAGGAAGACGAGTTGTCCTATACACTGCCGGGTCTATTGGAAAGACTCGAACAACCATGTTTGTCAGAATTTATCCATTATCAAGGGGTAAAAATGGAATCTTTGATGTATCGCTGTATCTGACAATACGTCTTGTTAAGAAAACGCACAGTTTAACATTTATGGAAACATACTTGTATATTTGTATTGTATATTTGAGACCAGAAGGTTGTTGTTTACATGCTAAAGACAAATCTAGCTCTTAGCGTGTGGCACATAGCTGTGATTTGTCAATTTAAATTATCGTCTGTAAACTGAACATAGAAAGCAAAGCAATTTTTTTCATCTCTCAGATTTGATGGAACCACACGAAGGACTTGACAACAGCAAGTTAGCTTTTCCTCATCAATCATAAAGCTAAGCTAATCTTCGGCTAGCTTCAGTTGCGTAATTCTATAAAGATGGCATTGTATCATTGTCTGAGAGGGAAAGGGCAGCCTATTCTCAAACTGTATCCTACTCAATTTATAGTTTATGCTGTTTTCATGATTTTAGAAGGTGTTGCTCAAGTCGGCATCAGGAAGTAGCTTTTTAAAAATATTAAATGTTTTTTTTGTATTTGGGCTGCTATGATTGTGATTTTTGCTGCAGCTGTGAGCCATTTTTTTTGTCTCTGTGCTCAAGCACACACAGTTTGCAGTGTGGGGGTGTAAAAAGCGGCAGAATATTGAATTTCAGCTCATCCACTTAGTGTATTATTGGCGCTGGGCATACTCATCCCCGTGAAGCACCACCAAACGCCCAGCGTAGCAGCAGGCTTCAAAACTGCAGGGCTTTTCTGAGCCTGTGGTGTTCAGGACCAGCGAGGCCGCGTGGTGAGGAGGCGGCAGACGTGGCGGCGGCTATTCCTTGTCATTCCATACGTGTCACCGTGCTGACATGAATCGGGGCAACAGATCTCTTGTTACCGGGCGGCGCGGCCGCGTGGCGATGTTGCGTCGCGGCACGACACACACACTTGCATGTGGAAGGATATATGAGAGTTCATGACACCGACTTCCATAGACATGCACTTTACGCAATGCATTTTGTAAAATATACTGGAGAAAAACTCATGCAAAACGTCACACGCAAAGCCACATGGGCAACCAGTAGAATATATAGAATAAGAGGCATCTCAGCAATCTGCTTGAGTAGGCAACTTACAGGTACAGTATATGGGTCAGTGTACTATCTTGGACCAACACTCTTGGCATCCAGTCATGTACATGCATAGCTATGCATTTCTCCACCAGACAGTGCTTTCCTATTTGCAGGTCAGTTAAAGAAGAAAAAAAAAAAAAAAAGCTTAATTAAATGAACCCTCTATTTATGTCATTATCCAAACTTCTGCAATCTGCAGTGTTCCATCCTATGATGTGCCAACATGCCTTCTTTTTGTCCACTCACATATGTCCAAATATGAGAAGATGAGCACTTTTATAATATTGTAAAAAGAAGAGCTTGCAAAAGTGAGAGAAACACAGATCCACAGGTCCAAAAATGCCTTGGCTGTTCTCTGTCGCAGAAAAAGATCCCAGACATCACTAACTGACAAATCACACTGGCGGAGGATGCACCTGAAATCATTACGATTTCGTTTTGGTCCCAACTGTGTTCGCAACAGTCAATGCCAGGGTCAGTGGAGCGTGACAGAAAAAAGTAATGGAAATCTACTGTTTTGTGTTGATACCGCTAAAAGTTGAATTCATAATTTTTTTACAAAAGTAAATTTGGACTTTAAATTCACTCAGCTCAAAAAGAGTAATGAAAAGTTTAACACACGTACTATTTAATATCCTTCCATCCATATGTTTTCAATACCCGCTTCTTCCTGAGCTCAGGGTCACGGGGGTCTGCTGGATCCCGATCCCAGCTATCATAGGGTGAAAGCAGAGTGACACCCTGGACATGTCGACTATTTAATAGAGAAAGATTTTTTTTTTCTGAGGAAGCATTTAGATTTAATACATACAGGGAATACTATCCAGTGCAGAAAATCTGCTTTCTCCCTCACCCTCTCGCAGATTGTAGAAAACTTTCAGGCATTAAGGTGCATCAGTGGTGCATGCAGAGAGAAAGAAAAAAGATAGGATGATGCACTTCCCGAGTGGAGTTGGATTCATAAGCTCTCTTTTTAAATACTCATCTGGACTCACTGCCAAAACACAAGCTATCGTGCACTAGTGTACGTGCCAGGATGTCATGCATGAATGCATAACATCCAGGGTGGCAAGAACACATCACCTGGACACAAAAAGCCAGGAAGCAGATTTAACATCCTACAAAACTGAAAATATGGCATCATTTTCTAATATTGAGAAACAGGGTTTATTCCTTTTCTATTTGCTAAAACTTTTAGTTTCTCCCAAGCAAACTGGGCAGCAATGGGCAGAACCAACTTGAAGATGTCCAGGTATTTCATTACATAACATACTTTTGCTGCTAGTAATACTACTTTCTCATCTATTTGTTGCAAAGTTGGGAAAGGGTCCAGTAAGACACAGATTTATCTTTCTTATTTGTTAAATTTGCAGGCTAGAAAGTGGTTCACATTAAAAACGCTGCTCAGACAGTTTAGTTGATGAAGTGGCTCTGGTCATCTGGTGAACACTTTTGCTGTATCCAGTCCTTTTGCTAACTGAGCCAGCTGTTTCTGACTTAAAGACCCATTGTGCAGCATTTACCTGCAGGCATGAAACAGAATACAAAATACACACATAGCGATCATTATTAATAAAATGAAAAAAGTGATCTGTTGGGCTTGATTTGCCATGCGTGCTATGCATTTTCACTGACATCACGAGCAGGTCCGCTTGTTTCTTCAGTTGCGCAGAATGTGGAGTTGCTCTGCGTTTGGTGATTTAACCCCAATATCACCGCTGGCATAGGAGAGATTTAGTATCAAACAGGACATTGGAAGATGTTTGTAAGACCACTGTTTGGCCTTTTCTACGCAAAAGGAACCAATATTTCAGCCCACCAATCAGATTTCAGTTCATCAGTTGACGACTACAGCTAACGCGACAGCAAGGCCACGCTACACACACTGTAATAAATACACAGACCTCTATTGTTTGCATTACACTGTCTTCCTATTAGGAACCACTAAATCCAACACAATGAGTCTTTAAAGATCAATATTAGACAGGTGGGCACATTATGTAAAGCTATTTTCAAGATGCTGAATATGACTCCTGCTGGAGGCCCCAACCAAAATAAATGAGACAGTGAGATTATAGCCTGTAATTGCAAGTTATATTGAGTTGGAAATCTGCTAAGCTCAAGGCGACGCCGACTGTCACCCATTGTGATGGTGAACTTGTGAACCAACTAATCCAAAGTGATTAACCAATCAAACAAAAGCCTGCACACATGCCCTGTAAAAACCCTGTCTGGACCTCAGCAATGGCCGCACGTGTAGCGTCAACCTGAAATACACATCAAACACGAGTAAATTCAAATGAAAAATAATAATAATAATAATAATGTGTGCGATGCTATTCCAATATTCCAAAGTGTTAAGAAGACTTGTGCTGTGTAGAGTGTCGCTAGACTTCACAGGCAGACCCGGAAGTCGACAGGAGGCACTGTGGGAATCCAGTAGCGGGCAGGAAAACTGACGCAAATCTCTCACACAGTGTGTGTCATTTTCAAATTCCCGTTGCCGTGATCGCTCCTGGACCGCGTCGCGCGTCCCGTCCTGTCACCGGCCCGGTCCTCGCCCTCCTCCTCCTCCTCCTCGTCCACATCCAGCTGTTCCTCCTTCTTCTTGATGTAGCGCTCATAGAGCACCATCACCACGCCCATCAGCCAGGCCGACACCGTGCCGGCGGCAAAGATGACAAAGCCGATGGCGACAAAGAAAAGGTAGTCCCAGGAGCCCAGAGTGTGGTGACACAACGTCCGTAGCTGGATGCCCACTTCGCCCAGCCGACGGCCCTGCATGTCGGGAGGCGAGCCGCACACCGTCTGGCCCTCATCTGTCAGGCAAACACATCAGGGGAAGATTATCACAGAAAGTCTAGCCTAGTTGAAATGGTTATTTCATTTTGCTTCTGTTGTTTAAAGGTGAAGCTAAACCGCTGACTGTATAAAAAGGTCTACAGGTTTCAAAAAGGAGACATCGTTTTACCAGCAATGACTGCCCAAAATTGGTTGCAAAAAGGCTGAAAATGATGAAAATAGAAAGGAGCATTATTTGTTTTGCTGGATTAAATTGCAAGTCAAAATAAAAATAGCAACAAATAGTCTTTAATGTCCATCTTGTCCTTTTGATTTTGGATAATTTTGATTAAAGATTGGCCATAAACTTGTGGGCGTGGCAACGGTTTAGTTGCCAACTTCAGTCGGCTTACACATCAATCATTGTCCACCTGCGGTACCGCCCACACATCCAAATGTGCAATTTTCAATCTTCAAAACGGATCGGAAACTCACTCGAGGCTAAAACAGGTTTTTGCAAACCAACGGGTGACATCACGATGACTCCTCCCATCTTTACATACGTTCAATGAGCTAAACCGTCTAATTCAAACTTGAGGTAAGCTTTAGGTAGCTGTTATCGTCACCTCTTTGTAAATTCAAATGCAACGTTTTCCATCAGTTTGATGTTATGAGTAAAGCGATCATGTATTTTTTTTTTTAAGTGGGCGAGAAAATAAGGACCATCTTTCTTCTTGACTGAACTCAATCTTAAAATTAAAATTTCTGTCTTGGATGCAATATTGCATTCGCACCTTAAAGAAAGTGACATTCTTTTTCCTAAAGCTTATAGAATTCACAAGTAAATAAGTTTACGGTCTAATCTACTTGTTAATGGTGATCTTCACAAGCAAAATTCCCTTCAGCAATCCCAGATGATAACTGGATTTTGTTGTTGTTGTATTTGTGTCTTTTACGTCACTAAGGGCAATGCACCTTTCCCACTTTATGGACAACATTCCCAGGCAGGTGACAGTTCCACTGGGGGGGGAAATGAAGAATTGAAAAATACAGTAGCTAAATCTCAATACACAAACCCCTTAGCTGAAAACACGAACAGTTTAAAAATTGGCAAAACATTGCATTCCATACACGAAAGCTGTCACTCAAGTTAGGAGCCTGCCTGATGAAATATATTCTCAAGGTCCCTAAAGTTCTGATCTCCTGCAGTGCAGCGGCAGCAGCCCCCATGGAGAGCCGGCATACAATTATCATAGAGGACGTGACGACTCTTTGATGTGTAAAGAAGCTTAGGATGGAAAGTTTTTACATGTATAGCGCCAGTTCAGGCTTAGAACGTTGCCTTGCTTTAGCATAAAAAGTGTAAATGGCGGCCAAACAAGCTGGAAATATGCAAAAACCTATTCAGGCTCACGCAGCTGACGAGAATTTAAAAAAAATGAAGAAAAATGAACGTGGCAGCGCTACATTGTGGCTGCTGTTATCAGAGAGCCACACTGGGTTTTGGAAACTTCCTGGTCGTTGATGCAGCATTAAATTACAACAAAACAGTCGCATATGAATTATTCAAGCTGCTTTCTTCGCAGCAGGATGCCGGAGTGACTCTGGCTTTTGTGTCTGCCTGAAAACAGACAATACCGGCTTCTCATTATCAGGCTCGCATATGACTCACACCTTGCTGGAATGAAGCAAACCTTCGATTCATTCCCTTTTAGTGCTGCAAAGCTGCAGCAGGGCTCGGATGGAAACCGGTTTAAAGGGCTTATTGGCCAGATTTATTAAATACACCTGACGGTGCCTGACGGCAGAGGCGTTTTTCATGAAATAGCGCAAAAGTTTGTCAGAGGGTTTAGTTGGTGTAGGCAGAAAACAAAGCGCGGGGTTCCCGTCTGCAGGCGGCCGCGGCTTTAATTGGCTTTTGTTATGGTTTCCCGCCAGGAGAGATCAAAGACATTGGAACTTTCTGCACAGTGCAGTTCTCCCCACACTTTCTACAACAATGCCCTTTAGAAGATGCATCTCCTCCACGCAAATATTATTTATGCATATACACCCAGGCTTAATGAGCACAGGAGTAGGTCTCGCATGCATAAATCATTAACTTTGCATCAGCGTGATGATGTGATGTTGCTCCTCCGCGGCTCCGGTGTTTGATGTTACCAGAATGGAAGTCTCTCAGTGTCGGCAGTCACACTAAGAACGTCTTTCATTCTTGACTCTGTCCATCTGAGGAGCTGACTCGTTTCTATAGAGATTATTCTGGTCTTTTTTGTTTTTTTTTAATTAAGATGAACTTGAATACTTTATTATTGTTAGAAAACCATTTGTCTCTTGAGAAAATTATATTTCCTTTTGCATCTATTAAAGGCCCAGTTTGCAACATTTAGTGGCATCTACAAAAGAATACCTCTTAATTTATCATGTCAGGTCACAATTGTTGTCATTTCATATCCAAAATCCACTCTGACCCGTTCTTTTGGTCAACGTAAATGTTAATTATACGTGACTTCGTAGAACTAAAACATTTGGTAACCTTAGCTGAACATTTTCAAATGTGCTGTCTACTACTAGTACTTTGAATACATTATCATGTATTTCTCAGCAGCAGCAGATGTCGGAGTTCAGGTCGGTGGGAGGCGCGACATGCCTGCCTTCAATCCAAACACCTGACGAGTCAATTTGCAGCAAACGGCGGAGATGTCAGCTTTGTATAGTATTCATTGGGTGCATAAATCCCGCCTCTTATCCTCGCCGAAGCTCCTCGGCAGATCTGAGAGCGAGCGAGCGAGCGTGCACGGCGAGGAAACGTCGGGACGGCTGGCTCCTCTAAGCTGCACCGCCGAGAATTCAAAGCCGAGCGAGGCCTGATCCTCTCCCAGGCTGCCGCCGTGCACACAATGCGCTTGTCAGAGAGTGTGCGTGCGTATTTGCGTGCACGTGTAAATGTGCGCACGCTCCCTCACTCGCACACGCATGCACACACATCCAACCCTCTGTCTTTACACACATGCACAAACGATGCCTCCTCCACCAGGCTTTTCCTATCTGTGTCCTTGCAGAGGATGCTTGTGTGTCTTTGTATCCGAGTGTGTGTGCGTGTGTGTGTGCGTGTGTGTGTGTGTGTGTGTGTGTGTGTGTGTGTGTGTGTGCACATACACGTGTCAGTGTGTGAGCCTCACAGCAAGGAAGGAAAACCCTTCTGGCTCCACTCCCTTCCACACATCCCTCTTTTCTCCCCCACCCACCCACCGGGACGCGCATCAAAACAAGGAGGGCTTTCCCTCCTTCCTCTCCTCATTCAGACTCTGCTCTATTTCGAGATGCTGCCCTTATATAACAGCTGGGAGAGCGCTAATCTGGCCGGAAAGGCGAGACCAAGGAGAATCTGTTGCTTCCTTCCTCTGGCCGTCCTCGCCTCTTTTTTCCCTCCCCGCGCTCTCTCGCTCGTGCTCGTCCGCTGTTGACGCCCGTCCTGACATGAGGAGACAGGCGAGAAGGCACTGCTGCGTGAACCAGGTGAGAGCCAGACAGGGCGAGATAACGAGGCCTGTAGAGACTGACGGAGGGATGGAGTGAGGGAGGGATGGAGCAGCCAAAGCCCCTTGGCCACTCCCCCTTTGTGGGGGCGTGAAGAAGTCTGCTGCCGGGCGCAAACACAGGGCCGGGTGACTTTGACTCACCTCTCCGCCTGCCTCCGCATGTATGTGAGTGTCGTTGGAGGCCCAACGACACCCAGCAGGAGCGAATCAGAGTGAAAGCCTGGTTAGGATAAACGGGTTTCGTGTAAGACATGGATGTGCATATAAATACCCAATAAACTCATTTGAATGCAAATTCACAAAACAAGGGCAAGGATGGACAGGATCTTCGTTCTGATCAGAGTCTGTACACTCACTTGCTCCAGACTGTGTCTTCCTGGTCGGGGACACTCAGTCACTCATTGATAAAAAGATTGTTTTTGCGAAAAAGTCGCCAATATTAAGCAAAAGTAAATAGTAGCAGGTGTAATAACACAACAACGGAGAATTGTTGTTGACTTCCAGTCAGTGCGGAATGACAGAGTGCAAGTCTCCCCATAAGGAACTAAGGAACCAACACGCAATAAATGTGCTGCATTAATGTAAACTACTGGATGTGTGCAAACCTAAAGCAAACATCATCAGCACCTGTGGAGCTGCGGGAACTATTAACGTTCCCCAGTGGGGATGAATAAACTTCTGTCTGATCTTATCTCGATGCTACACCTTCCTTCAGTGGGGCTGGATCCGGTGGGTCAAATCGCACAAGTAAGGACGACAGGGGGGTTGAGGAGGAGGAGCAGAAGGGCAGGACGGCGGTTGAAGGTAGCTGGTCAGTCAAGACAGACGGTCTCATGCGCCCATAAACATAAACATGCATGGAAATGCACAGCCGGGGCACGTCTGCCCAGCACCAGTGTTGGCGAGTAATCTATTACTAAGTAATCCACTACAGTACTTAAACTACCTTTAGAGTAACGGAGTAATGTAGCAGGATTACCGTGGCAAAACTAGTAATTATATCATAATAACTTTATCAAGTAACGATTGTTATGGATGTCGCAGACTGATGATGCAGCAGTGCATGCAACATCATTGATATGAGACGATGCACCAAAACAAGCATGGCGGTGGCAAAAGAAAAAACAGGAAATACAAACATTATTTTGAGTTCATTTCGTCTGAATCAAGGAATATCGTGGTTTGTTGTACATTATGTGCAGGAAAGAAGATGACAATATTTGGAATGGCAAAATTTGCACTTCAATAAAGTTCATTCCAAAGCCCCTAGCAACTGTTATTGTATCTTTCTTTTAACTTAAGTAATTAGTAATTGATTACTTATGAAACAAAGTAGTTAAAGAAATATCTATATTGCTTTTTAAGGAGTAATCTGTAGTTGGATTACTTTTATGGAGTAATCCCAAAAACCCTGCCCAGCACGCACCAAGTCGACTCAGTTTCAGCGCGATGGACTTGAGAGAGTCAGTCAGACGGCTGAGGTGTTTGCATTACGGAGGCGGGGAGTGTGTACATCTGCTGCGTGTCTGCCTTCTCCAGAGAAGAGGCTGCACACCAAACTAATCCAGATGAAAAGGAAGAGAAAAAAAAACGAGTAGGGGAAAAAAATAGGGCAGACTCATTCGGATTCGTCCTGAGCTGCACGGGGACCACGCCGTTTGCCTCGTGTGTGTGCGGGTGGGAGTGACAATCCGGGGATGCCTTTTTAGCGAAATGCGGTGGGTGCATTACAGCCGTGGTGTCAGGATTTTGTCAGGCTTCGCACTCCGTAAAACGCACTATAAATAGCGGCTGCCCTTTTGCATAGTGACACATCCGCGCCGAAGCACGACGAGCATAGTCGCGCAAAGTCGTAAAGATTGATGCACGGCACTCACGTCTGTCAGGGCTGGAAACAGGAAGAAGGTGTGAGGTCGACGTTTAAGGACGGATTTACACGTTTCAGGCCCCGTTTCCGATTAGCTGCCTGCGACCTCATGTTTGCATCCACAAGCTGCAGCCTGGACACGCTGTCAGTCATGTGCATTAACCCTTAGTTAAACTTTGCTTGTAATTTGCTTCCCAGAACAGGAAACATGCTGGGCCAAACCAATGGAACAGTTTGCATTCAATGCAGTGAAGAACAAAGGCAAGACTAAAAGTTCAAGCTTTCCAAAGCGTTTCATAAGGGTTTAGTTTGAAGTAGATGGAAAAATCTGATTGTAACATTTTGAAAAAGTTCAATGTTCATCTGTCTGAGGGGAATAGAGCAGAGCAAATCAATTTGGCAAAGGAAAAAGAAGTGAACTGGATAGTCTACATAACAAGTCACACCTTACAGTTAGATATTTTAGATTTATGTCTTAATTATTTTCACTACTGAGCGACACCAGACATCCAGATTCATTGATCTTATTTTTTCTCCTGCTTGTATGCTCAAGTAACAGAGCCAAACTGTGTGACTCGAGAGGGATGACAAATCGGAATCAGGTCACTTGAACAACAGTACGTCATTTCAATCAAAGCCCGATGCCTCCACAATCATCTGTTAATCTTGCACTACTGCACTGTGACTTCCTCCCAGGATCGCCGCGTTTGGCAAACACGAGGAGAAATCAGACGTGGTGCTCGCCTCCGGTGGTCTTTCCACCGCCACGCTCCACCGCCGTCACCTGCGTCTCTCGTCCTCGGCCGCGGAACTCTTTTGGCAACGTGACACGACGCGGCGCTTCCTGCAGCTAATGGTGTTATGTTGTCAGAGCAGGATGACGTGATGCTGTCTGCTGTGTGCAGAAACGCGGAAGTAACAGACGGTTTTACGTAACGGGATGTGCGGGGGAACCCAGCAGTGCTGGCTCGGAGTGAGTGTAGTCATCCCTCGCTCTGAGCCATCTGAGGAAGACCTTTGCTGCCATTTGGAAGAAATCTATGGCCTTTCCACTTGTGGCACAGCCATATTTGTGCTACAAGTACAGTTATTTTTGCAGATCTTTTTTTTCCCATATGATGTTTATATGGAGTATGGATGGACTGACGTGTCTGAGCAGCCCCAGACTTTAACAGTGTCTTTCAGGTTCAGGTTCTGTTGAGGTGTTGAGGCTGAAAGGACATTATTACATTTCTCTTTCATTTTTGTCATAATCCAAAATGTCATGGACACCAAGTGGTACTTTCTCCCAGGCTGCCGTCCACTCTAAACTGTTAATTAAATGTGTCAAAGTTGTAATTTAAAGTCTCCAAATGTTCAGAGAAATAGTCAACCCCAATGGCTCTCTCGCCTATTAGAGATCTACTCTGCTGCACCGACGGAACCAGCCGCACTGCCTGTCGTGTCAGTATCTCTTAATTTTGCCGGCATGCGAGGCTGTTAATTTTAGGCTGGTCACCAGCAAAAAGGCCATTGCTTTACATAACCCCGGATTATCTACGTCATAAATGGAGCACAGTGGACCAAATTTAGCATGAGCGGGGCTCCCATGTTTGGTCCACAGAAAGAAACAAATCGGTGAAGGTCATGCCGTGACAGTGTCAACTCAAGACATTTCAGAGAGATAAAACAGACCAACGGGAATGACCTTGGAATTTGAAGCCCTCCAGGTGGACCCAGAGGCAGAGGTCCTCGTTGTCGCACTCGCAGCTCCACGGGTTCCCGCTGAGGCCCACGGAGCGCAATGAGGGCAACGCAATCAGGGAGGAGATGTTGAGCGCCGTCAGGTTGTTCCGACTCACATCCAGCACCTGCAGGGCCTCGTTCTCCGCAAAGGCGTCCTGGTGGATCTCCGAGAGCCCCGGGTTGTCAGTCATCCTCAGCATCACCAGGCTGGCCAAGGGGCCAAAGGTCCGGTCCTCAATCCGGCTCAGGGTGTTGAATGAGAGGTCCAGGTAGGCCAGCCTGTGCAGGTTGCCGAAGGTGGACTCAGAGATCTCCATCAGCGAGTTGTTGCTGCAGTCCAAGTAGACCAGGTCCGAGAGGTAGTTGAGCGCCAGGGGCGGCAGCTCCACGATGCGGTTGTTGGAGATGATGAGCTGCCGTGTGGCCAGCGGCAGGTTGACCGGGAAGGTGGTCAGGTGCTGTCCGGCGCACTGGACCACCAGCTGGTCATCGCACACGCACCGGTCCGGGCAGCCCGACGCGAGCACCGGGGAGGCGCTCGAACCCACGGCGAGGAGGAGCAGCAGCACTACGAGCCGCAAGGGGTGCGCGCTTGGCTGCGGGGCAAGACGCATGACACCGCCGCGGGCTTCATCCACCCTGCTTGGACACTGTCAGACGCGGTCACATTCTTCATTGAGACATCGGCGCCGAGGTCGTTTTTTTCCCGGGAAAATATATAATGAAATAAATAATCTCCACACACGCACTGAGAGAGAGAGAGAGAGGGGTCAGACCGAGCGCTCGCCCGTGGCAACCTCTTGCGAGCAACGTCTCACTTCATCCTGTCGCGGTGTCTGGATCCGGCGCGCTTCCCATCCAGCGTGCGAAAACTTGACCGGCAGACCCGTCTGTGCCGCCTCACATGCCGCGGGTTGAACGGCTACTCTCGTCCGTCGGGGACGCATCAATCCGCGCATGAAATCTCCCCATCGCGTCCTCTCGCGCTGCGCTGCTCCCGCTCCGGCTCCGCGGCGCGCTCTGCCATCGTCTCGTTTTTTGAAACTAAATCCAAATGAGGGGGGAGGACGAGGAAGAGGGGGGGGAGGGCGAGAAGAGAAGGGTGATGGGGGGAGACTAGGCTGCGTGGCGGGTGTGGGCGGGGGGGGGGTGGAGTGATCTCTGGCTCTGGAGCCGCGGGCCAGCGGAGGAAATGCAAATCATCGGTCGTGTTTTTAAAATGAAAACTAATACTAATACTAATCGCCCCGAGGTCCACAAAGTCTAAATAAATTGGAAGCCAATGAAATGAGAGTGAGCGGCAGCTGAGTGGTGGTGGCTTGAAGCACGTGCGAGTTGGAGCATCATGGGATGTGTAACACACTGTAACACACTGTAACACACTGTATGATTAAATATGTTTGCTTTTTCAGTTTCCCCTGCGTATTGAGTGTGCACTTATGTGAGTGGCGTCACACCATAAGTGCATGACTGATTAAAATGATAAAAGGTGGCGTTTCATATTCTTACGATGCATTAGCTTCTTTCTGTGTAAATCTTAGATCTGGGAGTGCCTGATGGAAGCTGCATAGAAGTGTGTATGTAATGATTTGGGTTTTTAATTAACTGTCTCAGGTGTGTGTGTGTGTGAGAGAGAGAGAGGGAGAGAGACAGAGAGAGACAGAGAGAGAGAGGGGGGGGAGAGACAGAGAGAGAGAGAGACAGAGACAGAGAGAGAGAGAGAGAGAGAGAGAGTTGCATCAGATCATAAGTATGTGATGTTTGTATGTGTGACAGTGGGTTTTGTCACGTGTTGGACGTGCTGACTGAAGTGTAGTGTGTATTTGTGTATCTGCAGAAGCTGCATCAGATAGTGTGCAATGCTGTAAGATGTATTTCTGGATGTTTGCAGGCTGGCAGGAGTGTGCGTGTGTGTGTCTGTGTGGGTGCGCTGATGTATTTATACGTGGAAGCTGCGTTGGATCACAAATGCGTGTATGATTCTATATGTTTTACATGTCGGATGTGCTGTCTCAGGTGTGTATGTGTGCGCGCGCATGTGTTTGTGCAGCAGAACAAAAAGCAAGTGCAGTCGACACCTGAGAGGCCTGCCATAGCGTGCTGCATAATCAGATGTCGCGGGGAAACGAGGCCATTGTTCACGATGTGTAGAGGGAGAGGATCCATATCAGCCTCTTTGCACCACTCTGACCTATATGTGCGATGAGTTTTTTCCACAATGACTGGCATATCAGCCACGGGCACACATTGCACAAACACACGCATGCACACACGGCCAGCCAGGAGCAGCAGATGAGGGACGAGATGAGATGGGACAAGGTGGTCTCGGGCAGCAGTTGTTTTTCCTCCTCTCTCTGGTCTCGGTTTGAGTCTATTCTTGGTTCTCTGTGTAGGTGTTGAAGTGCTGAATCAGACTCGACATGATGGAAGTGGAGGAGGAGAAAGAGGAGGAGGAGGAGGAGGACAGATGTGCCGCTGACAGTCAGTGAGTGAAATAGGCCTGGAGTGCACATACTGCTGCAGAACAAACTGCCGTCAGTCTTCTTTAGTGCTCGCGCTGATCCGCAGACGTCAACTCTGCGTCCCTCAGTGGCCGTTGCCAGGTTTGAAGAGGAGCAGGAGGCCTGTGATCGTGTGCAACCGAGGTGCAGTTTCACACTTGCCACCCAGCGGACTGAAACACAGCTGTTTGGCTGCGTGAAAGACGTTCAACGGCTCGACGAGGACATCTAGCGGAGAAAAGTCTGTACTGTACTACTGTCTGCCTGTTCAAAAACAAATCAATAGCTTGAATTATTAATAATCTCAACGTAATCTTAACATCTTGTTTAATGTTATTCAAATTGATCAATACTAATTACCTAACAGAGTGATCCCTCCCCATCAGTCTCTCTGGCATAAGAGGCAACTAAATGGACTCAATTACATTTAGGCTCTTCTTGTTAGTTAACCAAATCCATCCATTTCATTTCTAACACTGCTTAATCCCGCACTCAAGGTCACAGGAGGGTGTTGGAGCCTGCATAAACCAACCTGGGGCAAAGGTCCTAGACAAGCATCCATTCACACACACATTTATGGACACATCGACTTGCAAATATGTTTACTGTGTGTGTCTTTGGGCTATGGGAGGAAGCTGGAGTACCTGGAGAAACCGTGTAGTCGCAGGGAGAACAAGCAAACGCCACACAGAAAGGTTTCTTGTTGTGATGCGACAGTCTTAACAATGGCACCATCGTACAGCCTGCAAACCAAATGGCATAAAATGTGTTGAATTTGTGTGATTTGTGTGATGTTAGATGAAAAATAAGAATTAGAACAACTCAGAAAAATGCTATTTTTGAGTACATCCTGAGTTTATTTAAAAAGAGGATTACTAAACATAGATGTTATTGGCATATATAAAATGTTTGCTTTTTTTTAAATTCATACTACAAAAATAATTGCTGGAAAGCCGAGAAAAGTAACAATGTATTACTATCAGAATGGACTTAACCCTGTCATAAGGTTATAAAAGGAAATACTTATCTCTTAAAGATATGTAATTCCTACTTTCACTTTCTACCACAGCGTCTCCCCAGTAAACTCTGAACTGTTCTCATTTTCTATCATGGCTACGTGAAGTTGTCAAAGGACTGATTTATTGTAGTTCAAGGGTTGAACTGCTTCTGGTGGCACACCTCTACCTTTTTATTGCAATGTTGTTCCAAGTCATTATGAGATGATACTTGTGCAAAGGGAAGGGCAGAGAAAACATACACTGACAAAAAAAGAGCGCAGAGATTTGACAGTTTCTATAAACTGTAGGGGGGTTGGTTTCATCCACACCCTCATGTCTGTTGAAGCAGTTCTATCTGGTTTCCACAGAGACAACTAAAGTTTGATTTAACAATATTGCGTGGTGGCAACACCGCAAACGATTGAGATTCCAATTCCCTGTCAGCAGCCCTTTGTGGTATTCTCCCTGCATGTGCTGGCCTCAATTTGACTGATACTTGATCCCGGAAACTCTGGCCTGTGAGGTCCATGCTGTTTAACAGATGGTATATTTGCTTGGCTCCCTTCCATGTCGGCTGCCTAGGAGTGGCCTGTAGTAAGTTAATCGAAGGTTAAGTGAGTCCTGTTCCGTGTTTGTTAGTCTTCCCCCCACGTTCAGTGACATTCAGTTGTGGCAATAATGGTGGTGCTACACAACCAATAGTAAGGAGTAAAAAAAAACTTTCTCCAAAGAAGTGAAACTGTGACATCAATCGTGAGGTTTCTATTTCGGCACTCTGAAAATGGAAGGCTCAACGCGGTGTTAACAGATGTTGCTATAAGATTTTATAGCCATAAAATAAATCAACTTTACGCACTGAACCGTTGAAAAAAAGAAAAAAAAAGAAAAGAAAAAAAAAGAACCATACCGTATTGACGCTGTCAGCAGCTAGCAGCTAGTAGCAATTTGAGCTTTGGCGGCAAAATATTTATATTAATGCAGTGCCGACAAATGGTATTATTGCTTCAACATCTTCCTTTTTAAAAACGAATTCATGTTTGCAAGTGAAAAAGTCTGTTCCGATTAGATATCAAATCAATTCCCTTCTCCAGCTACTTTTAACCCATTAACTCTTTATCAAAGCTGCCAGGTGAATCATTTACCGGAAGAACAATCTTTGACACAGTGGTAGGGGGCCACGCCCTCCACGGGGGTGCGTACATTGCGTAAGAACGTGCGCCGCGCACGCAAATACAAACGGAGGAAACTTGAGAGGCTGCGCTGTGTCGTCTTCGCGTTCCAGGCGTCAAGAGCTCGACCTCGTCCTCGAACAACCTCCAGGTACAGTCGCAGCGTGCAACTGTGTTATGAGACGTGTGTGTGTTCACGGACAATCACCGTTGTTTAATTTAGCTGTATTATACAAGTGACCTTCACTGTTTTTGGAGGGCTACCATGCTAGCTCCGGAACTCTTTTGCAGCGCTGGTCTTGGAGCCTTGGTTTAAAACCACCCGAGTGTTCTAGATAGAATGATTTTCTAGTGCATTTTAGACGTTTTATTTCCGTTTTTAGTCTCGCTTTTACACGAACGTAACCTCTTTCCTTGATTTGCCCTAACTGCAATGATCAAAATTGTTACTTTCTCTAAATTCTCTCTAGTGCAGCTTGAGCCAAGATGGTTGCGCTTTCCAAGGAATACGGCTATGTGGTGCTCACAGGCGTCGCCAGCATGTTCATGATTGGACATCTGGCCTGGCAAGTTGGCAAAGCCCGCAAGAAGTACAAAGTGGCGGTGAGTAGCAGAGCCTCTTGGTGCTCCTCTTCCACTGCTACCTCGGTTATATGCGGCCACCACACTGCAGGTGTGTGTGTGTGTGTGTGTGTGTGTGTGTGTGTGTGTGTGTGTGTGTGTGTGTGTGTGTGTGTGTGTGTGCGCGCGCATTCTCAGTGTGAAGAAACTTGCTTTTGCCTTGCAGTATCCTCAGATGTACAGCAACGACCCTGAGACTGGGACTATCTTCAACTGCATCCAGCGTGCACACCAAAATACGTACGTGGGCGCAGAAATTAGACATATGTAGCATAAATTCAAGCACACCTGCTGCCTATGGATTGACTGCATTATACGTGTGTTATAGCATGAATAAAAAGAGATGATGTGTAGTTTCTGCTTTTTCCCAGACTGGAGATGTACCCCGGCGTTCTCTTCTGTCTGGCTGTTGGTGGCTTGCATTGTCCAGTAAGTCCAACATTCTGACTTTTATTTAACGTCTTTAACAGATATTTTTAATTCAGCCTCTTTGAACTTTGAAAAATACTGAATGTTATTTTGCTTAGAAGTGTACACATACATTAACCTGTTTGTCTGGCATGTGCAGCGTGCTGCCAGTGCACTGGGGATGGTTTGGATTATCAGTAGAGAGGTGTATGCACGAGGCTACTCAACTGGAGGTAAAGAGAAAAAAAAAAATTCTGTTCTCTAACAAAACAAACAGAAAATGAAATAGACATTTTCCTTTCTTGGTCAGACCCCAAGAAAAGAATGCGCGGGGCATTCGGCAACATCGCCGTGCTGGGCCTGATGCTGATCACCATCAACTCTGGCCGCCACATGCTCGGCTGGACTGGACCCCGATGGAGGGGTGGGCCCTTCCGCAACATTCAAGCTTAACTGCGATGACCAAGTCAACAGTGTGAACTTGCTGTCATTTTTGTGCCCTGTAATCAGTATATCACCCTCGCTGTAACATTTAAATTTTGCATCATCATACATCCAACGCTTGAAGCTAGAGAGAGACGTCTGTCACTGGTGGTCTGACGGGTTTGCCGAGAAGGGAGGGGCGGTGTTAGTCCCTGGCTGGCCCGCCCAACACATGTTAGACAACTTGCCATGATTGATTTCTTTCCTTGTGCCCTCATATTGAGATTGCAACTCTGTTGCCAGCGTGACTTTTCGTCACAATATGTGTCCTTAAAACAATTCAATGAAGGGGCATTAATTCTTCTACTGTGTGTCTGCACTTGATTATGAACAGTTCTACATTCGTACCTCATGTTTGCTTTTGCTTTGATTTTTTTTTAAGAAGGTTCTGTACACCAATAAGCACTTAGAAAGTAGTAGTTAAAAACATGTAATTAAATAACTATTTCACTTTGGAACTGCTGATTCTCATACTGACAATGGCGTGAGTTTTGTTATACCACTAATAACATTCTGTAAGGTGTTTTTATTACAAAACAGTGCTTTGTAAGTGTGGAGTGTCTGTTATTTTTTCTAAAGGGGGTAAAGGTTCAAAGTGTGCATGACTTGCCTAGACAGGTGGTGAGTGACGCAGAGCTGCTGTTGGAATCCCCAGTGGCAGTGGAAAATGCCTGACACACCGTGACTCAGCATAAAGCCCCACAAGGCTTATTATACAGAAAGGTTTTATTAGAAAACAATACATCCAAAAATCAATGCATTATAAGAAACTATTACAATGGTCACATGACCAAGTAAGATGGTCTTTAAAAACATTCATTTAAAACTTTGTGATACTCCAGTTAGTGCACTAAGAGTCTCAGTTCCGTCACTACACGTTGCCTTTACATAAGGGTCCATCACTTAAGTTTTAGTGGCATCTAGTGGTAAGAGGGCAGATTGCAAACAGCTTTAATCTGAATCTACCTATAACTGCAATGAAATCAGGAACAGATCCAACTTCTAGTTTTAGGGATGAAAACAAATAATGTCCTTAAATTCTCTTATTCCAAAAGATGTCCTTAAATATTAACTGCTGCGTCTTTCCATTTACAGCTAAAACAGCAACATTCATAATTTGTTTTACAGAACATTGTCTATAAAACAAGTTACTTGTTCAAGTGTTAGTTTTACTGTGGAAAGTTCAGTGTGTCCCACCAACAGACTAGACTAGACAGCAATTTAGAAAGCAACACCGAACTAATTGAATGTGGCTTTTACATACCACCATAAAGACCATAATCACTGCAATAGAAAAGAAATACCACATCATGCGCAGCTTCTAGAAGACAATGTTGTGTGTCAACACTTATGGCTTTTAAATCATGAAACCAATCAGTGTTGTGTGTTTGTGCATGTATGTTTATCTACTGCATGTCTTCAGTTTAAGAAAACGCTGGCAACCTGGAAATCCATCTTAAAAGTGCACTTCACTAATATTTGGTCACCTAAAAGGTATTATAACTCAAATTCCATCATCAGTTTAGGCATTTCTGCATCTTTTCCTAACATTCAATTGTGTTTTTTGTGTCTTCTTGCTCTCCTGAGTCTCCTTTGAATAACCTGAGACGAGTTTGAAGACTTTGCCTAACTTTAACTCACACAACCTCTCACAGCCTTCTGAAGTGCCGTATGTGTGAGAGGAGAAGTCAGTTGAAGGTGCTTGGGTGAAAAATGGTGGGGAAAAAAACAGTGTGACTGCATTTTTAGAGCTCCTAAGAGCTAAAATGAGGATTAAAGGTCCCATATTATGCCTAAAACACACAGTTCCAAAAAGCTGCCTGCATTGATATCAGGCGCAGCAGTCTGGTATTTCTCCCAGGTTTGTGACAAAGTTTCATACTCGTATTTGTCCTTTTACAAACGTAGAAGGTCCAAGAAAGCCTCTGTTTTAGCAGGAAGCGAAAATCTAATGTTTTTTTTTTTGGCAGGCTGCAAACATGGGGCTAAATGTGCCACTTTCTGGGGATTAAGAGTGTTTCGATAGTTAATCCTACAGGTTGGAAAGATAAAAATCTGCAAGTAGGTATAATATGGGACCTTTAAGACTTTTAGATGGATTCTCTGACGTCTTGACACCTCGCATGAAGAAACTTATCGTCAAATACACAGCAACATCCAGTACTGTTGATCCGATGTCGATCGGACAGCGGCAGAAGGCTTCTTTCAGTAGGTGTATCGAGAGAGGGGCGTGTCCTCCATCAAATCATCCTGGAGAGAACATTTGCACAGGATATAGTGACCTTGGAGTGACATAGTAAGCATTGTCTTATTTTCTTACAGTTGCTGATGGATTGTGTTGTAGAGAAAACAGTGGCCATTTCATGCTGTGTCTCCTGACACACACAGAGGAAACATCCCATTCATATATAAGTTTCCGGTGAGAGCCATATACGATGGCATCTATAACACACTTGAAAAGTTTAGTAAAAGATTAGCATCAAAAACACTACCGTTAAATTCCACAGCCGGCCATCTCACAGAAATCCTTCACTTCTCACTAACAAACTACTCTGACTGAATGACAGACTGACTGACTGACTGAAGGGATGGGGTGGCCACCTCACCATGGGAAGGTCCTGCAGCCGGTGGAACTCTGGGTGGTTCGTCCGCTGGCGGAACTTGAGGAAGAGGACGATGAAGATGAAAGCGGTGGTGACAATGAACACAGACAGCAGACCAGCCAGCAGTGGGTCCAGAGGGGAAGTGGGGCGGAGGCGGCGCCCACTGGGATCTGGAGGAAAACACAGAAACTGGAGGTTGAGGGAAGAAAAATCCAGCTGGGAGGGCTTAGCAACAGCAACAGCAACTGTCCAGCACCTCACCTTCATCTCCAACATTCAGCTCAGACGGGGCCTCCTGGCGTGTCGGCCCCGCTGGACCTCCACCTGTTGCTGGGGCCACATGGTGTCCCACTGCTGCCAGCTGTGCAGCAGTGACCGTGGTTAGCAATCCAGAGGTGGACAGTGCGGTGGGTGCTGGCCGAGATGGAGCGATGGAGGTGGGATCTTTGGTCAGTGGGACCTCACTGACAGTTGGGTGGTGTTGCAGATGGGTGGAGTTTCCTGAGTCGGTGGGTACAGAGAAAATGGTCTCACCTGTGAAGGGGTGAAGCTGTATTAGCTTTAGCTTGTAGCAGGAAGACCCTTTGTTTAGGAGGGAGGTTTTAAACAGAGGATTAATATATGTTTTGTGCCACTAAATAATGATGATGATGATTATGATGATAATAACAATAATAATAATAATAATAATAATAATAATAATAATAATAATAATACTTTTTATTTATTGAGTGCTTTCGAAGTGCTCAAATACATTTTTACAAAAGAAGGTTAAAACATGTCAGAATAACATATGCAGTCAAAAAATATACAAACAAATCAATGAAGTGCAGAATAGAGGAAAAGTGAAAACAAGGAGGTTCGAATCAATTTTAGTTAAAGATGAAAAAGTCAATGAAAAGGTGAGTCACATTAATAACAATACGGAACAGATGTGTTTTAAGTAGTTATTTGAATAATGGCAGGTCAGTGCAGTCACGGATGTTAGTTGGGAGTCAGTTCCAGAGGGTGGGGGCAGCAATGGAGAAGGCAAAACACTGGTCATGGTCATGCTTTCCAATATTCTCAGGTTATACACAGACTTCAACATAGTTTTGGGGGGGGTTGGCCCTGAAGAGGCACATTCACGCTCTGCTCACAGCCGTCGCTCGCCTCTCGGTACACATCATCCCTCAGAGCAAGTTCAGCTAAACACACGTTTCCTCCACTTCTAGCATGAGTGTTGTGTTACTCAGTTTAGCTGTGTTTACATTATAGCCGTCAGCCGAGGAGGGGGATGGGATGGGTGGGCATTCAAAGAGCATGTTTTCATCATTCTAGAAGGGCAGAGATTGAACCATGTTGCCTTCTATGCATGTATAATTTGGTGAGGGCAGGATTAAGCACCAGATGGTCCAGTTTCCTTGTCGTTTTGTTGAAAAAGTGTAAAGGGAAGCAATTCATTTTGTCATGAGGATATATAACCGGGGATGCAGTTAGAGCAGATTAAGATTGACAATTCATTAATTCGAAGTACTGGGAGCATCTCAGCATTGATCACTTTTCTGACTTTGATTCCACTAACAGTGGAAAGAACGCAGCAGCCCAAACCATTTGGTCTTGATCTACTGGTGTTCTCAGAGTGCCCACTAGTGGCGTGTAAGGATCATACAGAAACAGGGTGATTACACTCAAAGTAAACACTAATAATCTCATTGTTTGCACCCACTTCCAGATTAAAGGTGGATTAATAGTAACTGTAACACCTTTGCTTTTGAATTATTAATCAACAAGTATCAATCACAATATCAATCTACCAATTCACTTGGTTTGGTTGTTGTTTTTTTGCAGCAAGTCATTGAAAAAAACAGATGGGTTGTTTTTAGATTTTAAGTGTAACCCTAACACCATGCAAGTCTATGAGGTCAAAAGTCAACTTTTTCCTAGAGACATGGGGACACATGCTTTTTCATCAGGAGCCCCCATGACACACCCATGCCAAATTTGGGGATTCTAGCACATGAGGAACCCTGAAACCCTAACCCTAATTCCTGCCTTAACTGGTATCAAGTCTCCTGACATCTTTCAGGTGAATGTACATGGACACACAGAGTGACAGACAAAACAGAGCGCGACATGCCTGCTGACATGTGCCATCCTTGCGTCTATACGGCTCAAAACGGTGCTTGGGTATTTATAAGCAGTCATAGATGAGGGTACAACAAGGCCTGCGAGTACCTGCCAACAGTGCTGGCCTCCCTGAAGGAGTCAGCGTTGGCACAACAGCTTTGGGCGTGTGGGAGGGTCTATTCTGAGAGTCTGCAGAACATACTGTGAAATCGCACGTGCACGGATACAGAACCTGGCGGCAAAAGTTCCAGTCTCTCGGCAGAGATAAAAATAAGTGGACATCCAGAGTTTTGGGGTACCTGGAGTTGAGCGATCTGTAGGAGCAGGTGCCGTTGTTGCAGCAGGTACATCTGACGAGGCCAAAGCTCCGGAGCTGGAGGTCAGCATGGGGGCCGTCCCTGAATGCACCGTCCCGTCGGTCCAGGCACTGATGGTGGAGGTGATGTGAGGCGCAGCAGTCTGTGACGCATCATCCCAGGGCGCCGCAGTCGGGTGTGAAGGCTCTGAGCTGTCAGGGTGATGTGGGAGAGCAGTGAGGGCGAGGGCCGGGGGCGAGACGCTGCTCTTACCTGTGGGAGAAAAGATAAATAATCCAAAAAGGTTGTGTGGTTGTTTTTTATTTTGGGGAATATTTAGAAGAAGATGTGGAATATCCCGTTTTTCTTCTTGACAGATGTAGTGAACAACCATTTATACGAAAATAAAGACCATTTTTATCATTAATAAATTGAAATAAATCAGTAATTCTTCATATGACGAATTACATGACAAATTACTCCTTACTTCTCACCTAATGAATCATTCAATTAATCTAATCCTTTTTAAATGATCATTGGGCTGCTTCGCAATTAGTCAGTGACAAGAATATAATGCTGTTTGAATTCTGAGAGCAGCGTGTAGCATACAGGAGAAAGAACTGAATTAAAAAGCAATAAATAAAAAACAAAACGATTTCTTTTTTATAAAATAAAAAAACTGATGAAAAATGACGCCACAGAGAGGAATCCAACCGGCTGCAGCAACATGAAAGCATCAAGTCTGCATCTGATAAACTCAACGTCAACAGGGCGTCGGTCACGGAAACAAAGACACATGCGCGCGCCTTACCTCGGGTCTGCGACCGGCTGGTGAGCAGCGCAAACACGCAAAAGGCCAAACTGATGGCAAACGTCATCTCGGTCTCGCGCACGGTCGTACAGGAATGAGAACGAGGCGAAGAAGAAAACAACGCAACGCAAACAAGGACTTTGATCCGCTTCTTTTCGCGCGCCGGGGGGCCTCGTTTCCGTTACGTCGTTTGACAGGTCACATCATCATCGGCGCTAAAAATATCCCGAGGGAGTCGGGCAGAAGAAGAGGAGCAAAGGGTGGGGCTGCATGGCGAGAGACCCGCAACCGCCTGCCTGCCTGCCTGTCTGTCTGTCTGTCTGAAGGGACCAAAACGTCGTCGCCGCCCACCCACTGACTGAACCTGCCCGTGTCCCGCTCCTCCCGAAACGCTCACTCGCACCTTTTAGCTCGCGATCTCCGATCCCACCACGACAGACGCACCGTCTGCTCCAATCAGAACTCAGTGCGTCAGACGCGCAACGCTGCGTGCGTCAGGACAGTCGCATCTGTCAATGGCCGGACCGTTTTCATCAACGTTTTAATAATCATTGTGTCTGCATATGAACATATTGAAGAGGGACCAGTTTAGTAGGTCATTGTTTAGCTGGTGGTAACGTGAGAAAGGAAGACCTAACTGCCCCCCCCTCCAGACCCACCCCACCCCAACACACACACACACACACACACACACACACACACACACACACACACACACACACACACACTCCAGCCCCCATAGAGGTCAGCGTGACGTCACGCCGGGGCACGCAGCCCACATGTGTACTGTAGGAACAGCTGAAGGAGAGTCCTTCTGTCAGACACACCTCAGAGGGCAGAGAGCTGCTCTGCTGCTTGTTTTAAAACGACCAGACTGTCTCTTTTTTTTTTAAATAATCAACATTATTATTCATATTGCTATTATCAAGAGGATTTCTGGAAACTGACAAGAGAGAAGCACCAACATGGAGCCTCCGGCCAATCCGGGAGACAGCCCGGTGGAGTTGGAGCTGA
The DNA here is from genome assembly GCF_046127955.1 of Nelusetta ayraudi. Lineage (NCBI taxonomy): Eukaryota > Metazoa > Chordata > Actinopteri > Tetraodontiformes > Monacanthidae > Nelusetta > Nelusetta ayraudi. The sequence continues at coordinate 10,428,533 of NW_027466061.1, forward strand.
CGGTGGAGAATGTGGAGTCGGTGAGCTGTTGACACTTTTTACTGCTCTACTGGATGACGGTTGGTAAAATTCCCACAGGGGGGGTAAAAAACAAAAAAAAAAAAACTATAAAACAGTATTAAAACACTGGCATGTGAGCTGAACTTTAACACAGAGATTACAACAAGAGTGGACCGTCTGTAACGTGATACCAGCCATAAGCATACGATGTCCTAATAATAACTAACACAGCATGTGTTTGGGATTAGTTGACATTATAGCACAATTCTCCACCCCGTTCAGATATTTGGTGCCGCATGATTTTGTATGATATGTAGATATGGATGATGATAAAAATGCAACAAAAAAAAAAAATATATATATTTTCAAACCTTTCAAAACATTTTAGGACAATAATCTGTGAACAACCCAGAAGAAAAACATGCAAGTAAAGTCCGTCTGTTACTTCTTCTGCAAGCTGCAGTTTTCACTGTGGCAAGTCTGATGTCACAAAGGGCACAGATACCTACCTCTCCTGTAGGTTAGCAACAGAAGCTTCAACCGGGCATGGGCACCGCCCCTTTTCTGTCCTCTTCGAAACATCCAACAAGCAAAGCATCAGAAGTAATGTTTGTTTTAGAGCTGCAAACACAGGGTTAAAAGTGAAATTATTGCATGGGGAAGCCCAAAAGATCAGAAAGTGGATGGAGCATGGGACCTTTCGGTATACAGTTCACAGACAGACAGACACAGACAGACAGACAGACAGATAGACAGATCCATTGACTGACTTACCGTTATGCAAATAGCGCATTGATGTTTTGAAGCTCTCTCTGTGCCCTTCCCTCCTCCAGGCTCTGTATCAGCTCTACTTCGACCCAGACATGCAGCATAAGAATGTGGCCCAGAAGTGGCTGACCCTGGCTCAGGCGTCCCCACAGGCATGGAACTTCTGCTGGGCCTTGCTCGGCCCTGATAAGGTCAGTCTGTGCGCCTGTCGCTTCTCAGGTCCGGTCCACTCCAAAAACGGCATCGATACATTCTCAAGTTTCTGCTGTTTTTTTTTTCTTGTGCAGCTCCCAGAGGTGCAGTTTTTCGGCGCCAGCACTCTGCATATCAAGATCTGCCGCCACTGGAGCGACCTCCCCGCCGATCAGCACCAAGGCCTGAGGATGCAACTCCTCTCCCACATCTTGCACTTCTCCTCGGGACCTAGAATGGTGCTCAGCAGGCTGTGTGTCGCTCTGGCTGCCATGGCCCTTCACCTGATCCCTCAGGCCTGGTCCTGCCCGGTGGCTGACATGGTGACGGCCTTCCAGCCGCAAAAATCCGACCCAGAGGAGGCCTCCGGCGCTTCCCAGGACCCCCAGTCACATTGCTTGGCCCTGCTGGAGCTCCTCACCGTTCTTCCAGAGGAGTTCCAGAGCAGCCGCCTTGCCCAAGCTCGCCGCGCCCAGCTGAGGGAGGCCTTGGCTGGGGAGTGGGTGGTGGTGTGCTCCATGATGCGCCAACTCCTCCAGAGCCACGATTCATCCAACAAGGTGAAGGAGAAGGTGCTCCGCTGCCTGTCCAGCTGGGTGGGACTGGACGTCCCCCTCGCCGAGAGCCACCTGCTGGTGCATGACTGTTTCGCGGCACTGTCGGAGGCGGAGCTGTTCGACACGGCCGTGGAAACCATAGTCAGCGTCATCTCGCAGCCAGACTGCCAGAGGTGAGGCCGGCGGGGGGTGGTGATCGCATCGAGCAAGAGGTGTGACTGTCGTGACATGTGTGCAGGTACGTGGATGCTCTGGTGGGCTTGGTGCCACTGGTGTTGGGTCTCCACGAGCAGCTAAAGCAGGCGGCGCAGGATGGAGACATGGAGACGTCACACGGGATCTGCCGCATCGCAGTAGCTTTGGGGGAAACACACTCCAGGTGCGCACTCGCTGACTCACTGACTCAACTGCCTTCTACCTGTAATCTTCTGTAACAGCTGTGTGTGTGAGGCAGGGTTTTGCTGGAGCAGGTGGATCACTGGCAGGAGTACCTGGCGCTGGTCAACATGATTCTCTTCTGCACTGGTGTCCCTGGTCACTACCCAGTCAGCGAGACCACCAGCTCCTTGACTCTCACCTTCTGGTACACACTGCAGGTGAGAAGTGGCCTCATTTTTTGGTGTTTGGGGGGTTATATAACAACCAGTCTTATTAAGAAGTCCTTATTTTCAGTCCCGTTGACTGTTGGGTACAGTATTTTTTTTTTTTAATGAACTAAAGAGTAATCTTGTTTCACAAACCCTCCCTCTGTGTTTTTGTGTGCTCAGGACGACATCCTGTCGTTCGAGGAGGAAAAGCAAGCGCTTTACCTGCAAGTCTACAGGCCGGTTTACTTCCAGCTGGTCGACGTACTGCTGCACAAGTGTCACTATCCCTCCCAGCAGGAGTATGAGTCCTGGTCGCCCGAAGACAAGGAGCAGTTTAGGATCTACAGGTGGGGACGCTTGCCGGGGCAAAAGGAAACAATAAACACCCTTACGAGCAGAGTCTCATCTCCAGTTTGCTTTTTCCAGAGTGGACATTTCGGACACGCTGATGTACGTGTACGAGATGTTGGGGGTGGAGCTGCTCAGCAACCTCTACGACCGGCTTGGCAGGCAACTGATGGACCCGCAGCTGTCAGCAGTGTGGCAGGTTCGTGACCATCAGTTGCACACTACTTTTAGCGATGCATTGTGGGATACATTGAGTGGACTGTCTGCTAAGGTTCTCAGTCACCCAGATCATCTTAAGGTAGAGGGATTGAGTTAGGGCAACTGGAGGTGTTGCCCTAACTCTTGAATTCAAGATTACAAGAACAAGTCTAGATGCCCTAACTCAACCCCTCTACATTGAGTGGACTATCTAGTCGAGTGATTAAAGATGTCCTCTCAGGATTCAGACAGCACTACAAAATGGCCTAGCTTCTATGTAGTGACAGCCAAATACAGGAAAAAGGGCTGGATGGGCAAGACAGTAGCCCACAGGAGCAGAAACAATGGGCTTGTCTGTTTTCTAACACGTTTGAAAAATTTGAATTGTGCAAGCAGTACAGTATGAAATCCTACCTCTGCTTTGGTCCTCCTCTGCTCACTCCCACCACCAGGACACCGAGGCGCTGCTGTTTGGCTTCCAGTCCATCGCCGAGACCATCGACGTCAATTACTCGGACGTCATCCCCGGCCTCACCGCTCTCATCCCGAGGGTCAACATCAGCAACGTGTTGTTGGCCGACACCGTCATGTACACCATCGGTACTCCACTTGCCTCCAGTCTGCCATGCTGGACTGTCTCCTGCAGATCTGACAGTCTCCTCCCCGCTGGCAGGGTCTCTGGCTGAGTGGCTGGCCGACCACCCGGTCATGATGGGCAGGATCTTACCCATGGTGCTCCAGGGCCTGGTGAAGGAAGAGCTGTCCGTGTCCAGCGTGTCCACTCTGAAGAGGATCTGTCGGGAGTGCAGACACGACCTTTGCCCCTTCGCTGAGGAAATCCTCAGCGTGTCGCAGGTCAGATGCACGTTCAGTGTCTGAGAATGATTTTTTTTTTCAGAATTCATCTTGTGATCCAAACACTCTGTCACACTGATGTCCCACTGCAGGACGCGCTGCTGAAAAACATCCACAAGGTGAGCCGACGATTGGCTGATCACGCCAAATAGCCACAGATTAACTTCTCCTCTGGTCATGTGTGTATGTGTGCGTGTGCGTGTGTGTTTTGTGTTGGGGTGTGTCTGTGTGCAGAGCAGCCAGTGCATGTGGCTGATGCAGGCTCTGGGCTTCCTTCTGTCCGCCCTGCCAGACGACCAGGTCCTGGTCCGGACTCAAGCCCTCATCACCCCTCACCTTCAGCAGCTGGACACTCTGGTCCAACAGGAAGTACGTTCATCACCATCACACATCCAGTGAAGCTAAAACTAAAACTGGCCATGTTGTGATTTGATGAATCCAACCCACCCACCCCGAAAAATTGAATCCCAGACTCCAGTAGAGCAGCCTCACATCGTCAATTCAACTCTAGTCCGGGAGTACACGTTTCTGTTGAGTTTCAGTGTGTAACTCTTTGAACCTTCCTTTCACCGAGGGGCTTGTTCTCCACTCCGTCTGGTCTCATTGGCTACTTCGACTCCCTGTTTCAGCCCAGTCCCACAAACAAACAGTCCATCCTGCACATCCTTGGGATGCTGTCCAGCCTCTTCACTACTCTTGATGTCAACAGACAAGGCGACGGCTCAGAGGCAGCGTCTAGCCCGGGACCCTCCCCGTCACAGAACCCAGTGAGTTGAGCCGTTTCCTCTCGCGAAGGATGCACTTCCTGTCAAAGAATCCCAGCGTAGTTTCACTCCAAACTCTCTGCCAGGTTGTTGTGGTGCTGCAGCAGGTGTTTCCGCTGATCCAGACCCTTCTGAGCAGGTGGCTCGACAACTCTGAGGTGGTCGAGGTAGGCGCAGGCTGCGTCCGCTTCCATAAAAATCTGTGTGATTCCTGGTGTGAACGCGCTGTTCGCCGTCCTTCCAGGCAGTGTGCGGCGTGTTTGACAAGTCAGTCCGAACTCTCCTCCACGACTTTGGACCAATGGTGGCTCAGCTGAGTGGGATGCTCGGTCGGATCTACTCCGCCTATCCGCAGCCCGCCGCTCTGGACCTGACACGGCAGGTACGCCCCCTACAGGTCAGGGCCTGGATGCTGGAACCATCTCCTTAGATTTTTGTTGTTGTTTTTGTCTTTGATTTAGATAGTTCACATATTTGCTGCAGAGGATCAACATATATCTGACATCAGAAGCCTCATCGAGACGTTGACTACGGCCACACTCACTATATTTCAGCAAGGTAATAAAAAAAAAGGATACATATATACACATATATATACATATATATATATATATATACACACACACACACACACACACACACACACACACACACATATATATATATATATATATATATATATATATATATATATATATATATATATATATATATATATATGTATACACACACACACACACACACACACACACATATCCTATTTGGGAATTTACTCTTAAACCTGTGTTTGAGATGAACTGATTCTTCATCTTGGAAAAACATGCAAACAAAATATTGAAATTACTTTTATTTGATACTGATTTTTGCAGGTCCAAGAGATCATCCTGATATTGCAGAGTCATTCATGCTCCTTCATGCTCAGGTGGGATGACCTTCCTCCACAGCCCTGCAGTGCAGGCTCCATCGCAAAAAAATAAAATAATAATCATTATTATTTGTCTGTCCAAATCATCAGACTCTAAAACGGAAGCCTGACTTGTACTTGTCGGATCAGTTGGATGTTAAATCTCTGTTTTACTGCGGTGGGTTTTTTTTTTCTGTGCTTTTGCGGTATTTTGGAGGCTGTAACCATCTTTTCAAAGTTGAATCTTTATTTCACCCCTCCAGGTATTTTATCCCTGAAGTTTCCAGAGACACCTACAGTAAAAGCAGCGAGTTTCTTCTTTGTAGGTTGACATTGAAATGTGCAGATTTCAGATTTCATTCTCATCGTTGGTGTGTGAATCTTTGCTCTTTTTCCTCCGTCCTGGCAGACAGAGCTGTTGTCTCGATGCAAAGACACCCCAGCACTGGCTGAGGTGTTGCACCTGGATGGGAACCTGCTGACCGAGACCATCCTGCAGGTGAGTAGACCGCTTGGTGGAAAGCTCCTCACTTTTTTTTGCGCATGGCATTTAGAGTCACTGAGTCACTTCCTCTGCTGTCCCAGGCGGTTGGAGGCATGTCGCCTCGCAGCCTAACGGAACATTTCTCTGAAGTTCTGATAGCTCTGAACCGCCACTGTCCGGTTCTGCTGGCCCAATGGCTGGAAGAGACGCTGCAGACTCCAGGGTTTCCCTCTGCGGAGGTCTCCTCAGAGCAGAAACACACCTTCAGCCAGCAGCTCCTCAGGTCTGTTACTGTCCTCTATCTCACATTCAAAATGCAGTTCCAACATTGGAAGGAAATCTTGCAATCAGATGAATAATAATTAAAAAAAGAAAAAAAAAAGATGAGTACTTAATGAAAATTAAAATAAAAAAAATAAAAATGGAAAACATATATTCTGCAATTTAGCTTTTCAACTTCAATTTTAATAAGAAAGAATTACATATTCAAAGTAAATAGAAAACCATTTTACTGCCTTCATAATATTATCTGAGATGCACCAACTGCAACATAGTGTTAGTTGCTGTCCCGACTTGTGTGCTGCTGTTTTCCACTTAACAGAAGTTCTTGGCAAATTGGAAGCAGATGACAAAGGCAGAAAACATTTTGTCACACATAATCCAAGTGCACTGGCGACATTAAAGTTTGATAGGCAGCAGCTGCAGCTTCACAATGAAACCACGCCCCAAGTAAATTAGGTTTCGCTGATTGGGTCATTAACCATCCAACACATGAGCATGTTTAACCCAAACCAGGCAGTTCAAGTGGGCGGGATTCACCACATTGGCTGCTGCTCGTCAAGTTGATCGTGGCTACAGCTTGAACATGTTGAAATTAGATTACTATTGCTCTTAAGGCATTATACTCGATGGCAAATTCTATACTGAGTTAGCATGCTAATGAAGCTACTTTGTTAAAGGTTTTTGTATGTTTTGACTGCCAAAATACTGAGCAGAACACAAATTGTGCCTCTTATTTATTTTTTTTAACTCTCAAGATATTAAGCGCCAAAGTATACACATTATAAGGGCCACACTTGTTTTGATTGTTTCCAGCTTCCAGGATGAAATGTTTATACTTAACCGATTCAAAAACTTGCTTTTGTCTGACAAACATGTTAACTTTGTCTTCACGTCAGGGAGCAGAGCAACAAGCGGCGTGTGAAGGAGATTGTCAAGGAGTTTTCGCTGCTCTGTCGCGGCCTGCAGGGGGCAGCATATTAGTTTATTCCCCCCCCCACACACTCCCCACATGCAACGTTCAGTCATTAATGAACACCTAGATTTTTTTTAAACTTTGCAAACAAGACATTTTAATAAAAAGAAGTGTTTTTCTCTGTGCAACATGACTTCTTGAAATAAAACCTTCAGGAAAAAAAGTCCCTTTGTCTTCAGCGCCAGGCCTGGGGGGGGTTACAAACCTCCTTCCATCTGAATAAAAACAGCAATAAAAATGTGTTTCTTCAACAGCATGAGCAGCCGTTTGGTAGTGTCACTATTTATTGTTTCTCTTCGGCTGTTATATCATATATTGTATCATCATCATATTTACACATTATCAAAATATAGAAACTCGCCTGACACACATCATCCGAGCCTGCAGTCTTCTTTCTCCTCTCCGTTACAAATGAGGGCTTTTTAAAACATGTGACGTCGGCACATAAACGTTGCTCTGAGCTCTCATACTCGTAAGCCTCCGCTAATACATAATAGTAATAATAAAAAAAACAGTCTCACGACAGAAAAAAAAGAGACGCCAAACAAATGGTTTGCTTTCAGGTCAACAATGTCACTGCTGAAGGATGGCAGTAGAGATCCTTGGGGGGGCGCTGTCGTGGCGGCGGTGGGGTGATTGTGAGTGTGCGTTTGAAGCGCCGCCCTGTGGTCCTCCTCTGGAAAAGCAGTGCTGGCCAAAAGACATTCACTACCGTATCCTGGTGAAGAGGTTCAGCACTGACTTTGACTCCTGGGAACAGAGAGAGGAAACGTTTTCAATCAACAAAGTCGTGGCTTTCAAAGCAAGTTCAGCTCGAGTGAAGGTGGACAACTTATTTATGCCAAAGTTGACTTCAGCAATGAGAGACCCCTTTGACTTTGACACCTTCCAAAAATGTGAAAGGTAGAAAAAGATAAAATCCAGCGTTTTAGCAGGAAATGAATTTCCCTGATCGGTTGCTGAAATTGTGGATGAACTGGGATGAAATATCACTGGAGTCACATGACATCAAAGCAACTAAAATGGATTTGAAAAAATACAATGAAGCAGTTTTATTCATCAAGTAGAATTACCATTAAAAATTAAAGCAACAGACTGATTTGCCTAGTTTCTGAACAATGTCTGGCATGAATTTGGAGAGGACGAGTCACATGACATCCAGTCTACTGAGGAGAAAGGCTGTTTGACTTTCAATCATTATATAGAAATACAGACTTAAATCCAATACACTGACAATGTAGCCTAGCAGGAAGCACTGAACTCTGTCTGTCTGTGCTGCAGCCTACCTTGGTGCAGCGTGTTTTGCTGAAGACATTCCAGAAACGCAGTGTCTCGTCGCCCGCTCCTGTCACGATGGCTTCTCCGTCCGGAGACACAGCCTGATTGGACAAGACAAAAAATAAATCAATACAAAACACTGATACCAAACACTGACTTTATGTGTCTACATTGGCATATGGGTTTGAAAATGCAACTGAAGTAGACTTTTTTTTTTGTTTTGTTTTGGTTTTATTTTTAGAAAAAACTGTATTTAGACTAGAGCATAATTTTTAGCAGGACACTTCAAACAAAGGGCTAACTATGCTAGTTTTCTGGAGATCTATAGGGTTTTTCTGTATAAATAAATCACATCACAAAGCTCCACCAGAGTCCATGAAGAAAAATGATGTAAAAATGTGGAAAATGTGGGAGCTATGAGTAGACGACTGATTAGCTCTAAGGCGGTGACATCAGAAGCAGGAGGTGATTTTGAGCGTCATCCTCTCACCAGATACAGAACCCTGTAGGAGTGTCCGGTCAACTTGGCCACCTGTGTCAGAGAGGGATACTTCCACACTAGGATCTGGTTCTGAGAGTAGCCGTGAGTGCTGACCTGTCAACACGAAAATAAAGAAAAAAAAGTTTTCTTCAAACACATAATAGAAAAAAAAGTGATTGACGAGGCACATGCAGGATGGTGGGCTGATGACTGGGTGTCCTCACCAGCTCGTTGGCGTGCTTGGACCAGGCCAGGTTGCAGACCTGGGAGCCCGTGTCCGTGCTCTGGAGCGCCTGACCGGTCAGCGTGTTCCAGAAGCGCAGGCAGCGGTCGGCGGTCCCGCCCCCGGACGCCAACAGCCCGTGCTGGTGCGGAGACCAGGCGATGGCCTTGACCGCCGCCAGGTGGTCGCTGTACTGCTGCACGGGCAGGAGGCTGGAGCTGTTCCACACCAGCAGCTGGCCAAAAGACCCGAGCAGAGGTTTAGAACAGCAGCTCTCAACTGGTGGAGCCTCAGGACCCACATTTTTTTCCTTATCAGCGCTCAAATTTACCCCCTCCACCCCCCCCCAAAAAAAATGCTAGCCCACTTTCTATCATGTCTAGTCTACAAAATATTGAAATTATTGTTTATGAAGTCGCGACCGTGTGCCCTGCAAAATAAATGGCCAATATTCTCGAAATATATTCACACACACACACACACACACACACACACACACACACACACACACACACATACATATATATATATATATACACAATATGTATGGGGGAGGGACTGCCCAAAAAACAACGACCCAATCTAAGGGCTCCGTGACCCAAAAGTGGGTCATGACCCACCAGTTGAGAAACACTGGTTTAGATGAAGGACTTGGGTGCGGGGGGACCTCAAAGTGTGGATGTGACCCCCACCTTGTTGTCGTTGCCTCCGGACGCCAGGTGCTGGTGGTCGGGGGACCACTTGAGACCGCACACCTCCTGCCGGTGGCCCTGCAGCCTCCTCTCGGCGGTGGGCGGAGTCCTGACGTCCCGCTGGAGGATCACGCGATCCCGGCTCCCCGATGACAGCTGCTCACCGTTCCACGCCAGGGCGCCTGGTAGGAGGCGGGAAGAGCAGAGGGTCGATTCACGTTACCCGGCCATGTGGAGGACTGAGTGGCCGCTCCTCCACACCAGGGGGCGCAGCTGGGAGAAGGCTGTGAGCGGCCGCCTCTGACTGACTGACCTACGCGTGCCGAGTGGCCCTCCAGGCTGGTCAGCTTCCTCCCTCCGGCCGCGTCCCAGATCTGAACGTAGCCCTTGTGGGTTCCGACGGCCACCAGACTCCCCTGCAAGGACGGGGGAGTCGTCAAATCAGGCTGTTTCTTTTTTAAATCAGGCTTCATTCTGTGAGGCTGCTTCACAACCAGCGGCTCTAAATTCATCCTTTTCCCTGTATTCTCACATCTGCTGTTAAAAACAGACACATTTGCTTCTTAATAGCCTCTTTGGCTTTCCTCACACTAGGCCACAGAGTCAAAGTCATTGTTAAAGCCTTTTCAATGGCAACCAGTCTGCTCAGCATACAAACCCACTGGCAGCCATTTGAACTAGATTTAATTCTCCAAATAATATCCGATTATTGAATTTTGAATTGTTGATGCGTGCCACTTGAGAAGTGGGGAAAACAATTGGGACCTGGTGACCCGAACACTGTGATGTGAATCCAACCTTGACCTCCTTTCAGTCGCTCTCACCCTCTCATTCCAGCACACTGACGTAACGGAGTCGCCATCCACCGACAGGTCGCACAGCCTCGTCACCTGTCGACGTAATCACAGAGGAGAGAGGAGTCCAAATCCCAGCGGAACCCAGCGGAACCCATCAGAACCCAGCCCCTGCCTTGCAGAGCAGCTCACCTGGCTGGTGCAGGCACTCCACAGGTAGACGCAGGCTCCCAGGCCCACGCTGAGCAGGTTCCCCGCCGACCAGTCTACCAGGTTGAGGTAGAAGTCGTCCTGCAGCTCCGGAGCGTCCAGCACCTTGAAGGGGATCTTGGAGATCTTGCGGGCCGGTTTGCGAGGCGAGCGGAGCAACTTGTGGCTGCGGCGAGACGAAAGGGAAGGTCAGTTCTCAGCTCAGCCGGAGACGCATTTTGATTTCAGCTCAGCAACGCCGAGTGAGAGTTGGATATCGGTTACCTCTTGTTGCTTAGCGGGGAGAGGGAGTACGGCGAGACTTCGTTATCGCTATCGAAAGGCACTCTCTTAGTGTGGACCGTGTACTGCAGAGGACAAACAAACACAGAGGGTTATACACAGGCATGAGGCCTTTTTTGTGACATTAAAATCCTCCTTTTTTTTTTACTCCTACCCTAAACAGACTGTGGGAATCTTGAGAGAAGACGGCGTGCCTCCGGTCGTCCATGTGAGGATCCGGGACGGACTCGATTCCGGCCCCCAGCAACTCGTTCCTCAATAGGGCGGCGTATGCCACGGCGTCTGCAAATAAGGGGAACAATGAGCGCGGCGAGGGCCCGAGCCATAGGACGCAGGAGAAAATGGACGAAAACTAAGGCTCACCTTTGCTGGAGTCCGACGTGGCATCTTTCGCTTTATGGTTCTGACTGGGAGAGCGGCAGTTCTCCTGCAGGCAGCGTGGAGACAAGGCAGGGTTACCTGGTGCAGGATTCCCTCAACGCAGGGGTCCAAACAACAATGTGCCTCCCCAGAGATGAAAAAAGGCCATCCTTCTTTTCATTAGCACGCACCACTTTTCATAAAGTCTGTGCTTAAACACACGGTGCTGGTAGATCAGCCCCTGGTGATGTCACAGAGGGGACTGCTGCATCTTGTGAAGCTCCCAGCATTGAGGGGCACAACATTTCTTTTCATGATTTTTATATTGGTGGGGCAGTGAAAGGGTTAAATATTTTGATGGGACACAAAAGTTGTTGATGGGTGTGGGGGTGTGGGAGGGCACTTCCAGATTGGGGCCCCAAGCAATTTCCTGGCTTGCCTTCCCTTTTAAAGAACCCCTGCTTCTAAACACGTGGAAGGTGGAACAAATCGTCACTTTCAGCTGCAGGCAAAGCCACAGTGTTTAAGCCAGAGGCTGCGTGAAAGTTACAGATGGAGATCAGCTGAGACTTTCAGGATAGTCATGTTTTCTATTTGAGGCTGGGGTGGAAATGAAAGAGCAGGCGATGGTTGTAATATGAGACCTTTAAAGCTTGCAAGTAAACAGAGCAGAGCTCACATTGGCGTAGTGGAAGTTGATGCTCCAGTTGCTCCCAGCCCGGATGGGAATGAAGCGGTCGCCTGATCTGATGCTGACAGGGCTGCAGGTAGCACTGGCACACTGGGGCGAGGAAGAGGAGGAGGAGGAGGAGGAGGAAGGACGTCAACAAAAGGCACCAACACGCCAAACGTGATGCTCCGTAGTGTGCGTAAATAACTAACAGCAACGTGACATGCAGGCGACAACAGTGCTGAGGCAGTAGGGCACTGGGAGACTGACCCAGACGGTCGGCCGTGCTGGTGGGGTCTCACCTTGGACAGACGCGCCTCTGCGGGCAGGTTCTGGTGGTTGATCTGCCTCAGCAGCCGCCTCTCGTAGTCCTGGTCCATCTCTCCGGGGCTGGGGAGCAGCGAGGCCCCGCAGCTGCCCTCCCTTGCTGGCCGCCCCCCTTCAAGCCTGCTCTCCCTGCGGCCGAGGAAGTGCAGGCTGCAGCCGCATCTCTGCAGGAGGGGGAGAAACGTCGGCTAAGTGTCCCGGCAGCGAGACCTCCACCGTACACTCACACCCTCCCCCTTACTCCCAGAAATGCAGAGCGCCGAGCGGACGAAGCCTTTTAAACGACGCTGTCACACCAGCTGAGGTTTGACGCCGCCGCTACACCCCCACCACGGCCGTCTTACCCCGGCTTGACACGGCGGCTCAGCGGGGCAGCTCAGCCGTCATCGCCGCTCGGAACGACGGGCAACTCGGCGGCGACGCCGCGGCCGGTTTGCGGACTCGAAGAGCGGCAGAGTAGCCGGACAACCGAGGCGACCCTCCGCTGTTGTTTATGTTCGTGACAAAAGATGGCGACCGAGTCAGCTGTAGGCAGGCAGGCAGGCAGGCAGGAGGGAATTCTCCGGCTGACTTCTGCTGCCGAAGAGCAGCCGACAGGCGCGTGTGCTGTCCAACAGTGGCGCCTGTCGGCAATATTGTGAAATTGCAAAGGGTGGCGCAGTTTTTTGGGGGGGGGTTGTTCCACTTGTGGCCACTGTGTGACGCTGCTGCACTGACAAAGTTTAGCTGCAGCGGCGTTTTATTTTTTCCCACCTCATTGTTTTTGTGACCGCACTTTCAATTTTGTTAGTTTTTTTTAATTTGTACTTGTAAATTGTATTTACATTTTTTAAAAACTTTTTTGATTGCGTATATTTATTCTACCATGTCTTTATTTTTACTTGATTGATTGATTGATTGATTGATTGATTGATTGACATGCAGTCACCAATATGTTCCAACAACAATGACGTACAACTCGAGCCTGTTAATGAAGTGAAGCGCAGACTTCTTGCTCTGAATTTAAAGCAAAAACAAGCAAAACACACAAATGCGCACGTGAGGAAATCAGGCTTTTGTGTGGCATCATGAAGGGCACTAATTCCTTCATGATGACTTTTGTTGCACCCTCTCAAACCGCCTTGTTTATATGCCACACCACAAGCCTGTGTCATATCATGAGTTTTAGTAGGAGGCTGTACACACAGGGTTAAATACTGTATTTTGTTGTCTGGAGACCCGCAGATATTTTTGTGAGTCAGCAATTATAAGAAGAAGACGGAAGAAAGAAGAAAGACAGATAAACAGGTGTAATGTGTGACATTTAAGAGTTTAGCAATCACACCGTCTGCCAACTTGGTAAAAAAAACAAAAAAAACAACCTTATCTGCACATTTAAAAAAATGAAATATGTTCATGTTTTTATCAGATTTTATTAGTATCCTTTATCTCATCGTTCACTTTAATGAAAGCAGTCACTTCAATGTTTCACTTATAACATCATTCCAGTAACTCAGTTATAAAAGTTATAAGTAAATTAAAAGTAAACAAGCAGCCCTCGGGCCACATAGCACGTGCACCTGGATCACGCGGGAGGCATGACGGGAAACTTGATTCTCTTGCACATTCATTTCAAACCCAGCCTCCCGCCTCCATTCGCTTGCCAACTTTGCTCTAATAAATAGGTGCCTGTGAGCGTGCCGGGCAGCGTGTATTGACAGCACATGGTTGCCCAAAGCCCCCCCCCCCTCCCCCTCCCGTCCTCCCTCCTCCCCCGAGCGTGACTCTGGAAGTAAATAAAGATTTTACGTTTGCCCTCGGTGACACCAAACTTTCCGTCAATCACTCACAGCACCAGGGAGCACTTTGCAAACAAATGGGCAAAGATAAAGGTTTAACTTTGAACTCTTCCATGTCAGCATGAAAAAACAAAAACAAAAAAAACCCACTAAAGAGGATAGAGAGGAAACTTGGCCACCGTTGCTTTGCAACCTTTAATGAGACTCACCGACATGGTCGACTGGAGAAGAGGCATGGCACCCATGGTGGCACGCTGATTTGCACGTAGGCCCGGCGCAGACCTGGAGCGATCTGCAGACTGTTTACAGATCGCCTCCGATTCTCTTTTTGTCTTCCCATGCAGACCAAACACGTGCACGTCCAGCATCAGCGTGGGAATCTCCCCACTCTGACTTCAAGTCGCTGCACTGCGCTTGTTCTGCTCTAAAATCTCTTTTAAACCCGGCCGCTGTCCATCCCAACTCTCCTCATAAGTTAAATAAAATTCTATACCATGGATGTTTTTTGCGCAGAGATTGTTTCCACTGGACGTCCAAGAATCGAAGTTGAACAATCGAAATAGGCGTGATGCAGAATTTATGTTATTATTAACGACTTTGTTAGCAATCCATTTTATTTTTTTTAATCGTCTTGACTCCTGAGGCGTTTCTTTTTGTGTATGCCATCCGGTGCTGGGAACTCCCTATTTTTGTACTGTCTAAACAGTGTACATTGTCGTGAGAGAAAGACATGATTCATTTCTCACTGCTGTACATGGTTTACTGGCCGTACGCACATTCCACACGTCTGTGTGACACGGCGACCCAAACACCGCACTAACTCAGTGGAACTTATCCGGGCCTCATCTCATTTTGTTTTCCAGTCAGCTCAGTCACAACAGGCCCCCTTATCTGCATCTGCTATCAGATCCACTCTGTGTACGAGCAACGTGCGGCCCAGCCCACGTTGTAGAAGGCCGCCGCCGCCATGGTCGAGGCCTGTGAGTCCACAGCAGCTGTTGGCCCGGGCCGATGGGACGGAAACACTGCGGCCTTATCTCTCCTGTGATGCTGTGCAGTGGAGCGGGGCGCAGAGGAAGCTGAGCCAGTGCTTCCAGTGCAGGGTCCTCAGGTCCTGACTGGAATCCACAACAAAACAACAGCAGAGCCCTCATCGACCACACACACACACACACACACACACACACACACAAACAAATACAGTTTCAGTGGAATGAGGCCACAGAAAGTGTTGTCGGGAACCCCCCCCCCCCCCCCCCCCTCACGAAAATGCTTATTGTTTGAAAGTGATGCATGATGGGAAACGATAAGAGGTCTGGAAAACACAGCCAGACTCCTTATCTCGTATCTTGATCACATGATCAACCAAGACTGTTTATGGATGACACTGGTGACGTCAAGGGCCAACCTTATGTCGATTGATAAGGACCGTCCAGGTTGCATCAATATTTCCTAAATGTGAAAGATTGAATAAGGAAGCTAATAAAATGTACATGATTTAAAAAAGAAATGATATATATATACTGTATATATATCCATCCAGAAAACTTTTGGCCGAGCTTTCCTCAGATGAGAGTGATCATATTATCATTATTATTATTATTATTATTATTATTATTATTATTATCTATCTGAAGGAATCTGATTGGTTGTGGAACCCCAAGTCTGTCAAAAGCTGTCAAAAGTCAAAGCTGGTGCAGGGTGACGGTGACTGTGCTCCCCCCTCCCCCCCACCCCTCCCTCTCTTCATTCCTCCCACGCACACACAGCAGCTCAGCTCACCCTGATGCGCTCCAGCGGGGCAGCCTGTCCACCTGCTGGGAATCAGGAGAAATGTCGCCTCATTTTGTGCGGAAGGCACCTTTACCGTGCAAGCAGGTAGAGACAACCAGGCAAGGATGCTTCATCATCATCATCATCATCATCATCAATCATCATCATCATCATCATCATCATCATCAGCTTTATCGTCATCATCATCATCATCATCTTCATCATCATCATCAGCAGCTTTATCATCAACATCATCATCATCTTCATCATCAGCTTCAGCAGCAGCAGTTCATCATCATCAGCTTCATCTTCTTCATCATCATCATCATCATCATTAGCTCCATCATCATCATCATCCTGTCACTGTCCTGATCCACTCCTGACACTCGCGACTCCTCCTTGAAACTCAGACAACTCCCCCACCACTCAACTGAAACTGAAACTGTGCCGCGCCATCTCTTCCAGAAAAATTGCACTGTCTCTCTCAGCCTGTCGGCGGAGATCTTTACCACCTGGCTTGGACGGTGTCTCTGGGCAAAAAACATCCATGGTATAGCTCCTCGCCTGGGCCCAGAAACGTCTCTTGACTCTGGTCTCTCTCTGTCAAAGCCCCGTCTGAAAACAGGCAGCAGCTGGCCAGAAGAAACTCCAGGAAGCCTTGTGTGTGTGTGTGTGTGTGTGTGTGTGTGTGTGTGTGTCATTGAAAAGTGGATGTGCAGGGTTTGTTTTGCTGGAAGTGGCTGTCTTCCTGTCTGGCTGTGGCAAACGGGCCCGTTCAGGACGTGGCTGGCTGGACTGCTCCCCGGCTGTCAGCTGCATCGAGGCACCTCTGGCTCTGGCCTGGATAACACAGACACCACACAAAAAAATGTAGTCGACCACCTCTCTGGAAAATGTCGGTCCTCGTCTGCGCCTGTTCCCACTACGGACACAACGGAGGTTTGTTTTTTTTGTTTTGTTTTTTTTTTTGCACAAATTTAAAGAGACTCTTTCTGCCAGTTTCTCATCGTCTCATCTATTATTGTCTTGGTGTCATCAAAACTAATACATTTTTCACTTGGAACACGACACAAGATGGAATAATTTCCCCCCAAAAACGTACTCCTTTGTGTTTGTATTGATGGAGGCTGAGGTGATATTTTCCAACCTATGGATGTATGAATTCCCTCCAGCTGAACCCAGCAGACACAGTGGAAGCCTGATGAGGCCGAGCGCTCAGACATTGAAAATGCTAACAGATGGAATTTCTTCGCACTGGTCATCCGGTGGCTGATCTGGTGACTCTGCAGTCAAATTGATCCAGTTTTTCTGCCAACATATTCCCAGCAGCCTCCTGGAAAGTTGCCCTTCCTGTATGAATGTCTCAAGATGAGTTTTTGACTCATATCACACGAGCGTTACGGAGGAGTGTTTTTCAAACTTGTCAGCTTAAGTCACAGTCACTTGCTAGCTTAAGTCACAGAATATCCTATTGCATTGCTTTACCATTTTCTTTATCTCTGTGAAAATGAGTACACGGATCAGGAAACAGGTCAACAAAGCCTCCATCCTAAAAGTGATGAGTTGCAAAAATGGGAAAAAAATAGGTCAAAACTACTTCATTGTTTTTTGGTGAACTATCTTCTTTGAAGGGTTGGGCGCTTTTGCATTGTGCGTGTGCCAGGAACATTTCTCTCCCTCCTGGTCTCCATACGAGCTCTGCCCACTGCAGCAGCTTCACCTCGCCTCAGTCCTCTCGCGGCCTCAATGCAAATTCCCATCTCTTATCTGTGTGGGTCAAGGTGGCCGTATGTAGGCAGCCATGGGAGAGCGATTGCCCTGATGTTGCAGCACATAGCATCACTATCTCCGGCCTTCCTGTTTACACTGCTGGCACCGAGTCAGGTGGCCTCGCCGAGCTCCGGTCAGCGGCGGCCGCTTCTTTCCCTTCTTTCTTGGAAGTCACACCGTGAACTCTGCAGACGCTGCGTTTGTTTGTGAAAGTGGCCCGCATATGAAATGTGCTGGGCAAAGCTGAGCACCTGACTTTTACGAACTATTAGTCATCTGCTCCTGCCAAAATGTCACTTCCTCAACTTCCCCCAGCTGTTTAAACAACTAACACACTCACACACACACAAAATAAGAATACAGGAAACAGAGAAACTGTGTCATACATGCCCGTTTTAATAATCGCATAGAAAAACGTGTTGAGCACAACATACACAATTTTACTGATATTGTGAGAAAAAACAACAACACTGAAAATATATTCAAAACAAGGTTGTATATATTTCAGCAAATATCCCTAGAGCTGTACAATGACCCGTCACCGTACATGACACAGTGCAGCCCGTGTCCAGCCTTCAGTCTCCCCTCAGTGGAAAACAAGAGCCAGACTCTCTTTGCACCTCATGAGGCGCCGGCTGGTTTTGGACTGCACACTTCAGACTGACAAAGAATGAAAAAACAAACAAACTAAATGACAAAATAAAACCGCGTAACTTCATGTGACAGTTTTATAGCAAAATAGACGGTCAAATATATTTCAAGCCACCGGACCAATTCAGTCAAACTGGGTTTCCCGACACGTGGCGGCATATAAATAATAGGAAATATACAGGGAATATTAACAATATAGCAATATTATCATACACAAGAATAAGATAATAATAATAACAATAATAATAATAATAATAATAATAATAATAAATACACTGTTACAAACAGCTGAGAGGGTCGGCACGACACAGCTGGGTGGAACAAGATTGTGCAACTATGTGATTACTTACACACACACACACACACACACACACACACACACACGCACACACACACACACACACAGTATTGTGTCTTGACACGATAAAGACCCAACTCCCCGTTTAATGGGGGGATTGTGTCTGACAACATGGTACCTTTAAGGTAGTGTTGGACAGATCAGCAACCAGCTGCTGAACTGTCCACTTATTCAAAGTGCTGGAATAATAAAAATAAAAATAATAATATTAATGATTTAAAAACTACCGGATACATTAAACCCATAGCTAACAGGTGCCTGTTAAAAAATGTGCACGCAGTCTCACAGTCGCTGAGAAGTCGGAAATGAGTCACGTCGTGAAGCGCAAACGGAATGAGTGAAGCTGACAAACAAAAAAAACAAGGGGGAAATTAGGAGGAGGAAGCAGACTTTTCATAGTGGACCAGCTCAGCACGAGACCGCAGCAGCTGCTTGGGAACCTTCCACTTTGTACTTTGTTTTTTGGTAATGTTTCGCGCGATGAGCTTTGGGAAGATGCGAGGGAACAATTTGGTTTCAGATTGGAAGTTTGACTTTTCACATCTTTCTTAAGATTTTCTTTCCCTCAGGTGGCAGTGAAACCAACATGGTGCTTTCTTGACAGGATCTTTGGATGTTTCTGGACTCAAAAACACTAAATGTTTGACGGCTAAAGAAGTGAATTACTGGGGTGGGGTTGGTTCAATCATCATTATGTCGGTTTTTACTTGATTATGTTTTGGATAAAACTGCTCACGTTCGCTTCTCATCCCCGGATGCCAAAGTGCAAATTGTGCCAGGAAGTCAGCTGATTCTCAGACACGCGTCCACTGGACGGCAATGTGAATAAGAAGCTTACACTCATGCGGAACATTAGGAAGACTGTGTGAGACATCTTTTCAAACACCTTTTTTTTTGTAGAAAACAACACACTTTTTTTGTTTACAGCTACATGAATGTGTTCAATAAATTATTAAAGCAATTACAAAAAGACACATGGTCGTTTAAAAAAAAAGAAAGAAAAGGCACACGTCTTTAGCTTTCTGACAAGTGTTAGAAAAGAACTGCTTGGTTACAAGGAACTTTACTGACCAGTAGCTTCGCTTGGGGACATTTTCAGGTCACACGGGTTTCCCGGCACGATACAAAGAATCCATATGAAACACTAAGAAGTCCTGAAGTGCAAGTTTTGGAATTGAATCAGTCCAAGGACGCGGATACAACACCGTCCTCTTCCTCTTCTTCATCTTCTTCTGCTGCCACGGCAGAGACGCGGCTCTGCCTCTGCAGTCCCGAACCCCCGGAGGAGCAGACGGCGGCGCCAGGAAGCTCAAAAAACAAACCCGTCGCGGGGTTTCCAACCCTGGAGCGCAGGGGTGCCCTACATTCAGTCAGGCCCCTCTCTCTCCTCCAGACGGCTCCCCCAAAGAGCCACATTGCAGGATTACTCCACCGCAATTAAATTGATTCAGCTGAAAACAGCAGCAGCTCAATCTGCTCGTCCAGACGACGAGTTCTGCTACGTCTCCGCCGCCGTTTGGCCGTCGTCCTGGCCCTCAGGTTCCTCCGCCGCCTCCTCCTGGTCGTCCAGCGTCAGCTCGAACTGGAATTTGCTGGCGGCCGGCCCCCCGTCCAGCTCGCCGTGCGGCCCCCCCTCGCCGTCGCTGGCGTAGAAGGGGGGGGAGGGGCTCTGCGGGATGGTGCTCTGGTACCAGTTCCTGTTGTACTCCAGCGTGTCCAGGATGTCCTGGGCGTCCGGGTGGACCAGGTCGGCCCACGTCTCCCACAGTGGGTGCACAATGTAGTCGATGAAGCCCACCTGTAGGGGGCGGGACGGCAGAGCGGCGCCGGGGTCAGCCACAAGAAACAACAACAACAACAACAACAAGGCTCCAGGAGGTTCAGATGTTTGTGTGTGTGTGTGTGTGTGTGTGTGTGTGTGTGTGTGTGTGTGTGTGTGTGTGTGTGTGTGTGCACGTGGGCGCCTCGTACCTGCGTCCTCTCCACAGAGGCTGTGTGCTTGTCACACATGGGGCTGATCTCCATGCCGCGCTCCCTCTCGCGGTCCCCCTGGTGGAAGAACTCGTCCATGATGCGGTCGGTCCACTGGCGGTACAGGTCCAGGGGTTTGGTGGGGTTGCTGAGGTCGGCGCAGTGAACCATGTTGCGCAGCACCTGCGGAGGGAAGGCAACAGCAGGCCAGTCAGTACCTCACACGATGCTACTTCCTGTTACCCCCCCCCCCCCCCCGACCCCCAACCCTCCGACCACCAAGGTCTGCGCTCTCACCTGCATCCTGTCTGTGTAGTTGTCCAGCAGCAGCACGCCGGAGCTCGTCACCTTCTTGGTCTCCACCATGGTCTTCAGGTCGGCCAGCAGACTCATGTGCTTGGACATGTCGGTGGCCAAAACCTGGGCGGGTCAGAGTGGCAGAGAAGGAGGTGAGGTGAAGGAGTCATGGAAAGTGGAAAGACCTTGGCAGTGTCACTTTCTGGTCATCTCAAAATCTCATCTTAAACTTTGACTTTCGATGCACCTTTTATGAGCTGACTGCTGACGAATGTTTGTGAAGCTGAGAAACTGAATTTCCTTCATAAATAAAGTATCTATCTATCCATCTATCCATCTATCTATCCATCTATCCATCTATCCATCCATCTATCCATCCATCCATCCATCAATCCATCCATCCATCTATCCATCCATCTATCTATCCATCTATCCATCCATACATCTATCCATCCATCCATCCATCCATCCATCCATCTATCTATCCATCTATCCATCCATACATCTATCCATCCATCCATCCATCCATCCATCCATCTATCCATACATCCATCTATCCATCCATCTATCTATCCATCTATCCACCCATACATCCATCCATCCATCCATCCATCCATCCATCATCCATCTATCCATCCATCTATCTATCCATCTATCCACCCATACATCCATCCATCCATCCCTCCATCCATCCATCCATCCATCCATCCATCTATCTATCTATCCATCTATCCATCCATCTATCCATCCATCCATCTATCCATCCATCTATCCATCCATCCATCCATCTATCTATCTATCTATCCATCTATCCATCTATCCATCCATCTATCCATCTATCCATCCATCTATCTATCTATCCATCCATCCATCTATCTATCCATCTATCCATCTATCCATCTATCCATCCATCTATCCATCCATCCATCTATCCATCCATCCATCTATCTATCCATCTATCCATCTATCCATCCATCCATCTATCCATCCATCTATCCATCCATCCATCTATCTATCTATCTATCCATCTATCCATCTATCCATCTATCCATCCATCCATCCATCTATCTATCTATCCATCTATCCATCTATCCATCTATCCATCCATCCATCTATCTATCTATCTATCCATCTATCCATCTATCCATCTATCTATCCATCTATCCATCCATCCATCTATCCATCCATCCATCTATCTATCCATCTATCCATCTATCCATCTATCCATCCATCTATCCATCCATCCATCCATCTATCCATCCATCCATCTATCTATCTATCTATCCATCTATCCATCTATCTAAAAGCAAACTAGAGCAGCCGAAGCGCTCCCCCCCTCACCATGTCGATGACCATCCTCCGCAGCGTCTGCCGCTGCTTCTTGCTGAGGTTCTGGAAGATGTCGCAGTTGTCTTCCTGCAGCAGCTTGAAGCCCACAGCCAGGTGGTGGTTCTCCAGCACCGACTCGTCGTTGTACATCAGCGCCAGCTCCGAATCTACAGGGGACAAAATCAAGGCTTTCAGTCAGCGAGGTGGATTCCAAACTGGGCGCGAGTGTGAGTGCGGCAGCGGCGACAAGCGACTCACTGGTGTTGATGAGGAACTGGTTGGAGACCCCGGGGTGGTCCACGTCGTGGATGGCAGCGGCGAAGATGGCGGCCAAGATCTCCAGGTCGGTGAAAACAGCCTGGAAAGAGCAGGAAGGACAGAGAGTCACGAGACTGGACGGACCGGGTCGGAACAATTGGACAATTGTTGCCTTAATGTGTCACTCAGGCATATTGTGTGTCTTAAACTAAAACAACAATGACAATGACGAACTGTCACGTCATTAAATCATAATTGCCAGCTTGGATAAACGAAATGTCAGCGGTGTCTCACAAACACACGCGCACGCGCGCGCACACACACACACACACACACACACACAGTACGGAAGTTTTAGTGAGAGCCTGGTTCCGATAATCTTCACTGCATGCTCGCTAAATCAGAATCAATATTAATAACCTGTGTTGTAATTCCTGCAACTCTGAAGTTCTCAAAGTTGATTTTTTTGTTTTTCCTTCTTTTGCGCACAACATGTACATCGGAATTGTCTTGTGTAACTCTTTGTCCACTTGACAAAGCTCTTTAGCAATAGGATCTATTGTTGAGAACAAGAGGTCAAAGGTTTGAGTGAATGGAAAAGATAATAAACTACGCACACAGGAAAAAACTTTTAGGGGCTGCAAATATATTCACACAGGCGTCTGTGATTTTTTTGTTTTGTTTTGTTTTTTACAGCACTAACAAACGGCAGCCATTTTTAAACGTGCGAAAAATCAGTTGCAGATTTGGCGACTGTTGTCAGACTTAAGTAGGTCGGCCTTTCACTGCTCGCTCTCGTCTAATCTTCCAGTTCAACAGATTTCCCTCATGACTAACAGGCAAGTTCGGCGAGATACCGCCTTGTTTGCTTCGCTGACGCATCATCTGTCTTCGACTCTCCAGGTAACAGCACCTAGCAATCTCAGCCTCGATTCCGAAATCCACGTTCAAAAAATAACTGACGTGCGGTGACTTACATCCAGCGCGGGCGTGGACAGCAGGATGTGCGTGGACTGGGCCACGTCGGCGGCGTGCAGGCTGTTGTGGTAGGCCACGTCCGAGTGGTAGTGGCTCTCCAGGGTCAGCATGAACGTCACAAAGGTGTCAGTCGGAATCTTGAACATCCTCATCAGGTCTCGTTCCTGCGTGACACACACACACACACACACAGGGAGAGAATGAGAAAAACAAGCAGTGAGTGAGTGAGTGAGTGAGTGAGTGAGTGAGTGAGTGAGTGAGTGAGAGGAGGCTGGCGGCAGGGCCGCAGCGTCGACACTGTGTTGACAGTGACACCCTGAAGGAGCATCACTGAAATAAGAGTGAATCATGAAGAAATAAGGCTATAAATACATCTGATTTGCTGTGATGTCAGGACGGTCCAAAGCCATCAGTTCTTGCCACCAGAGGAACCTTAACCTTGTGGAAAGCCCCTAGCTCTCCCCTTTCTTTTGCTTTTTCTTTCTTTTTTTATTACTATTATTTCAAATTTGTCTTTTCTTTTATTCTCTGTGGATGTTCTCCTGAGGCTTGTTTGTTACATTTTCTGTATAACAATGTACCATGCCAACATGTTTTGTACATTTCATGTTAAGTTAAGTATGAAAATTCTTCAGACATGATCAGTAGATGACAGATGAGAGGATCTGAGCTGCTGAACTCACCTGGAAGATGGTGTACATGACGCAGGTGAGCGGCCGGTTATGGGAGTGCTCGGCCACCCTGAAGATATTCAAGCCCCATCTGTTGACGTCCTCCAGGTCCTAGAAGAGAGCAGAGAGGAAGGTCAGTCCCGCCCAGCCAGCGCACGGCTGTCACCACGTCACCACGCTGCAGCAGGTCCCGCCGGGTACCTTGGACAGCAGCTCTTCCTGGTCTGTCTTGACTCCGAAGCGGTTGGCGGAACCTCCAGAGATGCTGGGCGTGTGGCTGACCTTCCTCACCCCGCTGATCTGAGTCATCATCCCACCCTGCTGCTGCTGCTGCTGCTGCTGCTGCTGCTGCTGCTGGCCCTGCCTCCTCTTCCTTTCCCGCAACTTGGGAACCGGACAAGGAACTTCCAACTCATTTTGTTTGTCTGCATGAAAATAAAAAAAAAGGAAGGAGAAAGAAAGGTTAAAAAAAAGTTGTTCTAACAGAAGTTGCAGTGCAAGGTGAGAGGAACGGCAGGCCCCCAACCTCCAAGTGAGTGGACACAGACATGAGGAGACGTCTGGCCCTCTCACACACACATGTAAAGACAGTGGTGGTAATTAAAAAGCAAAGCTTCAGCTGCAGTTTTCTAAATATACTTTTAACTCGAAGGTAAAAGTAAAAAAAAAAGGCACGCAGTGAAAATCCAGACTAGGGGGAAAAACATGTAGATATAAAGGCAGTTGGACACAAGTCGCGTGAGAGGCAAAGGTCAAGATGCGCTAATGAGACGTTAATGAAACGTGAGCGGCCCAGCCGGCTTTCTCAGAAGCACCGCCGCATCGCAGCAACAATTCCACAGAAACACAGTGTAAACACGTCACGCTGTTTATCGTGAGAGGAGGAAGCCATGCGGGCTGCTGTGGAGCATGTGACGGCTGGCTGTGTGTGTGTGTGTGTGTGTGTGTGTGTGTGTGTGTGTGTGTGTACATGCCACACACAGTGCAGCAGCCAGAGGGAGAGAGAGAGGATGAAACACCTGACAGCTGCAGGCGGCAGTGAGACACACAGAGCTCGGGAGCCGAGCAGCAGAGCTCCTGTGTCTCCTCAGCTGTGTGGCTTTGTTTCCTCTCCCTCCTTTCACTCCTTCACTCCTTCACTCCTTCACTCCAGTCTGTCTGGCTGGCTCTAGCCGCCTCCTCTGGGGTGAGAGGAGGACGAGTGGAGAGCGGCAACATCAGTAAATACTGCACCACCTGCCTGACTAACTGTCTATGACTGTCTGTCTGACTGTCTGTCTGACTGTCTGTCTGGTTGACTGTCTGACTGTCTGTCCGTCTGACTGACTGCCCGTCTGTCCACCTGACTGTCTGCCTGACTGTCTGATTGACTGACTGACTGACTGTCTGATTGCCTGACTGACTGACTGTCTGTCTGTCCGTTCATCCGCTGGCTTTGCGAGTCAGACGAGGATCCAGCAGGGCTGACAGGCTGTTCTCTGCCTGGCTGTGAGTCACCAAACACAGTCGTGGCTGCTTTCTTTCTTTTTTTTCCCTTCCCTTCTTTTCTTTGTCTTTTTTTGGGGGGGGTTGAGAAAAGCACAGCTGTCCTGATGAATAATGCAGAGTCTGAGTGAACCTGATGGAGCGCTCTCCTGTTTCCCCCCCCTAATCCAGGCCCCGTCGCCCGCCCTCTAGCGCTCTCTCTCTCTCTCTCTCTCTCTCTCCCTCTCCGCAGCGACCCCCCCCCCCCCCACACACACACACCTTCCAGACTAGATCAGACTGGTTTGAGAGCAAGGGAGCACATCGGCCGTGAGCAAGGAGTTCATCTGCTACTTGGCACATGTTCCCCGGTAACCTTGCAACCTCTGCCACATATAGAGGAGGCATGTTGATGGCGCCACATTTCTCTTGCCCGGGTGTAAAAGATGATGCGCCGCACTCACCGAGGAAGGTGCTGGAGATGTACTCTGACACTTGGTTGCCCGAGCGGCTCATCTCCGACAGGTGACTTAGCTCCCGATTCAGCATCCTCTTGAACTATTTGGCAAGAGGACAAGAAAAACACAAAAACAAAACACAAACATTGCGTTAGATCCTGTGTCAAGGGGACACGAGCGTTCATTATATCATTTTCCTGTCGTTTCCCAGCAGTGAAAATTGGGCATTTCCTGTTATTTTCAACTGGATTCGGTCCCCTGAGGACATGTTGTTTTTATGCTCCATATAAGGACTGTGTTGACGTCCTGTTGGACCTGCTTTAAGTTAAACCCCCCCCCCACCACCACCACCACCACCACCACCGCTGTCATTTCAACAAACACAACGCTGGGCATGAAACACCGTACAGCTCATGATGTCAACGCTGAAAATGTCCAGGGCCAAAACAGAAAAAGCAGCAGTGCAGGGGAACCTCAGTCATTTCGACATATGGGAAAAGATGCCACACACACACACACACACACACACACACACACACACACACACACACACACAGCCTGGACTGTCCCTACTGCCCTCCTGCTACACACCTTGATGTATCCCCAGGACACGGATAACAGGTAGTTGGCTTCAGGCATGGTGCTGAGCTGTGAGCCCCTGGCGCTCCCCAGCAGAAGCCCTGCGTGCTCCTCTCTGAGTGGACCCCAAGGCTCAGCCCAGCAAGCCCAAGCTTGGCCGCCGTCCCCCCGGCCGATCGCTCCCGTCCCTCCCGGACCCCTACATCCTCCTCCAGCGAGGCAGCGACCTCCTCACGCCGTCGCCCAGTCGATTTCCAGCATCGCCGTCCGCCCCAGAGAGTGATGGAATCCCACCCTCACCGACCGACTGACCGAGCGAACGAGCGAGCGGCTGCAATCAATATTCCCTCTGCATTTCTCCGGGGCTCGCTGCCTCTGTCAGAACGTCCAGCACTCCTCCAGCTCCTGTTGCCATCCGCCCGTGATCCGCTGCTGTGAAGGGAGGCGGAACGGAGCCGGCGCCGAGCGAGGCGAGGAAGACGAGGAGGGAGGGTAAGGGACGCGGTGGGGGAGGCAGGAGGAGGGGGGCACTGAAGCTGTAGATTCCCCTGTGGCGGCGTGCGGACGGACAGACGGACGGAGTCTCCCCCGCTCTGCCTCCCGCCCCTCTGGAAAAGCAGCGCTGCAGAGAGCAGCAACTCGGAGATTCCCCCTCACCCTCACGTCTCCGTCAGCATTTCCCCCCGCCACTCATCACTTCTGCGCTCCCCTCCCCCCCCAAACCCGTCTCCCGCTTTCTGATCCCCCCTCTGCTCGCTAATGCAGAACAGCACTGCGCAATGCCAGGCGGCGTGAGGAGACGCTGGCTCTTTAACAGGGGAGCGTCCACAGCGGTTCACCGCATCTCACGGTTTTTAATCCATCGCCCTCGTCGTCACAATCTATTGTGTTCCCAGGCTCGCTGCAGTTTTCCCAGGGACGGCGGCGGCGGACAAAAGGACAGGAGTTTTTCAGTTGGCCGCCCACCTGAGAAGCACCAATTGCACGACAAGCTAAACGCCATGGCAACAGAGTCACGTGGATCTCTCTGCCGTCCCCCCGGTGGTCCCTACTCTCAGCTGCCTGCCTGCCTCTCACACACACACACACACACACACACACACACACACACACACACACACACAAACACACACACAAACACACATACACACACACACACCCCGCCAGCATGTGCGTGACACACTTGATGCAAGAGCAAGAGGATGCTCTCGATGTGCACGAGTGGACGTGACATGGGGTGCGATTTATTGTTGCCGAGGGTGAATTTTCCTCTCGAGCAAGAGAAGAACACGTTCAAATTCCTCCAACGGAAAATAATCCCTTCAGGTGCGCAGGATTTATTCAAGTCTGGGGAAAGAAGGAATTCCCACTTTTAATTAAAAAGGCGTGGAGACTCTGGGCCTTCTGCAACTGGGTTATCAAGATCCAACACAGAAATAAGGCTTCTTATTTGTGAAACTCAACATTTGTGAGTAAGAGAGGGAAAACCTGGCTGTGCTGCAGTTCATTCTGCAAGGCCATTTCATTTCCAACAATGGCCCCTTGCCTCCACACGCTGAACCAGACTCTCCCAGCAGCTGTCTAATAGCTGTCAAGCAGACAGGCAACATCCACTTGATTGTGAAACCTGAATACCACTTTGAAAGCGCTGGCTGCACTCAAAGCCCAGACTGCCAGCGGGGCTCTATAAAAATCAAAGATGGCCTATGAGGACAAAAAAAAAAAAAACTTGAGCTGGGAATTCAAGAAGGCCTCGTTTCACTGCGAGGGAGCTGGTAATTGATTCTTTTAAGTGTGAATGCGTGACCTCTAGGAAATGAATCAGGCACAGCGCCACACGTCAGTCACGATGGGTCACGCAGTCCAGCCCAGACACATCAAGCACACTCGGATTACTCAACGCACGCTGCCTCTAACGCACACATCCTTTGACATTAGCCAAGAGGGGGCACACACACACACACACACACGTACACACACATGCACGCACGCATGCTTTAAGAAATTACGTCACATTAAAAAACACAACCCTGGGGTTGGTTTTCAGAAGACGATGAACTGAATTATAAAGTTTAAATAAATAAACCACTGCCCTGTGGAGCAGCGGCCTTGTAAATGGCAACCTGCTATTTGGGTGAGTGAGCAAAACCAGCTTGATTTTACACCAAAGAAAAACAAATGAAAAGCTGAAAGCGATTCTGAAGTCACATAATGTCACCTCGACACTGCTCTGTCTTCAGGGCCGGCGCCCCCATACAAACAAGTCCATGCTATTTAGGAATATGGACTGACAAAGAAAAGTGAAAAAAAAGTTGATCATCTTTTTTTTTTTTTGCCTTTTTAAATCTGGATAACCAACACGAGACACTTGACACATCAAACCAAGAGCAGATTTAAAACCAACTCACCCTCTTCCATCTCGTAAGCATCCCAAAGTTTTCCGCCTGATAGTCAGGGCAGCATAGTCCCATTGTCACTGACTGAAAACAAGAACTAGTCTGACAGAAATGCGTGTCTCAGGGAGTCTGACACGCTTCTTCTCTTCTTCCTCTCTCTCCCTATTCTCTTTTCTGAAGTTGAGTCAGACAGGAAACTTCACAGCGATGAAACTGACTTGAGTGACTGGCTCGCAGTCTAGCTGGAGGGCTGTGGCTCCTCCCTCCAGCGCAGGCCCCGGCTTGTATCGCCGCCCACTTCCCCTTTCCTTGATACACAAGGTGCAATGAGGTCACTTACGGTTAGACGTGTTAGCGTGGCCTGAGGCGGTGGCAACGCATGCCTCAACTGAAGAGCTGAAGAAAATTCTCATGTTAAATGTCGGCCGGGCTGACGTCACCGCGAGATAAGTTGGCACAACAGGTTTTTAAGTTTTTAAACGGGGGAATTTCTTGTAAGCGAGACGTGGTTGGGCTTGACTAACTGCGGGACATCATGGCGCAATATGTCAGCGTTGCAATCTGACAAAAAAAAATCAAAAAAATCCAGGGTGATCCAACGGTGGATCTGTCACCGTGCGCTGCTGTTGACTGTGTCAACACAGAGTGCCACACGCCCGGTGCCTCTGCACAGTCCAGCAGCACCAGAGAGTAACCAGTACGCTGGAGACCGACGGCTGGAACTGGATGAAAGCAGGTACCACGCATAGAGTACCCCTCCTCTCCCAATTAGGACGGCGGTGATAAAACTTTTAATTACAACTTGGTACCGCCATCATCACCGCAGCCGCCACCCCCACCCCCACCCCAAACCCCACCCTCCCTTTCAGTCAAATGAAAGCGCTGCACTATAATTTAATGTCCGCTGCCCTGCGTTTACGGCTACAGACCCGCCGCTACATCTGTTTCAATAATTTTGTCATTTTTTCCCCCTCTGAAGACGGCGGCGCTTCAAAGCAAACGGTGACCGCACATGACTTAAAGTTTCCTACTCGCCGCTCGGGGGCTCCGCTCGCACGCGAACCCGCAAAAAAGCGCTACACTCCCCCTAACTGGATGCAGATGGCGGTGTTTGTCCAAGGCCGCCGCCGGCCTCGGCGTGGAAGTGTGGCGAGGCTAATGATAGCCAGGGAGCGGGTGCGGGGAGGGCTGAGTTGGGGGGGCTGCGGTGCGGGGCGGGGGGGAGCGGCTCCCCGTTCTGAGGTCGTGGCGACCGGGGGCCGGCGGTTGGCAGGCTGTGTGGTCCACCAAGCCCCCGGATACACCTGCACCCTTGGACGCTGAAAGCGGAGACACCCGGGGTCTGATTGTGGGGCTCAGTTACGCCCTCTCTGGCTCTGAGGAGACACTGCTCCTTTGTCAAACATTTGTCATGCATGCATGGGACCAGGAATTATACAGGACATGGACAATGAGTTTATTTCTTTTTTTTTAGCATCACTTTTATTGTTGTTGACTAGTATTAGGAGGCATAGCAGAGAGCAGGCTTAGCTTGGTTCTTCTCGAACTCTTTCACACAGGCACCTGGTGGCAGCTCTGGCTTCAGGGGGGTCCTGATGCCACTCAATGTACCGACAGCCTGCAGCTACGGGGCTACTAATGCTGGTGTGTGTGTGTGTGTGTGTGTGTTACAGATGAGCGGACGTGATAGAAAAGAGTCCAAGAGCGTCACAGGAAAATGTGGAATTAATATTAATGTATCCTTGCTTGAATGTTGTATTACTTTGCACAAATAGTGAGCTACAGTTTGCTTGATAAGCGAGACAGCCAACGTGAGTGAATGGGAATGAGCTGCGTATGACCAAGATATAGACGCCTGCAGAGTGCAGCCACGGGGCTAATGCTGGTGTGTGTGTCAGTGTAGAGAATTAAAAGAGCTAAAACACCACATGCGTGCCTAGATACCGGACTTTCTGTCCAAGAGTGCAACACACACCCAGGCTGGATCATTGGCGCGTCGACCAGCTGCACTTCACTGCAACATTTGCATTAAGAAAGAAAATAAAAATGGAACCCAGCTCCTTCTTTCATGCCATCAGTATGCACTACTGTAAAATCAGAAGCAGCTGACTTCTGTCGCGTTGGTCAACGACGCTCACTGGCGATACTGGGTCATACTGGGAGGACTCTGACTCACCGCCAACAATGGAGCGGCCCGGCCAGTTGGAGCTGCTGTTCGGCAGCGCGCCTGCGGGGCCTGATGCCCATTGTCTCCGCGAGTCCCAGTGACGTACTTGTCTGTAAGGGAGACGACCTGGCTGCTCGGCCAGAAACGCTGCTATTGTTGTCCGTCGGTCGGGGAGGGAAGGAGAGCGAGCGGGGGCCAGCGCAGGGCACGGGAAACACAACGACAGGAAACCGGTGTCACGGTCACCCGTCATGGTCTGGCAACAGTCCACCCCACCAATCCTCCCACCCCCACCCCCACAACCCTCACGACTGCGCTGCAGGATACGCTCGGAAATGGATAACTCCCCCGCGGGCTGTTTATGATCCGCCGCCACCGCCGCCACCCTGTCTCTACTGTCTCCACACACCCCCGCCGTTTCCCAGAGAAATGTGCGCAAAAAGCATCTGTGTGGAGAAAGTCATTCGTCTTAATTAGGCGTTGTGTTCAGTCCGGGGAGCACCGCAGCGTGGCTCCTTTTTTCATTTGCTGAAACAAATCAGTAGGCTGCTGGCGCTGAATAATGAATGAATTGAAAACAACTTAAAAGGATTTGGCTTCTCGTGCCAGCCGATAAGTGATCCTCGCGCAGGGCTCTCTGAGAATAGACTTTTCTATTTGTCTATCGACCTTACTTACAGTGCAGCTGAGAACAATAGGATGACTCTGCTGATCCTCTGACTTTTAGCTTGAGGATGATTTCAACACTGGGCCAGAGTGAAAGACTAAGCGCTCTCAGGCGGCACTGCGGTGAATTGTGAAACCGTTGCTAAACCCGTGGGTTCAAAACCGCTTTCCCATGAGATCCGGCCGTAATTACTCCGTAATTAGTGTATGTTGGCATTAAAGCAGGATGGTGATCATGGTAAGTATTTGATGTGAGCACGGTGACTGCGTCACTGTGGGAACGCATGCACTTGACGGAGGTCAGAACCACGCAGAACCTGCAGGCACGGAGGTATCTCGCTCCAAAAAAACACAACTTTAAGCCGTACACAAGGTTTTAGCTAGCTAGCGCGTGTTGCCCGACAACTTTCTGCACCGCGGCAGTCTGGACGTACAAATTTAGTCCTGGCTTTCTTTGACTCGTGTTCATCTTGCGGCTCTCCAGTCAGACCAGAGGCCGTCTGATTTTAGGTTCTTTGTTCCTCCTCAGCTCGACACAACAAAAGCACCCGGATCCACCACCGCCAAAGCATCTCCGCAGCTGGGCGAAGTTGTATAACATCACATCTGTCTCTGGCGGTTTCGATGAGGTGAGAGGGGCAAAGGAGAACAAAGGAGTCAGTGGAACACAAGACGTTTATTCTGCTCTGGGCCAGCGGGAAGCTATCTATGCAAAACAAACAACTGTCCTGGAACAACAGCAGCTCATACAGTCCTGCCAAAGAGCTGTGACAACGCCAGTGTTTCCGCATGCAGTGAAGATATGCACGTTTTGCGTACGCTTTGCAAACCGACAACTGCAGCGCAAAAACAACCCGCTGTGTCATGCGGGATAGCCATCCTTTCTCTACAGTGAGAGAGCCGTCTAACACTGAACCTGAGGGAGCTTCACCTTCAGCTGCACGACTTCGTTCATAAATGTATTATCATCTGTGGCCTTGGTCTACGACATGCAGTGTGGCGCCACAGCATTCATCACGGGATCTTAGTGTGAACTTGTCAGTTAACAGCAGTAAAGCCTTCGATTCATCATCCTAAGGATCTTTTTAATTAGTGTTGGATATCAAAATGTATCAAATAACAGGGTCTGTCTGAATTACAAAACTTTTAGACTTGCAAGTCCTTTTAGAATGCAAGTCCAGTCAAATATTTTCATTGAAGGAGAAATCACCTGAAAGAAAACCTCGCAGTCACAACATCTATTTCTAAAACTCACTCAAACTATTTCATAAAACTCAACCCATCTTTAAGTCAGAGTGTTGGATATGAAAGCCTACCTTGTTGGAGGCCATGTCACTGACTGAGCGGTAGGTCTGTATGGTCTCCAGCTGATCCAGACACCAGTCCAGCTCCTCCATGGTCTCCATGGCCAACTTCTGGTAGGACTCATCTGCCAACAGACACATGGACACGTACTCAGGGCAGAGCGGGTCCATGTCCACGGCGGAGCCCCCTGGCAACATGTGAGGGGCTCCTAGAGACCCCGCGTGGCCTGGTCTGACGGAGGACGGGCCGGCCGCTGGACATCCGGGTGGCGAGGAAGCGGGGGAGGAGTGCACGCAGAGCTCCTTCATCTCCGCCGCCGCCTCGCGAAAAAAAAACAAAAACTGGAGAGTGGTCGTACTTGAGACAAACTCGGGCTAAAGTTACAGTTCGCGTGGACGCACACACACTCTCTCTCTATAGCCTCTTTCAGTGTGTAGCCTCTCTTCCTTTGCACTCGTGCACTCTCCAACCCCCCTCCCACTCTGTCTGCTTGCCCCGCCCCCCCCCTCGCTTGCCCTCTGAAGTTCTGTGAAGCACTCTGCTGAATGAGTTAGCGTGCAAACCCCAGGGTCTGCTGCCTCCTGCTGTTGATGTGCCTGTGAACCCCCCCTGCCCCCCCAATAACACCACCGTTCTGGCAAAAAAAACAAAAAAACATACAAACTGCATTCATGGATTCACATGGCTGGTAATTGGTGAAACAGACAGATTCTACTTTTTTTTTTTTTTTTTAAATCTGACTATGTTTTTGACCCAGAAAATGTATATTTGCAATAACTAATTCATTCATTCATTCATCTTCTATACCCGCTTATTCCTATTCAGGGTCACGGGGGTCTGCTGGAGCCTATCCCAGCTGTCTTAGGGTGAAGGCAGGGGGACACCCTGGACAAGTCGCCAGTTCATCGCAGGGTCACATAGAGACAAACAACCATTCACACTCACATGCACACCTACGGACAATTTAGAATGTTCAGTTGACCTCACATGCATGTTATTGGACTGTGGGAGGAAGCCGGAGAACCCGGAGAACCCGTAGAGAACCCACGCAGACACAGGGAGAACATGCAAACTCCACACAGAAAGGTCCCAGGCCCGGGCCCCAGAATCGAACCTACGACCTTCTTGCTGTGAGGCGGCAGCGCTAACCACTGCGCCACTGTGTCGCCCCAATAACTAATCCATTAAATAAAATTTAAAAAAAAGAGGAAGGAGGGAAAACAACAAAGCGTTTTTGATGCGGCGCAGACGACGGTGCCGGCCGCCCCCGCTCCTCCTGAC
The DNA here is from genome assembly GCF_046127955.1 of Nelusetta ayraudi. NCBI lineage: Eukaryota > Metazoa > Chordata > Actinopteri > Tetraodontiformes > Monacanthidae > Nelusetta > Nelusetta ayraudi. The sequence continues at coordinate 10,462,912 of NW_027466061.1, forward strand.
GACTTTCTTTCTGAAACATGCAGGCCACTTCAAGGCTCTGCTGAACTGCAGCAGCAGCTCATCACACAGGCTCACCTCACAGGCCGCCTCTCTCCCCTCTGAACCCCAGTGAGGGACAGCAAAAAAAGACACATTCAATCAAACACCAAACTGTGTTTGCACAAGAAAAACGAGAGGCAAACTTTGACTCTGTGAATTTGGGGGGAGTGTGTGTGTGTGTGTGTGTGTGTGTGTGTGTGTGTGTGGGGGGGGGTCCTCCTGCGTGCCAAAGAAACCAAAGCACTTCCTCTTTGGGACAGCATTCAACACAAAACACGGAGCGGAATTTCTAAAGGCTGGAGGAACTTGTTGAATCCGCCGTCATTACGGTGACACAGTCATTAGCGGCCGTGACTCATATTTAATACAAGCGTGTTATTTATTTTTCTTTTTGGAGAAATAAAGGCGGTTAGTGAGACACACGCAGCGCTCCCTGACACGCTGCGGAGAATGTTGATTCAACATAATTCCGCCCAGAGGCAGTGACGTCTGGACGGATCTCGATCTCGCCACCATCCCCTTTTTCTATGGAAAAGACTGATCTCAACTTCATAGGGCTTCACACATGGAAGGCATTTACCCCATGTGCTGAGCACGGCGGGACAGCCAGCTCGCTGCTCCCCAATTTACGTCAATATAGCGGATCAAAGCACTCGGAGCGCAGTGGTGGCACACAGACTCTGAACCGCCGGCGTTTTTCAAAGGGCCTCAATTAAATGTCAGGCAATAAGTGCGCATTTGAGGCGCCCCCTCCCCCTCGCCCCCGCCCCGCCTACCCCCACCTCACCATTAAAAGATATCAGGGCAACTCGATGACAGCGAGTGTAAATCGCTAAATCAAACAGGAGAGGGAAGCTGCAACCACTTAGAATGTCTGAGGTTTATAGAAATCAGGCCACTGGCTTCGCACATTACGAGGACACGGCTCCTAGCGTTAGCAAGAAAAGACTTTCACGTTCTCTTCTTCGTCCCCCTTTTTTCTTTTTTCTTTTTTCAGCCTCGACTTGAGTTCTGTGAATTCACAGAACCCTTGGCGACAACAAATGGCAGCGTGCCAGGCCCTCTGGGTGCAGGTTTTTTTTTTCAGTGGAACCACCAGCCATCCAGGATGCGTAAAAGTCAGCGACACCAAGCAGCAATCAAAGGAGGCTCGCGCACAAGGCTGGGAGCTGTTGAAAAATGGTGTTATAAAAAAGAAGGAGAAAGAGAGAAAAAAAAGCCGCGCCCGTCTTGAGCCACAGGGACGGGAGGCTTTGCCAAGAAGGTGCAACCACATCCTGACCCTGCCGCCTCTGATGAGGGCATAAGGAGCGCCGGGCATTTTAACAGGGAAGCTGGGGGGACGCATCAAACACTGGGCTGCGTCCGGCACCGCCATCCAGGTCACTGCCAAAGCAGGCGGCCGAGGCCCTTTGAAAGGCCGTCCACCGCTGCTGCGAGAGGGTGGGGGGGGGGGGGGGGGTGGAGGGGCAGAGCGGACGGTGAAGCGCGACTCATGTCGACTTCAGGTTATGCACGCACATGCACACGGCGGAGCGGAGGGCTGGTGAATCAATCATCGCCTCTGGTTCATCATAAATACGGCGCGCTCAACGAGCTGACAGACGTTTCACAATGTCACCGGTGAAAGGCGGCGTGACGCACGGCGCAGTCTGCACGACCTGCTTCCAGACAGAGTGCGAGGTACTTTTCCAGCCCTCGCTTTTCTCGCCGGAGGACTATTTTTTTCCTCCGCCAGAGAGCCCTAATGCCTTGGCCATATGCTGGAAGGGAAGGCGGCTGCCTGCGCGGACAACAGAGCCCAGTGTTGTCGACGCCGCCCGTCTGCCCCCCCCCATTCACCCCTGCAGCTCTCTCCCCAGTAGGGCCACAGACCAGCCTCTGTGAGGGCCACCGACTGCACCGGCGAGACCCGGGCCTGGCCGGACCCCTGCCCCACCACCCCTCCCCCCGCCATAACCCCAACACCTTCCGTTCACATCCACTTCACACTGCCCCTCTCTGTGCTCCCAACCTGCGACCCCGTCCCACCCCCTCCTCCACCGAAAAAAAAAGAAGAAGCCCTGCTCCCCTGGCTGTCTGGCCGCTGCTCAGCGCTCAGGCCGCCACCTACTGACCAGCTGCAGCCAGCGAACGAGGACGCTTCACCCCTTTCATTTAAGAGGAGGGCAAAATGCATGTCAATGCAATAAGAGGTCTTGTGTAAAAAAAAACAAAAAACTAAAATTTTTAAAAAGAAGGAATTAGGATTTCAGGGTGAATAAACAATGAACTGTTGAATGGCAACGACAGAACTGCCAGTCTTTGCTTCACGCCGCACCTTCAGTCTGCCTCAGCTGTCGCGCCGTTTGAAATCCACCACTCGAGATGCTCTGATAATTTTGCAGCAGGGATGCAATTATGCAACATATAATTACAATACCAGAGTCTTCTTACTGTTACTGCACACTTGATTCTTCTTGTTAAACTCACTCAGCAACGTTAAAAGTATTGAGAGTGACATAACTTGCTGAATGTATTCAATGGAGAATTTATTTGTGTGCATGGTTTTAACATGCAGTGTGGCACTTGTTAGGTTGAAGGTTAGGTTGTTGGGTTACACTTTGAAGAAAGTGTAACATGAGTTACATGAGTTACGTGCCACCGGTGGCAATGAGCTTTTATAACAGCCGAGGTTTTGACGCAGTCCAAACTTTTTTATGCTCGGGATGATTTGCCTGACTAAACAATTGTGCGTTGTTTATTTATATCGAATCCAGCCCCTCAACGTAGACGGGGCCAATGAAAACAGCCAGAGTCATCGTCATCGATTAAAATGTAAGCAGCGCCGAGCTCTCGGCGCGTACGCAGAGCACACATTCCTCGACCCGACCTCAAGGCATCATAAAGGGGAAAACGCTCTGACACCGATGCGTGCTTGCACTCGCTGCTCACTGTGTTTGCCTTTGCACAGCATGTGGGGCTGAGGCAGACGAGGCAGAGCCATGAATCACCTTTGTATCACCCACAATGTACGTCAACATGTTGGACAGTCATGCCGGGGGGAGGAAAAACAGAAGCCTTGACAAAAGAGGAAGAGAGAAGCGCCTCACTTCAAACAGACGTCTCTCCACTCTTTGTTGTCGGTGCTGATGAAGACTTAAGTCACTACACAGCTGGTGGCGAAATACACAAGGACCACAAACATCTCAGCTTGGCTTTATATTTAATCAGTTTTAGTATTTTGATTGGGGTAGCAGTGTATTTAGTGGTAAACCAATTTGTTCAATTTAGCATAACGCTTTGAGCTTAAACTAAATGAAAGAAAGAACACAAATGAAAATATTGTTGTTGCTGAACTAAAATTGATGTTTATCAGTGATAAATTCCAAACGCGAGTTGAAAAAATGTCTCTATTCTTCGACAACACTGTAAGCTGACGTGATTTTTATCTTGAGGAAGTTGGCACGAAAACAGTCCGCAATAAAGTTGCTCTCATTGTTACACATCTTACTCTTAAGTGCAGTTTGTGTGAATACTTTCTCCTGAGTTTTTTTTTTCATACAAGACACAGGCCAAGCCAAGACCCTGCCTCACTCTCAGCGAAATCTCATCTCGTCTTTACGTGAACATTTCTCTCCAGGCAACAAACAACAAAAAGGTTCTACGCAAACCGAACCTCAGATAATTCCGTGATAATTATATGAGGGAGGATTTGTAGTTGAAATAAAAAAAAAAAGAAAAGATCAGTCTAAATTACAGGGGAAATTGGGTCCAGCCCCGAAACCCGATCGGCACCCTTTGGCCTTCTCTCACAAACAACCGTCACAACTCATCTGGTCTCTTTACAGTTTATAAGCGCAACACAATCTGGGAAAGAATCAAAACAAAACTGCTCGGACAAAGAGGCGTGCGCGCACACACGCACGCACACACACACACATACACCTCATCAGGGCCTGTTTGACAGCTCCTCTACAATCCACCGTGGAGCTGCGCTGGCACAGGCCAGCTTGAGGGATGGGCCGCAGCGAGGTTTATGACTGTGCTGACGTCAATGACATAACTCAAATACTTAACCAGGCTGCACGCTTCCAGCACTCCGGATCCTCGACTCTGGCATTCAGCCTGGAAATCCTGACATGGACTTCTGCTGCGGAGCAGACTCGCCCAGCGCAGGCCGGAGCGGAGCAGACGGGATTGGTGGAAAGCGACGGGTCAGATGTGCGGCCAGCTGCGGTATCTGTGACCCCATTCCCGCCTACGTTTATTTCAAGAGTGGCAGCACAAGTCATACGTTCCTATGCAGCAGAAAGCAGCAGGAGTCGGTAAATGCACAAAGTGGCCCCGCCGCGCGCACGCAGACTTTGCAAGTAAACTCCTGGAGCAGCAGGGCTGAAACACGTACGACAGGATTCGTCACCAAATACCAGACTGCTGGCGATTAAGACGGATGATTCCATCAGGAGATTCAGCCTGAGATTTATCTTTCATTACTTGTCTTGTGGGATGTTTACAAAGCGTGCTGGAGATAAATGAGTAATGAATACTGTGAGGCGCCACACCCTGAGCTCTTTTACGTACAAGGTCACGTGCCTTCTTCACTTACAGGAAAAAACATTGTCCATGTTTGATCACTGTCACAGTTTAACGATACTGTGAAGTCCGCATTAGAGAGATGTAAGAAGATGTAAGAAGCAGCAAAATAATTTAAACATGCAACAAAGATGCTATTTTTTGTCTTGATGGCCTAAAATGATTCATTCATTCATCCATCCATTCATCTTCTATAGCCGCTTATTCCTATTCAGGGTCACGGGGGTCTGCTGGAGCCTATCCCAGCTGTCTTAGGGCGAAGGCAGGGTGACACCCTGGACAAGTCGCCAGTTCATCGCAGGGCCACATAGAGACAAACAACCATTCACATTCACATGCACACCTACGGACAATTTAGAGTGTTCAATTGACCTCACATGCATGTTTTTGGACTGTGGGAGGAAGCAGGAGAACCCGGAGAGAACCCACGCAGACACAGGGAGAACAAGCAAACTCCACACAGAAAGGTCCCAGGCCCGGGCGGCCTAAAATTATACACAATGTTAAATGTTTCCCTGTTTCTAAGTTTTAATGGTGCCTGAAACAAATCCAAGAAGCAAAAGTGACCTAAACATGAAGGTACTGTACAAACATCATCAGGCATGCACGCTCTCCCAACCCGACCAGATCTCACATCCCCTTCTTTGGTCGAATGACTAACCATGACCCTTGCAGTCTGGACCATCTGTGGCAATGTTCAGCTAGAGACAACCGTTACCAATTAATCATCAATCCCTGCCTGACAAAGACGTCACGATGGCGCGCCGGGCTCCAGGCTTCTATTTGTTTGGCATAGTTCTGAGTGCGAGCCTATAATATCAATCAGTCAGGGAGAGTGAGCTCTTTGTCATACACAGGTTCACAGGCTGCAGCGAAGATGGCTTGTGAGGCGTGAACTGCAAACTCACATGGGGAAAACTACAATCCCCTCAAATTACTGGAATAAGAGCGGCCGAGGGCGTAAACAACCCAGAGTGACGCATTTGGAGCTGATCTTTCACGGACTCCCCACTTTTCAGCTTCTTCTGCACTTCTACCCAGTGAGCGGGGTCACGTTGCTGCTCTTTGTTTATTTAATCTCATCGGACCCGTTCCCCCCACTCGTGCTTCTCACATATCACAACTGATTAAAAACTTGAGGAGTGTGACGTCTCTCTCCTTTGCTGGGTTTCTGTTCTACTCTCTCTCTCTCTCTCTCTCTCTCTCTCTCTCTCTCTCTCAAACAGGAAAAGTCTGTTCTTCTTTTTTCCGGGCAACAAACTAGACAAAAACTAGACAGAAAGCAAGCAAAGGGGAGGATATGAGACAATCTTTCCTTGTAATTATTGTTAATTGTTGTAGTTACGACTCAAACAATTCCTATTATGTAGTAGCAGGTGTGCAATGTGCCCAGTATGATCAGGGACGGGAAACAGACATGTACAGCGGCTGGACCGGAGCGAAAACAGATGCACGAGCGACAAAAATCTGCAGTGGAAGTTCTGCAGAAGTTTCTTCAAACAAACTTAATCTCCTTTGTTTTTCTTGAGTCGCTCTTGATGAAACCCAGCCCTGGAATGGTTTCACTTGTCAGAAATGACTTAGAGAAGGTCAAGGTCTGTGAGAAGTGTGTAGGAGGAAGGACAACAAGAGCCTTACAGTTGTCTTGTATTTTTTCCTGCTGCAGGACGCTCCTCGCAGCCCATCTGTGCTGATAGGAAGTGGAGAGCGCTCGCGTGCACGCTGTGCTGACGTCAATGGGGCCTGAAGAACCAGTGCAGCAGGAACTAATATTCCCACATCCCTCCTCCCTTTTCTTCACCCGCTCGCTCGCTCACTCGCTCCATCTCCTCTGCGTCAACCTCAGTGCGAAACATTTAACGAACTTCTGTGGTTCTCACCTTCCTCCTTGCAGCCTTCCGGCCAGAAAGTCACAACAAAATAGTTTCTGATGTCACAGTTTCCTGGATCTCCAACTGATTGCAGTTTTGATATGCACATGAGACAGGCGGCTTGCACTTTTACTACATTATAATGCGTTTAGCTTGAGATTGAAAGGAAGTTTCTTTTAAAGGAATTGCCGTCCAACAAAAATGACTGTGACTACAAAATCCTCTCCTCAAAATATTGGACATATTTACTCTAAATGTGTACTAAGATGTGTGTTTTGCAAAAGAACGTTTGCGACATTTATGGTTCAATTTAAAATAATAATAATAATAATAATGAACTTCACTGGCTGCCAAGGTCGCTGCATGAAAGTTTAAAATTATATTCATTTTCTGGGCTTGTCTTTAACGCTTTTCTGTATTCTGGTGTTTACTTGTCTTGAGCTCTGGAGAATTGCACAGGCAAGTTGCCCGACGCACCTCTAAAGTGTTTCCACTGTTGTTCATTCTGATGGGTGTGATGAAACTGTGTTTTTATTCTGCGCTGGAAAGCCTTTGTTATGACTCACCTGACAGGCAGACTTTAGTGATAGAAGGCTGATTTGTGGCAGGAGACTTTCTGCAGGGAAAGAGAGAAACAATTCAGCATCTATTAAAACCAGAAGTGCTGATGTGCAACAAATGATTTCACTGTTTTTCCATTGTGTCGAAGTTTTAGCCAGTGTTGCCACAGAATAAACATGAAGCAGGAGCGGTTTCAACAATCTGAAGCGCCAACAGCCCAGAAATTCTAGTTCTCAGTTTTTGTCAGGTGACACCTATTTCTTGCCCGAGGTCCTACTGACTCTGACTGTAAACTGGATGCAAGTGCAGGTACTAACCCTAAGATGTCTGTAAATGGTTTTAGGTAGGACCCACTTTTACTATGACAAAAACACCATTAAATCTAGTGTAGACTTTTACTGCCTCTGCTCCTGCAGTCTACCTCTGCAGTCGTCCCAATAGTAATCACATTTCTGTCTCAGCATTTAAAAACGTTTTTGTTGCATGAGCGCCCCCAAGTGTTGGTTGTTGGCACACCAAAAATAACAGTCAAATTGCACGTTCTGATAAAGCTTTGCAAAACAAGCTCTCAAAATTCAATCTAATACCGTAGACGTAAAATCAAAACTACTTACTTTTGGGATGGACACTGCACGTTTGTTAAGGTCGTGAAGTTGTTCCGAACAGTTCGAAGGCTTGCCAGAACCTTTAGGAAAGCAAAACAAACAAACAAATTAAAACAGGAAATGCCACAAGAGGAATGTTTGCATAGAGCAGTGAAGATGTCCTTAGGTGACCCATCCCACTGATTATCTGATTTAGTTCCACAATAAACACAACTCTCTGGTAAGGCCGGCCATGCTCAGAAATATGTTGTAATAACTGTCGAAACAGTGGCAGCTGCAAACACCATGGTTCAATGTGATGAGTAGCATGAGTCTGTGCAGATCAAGTCACAGCCAAAAACCCAAGCAGGAAAATTTAACTTGGGGACAGTGGTTAGTGCTGCCGCCTCACAGCAAGAAGGCTTTGGGTTCGATTCTGGTTCTTGGACTTTTCTTTTTGCAGTTTGCATGTTCTCCCTGTGTCTGCGTGGGTTCTCCAGCTTCCTCCCACAGTCTAAAAACATGCATGTGCGGTGAATTGGGAACTTTGAACTAACCACAGGTGTTTGTGTGTGAGTGTGAATGGCTGTCTGTCCTTGTTTGTCTCTATGTGGCCCTGCGATGACCTGGCGACTTGTCCAGGGTGTCACCCTGCCTTCGCCCTATGACAGCTGGGAGAGGCTCCAGCAGACCCCCGTGACCCTGAGCTCAGGAAGAAGCAGGTATTGAAAATGGACGGATGGATAGTAAAAAAAAAAAAAAAAAAAAAGTACAATAGTGTAAAAAATTACTTCAATGCCTGCTTTGACCACTCAATCAGGTCAGAAAGACTTGCCATGTCTTTGCTGATATATGTTCCATTGAAGAGTTCTCACCTGTGCAAATGGAGTGACTATCAAGTCCTCGCCATGCCTGGAATGAAACAGGTAGATCTGCTGAGCACAGTCTCAGTGGGGAAAAAATACTTGGTCAACATCTCTTAATGATGCATTCGACTTACAGTTCCCCAAAAATGGAGGAATTTCGAGACAAGGACTTGGGCGAGAGGTCGTAGTCGCTGTCAGAGCGGTACAGGAAGGACTCGCGGCGTTGGCCGTGAGCTGCCTGGTTGGGATGCAGGACCAGACCAGAACCTGGGGACGCCTGCGGGTCTGAGGGGCTGCAGCACAATGAGGGGCCATTCTCCACTTCAAAACTAGGAGAAAGGAAGAGGGGTTATCCTTTGGTTTTATTACACAGTAACGTACTATACATTCCATATTCAAACAATTTTCCATTTTAAGTTGTCAACACAAACTCCAGATGCAGCCTCACAAAACTTAGTAGTTCTCCAGAATAAATTGCACATTTATTTAGTCCTCTGTTTGCAGTTTCCAGCAAAAAGGCTGTGTTTTCATGGCTTGCTGGACCATCACAAGTTTGAAAGGCAAAAACAATACGAGCACAAGAAGAGAGCCAACAGCTGACAGTTATCACTGACACTGGCACCAGCAGAAGTAAAGGATGGACTTTAGTACTCTCTGAGGAGTTTACTGACAGGCCAGATTTTGCAAAGTGAATTTTGCATCATTTGGAGCATTCAGTGCCGCCACTAAATAATGACCAGCACAACATGTTCACACGTAGTATCCAGGAAGGAGCTGGTCGCATAAATCCTCAGATGATGACGCAGCTGCCATTCATGGAGTCTGGTGTGGTGCTCATTAAATAAGCACGCTTGGCTGCTCTGTGAGGAGGAGGTGGGCTGCTGTTTATTGTGAACTGAGTAATAAAATGTAATGTTGTCTGTGGCAGTAAAGCTCAATCATCACTCACATAGAAGGTGTTTCTCTCTTTACCATGCTGAGAAGCACACTTTAAAAATACAGAATGGGTGTGAGAACGTACAAAGACTTTTGGAGGTCCAGCAAGTACAATTTTTAAATCTGGCAATAACTTTTTATTTTTATTTTATGCTTTTAAAAATGCATCTTCATTACCAGGATCAGCACTTCTCAAAAAGAAAATGAAACATGCAAATGCAAACAAATCAATACATTCCAAACCAAATGAGAGGCAACTTTGCAGTCTGCTCCCAAACCACTATATTAGCTCATACCACAGTGAACCCACCACACTAGCGCATGCAGATATAATCTGTTTGTCACCAGAGACTGAGTGCAGGAGGAGAGGAAAGGCTATTGTGTAACTGGATGATCAGGTCGGAGGGATGGTTCGGAGATGAAAGGTCAAAGAGTCAGACCCCAGCAGGAAGAACAGATGGTGAGAATCTCGGTGGAAAAACTCCCACCGAGACAGTTTAGTTGGGATAAAATGTACACAAACGTTAAATTCTGTTTCTGGCACTGACACTACTTCATGCAAATCTCAGAGTAAAGTGGTTGCAGTCACTCATCTTAAAGCTTCCACTGCCCGCTACGAGCGAATGAATAAATGAATAAGTAAATATATTTTTTAATGGACTGACTTTTCCAAAGGTCATGCCAACATTTTCCCAACTCGGTAATTCCTCCAACATGTGGGATTAAGCGGGGCACACATCCTACCGAGACACGCTCAGTCCCACACCTCTGGCTGGGATTAACGTGAAATGTGCAGACTGATTATAAACATGACAGAGTGTTAAACGTCATCCATGCAGCGCTTTGCGTCATCCAAATCCCAACTTCAAAACATAGCAGTTTTCCCAGCAAGAGAAAACTAATCTCTTAATCTGACATGGACATGAGGCCACTAAACAGTACAGTATGTGTTGAGGCACACAGTCCCTGAAGCATGGAAAAATAGAGAAAGAAAAGTCTTGAGCAATCAGCGTTGAAGGTTTTGTTTTTGTTTAAAACGACATTTCATTTCACATTGCAATCAATTAGAAATGCAACGCTTTAAGGATAGAGTGTGAAGTAAAGAGGAGAGACTGACGAAACAGCTCAAAAAAGTTCCAGAGCGGCAGATCAGATCAACCACGCAGCAGAAAAACAGAGAAATAAATTTTTAAAAAATCACCTCGGCGCCGAGAGGTGTGCGCTACTGACCGCATCCTCGCTGAAGTCAAAGTGTCCAGCTCTGCACCTGGGGGACCTCCGCGGCATTCTTCTCTCCCTTTGTCATCAAGCAACAAAAAGGCATTGAGTCCGCTCCCTCGCACACACGCACTCGCACTCACAGACCGTCTTTCCGCGCAGCGACGGGCCTCGCGCTGCAGCACCGCAGGCTTTGGCAGCAGATCTGGGCTGCAGGCGCTCGCAGTCGCTCTGTTTATCTGACCGTCTGTCCCCTTTCCCTCTATACTAAAGCAGAGCAGATTAGGCTGTGCGCTCATCGTCAGCATCGTCATCATCATCCTCATCCTACTATCATCCCGCCCCTCACTTGGCTACCTATGATGGCCCAAGTAACTCCAGAGTTCAGTGTGAAAATAGTGATGAGGAAGGAATGCCATATTTTACATTTATTAGCCAGATGCTCCTAAATGAGTCCATGTCACAGTTCAACCTTCCCTCAGGCTTTTAGATCTGTTCACTGCAATGATAGTTCTTGCAACTGATATTATTGCTACATTTACAGACAGTGTGTAAATATTACAATTCTATTTTAAAAGCCTGCAAAAAGGACAAAAGAAAGACCCAGTTGAGAGAGAAAAGCCTCCCTGTAAATGTGTCTGGTAGAGTAAACACTGCAGGATGAGGCACTCACTGTTATCTTAACTATAGTTCTGGTACTCAACATTTTGTTCTAATTCAGGCAGCAGATTGTTTGCATGACTTTACATCTGTCCATGACTGCGCTGGAATTGATCCAGACTGGGAGACTGGGTGAGATTTAACAAAGTGAAAAGAGCCAGAGCACCATGATAATCTGTGAGTGGAACACAGACAGAGACGAACCTTCTATAAATATGTATCTTAAACATAATACATCAAAATCTAACAAACACTCAATAGAGAAAACATTGAATAATGTTAATAAAGGGCAATAATGTAAATGTACTGAGCCACAATATTTTTCTTGAGCTCACTGGTGACTTTGCTCACGCCGGCCCAGTTTGTCCGCCTCAATATTTCAACTATAGAAACATTTTCTGATGAAACAATGTTGTCATCTCTCTCTCAACACAAAAAAGAGGCGGGCGAGTGGAGAACGTGCCCAGAAAATACAATTTATTCATTAGTGCCACAAAATGTTTTAACTCTGCTGCTGTGTCAATGTCTTCACATAAATAAAATATCTTATATTTTTTGTGTTACTTTCAAGACCTAAAACAGGTCACGTCAAAGTCATCTCAGACTGTGAAGCCATCCATGAAGCTCTTTTGTGGTTTTTGGGTAAACTCAACCTGACTGCAGACATTCTGGAAACTATCATCTCTTGCCTCTTGATGTGTTTCTGCCGCTGTATTCCAATGTTTTCATTTATCACTCTGGTATATTCCAACTCAGTCTGAAAAAGGGCCATTTTGACAGCTTGAAATAAACTCCTGCTGACGGTCTGTGTGACTTAAATAAATTCCAAATGACTGCGTGGTTCTTCATCACCATAAATGGCTGAAGATGAAGATGACGCTGCAAAATTGGCTACTGGTTACGTTCAAACAGGGTCTTTCCATCCACAAACACATCCAACATGATTTCACCAGCACCACCATCTGCTTGAGAAAGCATCATTTTCTAAATAGAAGTAATGGCAGAGGAGCTGCATCAGTGTGCCCCCTCCAAATTGTTTTGTTTTATTTCTGGGCAAACAGGGCAATGGAAGAATAGTTGCCTTAAAAAGTTGTAGCAGCTGAAGACACAGACACTATCAGGGCCATTTCCATTTCAGAAACCAGCCGCTGTTCATCCAACAACAACAACATCAAAACTGAATATTCCTTTCATGGATGTACTTTCACAACTCCCCCTATGTAAATGTAAGTTCAAATCCAAAACTGGGACTTCAATACATCATCTATGTGTTAGCAAATGCGTGCAATATATAAATATAGATTTGTTTTAACTAGATCCTTTAGCTACATTAATACAACCGTCAGCTTTAAAGCCCAGTGGAGCAGACTTTGACCAAAGAGTCTGATGAAAGAGACAGACAGCCTGCAATCATCTCCAAAATAGTGGCTCAAAGAAAACAGAGGATGTGTGGGACATTAATAGTCAACAATGTAAAGTAGTAGTTATCATGGGTGGGGGGGGGCACAGACATATTACTATTAATGCAGCCATGGGGGAAAAAAGTAATGTGGTGGCTCAAAACAAATTATGAAACCAAACAAAAACAAAAAAGTACAAGCCTCCGACCTTAGTCAGAATAATTTGAAACAACACACCAGATTATCCTGGTGAAGTTGAACATTCAACAAAAAGACCTTCCGCTGTAGGGAAGTCAATCAACGCGCAGACCTGATTGTCTGTTGTTGTCTGAAGCCGTACCTGTCGGGGTCGGCCTCCGTGATGTTGATACGAGGCAGGGAGGAAATAGGCAGACTGGTGGGTCTGGTGGCGGCCACTTCAGGGTCTTCATCAGGCGACAGAGGTTTGCTCCGGTCCTTCTCCTTTTCTCCCTGTCGCCACGATAGCGGAGGAAGCTGCAAGTTGCCAGAAAATCGCCGGTGGACTTTGCACAGCTCCACGCCGAGGGTACTGCCTGTGCAAGCCTGTTCCACCGGGGGGTCCAGTGTCTCCTGCTAGTAAGTAGAAACATAAAGAGGAACAATAATAATAACACATTGTGAGGCATCTTTTAATCATCTTTTAAGTTTTATGTTTCCTATAGAGAAGATTCAAAGTGAGCAAATGGGAAGAATTTGTAGCATCTAGTCTGTGTAGTATGTGTTCTTCCTATAGTGATGAATGGAGCCTTAGATAATAATCCATACAATGAAAAAAAAACCTGTCTCTTTAGCCCTCTGTTTAAGGCTTTCACAAAAACATTGGGTTTTAGTTTCCGTTGACCTGTTTCAAAGGAATTTAAAAACAAAGCAGCTGCAAGGGCGGAACCGTCATGTAGGTTTGGATTGAAGCTGACTTCAGTGTTCTCCCAACACTTAAACTGACAAACAGCAATCTGAAAAAGACTTTTCTCTATAAATTGTCTATTTAATGTGTCTGACAGAGTCTGAGGGTTCTGTAAAGAACCAGTGGCCGTAAATAAGCCCGGACACGGTGGGAGCAGAAGCAGGCTGCCGGCGCTCAATCTGCATATGCATCACTCTTCACTGTGCTCACCTTGCATGCAAATGAACAAAGGGGGTTACGAGACGCAGCGCTGCTAGAGCAGAGAATCATACAATCCCTCGGTTGCAGCTAGATGTAGTTTGTGTACGTAGACGGGAGGACTGCATACACAAACGTACACAAACTTCCCTCAAGAAAACTGATCAGTCCTTTAGACAGATTTCTACCGGCACTGCTACACAGCGCACCTGTGGATTCATTCACATAAATCAGTCACTGGGTGCTCGTGTCTCACATTTAATAGCTGAAGATTTCAGTGCACTCCAGTGGACAAACCATGGAATGGCAATGCTGCGTGACTCAAGCGTCAATCATTTTGTATCACTGAGCTGACACTTTGGAAGCAATGATGAAGAGACACAGAGTGAAAACATGCAGCGAAGACATCTTCCTTGATGTGATCTAAAACGCACACACACACACACACGGAAAATTGAATTCATATTTGACGGCACTTAAATCTTCACTCATTAAACTGTTGCATTTATCGCACCAAGACAAGCACTATGTTTTAAGTCAAAATTGGCTCTTTGTCAGGGACACAGGGATCCTCCCTGAAATGTTGAAATTACAGGGGCACCGGCTCTGATGAAAGGGGAGGGCGAGAGAAGGAAGACAGGGTGGTGTCAAATGAGCATGGGGACTAGCAGTAACGTAGCATTAAAAAGAGAAAACACCGGGAATGAGGAAATGATGATGACCCCTTTCCAGGTCAAACGACAAAAAGCAAATGCAGGGAGGCAGCGGGAGGTGTGACTGAAGAGAAGAGAATGCAGGTTAGGGGGCAGAAGAAAGGGAAAGTTTGTCGATGAGAGTGGGGGAAAAAAAACGAGGGCGCCGGGAGTCTGTCTTCCTTTTCAGTTGTCTGTAAATCCAGCTATTTCACTCCTCCTTCCAGGAAACGGCACGGCTCCGACAGACTGCACCTCCCCCTCCCAGTAAGAAAAGGGAGAAAATGACATCTAGCAAAACATGAATCAGTTCGGATGAGTCTGTGTGAGTGGAAGCAGGATGCACATCACATCTAAATAGGGCCCTGTCAATACGTCTCCGCCGTATCGCCGTTACATAGTGCGCTGCCTAATTATTCATCAACTGTGAATCGACTGAGCCTCTGACAACACGTCGACATGCAATTCTATCTCTCCATTGATCTCGTCTCCGCGGTCCAATTGCGACTGTGGAAAGGAAACGCTGCAGCACCGGCGGACGCCTGTACTTCACGGAAGCCAGAGAGACGATAGGAGTCACTTTCGCATAAACACTGGGGGAGTGGCGGGGGGGGTAGCTCGGGCTAATCATATATGCTGCAGCATGGTCTTAAAAGGTAAGGAGCAGAGATGAAAGTTAGACTGGCGAGTGTGAGGGGGAGGAGGTGCAGCGCCGGTGTCAAACAGGGGCAAGAGTGGCTGTTTGGCTCCATGAAGATGAAAGGGCTCCTCCTTGGCCACGGAGCCTCCACAATCTCAGCATTTCCCTGGGTTGCTTCCAAAAAGCCTTTCTGAAGGACGCAGTACAAATGAGGCGGCTTTAGGAAGCGAGCACCAGCTGCCTGGCGTCTTCATAGAGCGCCTGAATTATTGAATCCAGGAATCAAAGGAGGGTATAACAAAAAAAAAAAAAAGTCAGAGGCGGTTTTAATTATTGAGAAGTTATAGAAACCTAAAGGGGGGCAGACGGAGGTGAATAAAAAGAGACTTTATGTCTGTTTTTGTCTTTCATGTGAATCACTGTGCAGTATCTTTATCTAAAATCATCATTTTTAGGAATCACTGTACTTTTGCAATAAGGGCAACTGCACGCAGAGCTGCAATGTTTTCAAACAGGGCAGCGGGGGAAAAAAACTTTGAGTTCCAGATGGACAAGGCCAAAAGTCATTGATGTGTCATATCGGCCTGGTCGTAAACACCAGCGGCAGGGAGAAGAAGCAGACGGGCTTCTCGGAGAGACCTGTCCTCCTCCCTCTTGTCCATGTTTCCATTCAGCGCTCCCGATGTTTCCTTCTGTGGGCTGTGCTCAGCATCTTCTCCGCACTCTTCCTGCACTCTTCCTGCTCTCTGCCTTCTCTCTAAACTCCACAGCCGCTCGTCCACCGCTCATCTTGGTGGAGCTTGTCACTGTAACTTACACATCCTCCCCCCTGTCTGCTCCACCAGACGCACCACCTCGCTCCCTGTGCCGTGTCCTGCCGGATGGCGGTCTGTTGTGTACAGTGCAGTCATCTGCTTATGAGTCACTCGCCAGCATGCACAGAGCGATGCCTCTTGTGCACGTGGGGCGAGCTGCAGCCTCCGTCGCTCTGGATGCAAGTGTTTGAAAATCTACTGCAAATGTTCTGACCGCGGCGGCGGCGGGGCGACGACTCGGGAAGAAAGAAGCAGGGTGACGTCACACCTCATGCGTGGATGGCTTCATGTTGCTCAGATGGCTGTGTTGGAAAAATCAATACTTACATCGTCTGGTGGGACTGCCTGCGCACTGCTGCTCTTCTTCATCCTGAGGAATGTTGGGCCAGACTTTGGCTCTCCGCCTCCGATCGTCTCCGCCCTGAACGCAGCTCCCGGCTCCCACCGACCAGCCTCACCGCTCTGCCTGCAAGAGGAAGCAGAGGGAGTCAAAGCTGGAGGCATCCGCTCCCCAAAAGTTGGTTTGCAGCTCGCAGCTCGCAGCACGTCCACAGGACCCGCCAGACATGCGCTGTCGCCGTGGCGCGGTCACGCAGTCACTGTGTGTGCGGCAGTCTACCTGGTGTGGCATGATATGACTTTCAACAAGAAATACAGGCATTACCAGGACAGTTTAACCGCCTCAGCAGTGACAGGCTCAAAGAAGTTGGCGTGGAAGCGTCCACGTCCAAGGACAAAAAAAAACAAAAAACACTTCAGTGTTTCAGACTTCAAGCCTCTTTTCACAGTAAGAATAGATATGTGGTTGGGAAAATTTGTCATAAATGCCAAAACATCATTTAACACCTTCATTTTCAGCCTTTCTGTAAAAGTAATTTCTTTCATTTCAATATATAGTATATATGTAAGCATTTAACTGTTTTGAAAAGTTTTATTTTAAAGAATGGGCCAGCTAAAAAAAAAAGCTCAAATATTTCCCATTTTAAATGCGCTTAAAGTAAATGTTAAATGTTGTGAAAATTAATTAATACAAGTGCAGAGTTTCTTCTTCATATTTACAAAAAAAACAAAACAAGAGTCAACAGTCAGACATAAGTGACTCATTTACACCACGACAACCAGTCAGTGCGTTCCACGTCGTCCCCACTGATCATCCCGGGTACTTCTCCCAAGCCACCGTGTCCTGGTGTTAGTCAGGACTGCTGCTGCTGCTGCTGCTGCTGCTGCTGCTGAAGCTGACACCTTCTGGTTGCTGCTCAGTCAAGTAGCGTGACGGTGTCTCAGCTGCTCAGGCAGGACGGCCCTGTTTGCAGATTGACACACTAGCGTCCACCCCAGAGGCTCCCTGCAGCTCTCGCTGATTGAAGTGAAATGACAGCAGATCACGCATGTGTTGTTGGGAGCACGGAAAGAATAACCCCTTCAGCTTCTGGTTCAGATCTCCGCGGGAGGGTTTTTATTTCAATAATGCATGAGGGGGCACAGACGTGCTCGAGATGTGTTCCACCACAACAACACTCAAATGCCCACTTCACTGTGGACGGGCTGGAAGACTATGGGTAAGATTAGTCAAGGCACTTCATCAAAATCCAAATGTCACGATGTTAATGTTGGCTGCACAGTCTGAGCTTCACATTAGGTCTGCCCAGTAAATGAATTCACTCCCATCCGGTAGCCAATATTATATTTAAATGTCAGGGTTAAACCGATTTCCTGAAGACAGATTGAAAGTAAGCCAGTTACAGTCAATTCTGGAGGGTCTGCATCGATTATATATCCGAGCTTGTCTGCCCACAAACTCTGGGCATCAACTCACCAGTGCAGCTTTACAATTTCCACAGAGGAAGTACAGCCAACTGTTTATAACAGGAACTTAACAAGTATCATATCATCTTGGTAATAGGTGGAGTAGTTGAGTAGTGAAACATTCACTTTCAAAACCCCTGCTGTTTGGTGTTGCCGTGGTGTGAGCTGTCCCCGAGGACGAATGAATAAAATAATGCATTTTGGAGCTGTGATGTGAAAACATATGAAATTGTTGCCTAAGGTTGGCGTACTGTCTCAGCGTCATACGAGTCCAGGCGTAACGCAGAGGTCTCGTTGATGCTTTGCGATAAATAATGTAGGGAGAATGCAGAAAACCTGCAGCTGAAACACACCACGGCGCAAAAAAGCAGCGAGGGTAAGTCATCCTGCAATTTTTTTAAGCTTTGAGTCTAAGAGGCCCAATTATTAAGAGAGGCCCAGACTGTCCTTGGGGAGGACTGTGCAGTAACCAAAAGAATCGATGAGCCACAGCTGAACTGGCTGAACTGCATTTTCGGAACAAGCGGTCCAGGAAGATGTCAGACTCTTCGTTTTAAATGGGTCTGATTCTGTGCTCCAATTTTTTTCAACACTGCAGCACATTAACAATTGCAAGGACGGTACTCTGTGTTACCAGCGTAGCTCAGTCAAACAGTTGGTTTCAGTGTTGGATTAGAAACACACTGCATTAGTGAAAACCTCAACATTTATAAGGTTACAGATCAACTACACAGACACTTCATCTTTGCTGAATTTAATATATGTGATGGACAGTTGGAAGCATCGTCTATTTCACTAAAGTAAAAACTACGAAGAGCCCATAATAAACAGTCTTTATCACCTCCAATTTTCAATGTTCACAAACTCAGTAGTAAAAACTACTCATTTCCTTTGGGTCTTTTCAGGGATCACGATGGTGAATCACCTGCCTGCGTCTAACTCTATCCTCTCTGCATCCTTCAAAGGGAAACAGTATTCATTACTGAAAAAATATATATTTCCAGCGGGTCGATCAAGACAATATAATTGCCATCAGCCTTTCAGTGAGCGAAGGTCAACAGTTTGTCTGAACATGAAAGGCATGAAAGAGCCACAGACTCCGAGGAACAATTAAACCTAAACAAAAAGACAACGAACCTCACTGCGCAAAAAGATCGAAGAGATGCTCCCAGTTCAAGCTTCAAATGACCTCTTATCTTTAGTGTCACTACAGTAATCCCCATGGTGACAGGCTGCTCCTCTACAAATACTTGCTAGCTCATGTGAAGAACAGCATGTGGTGTGCGAGAAGGCGATTGTGACACAATTTTACAATGTGCAAGATCCACTGGTTTCAATTTCTAGATTTTTATATCACGCTGTTGCTATATTTACTCAGTAGTAATACTCATAAGTCGGACATTTGGGCCTGACTAATGATGATGACGTCTACACGGCGAACTTGTGCGGTGGCTCTTTGTGTGGCGCTCGACAATGACGGCTGATTTGAACACACAGCTGGCAGCCATGAGAAAATGTTCCTATTTGACTGGTCAATATATCTCGCAGCAAGCCGCGCAGTGCGAGTGCAGACACAAAGGTGGCTTTTGTGGCTACAGACGTCATTTGCGGAACAGCGTTAATTTTACATTAACTATCCCACAGTCCAACAGTGGGAGCTTTCAAACTCTGCCACCACAGTGACGATTAACTGCGCATCAATGGTGGCCGCTTATCGCCGGCCGCAGCACTGACACTACCCGCCTAAAGAAGGAACCATTAGGGGAGAACTTACCCGGCTGCAATCCAGTGGGCTGTGTGAGGAAACAAAACAGTCTAGGTTTTTATGTAAGACTTCAGACACTTTGCATCACACAGTGAGTGAAAAGCAGAAGTAAGCAACAGTAGCATGACACTGTTGGAAAAAAGAGCAGAAAATCCAGTCTGACTGTTAGGCCTGCCCACATTTATTAAATGCCACTGACAACACACCTACTTTATTAACACCTTAACAGTCTTAACAAAAAGTGTGTGCACTGGTGACATAGCTCATCTCATTTAAGGAGAGGAAATCCTGAAAACATTGTACCAAGTCTAAAGTGTGGAGACAGATACAGATGGAGCCGTTTGTCGAGCTGAAGTTTTGAGAAGAGCGAGGACTGAGAGGAGCGCGTTGAGGAGGCAAAGGAAACAACAAGACAGTTTGTCAGAGCTGAAGGGTGACATCACTTGTGGAGGCACCAGAGTGGAAATCTACTCTCCCACTTGTGTAAGACTTAAAGACAATGACTGAAGGAGACTGACTCTTGGCAACCTGCTGCCAATAATCTGCACATCAGTGCATCATCAATTATCTTGTAATTCATTTTGGAATAAAATATTTCCATTGTAAATGTTTTAAGTAAAGCTCATAATTAAAAATATGAGCTACTCATGAGGGAAAGCTCACATTTTCAAGTTTTAAATGAGACACTTCTGACTGATTTGTTACTGACCATGACAATATATGTTCACATGGGAATCATTAATTGGCTCTACCCAGTAATTCTAGGTCACAAGAGCGTGTCTAACTTGTTTGGCTGCCGCATTAAGCAACTGTTCAGTTAGGCTTGCAGAAAGCCATCCCTATTAAATGTCAGAGCAGACCGAGGCTGCAGTCGCAAACTCATAAAATGGGTTTAAAACTGAACAACGACTAATAAGGTCTGATTATCCACCTCTAATGAAGATAAACTACATCTCAAACCTGTAATAATGACATTTAAATTGCGGCCTCTATTACGCGGCCAACCATAATGTACCCTTATCCACGCCCGGTCATTTTCAACATTAGTCCCAGGTGCTCTGACGTCTTTGTTTTGTCTCGACACAAATGAATGTTTAATTTCTCCAACCCATTCAACACAACAGAGACCAATCAGCTCATTTAGGTGACACTGACAAAAATGAGAGATAGACAGCAAAGTGTGAACACATGAGAACTGTGACTGTGGATGAGTCAGTGTTAGCCTGGTGAACGAGGCCGGTAATTAAGAAGCAGTGCCATTCTGTCAAACTCAGTCACCCACACGCACATAGACTAATTACTGCACGGTGGTCAAGTTGGTTCTTTTCATCATTAGGCAAAACTTTCCACCATCAGTCACGTGCATGTAAGCTTTGTGCATGCATCGTCAGGAATGACTTGGAAGGTATAGAGGTAACAGAAGGCTTGGCAGAGTCGGCCATCATGAGAGGCACAGAGGCAACCTAGCGTGTGTCACCGGTTGGCAACCTCCATATCAGCATGGCTCAAATGTTTTCGATAGCAAAAAAGAAAAAAAAACGACAGGACTGAATTGGTGAGCATCTTACGCCTCAATAAACAAATTGATCTGAGCCTATTCACACAGAGCAGCTACAGTACATCCTGCTTGGTGACGGAGGAAGCATGACAGACCAAGATTTACCATACTTGCCACCTCCTGTTCACGACCAAAGTACACTCAATAGTTAGTAGTCAAACAAAAGGTTGTTAATAATTCATCTTTATCATTTATTCAAATGTACCGATCCAAAAAAGAAAAAAACCTCTTGAACCCACAGAACAAGCAAGGCACATGGGACAGTTGAAGAATTCTTTTGATTGTAGTATTTCCTTTGTGGTAAGGCACATGGTACTCCCAGTATAGTCCCTTTCTCTATAGTCTCAATGCAGAGCATTCATTTACATTGGAAAACAAAACAAGTAAAGATCGCAATTAAATACGACATCATTTAACCTAAACGTGTGAAGAGTATTCTAACTGACAGAGGTGGTATCAAAATAATTATGATATCCAGCAAAATATAAATTAGTGAGTTAAAATGTCTCTAGGCAAATACTACACTTTATGACCAGACTGGACACTTAATATAAGACTGATTTTACTGATCTGTTTGTTGGAATTTGGGATTTTCGAAGAATAATAACAACACTGCTATCTAGTGGTTCAGGGTTTGAACAAAGCACAAAATAATCTTTTCTCACAAGTGTTGCTTCTGTCAGTGGTGACATTCATTCTTGAAACTTCCACAAAACACTACACGTATATTCTCAGTATCTGCATTCAATCTAAAGGGTACTACTGAATCACAGTTTCCAGTCACTTACGCAGTGTGCAGATGTAAATGGTAGCATGACTTCATCAGAAGCCATGCTAGTAAGTTAAGAAAAGGCAAAGTGGCCACATCGACAGAAAAACCCCAAATCAACCGTTAAGTGAGTCATCTGCCTGGTTGCTACCGCCTTTTTGACAAGAAGCTGCATGTATGAGCCCTGTTGTTTGAGGACCGACTGGAGATAACTGGGCAGTCAGACTTCATGTCGCATGACCAGGGGCACAGAAACATCAAGAACTAAGCTCAAAAGAAAAGATGAAGGGGATGCTGCTGGTTCTGTAGAAAGTAATCAGGAATCAGATGTTATCTCGCTCAATCACGTCCTCGCTGATGGGTGATGATACACTGTATATTAACAGCCATATTATAACAGAATATATTTTCAGTTGAAGGTGGGCAAAATGTATGCAGATAAAATTCTATTCATTTAGACTGATTAAAAATTTTACAGCACTGGCAATGTGGTTTTATTTCTCATTTGTGGCTAAATAATCCTGCATGCACCTATAGTGCAGTTTGAGTCAGTTTACCTTTGCAAAGAGATAGCATTAGATGGGCTGTTATGTGCAAGCGTTAACGTTTATTTGAGAGGAGAGAAACATTGGGGCAGTACTTCACTTTACTGCTCGATAATACCATACAGTTACAATGGATCAAACTGAACCAACAAAGTGCCAAAATAAATTGACTGTAAAACCCTAATGAGGGCTATCGGTCTTGTTTAAACCTTAGCCGACCTTTGATTCAGGCTTACTGTTAGTCGCTAATTGGCCAGTCATTGATTAAAAAGGGGAAGACAGCGCAGAGGAAACAGTCTGTCAAAACAACCCTGTGTTCATTCGTCCTGCTCGGGACTTCCCAACGTGGACTAACACAATGTGCTTTAAATATCCGGCAAAGTCATTAACTTGGTCACATTTCTATGTCCCCCCCCCCATATCGGGAGAGCGCTTTCACCTCGTTTGAACTCATCGACGTCGTCCGGTTAAGGGAGTGTAGCCATAGGCATAGGCGTCGGTACGTGTGGACTGTGTACACAGCGACCAAACTAAACGGGGGGGAAAGGAAAAGGGAAAAGGAGACGGGAAGGCGGGAGGCAGCGATGGATGCTTGCAGTGCAAAGTCGACCGACGGAGAGCACAGCCCACGAACTGCACGGAGCTTACGTGACGGGACTGAGTCAAAACACATCGAGGAAGGACGGAGGGAGAGGGAGAGGGAGAGAGAGAGAGAGGGAGAGGGAGAGAGAGAGAGAGAGAGAGAGAGAGAGAGAGAGAGAGAGAGAGAGAGAGAGAGAGAGTCGCGGAGAAATTCGTCGGACTTAACAATTAGAAGGGAGGAAAAAACTCTTTCGCTTTAGCTTCACAAAGTGTATGGTTTATAAAATACTCTGCAAAATGACTGAAAACTTGGCCACATCCGCCGTAGTGAAAACGAGCCTTACCGGTAGCGGAATGCCAGTCCCACGCGCCGCCGGCCGTTGACGGTTCCCGCGCAGTCTCGTGCCACTCTCCGGTAGCACGCGCTCCCTTGTCGTTCTTTGTTTTTGTGTGTGTACCTCAGGACCATCGGTCCCACTCTCGCTGCTCCTCCTCTCTCCCCTCCGCCCCCCGACGACCATCGATTGGCTTCGACCCCGGCGACGCAAATCCTTCCGTGTGCCAATGGCTGCCAGAGCGCACGCCCTCTCTGCCCCTCCGCGCGCGCGCGCGCACACACACACTCTCTCTCTCTCTCTCTCTCTCTCTCTCTCTCTCTCTCTCTCTCTCTCTCTCTCTCTCTCTCACACACACACACACACACACACACACACACTCACACTGTGGACGAAAAAACCCTCCTCCCAACTCATCCACCCCTCTCCTTTTAAATTGCAGTCATTCATATGACTGTAATTACCTTCTGGTCCACCACCATCTGTTTAAAATCAATGTTGCCTTCTTTTTTTTTCTTTTTTTTTTCTTTTTTTTTTTGCAGCTTAAGGTCCAAAACCTGCAAAAAATTAACTCAGGCAATGTACTTCTATCAGTGTGCGTCTCTGAACTGTCACAAGCTGCCTTGATGTGAACGCTTTCTCTTCTCGCTTTTTGAATATTGGCCTCTATAAAAAGGGGTACTGATACTTGTTATAGGCAACACAGAAAGAAAAAAAAGATAACCCCAAGAAAATAATAAATGTGGTTATGGCAAACTCATAATAAGGGTCGTGAAAGTCATGGTTCATGGTTTGGAGAGTGTGTTGTACTTCACATAATTTTTATTTCTTATTTCACTGTAACATTTAGTGTTGCACTGTTGCAGTGACACAAAGGTCAGTGAAAGAATTACTCTGACCACCAGTGGCGACACCTATTAATGTGGATGCAGTTGGTGACTGGATTTGAAACAACTGTAGATTTCGGCATTTGGCAACAAGGAGGTATGTTGTGCCGAACTGTTTAATGTTCTCTACACTGTGTAGTATTTGAGGGCACTCTTAGAATGATTCCAATGCCTTGGCTGTTGCCAGGCAACAGCTGTCCTGGAACACGGATGAATAGGTGTCCCTGAGCTCTTTTTCTTTTTCTTCATCTTTAGGTTTCTTTTTCGACAACACATACTCCGATGTGGTTGTTAACAATGTACCTCATTTATCAGACTCATCGCTCCAACAATGGATGTTGTGAGTTCGAGCAGAGAAGAAAAACCTTGGGTTCACATTGTTGTGATGTTCTGACTTCAGCTAGAGTGCAGTTGATTCTTTTTAACATGTGTATGGTTTTAGTGATATCAGCCATCGGAGGGTCTTTCTGGATCTGAATGTTTCAGCTTTTCTATGGAACTAGGATATTAACTTTTCCAGTAGGTATAATTATGATTTTATTTCAAAGCAAAGGCAATAAAATATTTAGAGTCAATCTATGTTTTCTAATGGCTCACTGGTCTATGAACGAAGTTAGAGAAGAAATGTACTGCTACAATCTGATGCTTTGTAAATATACTTATTACTTATTAAAGCACAAAATCTATTTTTTTAGTGACTTTGTCTTGACCTAGCTTAAAGCATATATTTGCGCTTATCTATTCCACTTAATTTCACTAGATCAAAACAGTTTGAGTTCTAATTCTTGAATACTTTTGTCTCAAGACAGAAGTGGCATACATTTACTGCAGATGTGATCTCCAGCATTTGTTTATGGGGGTAATCAAATCACAGAGCAACCTCTTTTGTTGTCACAGAAAACACACTCTGCTTTCAAAACAAATTAGCCACGCAACAGCTTCAGTGCATCGGTGATGCACGTGAATAGAGAGTAAAATTACGGCACTCGGGTTGCAATGCACCTGCGCCACTGATTTTAATCACGTCCCATTTTAATTCTAATCTTTTTTTTTTTTTTTTTTAGGTTTTTGCTCTTCATGCCACTTGCTTACATATACCATGGTTGTTCATTATCTCTGCACTGATAATTAAAGTTTAGAGTGAGTAATTAAAAAACAATGCCATGCTGCTTGATAAATGTCGCAAAATAACGTCAGTTTAGAAAAGTTTGCTTGCACAGATACACAAAACAGCTTCTTTGTTTCCAGTATGCAAGGCCAACTATAAAAGTTTTGCAACAATCGCTATTGGTGCTGTTGTAATCAGATATTTGACATCATGCATCATAGCATATTGTGCTATTATATTTTTGTAACATTACATTTATATGTTGGAATTATTACATTGAGTTGAATTTATAAATATATTGAATGTTGCTCTATGTAGTGCCTTTGGTGTATATTTGATGATCCTGATCAATGCCCTGGGGGTGTTGAAAACCTTGTGAGCAAAGACTGTGTAACTCATTCAGTCTCATAAACAGTGACCTGGGGGACCAGAGTGGTCAGTTGAAGGAAGTGCCTTTGTGACCCTCATAAAGTTTGCTACCCATCCAGTCACAGGGATGGGAACTTGTGACCTGAGCTTGTCTTGCAGCAAAATGGTTTCAACAGGTCACACTGGAAGGAAGGATGGACCATTTGGCTCATGGCCAAATAAGGACCTGCTTCCTCATTCATAAACAATGACAGTGACGCCCTGCAACCGAAGGGTGAAGAATGGACAGCCAATCAAAGGATGACACTTGAGAAGACATTCAGATCAGGAGTCAGATTGTTTGTCTTTGCATTTAAGGAGTCTTGGGAGAAAGTTGTCAGTCTGACTCTGGCGACGGCCAGGACTCAACTCCAGAGATCTCTCCATCAGATCTCTGTAACAAATGTCTTGTTCTTCTGTTTACTAAAACTTCAGATTTTCCTTGTCTTCTCTTCTTCATTAAACGAACACGCGGTTTGGTAGCAGGATATTAGGTAAAGGAACCAAACCAACAGTGCCAAAACTGTAAAAATAGTTTACAGGTGACCGCTTGTTTGTCATCATTCATCGGCACCCAGGGACGGAATTTACACCCGGAAAACTCAGTTCTCTGGTGCTTTATTGACAATCACATTTTTTCATTCACTCACATCACACTGCCAGCCGACGCAGTTTGGATCTGTTTATTTGACTGAGAACTGATCATGAAAACAAAAAGGCACTCAAAAGCTTATTAAAAACAACAACAACAAATGTGACCGCTCTTCGGCACTCATTATCAAAGAGCAGGAGCAAGAGCAGAAGAGAAAAGGCAAACCTTCTTTAATGAACAAGTCAGTCACGCATATTATATATTCTATTGTCAGACAGTTGAAGAAACAGGTAAAGTGTCTTTGTGGACTAATCATATGATCCGGTTACTCAAGATTTTTTTTTTAAATTGTCTTGCAGTTAGGTTATTTAAGAAATTCCACCCCTGCCCCCCCCACCCCCCACCAGCAAAACCTCAAAACCAGATCATAGTGATTGTTTTCTTTTTTGTCAGTGGCAGGCACTTGTGAATCAGTGGTGGATCATGGTTCAAAATACATGGCTTTAAGACACATGCTTGTGTCTCGATGTGTCTACTATAAAACATTTGTCATCTGCAAAAAAAAAACAAAAAACTAACTAAACAAACAAAACAGCAACAACAAATGGCATTACCTAAGCTTTCAGGAATTTTGTTAATGCACAGGATAGAAAAAAACTAGTTTAGTGGTAACTATGGTATCTTTCTTACAGTCTTAAATGATCTTTGGTGAGAATGTAAACAATCGCACCAGGACATGAAGACAGACTTTATTGCCCTGTAGCGCACAAGGAAAAAGAAAAAAAATCTACAAAAGAATATAGATATTTATTTAGGAAACATATAGCTAGTTTTCAATAAACAAAAGACCTGCCCTGTCTGTACAACTTAAATAGCCAGTGCTTCTAAAAGCATATTTAGTATATCCAAAACTCCCACTGAGAATGACAACAGACAATAAAATGGACTTTGCATTGTATAACCGACTTACTCTTTAGAATCCCTTTATGGCATTGATTAACTGAGGCATAGTGAGATAACAGGAAGCTGCAACAAGCGCAGAGATTTAAAGGTTAAAACAAATGCAAGACAAGCTGTAATAATCAAGCTCATGTGGATTGTGACAGGGCTGCAGCATCAGGTAGGCATTAGTGTCTTTGTGACGATAACCATAAGGCACATATAATGGGGTACATGGAGGTGAATCCAACCAGAATACCCACTTATATAATGATTGGCCTCAAAACATATCCACAAAATTTGCCGTTTTGTTTTTTTTGGCAGACAGTGCTGTACATCCCCTAAATAGAACAAGACTTGTTCTATTTTCCACTATCCACCAGCCCATCTGTCCATCTTTTATTCTTTCTGTACACTGTCTACAGGCCCCCTCTACCACTGTTCCCAGCTAAAATCGTCTCCTCCTCCAAACACGACAAAAAAGCCAAAGATGGTGAGAAAGATGACCGCGTTTCCTGCCATCACCAGGCCGCAGGCACCCCACTGAATCTGTGGGAGAAAAATATTGACACTGAATGCTTCTGCATAACATGATGCATTTTTGAATCAACTTTCGTAACACGGCGCGAGGCAACAGTGCAGTTTCCGCTGAAAGTTCACCTACAGATTCTCTGGACTACGGTGGAGAGAACTTACTGCGCTGTTACGAGCCAGCACGACGGGGAGCCCAAAAGCTGATACCACAATGCCAGTCGTTAAGAAGTAGGCCAGCTCTCTGCAAGCATTGCTGGACGAGTCGTCGTCACTGAGGCGTCTGGAGATGAAGGTGGGGATGGGGCTGAGCACGTAGAAGATCAGGACGAACATCGGCCAGTACACCCTGCAGAGACATCAGTCACAGAGCGATGCAGAAAGTTCAAAGGTAGTGCACATTGTCCAACATGTAAACGCACAGCTCTCCCACCTCTGAGAAACACGCAACGATTATGAATGGATATTTACACAGGTTTCAAAAGCACAGCAAACCTTCAAGACAAAGCCACTGACTTTGCTTTGCTGTCTGGCTACGCTGGCTATATTAAAAATACATGGCGTCTGCTGTGGCTGAGGAGAGCATGTCAGTGGTTCTACAGACAGCCTGGTAACGTCACTTAGCTGGCGTTATCCGAACTTGCATAATATATTGGGCGGCATAAACTGGCTGAAGTAGGGCAGTGTGGATGCAGCGTTGAGTTGCGTTCTGGAAGCTGCTCTAGAAACAAAAGTAGTGCTCGGAAAACTTACCCATACGTTTCCAGCGCACAACCCAGAAGAAGAAAAGTCAGACCAATGGCACCGCTGAACGACAGACCAACCAACGCTGGAGAAAGACAAAGAAAAAACAAAAACAAAAACGAAAAAATATAAAAGTCACAGTTGAAAAAACAAAAACAAAAAAACAACAGACGTGCCTTAGCTATTAAAACACGACTAATAAAAACAGACCTCAAATCAGAGTAAAGCAGAAGTACGTTAATCGTGCGTAAATATATAAACTGCTGGACGGAGGGCAGTTTATTAGGAATGGCCAGTGACCAAGAAAGTTGCAGGCTACATAATCTATTATTAAAGCTTACACAATCTCGAATAAATAACAAATACAATTAAAAACAAATCCTTCGCAGTGTTCCGGGTCATCTTAGCTTTCGAAGTAGTTTAGCTTTGAAACTGAAACAACGTCTAAAACTATTCTAAAGCCTAAAGATGTTGTTAAAGCCGCGACGGAGAAGAGTAACTTTTATGTGGAACGCCAAAAAAAAACAAACAAACAAAGTCATACCTTTTATCCCGGCCATTGTGGGAAGTCTGCTGAATTTATACACGATTTGTGTCTTGTTCAACTCTGTGTGTATTGTTTACGTGCTCAGGCAGGCTAGCTCCTTCCTCTGCTGCTCAACTTCCTGCTTCCTCGATTGGGGCTTTTCTTTGTAGTCACGTGACAGTCTTCAACGCGGCGGGAGCCATCGACTCCTCGCGATATTTCACAGGCACCGTATGACAAAATTTCCATTAGATTTATTTCAACGTTATTTCAAAAGCACTGTTTGCTTTCTGGTTTGTCCTCGGAAACAGGAGAAGTTCACAATATTTCTGTTCCACGTTTAAGGCAGCGTGTGCTTTAGCCAAAGCTCAACACATATAATCTGTCAATGTTGATGACAACATGAGAGCAAGTTATTTGAATCCTTGACATTTTAAAATATGTTCTTATATTGCACGTTTTGTTAAGTCTGAACTTTACAACCTACAAGCAGGTAAACGAAGCTGCAGTGTTCTTTACAAACACATTTTTCAGCAAGTGCTAACAGTGGTTCAGTTAACTTTTTTAATTGAAGAAAATGTTCATTTTACTTTTTTTTCCTGACAGTTTTCCTCTTGTCGTACAAATATCAGATTCCAAATTTGTGGAAATTGTAATGCAAATTGTTTGCTGCTTTCACACATCAACAATAATTTAATGAGCTGGCCAAACCAGCAAAGAGTACCTCAAGATTGCTGTGTTGATTTAATCTTCCATTTTTATTATTATTATTATTATTATTATTATTATTATTATTTTGCAAACCTACAACGACACAATGAATATAACTCTGTTTCTGTAATAACTACCTTTACAAGAAGGTGCTCTTTGTTCCTCCGGTCCAGCGTGTTATGGAACAAGCAGGGAGATACTTCAAAGAGCATGAATGATCACAGAGCTGGAGCAGATATTGTGAGCCAACTCATAATGCTGCTGTCCAGATGGAAACCATGCCAAAACACCTACTGTATAAATACAAGCAAAAGGTGAAATGTAATCAGACTCAAAACAGTTGTTCCAGCGTCCACAGAGGGAATGGGACGCACACGTGTGCTTGAGACTGTGCTCCAAACCTGACTCCAATTTCAGGTAGTTCTTCACTGATGATTTCAATTTCCCTGAATGATGGAGGGTGGATGACCTAAATAATAATTTGAGGCTTCGTTGCAGAAGTCTTTGCTTTGTAAATGAGCAGTGTACGCGTAAGAAAATGACGCTGAGGCGAGAAACTGATGCTGAAAAATGAACCTCTTAACAGCCGTCTCCACCTCCCATATCATAAAATTAGCCATTATAGACAAAGATACTGCATGTTTCTGACAATATGGTGTTATTAAGAGGCGTTGAACTGCTGCTTCTTTTAAAATAAAAGACAGGCGCATTTTACACATCAACAAAAACAAATGAAGGCTTTTTAATGCTGAAAAATGGGGAGAGCTGGATATATACATACTATATACAAACTATACTATACTATATACAAAACTATTGGTTTGCTTTGAAAACAAAATCAGTTTTGTACAAAAATATGCAACAAAAACTAAGCAAAAAGCGTGGTTTTAGCAATGATTAAGAAAAAAAAAAAAAAAAAAGATGGGAGGAATTATGTGATGAGCGACGGGCCACTTCGACCAGTCCGGTGATGAAGCTTGGAAATTTTCAAAGCGATGGTTGCCAGAGGCGCCAGCATCACCTGACATACATAAGATGACAGAGATATTTCAGTTTAGTTAGTTAGTAGTTTAGTTCAGTGAGTTTATTTTGTTTTTCAATATTGTACATGTGTCATACATTAAACAAAACAACAGATCTAATAATATGCATCGATGGAAAAGGTGTAGGCTGAATCCGTAGCTCATTTTGCCTGCCCTTCTTACATTAATAAGATAAGAGAAGAAGAGAAAACAAGATGAAATGTAAGTAAGATAAATAACCATAATAATAATAATTATAATTTGTAATAACAACAGTGACAACAACAACAATAACAATAATACTAATAATGATACTTATGTTCATAATTTTGTTTTGTATTTACTAATTATATTATTTCTAAATATTGCTTTGCACATATAAAGTGTTACTTAGTTTCATTTCCATTTTTAAATCATTCCACAGGTTTACACCTTTTACAGTTACACTTCTTTGTTTTACATTAGTCCTAGCCTTTTCTTTTTGGAACATGCAAACCCCTCTGAGATGGTACTGAATTATTCTGACCTGAAACAACTTCTGGATATTTTCAGGAAGAAGATTATTTTTTAATTTTAATTTAATCTGTGCAGTTTTGAAAATCTACCAAATCACTGAATTTGAGGGCCTGTGAATTTATGTATAATGAGTTTGTATGTTCATGATAATTTGCTCTGTTAATTATTCTTATCGCTCTCTTCTGTAATACAAAAATTTGGTTTGTGATTATTTTGTAAGTGTATCCCTAGACCTCCAAACAGTAGGTGATGTATGGAACTATGGAGGAGTGGTACATTAGATGTAATGAGTATTTATAGACCTGGCTGCAATACTGTCACACTTGATAACATGTACTTGATACCATATACTAGGAGACACTTTGGAGTATTTCACACAAAATCAATCAATTCCATTTTATTACGGGCAAAGAAATACATATTTTTACCTGCGTGTCTTCAGAGAGTCTCTCTTTTTCGTAGCTGTCTATGTAGATTTGAACCGTCGCCCCATTGATGCGCGTCCCGCTAAGTCTGTAGATGATTCGTGAACCGTCAGAGAAGATGATACGCAGGCCCTGAAATTAGAAGAGCAAAGCACATGCTGTGTGAAGTGACAACTTGATGATGTGATGTGGAAACTTCCTCCAAACGTGTACGGGGGTGGGGAAAAAGTGGGACTCCAGCTCAGTGTGTGTGGTGTCACCTGGTTCCTGGTGAGGCTGCTGTTGACTGGGTCTGTGTACTCAAAGCTGTCTGCCTTTTCTACTTGGTAGAGTTTGTCCTCCACAGCAAACCTCTGCTTCACAAAGGACTTGTCGGTGATGATGATCTCCAAATCCTCCATCATTTCACACGCCGTGTCTATGTCTATGCTTTCATAGTCGTATCTTGTGGGGAAAAAAACAGCCATAATGTCACAATCAGCGTTCTTGTTAAAGGCGCTGTCAATGGTCCAAAAAGGGTTTCCAGAAGGATATAATGTTGTGTTGTATAAATATAAACCTGAACCCCTGAAAATCAAATATTCAAAAAAAGAAGACGGATATAATGGTGCACATGGGCCACTAGATGTCACTTTTGTTCCGTATATTTTTGTCTTTAAACCTTGCCCCTGAGTGTAAGTCCATTTCCTGCGGCTTGTAGCATTATACTCTTGTGTAGCCCCGCTGGACCAAAACAAACACTGTGAAATACCTGGTGAAGTAGTTCCTTCCGTATTTCAGCCAGTGGTCCTTCAGAATATCCTGCACGCTCTGACGTCTTGTGGCCATGATGGACAGCCATGCCAGCACGGCCCAAAGTCCATCTGTCTCCCGAATATGGTCTCCACCTTGTAAGGACGGCAGCGGTAACTGTATTACTTAGTCATGCAGTGAGTATTAAAGATGAATGCAGTCAAAGTCTCTTATTGCTCCCCGCAATTCAATTGTCGTCTCTAACCCAGTTAGTTGCGGAAGAGAGGCAGTACCTGCGCCAAAGCTTTCCTCCCCGCACAAAGACAGCTTGCCTGCATCCATCAGGCTCCCGAAGAAGTTCCACCCAGGGGGCGTCTCGTATAACTCTATTTTTGTTGCCTTTGCTACTCTGCAGCGGATGAAATGGAAAATTGTCTCCAGAAAACTTTCGGAAGAATACAGTTATTGTTGAACTACAGAGATAAAGAAGTTGAACGGACAACCCTGATCCCCAATTCTTTAGTGTTTATAAACAGAGAGCTAATACAATCAATCACAAAGAACCTCGGCATTACACTCTCCCCCAGGCTTTATGGGCACACTTACACTTGTTCCCCAGGGAGCACTTTGGACAACTCTAGTCATCACAACTACTATCTAAACCTTGTTTGATGTTGTTGATCTTGTTCTGAAATCTCTTATTTTTGGCATTCATGCTCAAGCAAATATAACCCCCTTCCCCTCTTTACCTGTCTAAGGCTGCACTTGTGGGCATGCTGCGGGCGAAGCCTCTCACCCCAGTGTGCTGGAAATATGGGATGCAGAAGATGTTGTCGGCGATCACGGCCACAGAGTCAGACGGGCTGACGTAGAGGCCGTGTTTGCCAAGAACCATGTGACGGTCCTGGAAGGCAGACAAGCACACAGGCCGACGTCAAGGAAACAAAGTTGGCTCCATCAAAGCAAATTTTGCAGATGTTCGTTTGATCTTTGACACAAACCCCATCCCCACCAAACGCCGCTCCAAAGTCAAACTGTCCATCTCTCATGCTGTCAGCCAGATCTGCGGCGTAAGTGAGGTTAGGATCGGGCCGTTGACCCCCAAAGTCCTCCAATGGGACGCAGTTGACGGCAGAGTTGGCAGGACAGCCCAGCTCGCCACACAGTATTCTCCTCACATACGGGCCTGCCGCTGGGGAGCAACATGGGGGATGACAGAGAGCGATGAGAGAGGGCTGGAGTGAAGACACAGATGAAGTGCTGAGCTCCGATACAATAATGCACAAGGGGGAATGACTGGCATTTTAAATCTCTTCTGCCTTTACTGAGAGGAGATTAAAAATAGATGAAATATTTGTTTTGGCCGCTTGAGAGCCAAAAGAAAGATAAGATGTTTGTTTAGTTCCGCAGATGGATGGCTAATATAAAAATGTGACAGCTTTGCTCTGCCTTCAGCTGCAGCTCTTTCCAAAGGTAAACAGATCACGTTTGCCTCTTGAGACAGCTTAGGATGCTCCTGGCAGACATTCCCTCACCTCCATGCATGGCATCCAGTCTGACACTGATGTGGCTTTCACCGGACAGGAGCTCCTTCAGGGCGGCAAAGTCAAAGATGTTCCTCAACAGGTTGGCATAAGACTCCACAGAGTCCACAATTTCAACTACGTGCAGTCAGAAGGTAGAAACAAAATTAGGCCTTGACAATCATTTTTCATCATTCATCAATCATAACTGTTATCAATGTAAAGATTTAGAGCTTTGCTAGATGTACCAGAATATGTAGTTGTTCTACCTTAAACTAATACATTCAAGATCATTTTCACAATTCACTGACTTTAAACCGGGAGGATGACACCCTTGCACCACCTGCTGGTCTGGAAAATGGCTATTCCCATTTCTGACACACTTTGCATACCAGTATCCATCTTTAATTTGCCAGCTGGCTCACTAGCCTATGCAGGTTTTACACAGCAGAGATCCCACCTGGTCATCAGGTTTGAGTGCCTTTCCCTTACAAGTCAGCAAATCACTAATCAAACATATTTTAAATGGTTAAATGGAGTGCTTTAACTGGGTAAGCCTGGTGCAGCACTGAACCTGTGAAAGGTTTGAACTTGTTCTCCAAATCAAATGTTTGTCTTCCCAGGGTCATTAGATCCACTTGCAAACCAGGACAGATGGCAAACTCCTCAATGGTCCTGCTGATCTGATGAATCTTGTTTGCGACAGCTTCCGAGGCTGGACCTGCGCACATGAGATCAGTACATCATGGAAATTTAAATGATTTATGGAACAGAAAACCAGACTAAAAAGAATACATTAAGATTTTTTGTTAAGGTAAATCTAAGCACTTTCTGATTAACTTTGCACAACTTTTATGTTCCGTCAAGCATCCAAAGTTCTGCCCCAGCCCCTTCTGACGAGAAGCGCCCTTGTTTTGCCCACCTGACTAATCTTGTAACACTATTTTTCACTTGGCCCATACCCACACATGCCTCCTCTCCAGTTACCATACCTCCATTTGCTGTATTAAATTTGATGCCTAAGCCTCCGTTGGGCCCTCCGGGATCGTGACTGGCAGTGAGGATAATCCCACCAATGGCTTTGCATTTCCTGATCATGCAGGAGATGGCAGGTGTGGACATGATCCCATGCTGTCCAATGACTAGGCGACCCACCTGTGGAAATGTCACACAGGTGTGTTGGCTGCCATCTGAGCGACAGAGAGGTGCTGTCATCCCCGCAGCAACTGGTACCAGAGTTTCATTCCATTCACAAGGGATGTTTTTTCAACCATTTCAAACCTTTTCAAACAGCAAAAGTATTTTATTCCAAATAAAAACAAACAGGTTGTGGGAGCAAATTATAGAATATTCTCATCATTGAAAAATGATTGTCATTATACAATGCAGCTGCAAAACTGTCTCCTGGGTCCGTCATAACTAGTCCCTAATGGACATTCTCACACTAATCCTGTAATCATTCTCGTGCAGGAAGACTCAAATCTAATAAGCCCCCAGATCTGAACATTGCAATAAACTAATATTGGATTGGATTTATCGATTTAATAGCATTAAATTAAAAAGGATGAGCAGTAACAGGTACCCCATGTACATTCTGCAGTTAACAGCAATTAATCCAACATAACCCAACACTTGAAATTTAAAAAGAAAATGGTGCAGCTAGAAGAAACTCATAAATAATAGCATACCTGCACAGAAAAGCTCTAGTCCGACCGCAGTGCTTTGACACAGGTATTGCAAAATACAACATTTTATCAAAACGATAAGGAAAAAAAGAATCAGATTTTAAAGTAAAAATACATTCTAAAAAACATTTTAATTTGCGTATATATGATTCATGTTCCCTTTTTGTCGCAAAAGAAATGTGCTTGCAAGTTTTCTTGCAAACACATGCACGCAACGTGCACATTGCACAAACAAACAAAGACAGACAGAAAAGCACGGGTGCACTGACCCCGTTCGCAGCTGCCATCTGCACAATGACCCTAATAGCCGTTTGGTTGAAGAAGCGTCCATCTCCACCGACCATCACCGTGGAGCCCTGGCGGTCCCTCAGATCGATGGAGGAGAAGATACTCTGGATGAAGTTGTGCAGGTAGTGCTTCCTGGTTTGGAACACATTGACCATTCTCCTCAGGCCACCGCTGCCGTGCCTTTGGTCAGGATATGGGGCGGTGGCTACGGTCAGCACCTGCAGCGGACTGTCGTCCATTGTTGTAGACTGAGAGTCCAGCCCTGTTGCAACAGCATGGAGAGCCAGTGGAGCGTCTGTTTGGAGGGAAAGCCCCAGTCTGTTGACAGTGGCTAGAACGGGAGGGTGAAATCTTGACTCCTCCCATTATTTTGCAGCGTTATAGTGCCACTTCAGCGTCCCAAAATACCCTCCCTGACTACTGCTGGGAAGGGTGGGGGGGTGACAGATGCACCACCGGAGATCACTGTCACTGCCCGCACGCCCACTCACCGAGAGGCGAGCATGTTCGAGGCGTGCCACGGTAGAAGTTACTGCGATGTTATGAGAGTCACATGCCCTCCTGCAGCTGTGCCCCGAGTCATGATACGCACAGAGAAGGATGTCGTCTCTCATCGTGAAAGTTGCTCGGTGCTATTACGGGAAGGCGCTGTTTGTTCTTCCCCGAGGCCCGAACGTGTGAACGGAAAGCACGAGACGCAGTCAGAGGCGCATTAGAAGCACATAGTGAGCGTGCATGAGGTTTATTAAGTGTCTCCTTACTGAACAAATGGACTCGCCAAGTCTACCGACGCAACACGTGCAGCTCAGTAAAGTCTGAAGAAGGGACGGGAGGAGGCGCGTGTGCAATGAGAGAGTGGCAACACTGCCACCTAGAGTTTATTGAGGTGCTCCAAACAACACGACACAAACCACTGAGAATTTAAAATGTTTCTAGTTTGGCATTGGACCAATTTCTTCACCAATTTGCCTAGAAAAAGAAGCCACCTGCCATATAAGCAGCTGCTTTACAGCGAGAGTCAATGTGATCATGTAAAAACTGCTTGTCTTGTTTCCTTTTTATTATCATTACCACCGCCTCCCCAAAAAACTGTAAACCTTACAGATTTTTTTTTTTTTAATCAATCTTCATTCTCATTACATCCCAGAACACGTTTATACTTTACAAACATTTTTTTTTTTTTGCTAAAAAGTCTAACGTCTAAAGTCAAAAAGTATGTCTATCTACATGAAATACAACTTTGTGTTCCGTAGAGGGCGCTGTTGAACGCAGTAAATTTCAACGTGGATTGCCGGTCCAGGGTCACTAAAACACACCTGCCTCTGAGGAAGATGAAGAGGAGGAGGAGGTGCGTGGTGGGCGGACAGAGATCTGAGTCAGCTGCAGGGCGTGGAGAGACTTTGGCCCCGCCCTCCAGTGAACCCCCCTCCTGCGTTCCTGCCGTCCTTTTGCTCTCGCGTGGAAATACCTCCCGTTCAGGTTGGCGTCTCCGCAGGTGTCGAGCCACCAACCACCTGAAAAAAGACAACAGAGATGAAGCCAGAAAATGGAATTGGATTCGTGCAGCCCAGGCTTGGGGAACTCATCTGTGGCACCTGAGAGGCCTTGGCCGCAGGCGGAGCGGCCGTGTCCGCGGTTATCCCAGTCCTTAGTGGAGAACATCACCCCTCTGTGGTTGCTCATGGGGTCCGGCAAATCTCCAGACAGGTGCGTGGCTTGAATGGTGTAGTTCCTCTCCGGACCGCTTAGATTTAATCTGTATTCAATGGAGCGCCTGCCCTGCTTCAAGTCTTCCAGCTGGATGTGAAGGACAGAGTTGCCCTGAGCGACCAGAGAGTGGATCTTCCTGAGTCCCAGCCAGAACTCGCCTGTGAGACAGCGACGTGAGAGATCCAGAGCACTCAATGAACTGGAGTTGACTTTCACTGGTTAATGGTGCCCACGTGGTCTTACCTTGAAAATCTCCAAAGCCATTTTCATACTTTTCCCAGGTCTGATCGAAATTCACTGAGCCGTCCTTCCGTCGCTGGATGACTGTTTCTCCGTAGTCTGAATAAAAAAGGGCTTGATTTCA
Organism: Nelusetta ayraudi; assembly: GCF_046127955.1. Lineage (NCBI taxonomy): Eukaryota > Metazoa > Chordata > Actinopteri > Tetraodontiformes > Monacanthidae > Nelusetta > Nelusetta ayraudi. The sequence continues at coordinate 10,500,963 of NW_027466061.1, forward strand.
ATCAACACTGCAGTCTGGATCAGAAAGAACACATACTCTATTTTTCAAAAGCCAAATGTTGATGTATTTATTTGACGGTGATAGTTTCAAATGGGGCAGCGGGAAGAAGTTTTAATCAGTTTAAAGGCTGACGTCAACAAGAACCTTTTGCGACGGAGCAAATACCTCTGCTCATGTCACAGAAGACCATGAAGGCCTCGCTTCCCGTCGGCCTGATGGCGTAGACACCGCTGACCCGGACACCACTGTCAAACAGTTCGGTGCAGTCCGACCACACATCTGGTCCCAAAGTCAAAGCAAACAGGTGTCAAGCTTTTAAAATAAATCAATTATCCCAAATGGAAAACAAAGAGGTGAGAATGTGGAGGGAGAAGCAAACCAAAGGGCCTACAGGAAAGTGCTCTGGTTCCTTGCAATATAATATACTCACACACGCGCACACACACACACACAAGCGCACGCACACACACACACACACACACACACTTAACACAAATGTCTGCTAAACTGCTCCACTGTATACAATTTTCATGGATCTACTGGTACAAAATAAGATAGATTCATACAACAAAACACAAAAATCAATATGTTTTCCTCATTAAAAGTCACAAATTTTTTTTTTTTAATCTGCCACTCTATTTCTTCAGTTGCATCATGTCAGAAGGCAAAACAAGCGAAAAATGTGGTTGTTTTTTTGTTTTTTTTGGTCTTGCAGTGCGTAACTATACCAGTAGGTGCTTTTAAACCTCACACTGGGCCTTTAACAGGCACAGTGTGTGGCAGACAAAACAGTGGAATCGTCTCGTTTGATGAAAACTTACTCGTCAACTCCTCAGTGCTGAGATAAGGAGTCAGCGTTGGCGCTTCTCTGCCCAGGTTTTCAGGAATCCTTTCGATGGTGTCCTGGGCCTGTGTGTTAGCTGACAGCTGTTGAGGAGAGACAAACACATTAGCATTCATCAAATTCTCCGCCTGACTTTGGAGACGTACGATGAGGTGGGGAAAAGAAACCTGTGTAATAAACTTTGAGTTCTTTCCGTGGCAAGAAGACATTTACCAACCTTTCAGTGATATTTCACTGTAAGAAAAGGTGAGGCAGAATATATTAAAACAATCACTGAAGCGCAGGGTAAGATTATTAAACGTCTGAGTGCTGCACTGAAACTCTGATGTGGTTTGTTTCTGCTTATGAGTGAAGCAGAAAGCTCATTGCAAGCACGATTCTTATAAGGAAATATGTATGGGAATATGTATGAGCTATTTGTGTGTGCAGCACTAACAACAAAACTAATAATGCTTGACTGAAACCCATTCACTCATATCAATCATGCAGTACAGTAGTGTAAACTTATATTTGATTTCAAATATTGAAGCAACTGTGGTTTTCTGAGGGTGTTGGAGATCATGTGACAGCAGGCAAGAGGCTTTCTGTTTGACCTGCTTTCTGACATTTGAAAAAGGCTTTTTAAAGAGTTAAATGGAGGAATTGTAAGAAACATATCTTTGTGATTCATATCTGTGAAACTCCTCCTCATTCACCAAATAAAGACATAATGAACAGAATGACAGATTCCAGACAGAGTTTCTCCTTCTCACTGCCTCACTGCTGCTGCTGCTGCTGGACTCTGTCCTGGAACGTTCTCTCGGCCTTGCACACTCACCTTTTCCTCTAGACTGTTGATTTTCTCCTGCTGGAGGTTGAGTTGGTCACTCTGCTCCGTCACAGCCCGCAGCAGCTCTGTGATGCTCCTCTCCTGGCTGTGAATCACCTCCTGATCAAAAGAGCAGCGTGCCGATGAGTGTAATACCATTGACATAAAAAAAGAACTGGGGATACAAGATATTTCATCTCAGTGACAGAAATTATTCAAAGGCCCTTGTGTTGAGAGCTTGAGTTGGTTTTATTAAAGGACAAGTAGGACTAAATATAAGGAACAGGGATCTCTATTCAAACTCACTATACTGTCAATATACCAGAAGGAAGGGATGTGAGATGAGAAATGCAAGTCTTTTAATACTTTTTTCTTTTATGTTTATGCTTTCTTTTTTCTGTGGAATTGAATTTCTTTCCGTAAACAGTGTGCTGTAATGTTTCTATTAAAAAAGCCTCTTTTGATGTCACAAAGGGCACGGACAGGGCCTGGGCTATAGTTAAAACACTGCCAGCCATCAGTCGGCTGCTCCTCTTGTTTTTTAAACCCTTCCAAACGTGGAAGGTAAAAAAACACATCAGTGTTATTAGGAAACTGCAAGCAGAGGGCGAAATACGCAGCTCTCAGGATGGAGGGGTTTTAGATCATTGATAGATACTTCAATATGCAGTTAGTAAGCGTATGTTCCGTGGCAGTGAAAAACACGTGACTCACCCTGAGGCCAATGATCTCGGCCGTGTGCTTGCTGGTGGTCAGGCCTTGCGACAGGCTGCTCAACTTCTCCTCCAGGCCCTGTAGCTTGTCTTGCAGGCTGCTCTTCTCCAGCAGGATGCTGTCCACCCGGGAGTTGATCTGCGCCGACAGGCCCTTGATCTCCTCGTTGTTGGCCTGCAGCGCCACCGTGGTCTTCTTCAGCTCCTCCTCCTCCTCCTTGATCTCGCTGGCTAGCAGCGACAGCTGGTAGAAGGAGCGGTCGAAAATGTTCAGCTTCTGAAAGATGTTGTTGATCTGCAACCTGGTGTTGTCCACAAACTCCCGCAGGCTCTGGCCCAGGTGGAGGAGGCCGTTGGCCAGGCTGCGCACGTCATCCAGGGCGGCGAAGCGGGACTGGGAGCCCCGGGGTCGAGAGGTCGCTGGCTCTGCCACCTCACCCAGCGCGGCGGGGAGACGGACGGCGAGGAGAAACAGCAGAATTGTTGGTGCAGTTTTCATGGTGCCGCTGGTGCCGCTGGTGCCGCTGGTGCCGCTGTGTGTCCTGATGTCAGAGGGAGCAGCCGGCAGCTCACTTCCCCTCCTCTGATTGGACAAAGACCCTTGAGCCATCGCAGATCTGGTCATTGATTAACCTGCTACCGGCGCGTAAGAGGAAGTCAGAATTCCTAATTAATTCTACAAGCGTTGTCAGTCAACAAATGCATGAAATGACAGAGAGGCAAAATCATTTTTAATGCATTTTGGGTTTTTCCGCCACTATTGCTGCCACGACTTTGAACCAAAGGTTAACACGGGTGACATACAACACTGACAAAAGAGGTTTCCCTCTGAGCTGGGTGATATTGTGTTGTTGTTTTTGTCTTGTTGTTCCCGTTGTTCGCCGCGAGGATCTGACGGGGTCACCGTCAATGTTGTGTGTCAGGTTTGTTTTTCACCGTGGACGTGACCCTGTTTACAAGTCGGATGAATTGAGAAATAACAAGTCAAACTTCACTCAGCAAGAGTTTTGTTTATTTTGAATCCTGTTAATTCAGTAGGAAAGGTGGAGGAGACACTGAATAAAGAAAATTAGCCGGCATAAAACTGCAACACTATGGGATCAATTCAAGCAAATCGCTTTGTTGTCATGTTGATCAGAGCAAAAAGCAGCAACAGTTGCGATGCCAGCTTCACAAGGCCTGGTTCTCTCTGTTAAACGTTAACGTCCCACGCAAGCAGAGGGTCACAGCGTGCGCACAGGAACCAGCCGTGGGCGACCCCGGACCTCAGAGGTCGCTGCTCCCTGCAGGCCGGCCAGCAGGGATCATGTTTGTGAAAGATCCAGCAGCGGGTCAAGAGAGGCCAAGGCTTGTGGCCATCAGGTTTGGCAAAAAGCCTCCATTCATAGATCATCATTACGGCCGCTGATACTGTTTCCACTGGCCCACTTCCTCTGACCGCCAGCCACCATTACATAACTGCCGGCAGTCATCTGAAGGTGTGTCAGCTCGGCTGCGTCGGTTGTGCAAAGGCAGAACTCGACACGCGCAAAGACTAAGAAGTGATGTTTTTTTAAAACCCGGCCAATTTAAGGTAGTATAACAGCATGAGGATATTATTAAAAGGATTGTTTTTTTGTTTTTTTTTTTTATAAAAAAAAAAAAAAAAAAGGTTAGGAATATTTGAAGATTATTAGATTTTATGCGAAACACTCTGCGGGCTCCAAAACCATCAGAGTTCCTCACAGCGGAGGAGGAGGAGTAGGAGGAAAAGGAGGAGCCTGGCTGCTGGCACTGTTTGACTTTTCCTCCAGATACGCTTTCCAACAGGAGGCGGCTTCCCTGAATAATGACAACAGTCAGCTGGCTGGAAAATTAATACCCCACAGCCGACAGACAGGACTTGTGCAATCACGTCTCTCATCAGCACAAAAAAATTAAACTCCTTCCTTTCAAAGAAAAACACTTCAGATCCGACGATTTAAAGGTTCAGACTTTCATTGCTTCTCTGATGTGTTAATCTGATTATGTGTTTTCCCCCTGCCTAAAAACTTTTGGAAGTGTTTTCTTATTATTTACTTTTTGGCCTGTTGGCCAACTTTCTCTGCAGCGTGGTCAGTCTGTCAGCAGCCTTTTGGTCCAATAAAGACTCCCCCTCTTCCTCGTCTCAAACCACAATCCCACTGGAGTCAGATGTCTGCTTCAGTCATGGAAAAGAACTGTTTCTTTCTTTTTATTTTTTTGCTAATTCTTGCTAATTCCTTTTCCATCCATAGTGGTGAGCAAGGCAGTGGTTTCTTTCTTTCTTTTTTTCTTTCCTTAAAACTGGGTGCTCTCCATCATGTCATACACTCCATTGGCGTTGCCCAGTCTATTTTCCCTTCAGGTCAGGCTGTAGACGGCTGCTACCAGCTGAAGACTGTGATTAACAGCTTGGAACATACTCTGTGGATATTTGGGGGCGGACTATTCTCTGGGCCAGGAATGACTCGGTTTCATGCAGTTGCAATCATGGTCTGAAAGGAGTAACATGAGAAGAGAAACAATGAATTGGAGGGCGTAAAGTAAAGAAATGAGGAGAAAACTGAATTGGAGATGTTGTCACTCTTTTGGTTGCTCCCCGTCCCCCCACCTGTCCACCACATCCCTGGACGTTTTCTCACTCCCTCTTCTCATTTTTGAAATACTTCCCTCGGTGGCCAAGGAGCCACTTGAGTCTTTTCAGCTTAAGAGGAGACAGCAGGTGAAACTCAAAAGGGCCACAGAGACAGGAAGTGTGACATCTACAAGGAAAGACAGGAGCCCAACAGTTGTTGATAGTTGATTGTTAATAAAAAACGACACCATAAAACTACTCTATTTACATTTAGATGGGTCCTGTTATGAAAAATGTATTGTTGCTTTACTGGCATGTCGGCTAACGCACCAGCAGTGGGGCGGGCGTCTCGGCCAGCTAGGCATTTTCCCGTAAATATGATAATAAAATTATTCTCCATAGTCTGTTCTTTTTACATCATATAATATCCACTTGGTTGCGTTGCTTCCATTGTCGTATACTACTGAAGAGTTTTTATCCAATCATATTTCAGCTAGCTTGGGTTCTATGAAATCTGCCTTGGACCATCATTATCGACATAACAGACTCCAGTCCGCTGTAAGGGAATGCAGTTAGTTGCGATAGCCAATCAGCTCTCGAGTGCGATGTCAAGGTCAGCTAGCTGTTTTCACGTGAACGTCCTGTGATTGCTTAAGAACCTGAGAACCTTACAGACTGAACTCAACCTGGAGATCCAGTTGCCACCACGGCAAACCCACGACAGCTGAAGGAGAAAATGAAGATTTAGTTGCTGAATCATCTACAATTTACTGGAACAGCAGTTGCGCCAACACGTTCAATCATTTAATAACTTAATAATTCAATAGTTTGTTTTGTTATCGTCTCGTTGGTCTCTCGCACGAATAGGCCACAATGCGCAGTTCATTGGACCAGTTTGGATGAGAGTTAAAGCTCACAGAGTGTAGTTGGTGGTCTTATTAAAACTTTGTTGACTAATCTCTTAAAATCACCTTTTGTGTAAATTTTGACAGTGTCAGTGTCATATTGAGGGTAATATGAGGTGTATTCATTTAGGGTGGACGAAATATGATGTCACTGATGGCCTCGGCACAATATGCAAGGCCCGCCACTGCACACAAGGTATAGGAAATTGCAACTTGTGCATTTCTAGATGTGCTGGCTTTTTTGTTTCTGTGCTGAGACAAGCTGTTCGGGTCTTGCTTGCCTTTCTACGTCATACGGGCGAGTTGTCACTGCATGCAAGCTAGTGGTCTTCCCCACTAGCGGGACGAAGCAGGTAAGGCAGGGTGGCGGGAGCAAAAAAGCAGTCTCTTTAGGCAGAGTGTTGAAAGGCCTGAGCCGCTCAAACACCAAACAAACCTTATTTATTATTGGACGTAGACCACAATGAATTAATTAAGTTTGGAAGTGGCCATAATTAAATAAACCCTTTCAAGTGAAAAAAAAACATTTTCTGCACTGTAACAACTGCAGACAGTCATCAAACTGTCACAGATCTTTTTTTTTTTAAACCCTCTGTTGAGTGTTTTCCATTATTTTTGAACTGAGTGTTTTCCACGACTTCTGAAAGTCGGAAAGTCTTGATGTACAACAGCTCGACGCTGCTGTTTGGACGTATTACCAGAGTGATTTCAGTAAATCTCTCATAATACTTAAAACATCTCTGTGTCCTTCAATCATGTGACTCTTTTTGTATGTGATTTGACTGGTAAAAGCCAAAAAACGAGGTTCCATTGCTGTGAACAAAGTACAAAAGAGTTGCCCAATAAAAGCACCTCATGCAAGCATTAAATCCTCATGGTGACATTTTAGAAGCTCACATCTGCTCTCCATGCGTTCCATTCGGCGTGTTAAAAGTTTTGATTTGTGTAGTGTCAGAGGCAACGAAAGCAAGCGCACGTATCGTCTCATGATCATGCGTCGCCGCCTGCCACCTGTCACCTGTCCATCTAAGGTGAAAGGGAGAGCGACTTCCTGGCAGTGGGCAGTGGCGGTGGAGGAAGTCTGGGGGGTTCGGAGGGCGAAAGTGAATCCAGGCAGAATTTGAGGCATGCAGCGGGAGAAGGAACCCCACTGGGTGTCACCGAGCCCTCCGCCCTCCTGCCGTTTGGGTGGTCAGGGAGGACAGACCACCTTGGCTAGGGTTACGCATTCCAGCGGAGCGGGCGGGGACACGGTGATGGGTGGGAGGAGTCGAGCTGCTACTGTAAGTCGCTCTCACTTTAGACCAGATGCTCCGTAATTCAACAAGCTGCGCTTCGCTTCCACGTGTTTACGTCTGGAGAGTGTAGTGGGCGTGGTCCGAGGAGAGGCAGCGATGGAGTGAAGGAGGCCCGTACAAAAGCTCTGCCCACTTTGGCCCGCGCTCCCTGTATTTTACACACACACACACACACACACACACACACACACACACACACACACACATGCAGACACAGCTGGAGTCATGATGAGGGGCTGCAGCCGCCGAGCGCTGCCATTCAGCAGACGGCCGAGCGTGTGGTCTCCCTGACAGCAGCTCCCTGCCCTCGTCCCGGCAGACAGAGGCCCATCTGAGAAGTACACAACGTCGCACGAGCAGGGCGGGGCGGAGGAGTCGGAATTAATGAGGTAAGATCCCGTTTAAAATTCATCTCACGGCGTCCGGCGGACTGGTGGGTTGACGAAGACTGAGATGCTTAATGTTGACCTTGAAAGCTTTGATTCACGTCCAGCTGACTTGATTCTGATGTGATTCAGCAAATAGTGCAGAGTGGTCCATTTTTTTCTGGCAGGGTTGAATACTAATAAGGGCCCTGCAGGAGAAAAGGTTTAACTTTTTTATTTATTCAATTAATGTGGAACTACATCTGCATTTCATTTGAGCGACAGGAGCACAGAAGCTGCCTTCGTGAGATTTTGTCACGGATTCATTTTTCATTCTTTGGTAAACCTAAACCTCACTCACACCTCAAGTCATACTTTGCCTTTCAACTCAAGCCTTCAGCTTAAAATTTCTGGACAAAAGTTTGTTTGGACCTGCCAAAAACGTGCCATAATGTCCCAAAACTGTTCTCACTCTATTAGTTAAAGACTTATCCCTGTTCTGACAGTGACAAATTTACAACAATAACACACACAGTCACGCACACGCACACACACACACACACACATGCACACACACACACACACGTTCTATTTTAACCTCGCCGTGTCAACATACCAGAGTTTTCTTTCTTGCGTGAAGCCCCTGGCAGCTGTCTCTCATCCAATGAGCTCCGGCTCCACATACCACACAATGGGGTTCAGATGCCACAACACAAAACCGACTCTGCTGCTGTTGGATTTGGACCACCAGGACCGGGCGACAAGCGGGCCAACATTTCGAGACAGAAAGCGGAAAAAAAGGTTCACGGGAGTTGGTGAGGTGGTGGGGTTTCTCGGACGTCTGCAGTGACAGTGAGACAGCAAGAGAAGACACGAGGTAGTGAAAGAGAGCGAATAATTTTTCTTTGATTTTTTTTAAAACAAACTTTGAACAGTGGGGTCTAGAGTTGTAGGTTGGAGAGGAATTCTGTTGGTACAGCCAGAAATGTGGGTGAGAGGACGGATTCTTTCCAAGGACACAATGTGAAAAAAGAAGTCATACATATTCTAATGTAGGACACTCACAGCTCATAATCCAAACACGGTTGAGTCCATGCACAAGTCGTGGGGTAGTATAAAAACAATGGCATCCCTGTATTTAAGCACGGAAACATATTAAGGTGTCATTGGAAAACAAAAACAAAAAAAAAAGACCACAGTCATTCCGAAGAACTGTTTTTAAACAAAACAGCTCAATAATATAGTGTTAAAAGACAGAAAAGGTGGGGAAAACAACAGCAAATGTTTAGCTTTATGGCAGGTGTATCTTCACTGTCCTGTGTTTGTGTGTGGGTGGGAATGGGAGGTGGAGGTGCTAGATCCAATCCCTGCTGGATGGATGGATGGATGGATGGATGGTCCTATTAGTACTATTCACATGGTAAGATTGAGGCTTATTATGGGAGAAAGTCTAAACTCCTATCAGGACACTTTTCTGGGAGGTTTCCCTCATTTCTCCGTGTCAGGAGTTCACATTTAATATGTGGTTGCGGTGAGTGAGAGAGAGACAGAGAGAGTGAGAGAGAGAGAGAGAGAGAGAGAGAAGGAGAGAGAGAGGTTGTGATTATGAGACGTGTGCTGAAGCAGGAAGTCTGAGGGGTCTGTGTGAGACGGGATACATCCACCCAAAGGAGGAGAGCAGCTGTTGTATGCTGCAGCAGCAGACAGAACTGAAATGAAAAAGATTTTTCTTTCTTAAAAAAAGAAAAGAAAAGAAAACTGTGATGAAACAGAAAAAAGCCAATGAGTGTTCCAGGAAATTCTGAAAATACAAGAAAATAAACTCCTTCTTTTGCCTGGACTTTGAGTAGTGTGGCATTGATGCTGCACTAAGCTGGGGCCTGTTTTGGGGTAAGGCAAATATTTTAGGTGCAATTTCTTGGGTTTCCTGTGAGGTGGGCCGCCTGCCTCTGAGCATGCACAATTAGAAACCACTCCACGGAGAGGTGGAGACGTTTAGGCAGCGACTCCAGGGGAATTGCCCCGGCCTGCTATATTGTTTCCGCTGCGGTAGCCGGCTTGGGAAGAAAGCTCACTCGTAAGTCTATATTTGTGTGTGAGAAGTTTGTGGGCGACAGCTGTTTAAGTTATACTTCAACCCGTCTGAGAGCAGACAACACTGCCACAAAATCGTGCATCTCTATTTCTGGGTGTTTTTCAGAGAATTCAGGGGAAAGATAAAGGAGTGCCGTTTGTGGAGAAGTAATCCATCAACTTTTTGACTCCAATGTTCTTGTGAGGTGGAGACGTAGTTTCGAATGTAGACACAGGTGAAAACGTCTGGGATTTCTTGTATAAATTCTCATAAATGTATTTTTATAAAGATACATTCTCTAAGGCAGGGGTCACCAACCTTTTTGGCACTGAGAGCTACTTCATGGGTCCTGAGCCATATGAAGGGCTACCAGCTTGCTAGATTCTCCTATAATAACAAACTCTCTGAGTTATATATTATTATTAATGATACTCTTCTATGTGAAGACACTTATCAAGCTCATAAGTTCTCAATAATTTTCAAAAAATGACTTAACAAGGTTGCATAAAATTGAATTTTAGACACAGTTCAACGAGCTGTGCAATTTTTCAAACAGGCCAGCGGGCTATTCATGAGGTCCTTGGGGGGTACCTGGTGCCTGCGGGCACTCTGTTGGTGACCCCTGCTTTAAGGCCTGACTTGGGGTGGAGTTTGTCCAGCAAAAACAGGAAGCTATTGCAAGCTTGGCGACACTGGTGGCTGCAGTTTTATGGGAATCAGCCATCTTGTCACTGCAAGAAGAGCAGAGAGCATCCCTGCAGTCTTCTCTCAACTCCTCAATGCTTGAGGAAGCCTGGAGCTACAACCAACTGAGTGCATTGGTGGGGAAGAAATCTGATTGGTTTACCAACTGAAGCAAGCCAGAAATGTTGCACTTCCAGCGATGCGAGAGTTTCCAACAGGCTGTGCACTCAACTTTTGGACTGAGGCGAACAGACTCAGTAACAGGTGCACTGCAGCACTGCTCACTGCTGCCGGACAGAGACGCTCACTGTTTTGTCAGTAAGCAAGATGTCTTCGTGACCTTCATCCTTGCATTTGCGCTGCCATCCTTCCAGTTTGTGCATCCACACCAGGAATATATCCAGACAAGCTGAGTCACGTTAGTTTTGCGAGATGCAGGCGGCACCACTGGGTTCTTCATCTTGACATGTACGTCAGATTTACACCCGTGTCTGGAGGCTAAAATTAGGCACGTCATGCATCATGTGTTCAGGTCACAGAGCCACGACAGGCATGAGCTACATATTTGTAAAGGCCAAAAGAACTTAGCACCACACAGTGGGAACGTTTTCCCTGTGACAAATGCGCAGACTAGACTGTGAGTAAGTGAGTAAATTAACAGCCAATTTTCGTGAGGTTTTCACCTTAAAATCAGCATTTTGCTTCTTCTGCAGCAGCAGTAACACCAGCTAATAACTCTTGATTTTGACAAAATGGCATTCAGACTGTAAAGCAAATTTTTTGCAACAGGCAACATCCATCTTATTTTCCTGCTTCCTCCTGCACTCAGGGTTGCGTGGGTCTGCTGGAGCCTCTTCTAACTGTCATAGGGCGAAAACAGGGTGACACCCTGGACAAGTCGCCAGTTCATCCCGTCGCACATAAAAAGGCAAACACCCATTCACAGTCACCTACGGACAATTTAGAGTTCCCAATTCACCTCACATGCATGTTTTTGGACTGTGGGAGGAAGCCGGAGAACCCAGAAAGAAGCCACGCAGACACAGGGAGAACATGCAAACTCCACACAGAAAGGTCCCAGGCCCGGAATTGAATCCTCAACTTTATTGCTGTGAGGTGACAGCGTTAACCACTGCACCATCATGTCACCCTGTGCTGAACATGGAATTTAAAAAAATTAAACTTCTTATTAATCCAGTCAGTATGCTAACAAAAACGTTTCACTTCTGAACAATCTTAAGACAATAAAAGCAATCAGAACAATCACCTTGATTTTTTTTTAAATAATGCTACAATCCAGGAAAACTAAAAACAAAGACAGGCTTGCATGCTGCTCTTATTATCCATTTGCAAGTATCTTTCACCCATGCACACGTACATCAGCACCCAAATCTGTGCTTGTAAACATGTGCATGTCCACGTATATAATTTAAAGATTCGCAGCTGTCGGATTCGCAGCTGTGACGCAAAATTGCGTAGTTCACAGATTTGCTGCTGTTTACTGTCGGCTGAGCTTGTGTGAAACCTCCCCTCCCAAAAAAAATGGTGCCATTTGCCTGTTTACTACATAGCTGACATTGTTAAGTGGTTGTGGCTGGGTGGCTGTGGCGATGCCTCAAGAGGACGGCAAGCCACCACGATGGCTGCTGGTCAGGACAGAAAAACATGTGGGGAACGAGGAGGAGGATCACTAGAGCCAGAATCCACAGCCAGGTGCTCCTAACATCATTAGTTGATAATGCTTGAATGAGAAGAGCTGGGGGGGGGGACATCAGGCGGCTCCAGTGAGCAGGGTGGGAGGACAGCGGATGAGTCACAACAATGGCCATCAGTGTTTGTGCACGTAGGCGTGTACGCCGCCCTTCTGGCCGGAGTCCCTGGACCAAAACAGTCTCCGGCTATTTTCAGTTAGCCGCTGTGGCAGGCAGGGCTGTAATCAAGCGAGCATCAGGCCCCGACGCATGGGAGAGGCGAAGCAGTCAAGAGTGTGAGAACAAAAACACACAAGTCTTTGGGAGCCGAGAAGAGGCGCTGGAGGCAGTGAGTGGCGTAGTGTAATTGAGTGTTTGTGTTTTGTCATCTGGAAAGAAAAGGGAGGGGGATGTTGGTGGGGGCATGAGGGGGTCTACAGACAAATGTTGTGTTCCAGCTGCTCATGAAATTAAGACTTAGACACCCACTAAAAATATCCCTGGTCAACCTCAAGTAAATGTCAGGGCTGAAAGAAAAATCTCCGCTCTTCCCCCCCAAGAAAGACAGGACTGTTTTTGGTAGTTCCATACGAAAACCATGCTTGCCGCTTGTTAAATGAAAAAAAAAGAGTGCCTTGTCATAATTGATGTGAAGCTAGGCTGGGTGGATTTAATTTGACTTTGCCTCTTTATTGTTCCAGATCTTTAAGTTTTATGCAAATGTGACAACAAATAGAAGACAAGGAAGTGATGGAAGGACGAAATGGTAAAAAAAAAAAAACAGTAAACAAATTACACACCACAACCTGAAGTTTGCTCCAATTTCCAATGCTCCATTTCTTTATAATGGACATTAATTCCCTGTTTTGTTGTTTCTCTTCTTTTTTTTTTAATGATTACAGGACACCCCTTGCCTGCTAAGCCAGGGGAAAATGGAATCAAAGGGAAATCCCTGTACTCAGTAGAAACCCCTTACGGCTTTCAATTGGACCTGGACTTCCTAAAATATGTGGATGACATTGAAAAAGGCAACACCATCAAGAGAGTTCCGATCCATCGACGAAGCAAAGGGCCCAGGGCGAGCACCCTCCCAAGGCACCTCCACACCACTGGGTCCGGCTATCGGCCCAGCCCCTGGGGTTCTACTGGCGCTCTGGGATCCAAGTCCAGGTTGTCAGATGCAAATTACTATGGCGGGACTTCCTGGGCGCGTGACCAAAGGTCGCCCCTCTCACCCACGGGGCTAAAAACCCTGACAGAGATGGAGGCCAGAATCAAGGAGTTTGATGAGCAGCCACTGGGTGAGCACATTCGACCTCACCTCCTGCGAGCCTCCAGCCTGCCGCTCACCGTCCTGCTGAGACAGGGATCGGAATCTGCCGAGGACAGCGGGAGCCCTGCCGACTTCGGGGATCACCTTGGGGAGAGGATCATCTCTTGCGACGACATCTTCTACACGTCGGCTGGCCGCCGGTCCCAAGAATGCTCGGGGCTGCTGGGCCGCCTCAGAGAAGCCCTGGAACGTGTTGGCGAGCTGGAGGTGGAGTTGAGGGTGATTCCGGAGCTGAGGGCGCAAATCTGCCGCCTCCAGGAAGAGAGGGACAGGCTCCGTCTGGTCCTGAATCCACGCATCCTGAACGGAAACACAGACCTTCGAGGCTCTGCTCAGCACGGCACCAGTGACGTCAAGAGGCCTCGCCATGAGAGCCGCGCCACATCGCCTGGGACCCGGGACGACCCAAATCCATCCCAGGAGTGGAAGACGAGCACCGACCTGGACGAGCTGCTGACGGTGACGTCCTTGCAGGCCAAGGTGGCTGCGCTGGAGCAGAAGCTACACGAGACAGACCAGGATCTCCAGAGAGCTCTGGCGCAGCTTGGCCAGCAGCGGGAGGAGAGCCGGGAGAAAGACGGGAAGATCCGCTACCTGGTCAGCCACCCTGGGGTGTGGGTCCGCGCTGAGAGGGTGACGGTGGAGCAGGACGGAGACGAGGCTGCGGTGAGACCCAGTGAGCCACAAACATCGAGGAGTCCTGACGTACCAATGGAGGCAACAGGCGGGCAAGAAGGGCCGGAGGAAGATGCCGTGAGGAGCTCGCCGGCAGCCGGTGGACATGAAGCTGCTTCAGACGTGGACTCGGCGATGGCTGTCCTTCACATCAGCAAGATCAGGAGGCTCCTGGAGCAGCAGTGGGAGAGTCTGTGTGCAGGAGAGAAGAATGAACCTCTCAGCCACCCGAACCCCAACGTCAACTGTCTGCAGCGGGAGATGATGGAACTTGTTGACACCTTGAGCTCCTTCTACAGCCAGCAGGGACACAGTGGCGGCGGCAGTGATGCCGAGATGGAGCAGGATGAAGGTATTTGCCTTCTGTCGAGATCCAGTGTGGATTTGCTTGTATAATAGTTTAAAACCTCGAAAAAAGAGACAAGGTAAACAATTACCAGATTCTATGTACAGTCAGTTTAAATTAACCTCTCAAACCTAAGAGGAAGCCAACAAGCGTCAGTGTAAAGCCTTAGCAAATCAAAGCTTTAGTTCTTGTTGATACCATCAACTTCAAGCTGCTCAACATCTGTGTCGACAGATGGGGAATAAGATCAAGTGGCTGCTTGTTTTAAGTTTCAGTAAAGACATATGATATGTAAAAAAAAACTCACTCTCCTTGCAGGCAAAGAATTTTTGTTTTTTGTGTGTTGGATTGGTTTGGTTCTCTGAGCCCTTAGTGTCACAAACTATTAACTCGATATCTCTGATATCTGGGAAATCCCACTAATACATGTAGTCATCTTGAACAGAAAGCGTTTTAGCCTGAAACTTCATTAAGCTACTTTGGCATCTTCTTGGCTCTTCTCCTGTTAAACACTGTCGCTTGGAGTGGCTGCCCACAAAGTCCACCAATTCCAGTAGGAAGACTTAAACTGATTGGTTTATAGGTTTGGTATTGGTTTGAGAGGCAGATGGTAAAGCCAATTAGTTTCCAGCTTTTGCCTCATCCTTTACAATATTTGAATATGGGCTCTTTCCCAGCACTCAAAAAAAAACATTAATTAATTAAAGGTTTCAACTGGTACAGCAGGTTTCTAGAAAAGGAAACATTTCAAGACCATATTTTTTTTCTTAAAGCTGCCACTTAGACCAAACAACTTTGAGTCATATCTGTTTTTATGTAGGAGAGATTGAAAGCAATGTTGAAGTGATGTCATCCGATGCTCTGTGCTTGTCTTCCATGTTGCCTCTTCATCCATCCCGAGGACAGACGGGTGTGCCTGTGCGTCAACAAGTGCTGATGCGGGAGGTGTGACTGAAGGGTTAGTAGGCGACTCTTCCTCCCATTCCTCCCAGGTCCTTCTCAGACTGGTGATTATTGGCTGAACTCTGGTTTTTGGCCCCGGCAGACGTGACACCTTGAGGTTTTATCACAAAATACTGCTGTGACTGAGCGCCCAGCGGCTGAAAACATCATAATTTAGGGCTGAGAGACAGACGCCACACCCTCCTAAAGTTGTCGACTCCCATTAGTGTGACTGCATCGTCGATATGACATTAGGTCTGTTTTAAAAGCATTGGTTTCTGAATGCTGATTCATTTATGCTGCAACATAAGACACAAACAATGTATCGGGGGGGGATCACAAAAAGGCAATTCTCATTCTGTTTGAAAGAAAACAACCCAAAAAAAACACACCAAAAAACATTCAACATCAACAATCAACCATATTTCAGCATGACTTGAGTGACACAAGTCTTTTTGATGACATGTTTTTTTTTGTGGAATTCAAAGGTTTGTTTGATTGCTGGTGTGCAAATTAAATCAACATGACTTTCAGTGCCACTCTGTTCCTGTCATGTTCAGAAGTACTCTGACGACATGGCAGTCACGGCATGGATCAGAAGGGATGATGAGGGGGAATAAAGGGAACTGGTGAGGGCCTTCAGTCAGTGGAGTGTAAAGAACAACCTCCTCCTTCACACTAACAAGACGAAGGAGATGGTCATAGACCGCCGTAGGTCCAGGTCTCCCCCACTGCCCGTCAGCATGGATGGAGTTGACATTGAGGTGGTGTCTAGCTACAGGTACCTGGGTGGTCCTTCAACACCACTGCCATCTATAGAAAGGCACAGAGTCGGCTTTGCTTCCGCCACAGACTGCACTCGTTCAATGTGTGCAGTGACATGCTGCACATGTTTTACAGATCAGTGGTGGAGAGGGACCTACTGTATGCCGCTGTCTGCTGGGGTAGTGGCCAGATGGACCAGGATAGGAGACCGCTGGACAAGCTTATTAAGAAAGCTAGTTAAATGGGGACAATGTGGGGATGTTGAGAGACGCATGAGGAGCAAGGTGCGGAGCATCCTGGCGAATGCCGGCCATCCTCTGCACAGTACTGTCTCCGGACAAAAGAGCGGCCGCAGCAACTGTCTGCTATTGATGCGCTGCAGATACTGAGCGCGACGGGCAATCCTTCATCCTCTCAGTCATCAGACTCTACTACTCCTCTTAGCTCCCCCACTTGCACATTTACACACACACATGCACAATTGCACTTATCAATTAATTTATTTAACCCGTTTTATGGGCTTACATCTGATGAGGTTTTTTGTGTGTTTTATATGAGCTGCTGGATACAGCGATTTCCCTATGGGGATAAATAAAGTAGATATTATTATTATTAGTATTATTATTATTATTATGGATGCATCACCTGATTATTTCTGTTCTGTTGTGTTTGTTTACGACCTAAAAGACAAGATGAAACAGTGTCAGGCCTGCAGCGCTGTGCGATGCAGAGCGAGGAGAAGGAGAGCAGTGTCAGCCCGAGGGACGTGGCAGCCGCCCAGGTGAAAGCGAACCCGGAGAGGAGACGCTCCGAGGAGGGGAGGGAGACGGGCCCGCACGGACAGATATCGGGAGGAGCCGTATCGGGGCCGACAGATGGAGCCGCAGCATCTGCGGAAGCCGAGAGGACGGCCAAGATGAAACGGCAGCCCGGCAGAGAACAGACGGAGGGCAGCTCTGGCTCCTCCATCGCCACCGGGGGCAGGTGAGAGGAGCAGAGAGCGCTTTGTTTCCAGGGTGTAATTGTGTCGTGGGCTCTTCAGGGAGAAGCTGCCGTGTATTTGTCTCATTTCCTGCACAATATGTTCCTAAGGCAAAGTTCCTCCCCTCTTCTCCTCATTCAGTGAGACAGTGAGCTCCGACTTCATGGCTGCTTGTCAGTTCCTCCAGGACCACATGGAAAACATGGAGAACCCCTCCGACGAGATGGTGCGAAGACGGTGGAAAATTGTATAACACCATATAACACTGTCATACAGTTTTATCCCCAAAGGGACCTCCAAGGATTTAGACGAGGCACACATGTAAACAAAGGTCCTGGTTAAGAGCCAGCAGGACAAATCTCTGTTTTGAGCCTCAAAATATGTGACCCTTCGCAATTCTCCACCACTAGCACACTGACAGTGACGGCCTTATGCGTAACTGGTCCACCAGCCAAGGTCGGCTTAACAGACATGAACGCATCAGCAACCACAGCGACGTCACAAGCCGAGCAAGAAGATATATGCAGGATTCTCTGGCATTGTGCGTCTGTTTACGTGGTTTCTGTGATGAGTTTCTGTGGAAGGAGGCGGAGAGAAAGGCTCTACGGGAAATCCTTTAAACGTACCGGTTTTTGGTGAGTCGAGTTTTGACTCTGCGGTTTCCCTCCCGGAATTTCACAATGGTGTAGAATATCTAAAGGGGCTATTTAGACAAAACTGTGTAGAGCCAAACAAGGCGGCTCCCTGCAGGTCCTCAGCAACCTGCGGTGAAGTGGCGCTGAACCTTTCACAGTTTCACATTTAATAGAAGCAACAAGACACAAAGTCAAGTGCCGAAATGAAGGATGTAACGCTGCAGCCAGAGGATGCAGTGTCCTCTCACCATTTCTTCTGATTTGGTTTATCATTTAAGTGGGCTGTGTTACCATTAGCATTACGTGTTGTCTATTCCCCTCTATTCATTGCCTATTGACAACATGTTGGGATGTCAAGATCGTAATCACGTGCACACGCACGCATGCAAAGACGCGCACATGTGTACATGCGCGCGCACACACAAAAAACACTTCCTACTCTACATAATGATGCTACTAGCTTTACAAAATGTTCTTAATCAACCTCTAATGGGATGAAATCACTTACTTAATTACTTACTGAATCACTTACTTCAACTGATTGCATATATAATGTATTATAATTTCTGTAATAATTTTATATGTACATTTTATACAAGAATTTATATCACTATATATCTATTCATTTAGAAATGCAAGGCAATTTTTATCCCTCACCTCCACACAATATCAAGTGTTGGAGAATCGCTGGTTTTAGATTACATCCAATGAGTATTTCCAGAAAAACAAAATAGAGAAGTTCAATCTAAGGTTAAAAGAAAACAACTTCACATCTATGCCATTACCTTGAGGAGTGTGTGCAGAACTGCAGTCCTCTCTAAGCAGCGCCGTGTCCTGCGTGCAGAGAAAGGCCCTGGTGGTGGTGTTCCAGTGCTGGTTCAGCGTGGCGGCCGAGGAGGCCTCAGTGGCCAGCGAGCTGTCTGTGTACCTGAGAGCGGTGAAGAGGTCCACGCCATCGCTGCTGGCCTTCCTGGTCAACCTGGCCGACGACAATGGAAACACGGTGCTGCACTACAGCGTGTCGCATTGCAACTACAGCGTGGTCAGCCTGCTGCTGGAGACAGGTGCCCATTTTTCCTGCTGCTGCAGAGACAGGCGAACCTGACTCGTGAGTCACTAACGCCTCGGTTTCTTCTCCCGCCCTGACGCGCAGGCGTGTGCGACGTGAACCTCGAGAACAGCGCTGGCTACACGCCGGTGATGTTGGCCTCTCTGACGGCCCCCGACGGCCCCGATGGGATGGAGGTGGTGCGGAGGCTGATGGAGCTGGGAAACATCCACGTTCGCTCCAAGCAGGTAAACAGCGTGGGAACACGTAGACATGGGAAGTTATCGTGGGATGGAGGCTGCATCAAAAGTAAGGCGAGGTGCACACATTTTTGATCTCTGAGAGAAGCCACACA